>NC_139922.1:13508771-14108771 GCF_963514095.1 Eutrigla gurnardus | reverse complement strand
GTCCCTAGCTGGAGGCTTCATCCCTTATCAGGAAATCCCTCAGGTCATTAGCAGGCTACTCACCACCCAGCAGGCATTTCCCAAGTCTGCAATCTTGACCTTGATCTTGTCTGAATTGAGTGGCTCGAGAGGGTTTACCAACAGGGATCCTGCCGTCAGCTTGCCTATATCAGAGCAGAAAGAGAGAGACAAAAACATAAGAATTGACTAAAACCCAATAAAAAGGAGAACTGAACATTCTATTTCAAAGTTCACAAAGGTGAGCATCTATTAAACTTCCAAAGCAGCTCTTCTGGAGCAAACAGCTCCCAAAAACCTCTGGTAGCCTCTAAACCTTGCAGTTAGTAGATGCAGTGATTTTGGCTGACTGACCGTCCGGGCTTCCGGGCTCGTTCTCCCCCTCCTCCTGCAAAATGCATCGCTCCAGCTCTCCCTCCTCCAGCCCAGCAAGAAGGCGTCTCCGAGATAATCCACTGCAGTGAGCACCCCTGCCTTCAGTCTCAGAGTCCAGCTCTTTCAGATCTGCAGAGTCCACGCCGTTGCAGATGATATGAACAGGGGACTCCTCTTGTTGCTCCTCCTGACTGGCACATTTCTCTGCGGACTCTGTGTTGCCATTGTGTTGGTCCTCGTCCCTCCACTGGGACTGCCTCTGGTCCACCTCCACATGGCCATTACAGTTAACCTCCAACAGTCCCTCTGGTCCCACCCTCATGAGATCTGTTATCTCACTGCTCTCTGAAATTATCGGGAAAAGACAGATGCCATTTCTTTTCAAATAACTAGTATCAGAAACTGTATGCCTGTCTCACAAGCTTGATAGAACTTTAACCAACAACAAAGAACCACATTACTGCTGTGATGTTGGCTTCTTACCCTCCATTTCCTTATTTTCTAGCTCCTCCAGAAGAGACACCTGCCTAAGAGGAGCGCAGGCACGTCCCTTTGGAGACTGTGGCTCTTCATCTTCGTCCTCTTCATCCTCTCGTGTCTCTGTGGTCTTTTCCATCTCCTCCAAGTCCAGGATGCACTTTTCCAGCAGTTCCGCCTGACGCTTCTGCTTTTTTTTTAACTTCTTCTTCTTGTTCTTGGACATTTTTACCGTCTGTCACAGGTATAAGAAGCAAAATAGCTCTTATAGATAGTTGCATAGTCATGAGTGTGCTTTAAATGTGTGTTAAAATGTGGAAAGGTGACATTCAATGCAAAAAGTAAGTAATATAAGGGCCATACCTGTTTTGGAGCAGGTGCTGTGCTTACTGAAAAGAGAATGTCAGTTGAGTACAAACTGTTACCAAACTGAGGTCATGAAAGTAAACAGGAACAAGTGTTTGTCTCATACTTGCTGATCCGGAGGGAGGAGGCGCACCAGCCCTCTGCCACTCTGTTGCTTCTGCTGCAAGCTTGCGGACATAAGGCTCGTCAACACTCATCAGGATATTCTCCGGCTTGATGTCTGTGTGGATGATCTGACACTTTGTGTGCAGGTAGTCCAGGCCTTGGAGTACCTGGACAATGAATGGAGAGTCATTCACTCTTTGTAAAAGAGTAACTGTATGTTACAAATGAACTAAAATAAATATATTCATATTTCAATAATATTTCATCTATGTCTCTTTTGGTTTTCCCCACACAGAATACCTTGAATAATCCTGTATAAACATGTGCCTCATAGAAACTCAAATACAATCAAATAAGATAATAATAACATTACTAATGTGGAATAAATTATGATAGATAGATGTTCCATGGCTGGAAAAAAAGGCTCCACCCTGACAGGTTTGCACTGGCTGCAAACCCTGGAGGCTACTTGGCTTCAGTGGAAGCTGCAACTGAAACTTCATTGGGAGTCACCAGCATACAAAAGGTGCGGGTCTAATGTTACCTGTCTTATGATGCTCTTCACACATGGCAGGGGCAGCCCTTGGTAATTGGACTTTATTATCCACTTTAATAAGTGATGCCCCAACACCTCAAACACCATGCAGACATCTGAAGATCACAGAAGTTAAGAAATACCAGTAAAGCCAAATGGAAAACCCATTAGAAGAAAAACAATTCATGAAAATCGATGAGGCCGTGTGATCATTCACCTACATGAAGATCATTAGCATTATGGATATGAAAAAAAAAAATCGGGTCATAGGAGTGCAAACACTACAGTGTTGTTAGGTAGTGTAGCATTACAGCTACGGCTCTCCCTGTGGCATTCAGGGGATCTTACTCAGCCAAAATATTGTGATATGTGGAAGTCTGTTGGGGACTCACAGTGTTAGACTTCGTAAAACTGTCACTTGTTGTTTACTTTGTTACATGCATGCTGCTTTCACAGCTAAATGTGACACATTGTCAAAAGTACTTCCCTAAGAATGAACAGGCTTTTGGCTTCCCAGTAGCATGCACTTTAACAGATCTGAATCTTTAAAAAAAAAAGAAAAAACATTAATAATCTCTGGCTCTAAAGGATACGGGTTCCGTTGATACCGGAGATTTTGAAGTCGTCTACCATCTGGACCACCATCTCCCGTTTGGGATCATTGGGGTCTGAGTTTCTAACCTGGGAACAAAGGAACAGAACAATGCAAGCCAAACAATCAGAATTTACTCTAATAATGCTTACTTACACTTACGTGACTTTTTATCTGTAGTGTGCAATACTACTGAATGTTGTGACAGAGTATTTAAATGTGAAATCACACATTATGTTAAGTCTGTAATAGTTTTCACTGCAAGATGCAAGAAAGATGCTGTTTTGCTTGTGATACGTGTTTTAACATGAACTGTGGTCACCTTGTCTGCATTGATGTTGTGAATACTTGTGTATACTTTCTGTGACTCTCGAATTCAACTCGAAACCTTTCTGCGTCACTCAACCCTTCTACTCACAGATCTGAGGAGTTTGATCTCATCCACTGCCGTCTCCGTGTAGTGCTCTGCACTCTTCACAACCTTCATTGCAACAAACCTCTTCACCCTGCAACCACAAAGCAAGTAACATTCGTAACAGGAAGCAGCATGCAACGTCCTACCATAACAGTCTCAGAACCAGCTGCTACTGAATTTGTATCCAACTTCAGGCCTCAAAAACAAAACGGTGCAGTATCAATATGCAGTTAAGGTTTATTTCGTACTGGATGTCCCAGGCGAGCCACACGGTGGAGAAGTGTCCCCAGCCCAGTTTTCGGATTACATGGTATTTTCCGTTGTAAAGGTCTCCTACTTTCACATGGTGATAGCCACCTAGAAGAGGAGAAAATGCGTGTTGACTAGACAGTTCAGTCAGTCATTGAACATTGTAATTGTCATACAAATATCTTAACTGGCTTATCTTAGTTTAATTAAACCAATAATTTGGTACAGCTCAATTATTGGGGAGGTTGGTTTACTGTAAATCACACAATCGCTTTAATCGAATGTTTAAATCTGGTTATTTACCATCACTGGGTTATAGCATGCAGGTTATATAGTGAATAATAAAGGACTCGCCTTTGCAGTAGTCATTGGGGTCCTCTTGTTCCTCATCATCAGAGCCGAGAATCTCCTCGGGTTCCTCAGGTTCCTGAGGTGAGGCTTCATGCTGGGGTTGCTGTTGAGCTCTGGAATTAACTGTCTGCCTGATGGGCAAACACATGCAAACATACCATCATGGACTTCATTAGGAACAGAGTCCCTGACATAGTCTTTCCTGGGGGAGACAAAAGATCCATACTCCAGCTTTAAGCATTAGTCTTCACAGCATGTTTTACCAATTACCTGCAATTACCTGTCATTTAATTAAATGAGGGATGCACCGATACCAGCATTGGGTCCGATACTGTGTTTATGCACTCCTACTCCTAAAACTACTCCGATACAACCACACCCAATACCACGAAGGCAACGTGACTTTAATCAGTTGAACCCAATAAGCAACAACAACTTGATGCATAAACCCATCATTTATCGCCAGCTACAGTATGTGCCCAAAGCAGACCTAGTAAGTGTCCATCAATGAATCTAGCCATGAAATTATCACCTGGTATAATCTGTCAGGGTTTCCGCCAGCAATCCCAACGTAATGCTAGAACGTGTGTGTGACAGCGAGTATGAAGTCAGCAGTAACAAGCTGACCGTCTTATTTCGCTTTTTTTTTTTTTATTTGAACTGTTTAACTGACTGCATGGTTAGACAGTTTATTATTAACATCCCTACTGCAAACTATGCCTTGTTTGTATCAGGGAAACACAATGTTGAATGTTAAAACGTCAGTAACAGTATTGTCTTGTATTTTTAATTTGTTACAGAGTGAGGACTATCTGATGAAAACAAAACATGTTTTCAAAGTTATTCTTAGAGCTGCAATGGAATTATTGAGTACTTATATTGGAACTCGGTAACAGCAAGTACTGAAATGTAAGTACTTGCAGTTGGTCTGAAAAAAAAAAAGTTGTTGTTGCATCCCTAATTATATAAACCAACTTAGCAAATGTTTAACAAGGGTAAATGTTCTGCATCTTTAACAGAGTTTGTTAGCAGTTCACTCTTATTAGCCTCCACCCCGTGTGTTAAATCACACCCAAATCCTTCTTAATGCATTGCAGGTAACTGTTCCCAGAGCAAAACAATAGAGCAGCAGCAGGCATTATTCTCACAGGACAGCAGTACTGGCCAGACACCAGACCTTTAAACCTCTGACAGGTTGTTAATTTGAATCATGTCACATGGAAATTATGTTGTGGGCTTTGGGGTATCTGCTTTTAAGTATTTGACAGTTTGACAGTATATGTCCTGGTTTAAGCAATTTAATTGACTTTATTTAAATGAATGTTAAACACCATAAGGAATTATCTACATTTTGAAAGATTGAAGAACTTCAACAGCAGCTCCGAGATAAGAGTTGAACCCAATTTTAACTGATCTTTATCTGCTGGAAACAAAGTAGCTTATTCACAAACAAATACACAAGAGCTTGGAAACTGGTAGAAGCTGGAAGCAAGCAAAGGCAGCTCAAGTTATAAAAATTGCTGCTAATGATTGAAAATTGCATTTAAACTTTTATAAATTGTTCATGCTGGAAATGAAGAGACACTGTCAAGATCGTATCAAACCTGCTAAATAGATCCACAACGTTCCTCCTTCCACAGATATACACACAAAATAAAGGAGACATTGAAAGAACTCTGTCTTTTAGGCTATCTTTCCATGCTATGCAAATATTGCCTCGTCAATAACAAACTAATTAAGAATGGCTTTACTTGGGCACCGGATCGCTCACTCGGTAGAGTTGGCACCCCATGTTCCGAGGATAAATCAGACTTTTGCTGCAAGTCCTGCCCCTCCCTCTCCCCAATAATAAAGAAAAATTATACTAAATGTGTAGCTATTTTAGCTTAAGCTTGCACTGTGCCTTCAGTATTTGCCCCGTTTCGGTAATCCAACAAATTACTTGGATCAGGGTAAAAAAAACTGCAGCTGCATTAAAAAAGAAATAATGTATGATATTATAATGACATCATTAAGAAAGAGATAAGCTACAAACCTCATAATAACTCAATTATTTTGTCATTATGTTGGGTTGCCAGTGGAAGAGACAAAGTTCATCTAGAGCATATCAATGAAGACTGAACCAAATATAAGATATTTAGAAAAAAAATTAACACCTAAATCCTAAAAAACAATGGGCAGGTAAGTGTTTATCCACAATTAATGTTTGGCATGTAGCACATAAAGAAATGGAATGAACTATGAAATCTGTGCATATTAAATAATTTGATTATATTTAAAGTGTAGTTACTGGTGTTTTGACCATATTTGCAGCTAACAATTTATCGATAAAGTCATCACTGAATGAAACGATGGCCTAGGGTAAGTGTATATATTCAAAATATAGGGATAAAATAAAATATAAATAATAAATAAAGGTATATAAGTGGAATGTAACTCAGATTTTAGTGAGATTAACCTGTCATTAGAGGTTTTATAAATGTAATCATACAAACTACAGAGAATATAAAATATAGCAATTGTGGTCTTTTAATCCAAATTTGAGCATTTTTTACAGCTAATGTGTAGGGAGATCTTTAATCACAGAACAACATTCAGTTGTTCTATATAGCAATAAAAAATAACAATCACATTGGCATTTTAGCACTGTGTATTTCTGTATAACATCCTATAATCTGTGTTTATTAACGGCTCCGTTTCTAAGATTAACTTGAAAGCCAAACAGTCTGATATTACTTCCTCCACGGAGCAGATTAAGGCTGCTCATCACCACGGGAGTCAAGATTCCTGAGATCACATTCAAATGAATTCCTAAACAGGTATGTACGGTCTCACAAATGAGCTGCTGATTCACACATAATCTGCACCCTACTTATTCATGCCTGATATGGTTATTTGAAGCAGAGAGGTCGCAAGGCACATTTGTGCAGCAACGACAGAACAAACAGCTTCAATTAATTACAGAATTATTTTATCTTCATTGTGACTTTTTAATGACGTCGTTTACAGTGTTACTCTTGCATTACTGCATTTCTTGTAATTAACATATTTGCAGGAAGAAATCAAAATGTGGTAAATCTTCTCAATGCTGATACTCAATCACAGTTCTTTTACCGACTGTCGCAGAATGAAGACAGGGAGGAACCAAACGAAGATCATTACTTAAATGTGGAGCCAGACACACCTCCAATTACTCACATTTTCATGAAAAGAAAATACTTGGCTGCTCCAATTTTAGATGGATGCTCCTTTTTTTTTGCTAGTGCTCACCACTTTGGGTAAAAGGACAACGATGTGTCCAATATTCAAGTTGTTCTGATGTACGTTTTCCCTGGGACGCTCAAATAAACCTGATATTCGACAGCTGATTCAGACCTTTAGCTCCTACAGTCTGGTTTACCAAAAGTGTTACTGCTCCTCTATAGATATGGTGCTCATAACCTGCGCTGTGTTAGGGTTTTAAGTTATACTGAAGTTATTAGTATCATATGATTCTTCTGCCTGATGGACATGTCTGCTTAAGCAATGAAAATAATGCTGTCAGGAGGTGTGTATCTGCATTACTGCTGTTTTCAGTGAAACAGCATGCTTCGGTGGGCTGATGTGGGATTCTTCATTCTCTGGTTTTAAATATAGCACAAGCTGTTATGTAACACTCCCTTGGCTGCCACTGATGGCATGATTAGTAAATTGTTAGATGCACCAAAACTCAGCAGAGATCAATGCTTGATTGGTATATTTTGATCTCTGAATGTTGCATTATCTTAATAGAATCATTCATAAAAATAAAAAATAAATATATATATATATATAGTAGGCCCTTGACTTCGGGTGGTTTATTTCAGGCACTGCATACTGCACCGTCTATACACATAACTTACAACTTCCTACAAAGTAACTGTCAAAATGAATAATGCCAATGCCCTTACTTGAACCCCAAGCAAAATGCAGAGCTACCTCATGGAACATCATGATTATTTTGAGATATGTTAATAAGTCTTGCACTTCTTCACCTTTGGAACGTGCACAGACCAAAATAAAAGAGGGAGCATGCAGTCAAGGACCATCATTTGTCGCATTTAAACGTCTGGACCATGTAGCACGTGTCAATCCGTCACAAACAACCGTACAATGAGAAAATGCATGCATATATATATATATATATATATATATATATATATATATATATATATATATATATTAGAGAACTCACTTTTTGCTGGTCTTCTTTGCTTTCCCCCTCTTCTTCCTCGCCTGGAGTGCGAGAACTGTCAAAAAATAAAACAATGACCAATCATCTTGCTATTGTGTGGTAGCCGTTTGTTGTCTACTTGACAAAAAAAAAAAGGATGAAACTGTCTGATGCAAAGGGTACCACTGCCTCACCCTGCACCTAATACACGCCGTCATTATGCGCTGCACCGTGTATTAACTGAAACGACCAACATCTAAATCACAATTTGCGTTGTGTGTGAGTGAGTGAACGAGTGAGTGAGTGAGTGAGTGAGTGTGTGTCTGTCTGTCTGACAGTCACCCGGTTTGATATTGGCAGCCGTCTAACGTTAAGTTAGCTACATCACTAAGCTACCAGCCTATGCACTTCTAAAAGACTAACGGCTGTGTGACATTAAGGCATTTAACTCCGGCGGCTAACGTTCGCTGGCCGGTTTACACAACAATGGCTGGTTGCTGACGTTGGCATTTTAGGTTTTGTGTAAAAGCGAAACGCAGTCGCATAATCCTGACATGTCCCAGTGAAGCTAAAGCTAACGCGTAGAGAGCTAACGTAGCTTGATCCAGCTCAACAGTGCGTGACAGACGTTCAATTAAACCCCCTGAACGTATTGCAGCCCAGCTGAACTTTACATTTGTGACTACAGAGGAACGTCAGCTGCAGCGTCGACACACACACGCTTCA
Source organism: Eutrigla gurnardus (assembly GCF_963514095.1). Classification (NCBI taxonomy): domain Eukaryota; kingdom Metazoa; phylum Chordata; class Actinopteri; order Perciformes; family Triglidae; genus Eutrigla; species Eutrigla gurnardus. The sequence continues at coordinate 14,100,370 of NC_139922.1, read as the reverse complement.
CAAGATATCCCACACAGTGTACAGCGTGTCGGTGTAAAGATTTACCTTTTCTCTCCATGTCGACTGGATTCGTAGCTTAGCCGTTAGCTACACCGCCAGTGATCGAATGTTCCACGCATGCGCACTGGTTCGTTTTGCTCAAAGGGGGGAGCTTCCCCGGTGACGCTTCCACCTGAGCGGCAAACCATATTTTCATGATTACCAATCTGACGCTGCGGGGCAACACACACATCACAACGTGTTGTATCGCAGACAAGATGGCATCGGAAGTGGTGTGCACAGGAATGGGAATAGGGAGAAACTAATTCTATAAAAGCACCGTAGGGTCATGCTTATAGTATTTTAAAGTTTTCATGAATGCATGTACATTTTTGGCAAAGATCCATAAAATATTGTTAGTACAAAGTTGTAAGATATGTACTTACATTTTCAAAACTCTGCTTTAAGTTAATTTGACCTCATAATATCAGTTCTCAGGTCAGTAAACCAGGGCAGGGTGTACTTTTTATTTCATTTGTCAGTATCTTGCGTTATGAAATTGTGGTTTAAATGGAATTTGCCACACTAGATACATTAATATTCCATTCGAAAAATGATTTGGAATGCAAAAAAGCAAAATCCAATTTGTCATGTGTGATTGAATAGACATCTAAAGGTCCATTCATTTAATTTGGTAGGTTTTCTTATCAGTGTTTTGCTCAAGAACATACACCACAGGAGTCATGATCATAGGTGCTTGAGAGAAAGTCAAAATATCAATGTGATAACATGTTGAATTTTCAAAATGCTGAATAAATGTAGAGGTTGAAGTCCTCTTAGTAAAAATGATCTGCATCAATATTTTCATTATCAAATTAAATCACTGAGGTTTGGCACAGCTGATAAATGTGTGTTTGGAAAAAAAAGGAAATACAAAAAAAAAAAATGTAGGTCTCTTAAAAATAAGTCTTTATTTTGTTAAACAAAGGTCTGAAGATAGTAGTTACTCTGCTGGACAGAAAATAGTTTAAGGGATCTTTCGATTGTTGTTCATAAATACCACCTCCACAAAGTATAAATACATCTGAAATCCCTCTTTTACACATTTAAGCAGTATTTCTATTAGAGGTTTGAGCATGACACTTAAAATTCCTGTAAACCAACAACACACTCTCGCAAACACACGCAAATTGATTCAACTGATGTACATACTAAAAGTGATTGCTTCATACCATAAGCATAATTAACTCAGATTTAAAAAAGAACTCAGATATTTACAGTTGAGTAGAGCATGTACCCATGATTTTTTTTCCTACTTCTTAGGTGCCTTGTTGAAAAGTCTTTCAACAACGGAGACTCATATTTTTCTGCGTATAAGAGTCTCACAGAGCATCTAACTATCAAAATAAACATTAAAATGTGAACATTTAATTTGGCGAACACTGAAGATCAGCGCCTACACAAAACAGGCACATTCTCAAATCAAATACCTAAAAACATTAAATCTATTGTCACACACGAAACCCATCAAAGTTATCTCTTTGAAAATATGGGAACAATTAAGATAACTGAATCGTTTTACAAATAAATGTGACCCAGTATTATATGTGACAGTGACGGCGAGTGGTAGACGAGCATAATCTGTTTTCAACTGATGGACACAGAAGCTTATTCATAAGTTACTCAATAGAAAATTTAAAAACACAAAATGCACAGCTATAGGTCCAGGCGTTCAGCATCTGAGTATCACATTGACGAGTCATCAAAGTCGGAATTTTAAAAAAAAATCTGAAGAATATAAAATTATTTAAAGCTATTGGCAAGAAGTGCCATTTCCCAGCAACAGTCCATCAACATTAGTGGTTCATAAATAAGAATGATGATAACACGTCAAGCTCTTCCTTTACCTGCACTGGTAATGATCTCCTTACAAGAGATAATCAAGGACAATGTTTTCTCCATTACTAAAAGACTGACAAAGGCTGGTAGGCACTCTGATACAAGTGTGTCTGAGAATTTGTTTAACATTAATGCACATGTTCACGTTGCGAATTGTCGGAGGCTGGACTCGATGTGGGTAGCGCGTGTCGTTACTCCATGTCATCCTCATCAAACATAGGTGGCTCAAAACTACACAGCTCCTCGTAGGTTAATCCTGCAAGAATTGTAAAAAATATTCAAACACACATCAGAGAATTTATATTGTCAGTATGACATGGCAATACCTGAGGAAGTTTCACTTTTTGATACAACAGTATTAGACTTTCTGTGTAGAATAATGACATACGTTTCCACTCTTCGATCTCCAACTCGCGGCTCTCGAAGCTCTGGTCGTACGGCTCGGCCTCGGGCTCGTCCTCCGGGTCGTGGTACTGAGCGAAGTAGGGGTGAGCAAGAGCCTCTGCTGCTGTTATCCGCTTGTCGGTGTCCAGAACCAGCATTTTCTCAAGAAGGTCCACAGCTTTAAAAATATGTCAACATGTAAACAGAGCTAAAGCTCAATCGGAGAGTTTGAGAATTTTGACCAAAGTTTAGTTAAAACCAATATAACTCACAAAGTAAAGCTATACCAAATATTTTATTTGGAATTTCTCCCCAATAACAAGATAGCAGATGTGTTGTATTACCTTGTGGATTGGCACCAATGAACACATCAGCAAAGTTCCTCTTGGGCATCTGTGGCAGGGAGCCGATGTAATTCCTGGCCTGGGAAAATACATAAAGTTCAAGTAAATCAAATGTCAGCTGCTACTAGTAGCAAAATGTCACCTAAATACAGCACAACCCATTTCACGAAGCCCACATATTTTCATGCTACTTCTGTTGGATGTAGCACCTGCATCACATCATTACTGTTCACTTCACTGTATCAAATAATACAATAAGTCTGTTATATGTAGGTGATAAAGCTCAGGCCCTCTGCAGTACACTTAACTTATTGTACTTGTTTTTTTACATCTTAAATAAAAAAAATATTTTCACCCTTATTGTCACGCATCCAAATATTGTTGCGTTTCCATGACGACACTGATCAGTGCAGTTTACAGTAAACAAGGGCTTCATTTGATGAGGAATGGTAGTTTTTTCTGACCATGACCGATGGCAGATATTACAGCGAAATTAATAACGAGTCTACAATAATTACATTTTCTTTTTCTTAAAAATTAAAAACCGAAAATAATGAGCCCAAAATATCCTGTTATAAAGAAAAGAGCCCACTGTCCTGGTCAGCTGTGTGAGTGAAAATGTACTATTTTCATCGTTTTCCTGATGATAAACCTCAAGGTGTAACAGAAAGGTTTAGGTTTGCAGACTGACAATAACCATCATTTGGAATGAAAAATAACATGTAAATTATACACAAACATGTTGAGAGAAGCAAGGCAGCAAGATTCAAGAAATGTGCAACAAAAAACACAACGAAGCATCTTTCACAAAGAAAGTGCTGTTAGTAACTACTGTAACACCAAGAGTAAGCCTAGCTATTGCACACAGTTTGTGAATGTGTAATTATGAAGAGACATTACTACCTGAGTGAAATGAACGAGGACATGAATGCCTTTACCACACAAGTTCACGTCAGGTAATCACAATCTCATGCAGCAAGCGTAAAAGACACACATCACCAGGATTAAACTGGAAAACTGAAATATTCTAAATCACTGGTAATGCCCCCCAGAGGCTCTGCTGCTCAGTTAAATTGTGGCATCAAATATAACAGCAAGTATGGAACCATTCTGGGTTAACAGTTAGGATAACTATAGGATACTAAGCCAAGAGTTTTTTCTGCTTTAAAAGAAAAAGTTAAGTCAGCAGGTCTAAGCGTCCTCCCGCCCCAGTCTACAGTTGAGTCTAAGGAAAGTAACTGTGGATCTGGCTCACCTCATGGCTGGGCATCCTGCTTATTAGAGAAGCTGGGGGCGTTCCTGTTAGACGCATTATCTGCTGAAGCTGGTTTATATCTATGAAGCTTGTGTCAAGGGGAGTATAGCGACAGAGCAGAGTTGGTTAAGAAGCTGCTTCTCAATCTAACACTGTGTGGCTACACTCGAGATGCACTACAATGTTATGTTGAAAAGCAACTTCAAGCTTCAAAGCAAATTGTGACAAAAAAATAAATAAAGATTTAGAGGAAAGATACAACGCAATACTTTGCATTACAGTCAGTTGATCAGTGAAAGCCAGAGCTCATCACGTGTCATAATCATATCATGACAAACATGAATTAATTCAGTCAGTTACAGGGGCGGAAAGCAAGTCTCAAACCCACAGAGCTGGAGGCTGGAGGACATGCTGTTATTGTGCAACAGGGTGGAAAGTTTGGAGCAGAAAATTGGTTAGAGAAAACCTTGCATATCTCTTTGAACTCACAGACTCTGAAGATATTTTCATCAAGAGCTCGGGCTCTGGTGTTCCGACGAGCAGCATGATTAGCTTCAACTGATCAATGTCTACCGGCACACGGTAAAGGAAGACCAGATGCTGGACATGAGAGAACTTGTAATCTGACCCGTTAGTCTTCATCCTCCTTGTGAAACGTATGTCACTTAAAAACCCATCTATGGTACTCAAATTTGCTACATTTACTTTACATTTTGCACAAGATGTGACAAAAGAAAAAGCCTACATGCAAGTCTGCACAAAGGAGAGAATGTATTGAAACGTGATCTGCAGAGAGTTTACAACACGACAAAAGAGGAAGCAGTGGACAGCCTTATTGTACACTTAACTCACAAGCTCCGCCTTTAGTCTGAAAACACAGGGGGGGAGAAGGATAAACACAATCTTGAGCACAGACAGCACAGACTGTTAGGCCCATAGAAAGACTGGCAGTGGTGCAGGCAGAAAGTGGACCCGAGCCAACAATGCATACTGACGGTGTAGGAATAGTTGAAGCAGGCCAGTGGAAACATTACAGCAAGGTGTCAAGCCAGGCGGAAGTGTGGAAACAGGTACTATTACTATCAGTGTTTTGAATACTGAAAATGCCTCGGGCAGCATCGTGTTGACAGAGAAAAGCAGTTTATAAGAGGACACAGCAAAGAAGTAGATCAGTTTCAGCAACTGTGCTGGCAAAAAACATCATAAATCAGTACTTCCATAACAATATCAATGTGTTTTTACTCCCAATTTGTTGTGTAAATTGTGTGTGGGGAGCTCTGAAGGTACTGTACTCTCAAAAGAAAAGGATACGGTCAGTTCCAGGAAACAGAGTTTTTCCAGTGAGGAGTTCTGCCATTATACAGCCCACTGACCAAATATCCACTAAAATAGAGAAAAGTAGGACAGAAACGTTAATATTCACTCATCAAAAAACTCTTGTATCATGACGTTAAAGTGCAAACTGTCACTGGGGAAGACCTTTTTAATGTCATCTACCTGTCATGTTGTAATGCATCCAGTTCAACATGATCTCTGGGGCGCGGTACCAGCGGGTGGCCACGTATCCAGTCATCTCATCATCAGTGTGCCGCGCCAAACCGAAGTCCAGGATCTGGGAGCAATTGAAGTGCAAAAAAAGCATGCTTGTTTGTAAAATATGCACATCTGTGGACTAAACCAATGTTTTACATTAGAGCAGCATTTCACAAACCTTAAGCTCACAGTCTTCATTCACCGCCAGATTACTAGGTTTCAAATCCTGAAGAGAGGAAAGACGAAATGTGAATTGATAGAAGAATTACACAATATAACGCCATGTCAAAGTAAAGGTCCTATTTATGACTTCCCTTCACTTCAATGTTTGCACAAGGAACAGGCCCAACTGTGCCAAGTGGAAATTGTAAACCCTGTAAACCCCATAAACCCTGGTACACTTCTTTTTTTTCTTTTCAATTTGGGTCAAAAGACACAGTGACATTAGTCAGACAAACAAACAAACAAACATGGTACTTACTCTGTGAATGATGTCTGCTGAGTGGATATACTGAAGAAAAGATGGAGAACATGTGAATTAGGTTAAATTAAATTAGCAGTTTGAACATCAAATTGATTTACCACTACATATAATGTCAGAGGCATTGCAGTTCAATGTAGGAGTGATTGATTCATCTAACAATTAGGGAAAAAAGCTCATTTGCTTTCTTGCTCAGGTCTGTGAGCAGCATTGATCTCCTCATCTAACTCTTTGCAAGAAAACAAACAAGCTTCAAAATGTCAAGCCATTTCTCTAAAACCTCACCTTTAACCCTCTGAGGATCTGGTATATGAGGAACTGCACATGGTCATCTGTGAGTTTCTGACATTTCACTATGTTGTTGAGATCTGCCCCCATTAAGTGAGTCACAAGATACCTGTCAATCATAAAAGTTGAAATGGACACAAATATCAGAAGGCATGTCAATGATTTCTCATTTCATAAACAGCCAGATGGCTACATGAATACATTGGCACTTCCAACATTTTTTTTTCCACAGTTTGTTTTCAGTCAGAAACTAATTTCCATATGGCAATGTGAGCTTAAACCGGTTTAACTGCTACTTCTCTTCACTCGCACTTCTCTCCAGAGGCACTGAAATGACAAGCCCTTCACAAATGGAACGTCACTTAACAACACACCCAGATAAATGAGCCTAATGGGACTGCATCAGTGGATAATACAAATCTAATCCCAGAGTTGTTTAAAATGAGCAAATTGCACTTGTGGAGGAAGGCGAGAGCAGGATGCTGCAGCCAAAATACAGAGCCACGCGCTGCTTTGTTAGTCTGCTGCTCAACAAATGCCCCCCTTCATTAATACTCTTCTATTCTCTCACAGCGCGGAGAGACAGACGCATTAAAATAGGATCTGTTACACTTGAACTTGTTCTCTGCAGCACACGGGGACACAGACACTCTCCAAAGTTCACCCGCATTGGAAAAAAAAGGAGATATAAATAGTGACCTCTGTTTTCCTCTCTCCTATAGAAACAGGAGCTCTGAGGAGCCTTACCACAGTTGTGACTCACTCTGTATTTTTAGAGCAGAGGGGAGCCATACTTAAAGTACCTGCATAGCTGGAATTGTTCCTGGATATCATACTGCGTTGAGAACATTTACAAGTTTCCAGCAGATGTACGGAAAATAAAGAGACTTCTCACAGCAGTTATTCTTCCATGTAGTGTAAGAGAAACTCCAAACTATCCACTTATACTAGGGATGCACCGAAATGAAAATTTGTGGCCGAAGCCGAAGCCGAATAAAATTTAAACGCTTGGCCGAAGGCCGAATACCGAATACCGAATAATGAATGCGGTTTTTCACAATTTTTTTTATATTGCATAAATAGCCTTAGACATGTTTTTCAAATAAAGTAAATTTTTATTGAATATTGACATTTTTTTTAATATTCCAGTAGCCTTTGCTTTTCAAAAAAAGCACAAAGTTTTTCATTTATATTAGGCCTTCAAACAAAACATGCATTCAAAAAAAAATTTAAGTGCATTAAAGTGGATAAACCCACAACAAATGAATTATTGTCCTTTTGGCAAAAGTCTGCTTAGCCAAAAAAAAAAAAATTGCGTCATTGCGTCACACGCCACTATTCGGCCTTGCTTTTAACTCATTCCACCGAAGGCCGAATGTGGCTTTTTTTTGCCATTTTCGGCCGAATATATTCGGTTACCGATTATTCGGTGCATCCCTAACTTATACCCCTTTAATTGCCTTTAGTCCTCTTTGACATTATGCTAATCTGAGCGGAGGATGGCTCTCCATTTCAACAGTAAAGACTGCTGGAGGTATGAGAAACAAGTTTGAGTACGTTGCTATGCAAAATATTGTTCCAATTTTATATTATATTGCCATTCTGCAAAAGTGCTGTGCATTAAAAGAGCACCAGGCCGAGTTAGCATTGCACTTCTACAATGTCTGATTTATGATGGCAGAACTAGAGAGATCATCTTTTTTTATTCAATGCATTATTCTTCCTTGCCAAAACCTGTGGCCTAAATTATCCACAACGCAATTCAACTGCCCAATGTTTGGCCAGAGATTTGAGTCTGTTTTGCTAGTAGTGACAAATGCAGCCGTATGACTCAAACAGAGATGAAGAAGCGGGCTGCAGAGGTCTGGTAAGATCACTTCTAAACACCACACCAACAGACTTGTTTCATGTGCAAACATGTCGCCTCCAGCCTCAGCTGACACAGACTCCAGTGACATCACTTGAGGCAAGTTGTCAGGATTTGCACAGCTTACTTGTGCCTCACAAAGAGCTTCATACAACTTTGTTCCCATATGCAGTAGCACTCCCCATGACCTGTAAACATAATTTGATGGTAGAGTTCCCCTTTAAAAAGGGATGTTACACACACGCACATGCACGCACACGGGGGAGGCCAGGTTAGTCAGGGACATGGCCAAGGAATAAAAAGGCATCAGACCCAGCTGTCAATGTCTGAAGCCATGTTTCACATTTTGCTTCAAAGTGTATCTTTGGTGTTGTGATAGTGGACAGCTCTCAATACAGGCATGACTTCACCTGACACAGCCCATTAACAGCTGTTGAAGTCCTTTCTTAAGATTACATACCAAATAGCTACTGCATATCCTCATCTGGAGATGTATGACTAGCAGCATTTGTTTTTTGTCATTGCAGTTTCCCACAGCTAAAAATCAGGGAGCACTGTCTCCAACTTCCTGAGTTCTAGTTTTGGGAGATGACATTCTTCTCCCAACAGTTGAGTGGGTTTCTTCCCCACATAAATGCATGTTAGGTATTAGATATAATCCTGCCCATGCTGTTGACCAACGTCTCAGACATGAAGTGGGTGTCTAACCCACACCCAACTTCTCCAAAATATTTAGGATGTGTAAAATCTTCAGGAATCATTTTCCATACAGACGAAATCATAAACTAGCAGGGAAGACAAATCTAACTCCAAGTATTTAGTTGAGACACATTCTTAGGTTGACGGAAATCCATCACAATTTGATCTTAATAGAAGTCTCTCAGTGTTTGACAAAGAGAGAGAGATAGAAAGAGAGAGAGAGAGAGAGAAGAGAGAGAGAGAGAGAGAGAGAGAGAGAGAGACATTCCACACAACAAGGGGAGGTAGCACACTCGTCCAAGGATTGAGTCACCGTCTCCACTTCCCATTTCTAACTAATTCTAAGAACAACAAACAATAACGACCTATTTGCCAGCAAAGCAGAACTGTTTCACAAAGCCAGAAAGCAAGAAACAAAAGGAAAGGAAGCTGGTGGTGAAATAACTCCAGCAGCAGCCAGCAAGTGAATAACTAACAGTGTGGACAGTCTAGGATCTAATGTTCCAGTGTGTTTAGTCAGCTGGCATGTCTCCAGGTGTTTCCCAGACACAGCTAGGATTGTCTGCTGCAACAAAAAAGTAAAGGCTCCAGATTGTTCAACATTTTTCAAATCATGCACAAGTGCTTCTGAGGTGAAGATGAATGGAATGACGGTAATTATTCTAAACGCAGTCAACTCACACATCAGTGAATTCCTTCAGACTAGTAGCAGGGCTGAAGACATCTAGGAGGCCAATCACCTGAAAAAATATGAAAACCACTGAAACCAGAAAGACAGAACTATGGCCAACACCTAAAACTTTAATTACAACATGACAACATACTGAACAAACACATTGCCAGGCATTGCACAAGTAAAGAAAAAACAACTTTTTTTATTTTGTTATGACAGTCACCATCAGACAATAATAGGGAAGAGAAACAAGTCGACTCACATTTTCATGTTTCATGTGCTTCAGCAACCGCAGCTCTCTGTACGTTCTCTTGGCATGGATGATGGATTGAAATGGCCGAGAGAGCTTTTTCACAGCTATTTTTAAACAAGACTTCATATCATGGGCAGAACTGTTTAAAAAAAAAAAGGATACACATATAAGCTTAAATTCTATACACTTGTCACAATAACCTTACACACATACATTATTTTGTCTACATTTACTGTTTTAAAGAATAAAATCTACATATTACAAAAATCTACACTTTGCCAGAAAATGACACAGTTGCTTTTTATTTCCAAATTACATTTCTGGTTCAGATTTTTTTTTTAAACTGTCTTGGCTTCAAATGGGCTGACTTTGCTGTCAAAAACAAATTAGATGCAGTAAGAGCTGCCGAAGGCTGGAGAAAAGGGCAATATCAGCAGAAAATGTCATCTCTCAGCAGATTGGGACAAACCCTGCCTGCAGTCTTGTCTCAGCCAAACCCAACACTTCCTCCTGCCCAGCTCACCTAGCTCTAATTACAGCCAGTAGACAGTCATTGTAACTACTGCTGGGACTCAGAAACCAGTGTGACCAGGGATGCACTAATATCCGTCATACTTATCAATCACTAGCAATGTCTTCTTGTCAGTATTAATACAAATGTCAGTGCACATGTGTTGAGCTATTAAACCTCTAACTACTCCCAATGGTCAGGCCAGTGTCTTGAATGGTAGCTTGCTGCCATCAGTGTGTGTATTATTATTATTATTTGTGTTTTTCGATATACTGTGAATATTTCAGATATGTGTGTGCCATCAAAACATTAAAATTGTGCAGTGCCAGTATCAATACACTGGTCAGAAATGCACAGTAAACTTAGTCCATCATATAAACACTGACAATATAAGCCAGTGCACTGTGTGGAAAAAGGAAAACAATCACAAGCAATGCACTGGTGAGCAGACAGTAATCTGACCAGCAACAGATTATCCTATTGCCCAGCAACAGCACAGCTGTCCGCCTCCATTTGCAAAACAAACATCTGCCCACTAAATCAAGTGCACCACCGACAATGTTGTGTCCTAGATAGTATTAGGACAAAACATATTTAATCACCAAGCAAATCAATGCAAAGGGTCTATCATATTAAAGCACACAAAGCAGTATTCAGTATATTCACCTCACTGGCAGCAAGGAGTCAAATTATAATACTTTAATAAAAAAATATTAAAGAGACTAGATGCAAATTTTTCTGCGCTTCTGTACTTTCACTTTCACTGCAGAGCTGCCTTAAAGATGAGTAGTTATAGAAATGCTTTCATTAAGGCACAAAGATATTTTTTAGTGATATTGATATTTTGATGAGACCACCTATCACTTGGGATTTGTATGAGCAGGAAAGTTGCCTGGTGTTATTGGAGGTATTACAGTTAAAGTCATACAATGGTCCGACTTAAGGCTCCAACTAACAAATTATTTAATTGTTGATCAATCTGGCGACTATTTTTACAAATTTTGAACAATTGAAAAAGGAAAAGCAACAAATCCTTACCTTTAAGAGGCTGAAACCAGGTATTTTCCTCACTAAATGACATTATCAATTATTAAAATTGTTTGATTTTTGTCGATCACCAAAGAATTCTTCATGAGATGAAAAGCATATTTTTTCCTCCTTATCAACTTGTTTCGTTTACTCTTAGACAATATGAGATTATATTCAACTATTCATATGAAAGCACCAATAATAGAAATTTTGTCACATGGTCCATATCAATGTAGTGAGTCAAAATCATATTTGTAGTAGTTTATGACAAACAAATCCAACACCACACAACGACAACATTACCTACTTAAATTACATCACCTGTTGGTGGAAATTAAAACTTAGATTGTAAATTTTAAATATGTCTTTCTAAAGCAAATGCCATTAAATTAGCCCGTAGAAACGGGATCTGCATCTATAATGTCAAATTAGAAATACTGAATGATCAGTATGTCCTGTGATTTTTAGCATGCCCACTGATCAGATAAAGACGCAAGTCATGTTTCAACAGTTTAACAGTTAACATAGTTTAGTGTTGCCGTGTGAACAGATATGCGGTTAAATAAGCTGAATACAAGTTATACAAGTTGATCACACGAGACGCAAAACAAGTCAACAGGTTTTCGGGGGTTTTTGTTTTTTGCTGAAAGGCACATCGTGGCTCCACCTTGCTAGCAAACAATCAGGACGAGCTAACCTAACTTTAGCATCTGCAGCGCAGGCCTCGTCTAAATGAATGGAGGTTAAGTTTAGGTGACTACTCGTCTACACAAAAGTTCACAAACTAGCGTGTAAAGTGATTTACCAGACGGATCCGTAGGCGCCGGAACCAACCGGGGACAGGTTTTGGTAGCACTCCGGGACTTCCCATATGGTCTTGTTGACCTCCTGCCGATAAAATTTCGGTCTCTCTTTCTGCGACATTCCTGCAGAACCAACTGCCGGCCGACCACCGACTCGACTTTCTGCTCCGAGGTGGGTCCTCCGAGCCGTGCAGCTAAACTTTCACACAAGTTAGGTGGAGAGGAGCTAATTTACGCGTCTTTCGTCGTTAAAGAACTTAAAATAATCGACATTGACGGTGCTGCCTACTTGAGAAAAAAATCACCGTCTGCTAAATGCACGCTTTTAAATCTTCACGCTATTTGTTCCTCTCCGCTTGCTTTCAGACAGCTCACGAGATTTCGCCCCGCTTGCAACACGCCGTAAAGTCTCGCGAGAGAAACAAGCGAGCCCTTATGAGACGACAGAAACTGAAACCCGTGCTGCTTTCAGGTGCAACCGGAAAAAAGAAAAAAGGAAACGAGACACCTCCTCAAAAAAAAGAACAATCTTCAAAATCGTGGAGGGGCATTCCGTCAGAAATCGCTAACGTCACCCATTTAGATTTGAATTAATTTTGAACTATTTGAGAGTGTGTTAAAACGTGGATTGATTAACCAGAATTCCCAACCATTCAGGACATTCAGTGGACACGAAGGCATCACCCCAACAGATGACACAGATATCTTCTTAAATATAAGCAGAACAGTATGGCTATTATACAAGGTTATCCACAAGTTCAATATTTTGGTCCAAAATAATTATATATGCAAATTATATGGGGGTTCAGTGCTGAAAATGTAATAAGCTGATTTTTTCAAATATGTAATAAGGTAGATACTTCTTTAGATCTCCTAAAGTTTTTATGTTGTACCTGGGTTGAGCAATAACAGATTTCTGAGTATATAGTGGGTAGGTCAGGAACACATGAATCCATAATGTTGCCCATGATTTTCTGTTTCATCTCAAATATTAGTTCAGTTTTCCAATTTGTTTATTATCACGACAGAAAAAGATAAAAATGAAAATTAAATTATAACAAAACCCAAGTCAGCAAAAGTGTGAAAATCTTTATTTGCAGAAATACGCTATTACAAGCTAAAGTTCAGCATTTAAAAATAAACTTCAAAGAATGCGGCAGAATGCAGTGTTACATTATTTATATGATTGTATCGGTAATGCATTAACATGTAAATAGCATTTCAATGCTGAAGAAAGTCATGGTATATTTCATTCAACACTTTGATATACCTTTATTTACTTATAAATTATAAGATGATCATGTGTTTTGTATGTTTAAGCTTAATCTGCAAGTATCTAAAGTCTTCCGGCACCGGCGCAAGCAGTACGCTGATCCAGTAGCCCCGATTCGTTGTGTCATTTTTAGTGTTTAAAGTGTGTTTTTTTAATGTATAATGTATGTTCTATGTATGTTATTGCTACTGGATGCTTGAATTTCCTTCGGGATCAATAAAGTATCTATCCATCTATCTATCTAAAGCAGCAGTTAATTAAAGTACTTACGTGCGCTACTTGGGTAAATTTTCTTTGCTGCTGATAATGATGTAATATTTAAGATATGTGTTGTGGAATTATTATTTAAATCTTTCATGGAAAATTGCAGAAAAGAGAAACATTTTGATTAATATGTATTTCTGCTTTAGCCTGTTGACTAACGTATCATGACATGTAGATTTAACAATCTTCGGTTAAATATTTATGACATCTATTGTATGTGCATGTGGGATAAAACTGTTTTTATTTTTCTAAATTAAACCAATAACCACAAAGAGTAATTTGTATATATATTTTTATATATCACATGAAAATGCACATACCAGTTAAAGTAACACAAAACAAAAGTAACATAAGATACATAATGTGATGTGATGCAATCATTTTCATGCTTTGCAATATGGTCTTAGTAAGAACATCTGACAGCAAAATTCTAGAAATTCAAAACAACCTCTAATTTTGCCTTCAGATGTTCTTTCTAAGATCATATTGCAGCAAGTTTTTATTGCAGAAAATGTCTTTACTTCACAATAAAGCAAGATTACGTCATATTGATTATATTAAGCTTAAGTAAAATAACATTTTAAGACTGAATGGGATGGCTTGTTTAATAAAAAAAACAGAATAAATGAATAAAAAATAACAGAAGACAATTAAAAAAAAATAAAAAACACAAATTCACAGTAATGTAAAATGTACATATTCAATTATCAGGTCTTACAACAATTGTAACTTTATCCACAGTTTTGGTTCTTATATCAATTTGAAATAAACGATTGGGCTTTGAAAATACAGAATATCCCCAATATGGAGACTTTCTATTATTGCAAATATTAGGGCTCGCAACTTAATGTATGACAAATAATACTACATTAAATTGTCTCTCTTTACATCTTTTTAAAATTCCCACAGTAAGCCTATATCTTTATAATAAATAAAATGCATTCAACAGCCCAAGTCTGTGACTCCGTTTAACTCCTCCTCTGCACTCCGGTAGAAAGTTCTGTTAATCCTCTGAATTAAGCTTCATCGGAGTCATCTTCCTCTCGTTCATAGTATAAAGATGATGATTTAAGTGGAACTGAGTCAAATCCGTCTGATGTCCTCTGAAAACACATTGAACATAACAAAAGCATGAAGAGTTGCCTTATAAGCAGCTCAGTGTATGTAAATAAATGGGTTACTGACCTCTCGTGAGAAGGACCGTATTTTGGTGAAGAAGGATTTCCTGGTGAGGTCCATGATGTCGTCCTCTGCGTCCTCGCCCTCCATTATTGCACAGCTGTCTGCAGTGGGCAGCTCACACTCTTTACCTCCAGAGGTCATCATCAGCTTGGAATATTTATACTGCAGTCTGCAAACAGAGGTTGTGAGGGAAATAACATCTTGACAACATAAATTACGTTCCTTTGGAGTTTTCAAATTATTAGCTTATGCTTTAGCTTTAATTATATTTATTAGTATGACGAGGTCTCACTTGCGTGTCTTTTTCCAGAAATAGCAGCTGATAGAGATGAGCAGCACCGCAGCAATCGTTCCCGTGGAAACACCAAACTTGAGCCAGAAATCCAGAGTGACACAAGCACTGACCTTTTGTGCCGGTAGTGACTCTCCCCCGTAACACTGCAATGGCTGCTGCCACACATAAGTGGTTCTCTGAAACACACAAACGGGACAAATTGTTTCCAATCCTCAGGCTAATTTCTCAAAATGTCAAAGTATTCCTTTAAATGTCCCATGTGAGTGTTCCAATGCTTTGCTGTGTCTGCATCACATTGTCAGTGCCTTAAGTGAAATGTGAGACGTCCTACATTAACATTTAAACGGGAAATGTTTTCCACATAATGTGGTCTGCCATAGTTGACTTTTTTGAACATTTGTGATGGACCTGTGGGTCTGTGGGTTGAGGAGTTTAAATAAGTTCTCTGTCCACGCCCGTGCAGCACTACCTGTATTCCCTGGGTGCAAGCGCTGACAATCTCTCGGTAGTGGTTTTTGGTGCAGAGTGGACATGCATACTGGCTCTGCCACAGAAAGTGGAAAGTACAACCATCACATGTCCCCTCTGAACATTTACTGCGGAGGAAAACACAGATAAGAGAGATTATTACAATTTTCATGTGATGAAAAGGATCTCCAAGGTGTCATTTGTCAACAGCTCTGATTCTCACATGTGTGACATGTTAGCGCCAAATATGGCTGCCGTAGTTCAGTATGTGTGTCAAGTCAGATGTTGTGCAGACAACTCTTGAAAGGTCAAAAGTAAAAGAGAAGATACCTTGGCAGTGTGATGTGGTCTTTAGCCATCACTGTGGGGCTACATCTCAGTCTGATGGTGGCTGACCGGCCTTGTTTACAAGCCAGAGTCGTCTCACTGGACCTGGAAACAGAAAGCTCTTAACTTCCACGATGTGCTATATTCCAGACTGTTTTTGATTCTCAATTACACTTCATACTTAAAAATACAATCAAATTAACAACAAAAAAAACTAGACGTTTTTACTTGTAATAGAAGATGACATCTGGCAGGCTAGTCTCAGAGGGAAACAGCCACTTTGGAGATGAGATGTTACTCAGGGTCGTGTCGGTGGTCAAACCTTCAGGATGAGAGGACATGCACCATATTTATATTACACATGATGCGCACAATGCAAACCAGAAGTTCCGCCTTTGTCACAAGCAACCCCACAAAGCAATACACTTTTATGAAATCTGGTATTGACTCATCTAAAAACATTTCCTCTAATTCCATACCGATGATTGAGTCAGCAATGATGAAAGGCTGGGTGGACACCATGTTCTGGCTCCTGATGCCAGAAGGAACCACGGTGGACTGACAGACGTAACCCTTGACCTGTCTCCCGCTTTCTGTCACATTTTCCACACAAGCCGCTGGTACTCTGCCCTGTTAGAAAAACACAGCAGGTTTAAATGCAACGTTCAGCTGAAATGTAAAAAAAAAAAAAGTCATCAGGACTACAGCTTCTCACCTCTTTCCCGCAAAGACCCAAATTAAAGTGATGGAAATATCTCAGGCCCTTGCTGGTGAAGCGGGGGCTGCTTTGGAAGCCAGTGACATTGGACAGAGCAGAGAAGTCGTACTGCAGCAGCGTGCCTCTTCCCGTCCGCACGTTCAATGCACAGTCACTGAGACAAGCTGTGCCGGCCTGGAGGATGGAGAGGTGGAGGGTGGAGAGGTAGAGGATGGAGAGGTGGAGGATGGAGAGGTAGAGGGTGGAGAGGTAGAGGGTGGAGAGGTAGAGAATGGAGAGGATGGAGAGGTGGAGGATGGAGAGGTGGAGGATTGAGAGGATGGAGAGGTAGAGGATGGAGAGGTAGAGGATGGAGAGGATGGAGAGGTGGAGGGTGGAGAGGTGGAGGGTGGAGAGGTGGAGGATGGAGAGGTGGAGTGTGGAGAAGTAGAGGATGGAGAGGGTGGAGAGGTGGAGGATGGAGAGGTGGAGGGTGTAGAGGTGCAGGATGGTCTGTTATTCTTATTGTCTCTGTTATTTATTTATTTTTTTCAAACTAAAAACAGTTAAACATGGAGAGATAGAGTAAAGAAAATGTGAAAATTAGCCTTAAACCCACAGTGTGTAATTCTTAGTAAACTCCCAGGTTATAAAAGTTCCCAACATCCCAGAATGAACCTTAAGGAAAGCCCTGTATACATGCATACCATGTTTCTCTGTGTGTTTGGTCCACACCGAACACAAGCGTCCTCTCCGACGGGCTGACCGGCCCTGATGAAGGTGTTGGCTGGGCAGCTCTTACACGCTCCCGTCCCACTGACCATGTAGTTCCCCGAAGGGCAGGGAACACAGGCAGAGCCGGCTTTAGAGCCGCTGAGGGCACAGCGGCGACACTGAGAGGCCACGCCTCCAATCACATTGGTGATGTGGATGGAGAAGATCTTTGCAGCATCAGCGCTGTATTTCCTCTCCTGAGGGAAGAGAAACACAAGGTGTCACCAACTGAGTCGCTGCACAATCTGTCCCGCTGCATTTCTCATTTATTTACACTGTCTGACTGAAGTAAACTATAAAAGCAGAAATTGTAAGAAAATTGTATGTCACCATGTTAGCGTCCTCTGTTCTTTGAAACGTCCAAGTGAAGCTGGTGGTGCTGTTGCTCTGGATCAGGTAGGAGTACGACTGTTTGCTGTTGCTGCCTTTCCAGCCCTCCACCACATCGTTGTTCCACTCGTTGGAACCCTGCAGACAAACAAACTCACCTCATTAACATATTCATTCTAACGGCAAGCTTTTACTCCTTTACATGTTGGAACAGTTCCCCTCACCGCCATGAAGTAAAATTTGCAGTCGGCTCTACACGTGGTCTGAAAGACGAACGTGATACGAGAGAGTTCGCTGCTTTCGCTGTCTTTGACTGTGGACTGAGGCAGCCTGTGGAAGCACATGACATTCAGTGTTTCCCCCTGGGATAACGTGTGTATCGATGATTCATTCAGACATGTTTGACCTCACCTGTATCCAGGGACGCTGAGTGATAGCATCAGGTAGTCTGAGTCCTGATCCCCGGGAGCGGTGTAGACGTACTCTCCAGCCACCTCCCATGCTGTCATTACAAATTCAAATAAATAAATAAAAAACATTAACAAAGACACGTGCGATCATTCAGGTCGACATGCGCCATCTTAAAGATACTTAAAGGCAGAGTAGGTCATTCTATTCAGAAACACTTTCTGTTATATTACTTAAAATCTCCATAACCGACAGCAATGACTAAATTAAATTAATTTTTTTGTGTGTGTGCTGATTATCATCCGACTGCCGTGGTGTCTGCCCTCTACGTTCACACTGGGTTGCCAACAATAAGTGTCTCACCTGTGCTTTGTACGGAGTCGCCAAACTCTCGTCGGAAGATAGAGCTCTTCATGTTGCTCGGCATCGTGTTCCACCATTTGTACTCGAAACCCACCACTGGCTCCGTGCCAACAGGGCACTTGGTACAGGCTGTGAGGAAGTACGGCGTTATTATGTCAGGATACAGATGTTTTTTACTCTGCAGTTAAGATGTCTTGTCAATTTAGTCCATTTTTACAGCAACACTTTTGGTAATCTGGGAGTCTTTTTTTTAATCTTTTATTAAAATCATATTAACTCAACTTTAGTGTCAAATGATTAACATCTTTTATAAGTATGCATGTATAACCGTACAAACAAGCCCCTCAGTGTGAAATGCATGTAAGGAGTGTACTGATTCAGCACCTGTTCCGTTGGAATAGAAATCTTTGTCACAAGGTTCACATGTAGAAGAGTTGGTGACGAAGAAACCCGGGTTACACGGAGGACAGGTTTGCTTTTCTCCTGATGCAGGCAGTTTCACAGCTCCCTTAACAGTTTCACTGCACACCTTGGGCTGGATCCACTTGTACATGAGCTGAGTCTGAGACACACAGGCACAAGGTAGACATGAATACATGAACGAAGCCACCAGGTGCTCTGTGGTGAGCAGAATTGAGCCAGACGATTCATATTTAAAGAAACCCAATAGTTACACCAGATGGCTACCAGCTTTTTTCAAGGTCTGTTCTCTGTGTTCACCTCTACTGAACCTACACAAGCTCTGCCCCCACACGTCAGTTTCTACATTACCTTTCCCTCAGAGTCACAGGGGGTGTGGGTGTAGAAGTAGTCACTGTTTGTACATGCAGGTCTCGGTTTGCAGCTCCCTGAACCAGCCTCTGGAAAAATAGAAACCAGAGGGAAACGGCAGGCGGGGTGAGGGGAAAACACACAGCTTAGATTAAGATCCAGGGATAAGACAAAACTCACACCCTTTAGCAGTAAAGATAGTATTTGCATACAGACTGCCTTGCGTGTGTGACATGCAAACACGGCATAGTTGTAAGTTGAGACCTATCTACCAGTTAAAGAAATATGCTGATCAATGATATGAACGTGCATACCTGCGTATTTGTCTGGTTCACACTGATGGCAAACGGCGGCCCCCTTGTTGGAGTAGGTCTCCGCGGGGCAGGGGTTGCAGCGGGCAGATCCTGGTTTTGCACTATAGGTTCCGGGTTTGCAATGGAAACACTCTGATGTGTAGGCCACCCCTGTTAGAAAACCATCCATCATTTAGCAATCATTACCAGGAAAATAGCTGAGAACGGGTGTTTAAGACAGCGAGGGATAATCTACCTGAGATGGCAATGTTTTTTAACAGCACCGGCTTGACGGCGCTGCCCTGCAGCATATACGCCGTGGTTCTCCAGTACAGCACGTTGTTGCCGCTTTTAAGATCAAGCTGCACAGAGTGAATGTGGACATGAGAGTAAAACCTCTAATCTGAATTCTTCAGCAAATGACTACTAGATGAAAGTAGGTGTAATGAGGTGCTACGCTAAACAAACCGTGTATTTGATGAAGCTGCTCTCAGAGGTCTTCATCCACCGGCTGTTGTCGTCTGTAGACTGACATTGGTCGTTCTGCACCTACAGCACAGGAAAAAAAACGTGTGCTGACCAAATATTCCCCCTGAAAACAGCCGTCAGCAGTCATTTTAACGCACACTTACAAAGAACTCAAAGTAAATGCTGTTGTCTGGGTAGAAATATTCAAAGGACACAGTTCCAGGTTTCTTCAGGCTCACGGCGTAGGACAGCGTTGCAGTGCACTCATCGGTGTTCGAGGCCACGTAATCACCACTTGGTGTCCAGGTCGAGCTGGAAGAAACATCAGCAGCAGAAACAGTCTGATGAGCTTCTCAAGGAACGACACAGTGAGAAAACCAAGAGACATAGAAAACCCCTGCTTTATACAAGAGAGGCATGTATACTCACTTGGAGCAGTCTGTCTGGGCATCCCCGCCGTCCGACGCCACTCCGTGGGAGACGAAACCAGGCGGTATGCTGTCCCACTCATCAAAGGCCACGCCGGTGCCCAGCGAGTAGGTGCCGACTGCACACTTCTGGCACTCCTGTGACTGCATGTCGAGGAACTCCCCCTCACTACAGGAGAAGGCTGTAAGAGGAAAAGAACGGGAAAATGTATGATGGGGACGTGGACGGAACAGACTCAATATTTACACAAGCTGTGATAAAATGAGACATGACAGCAGGACACTCACTGCACTGGGTGCCTTTGACTGGATCTGGGAGGCCTGTGCACGTTTCGGCTTTGTTGGGAACCGCCACTCTCCATCGTGACCCAAGTATGTCACACTCTGTGTACTCAAAATGATAATCTGACTGCAAGGACAAAACACAGGTGTTAGTTTCACACAGCTAAAAAAAACTACACACAAAACCATAGGAGTACATCGAATGACTTTTGCTGATTCATAAAGCTGCAAGTCACTATGCATGTTGTTTTATACCTCTGGAATTTCTTCTCCACAACCAGGCATGCCTCTTTTCCAAATAAAAGTCACAGCTAATATTTGCCCAGGAGGCCGTCTCAACTGTTGCTGTTATCTACCTCATCTAGGATGTGCGGCAACTCTGCACCAGTGAAACTCCCTTCAGAGTTTATTTACACAGCCGAAGGGGGAGAAAATGCTGATTAGTCGATCCTTTTGTAAACATGTAATTTTCAGTGTTGTCGCAGGGACTTTGGAGACAGCAGGAGCTCAGGCACAAAGCGTGTTTTGGAGATACTGACAGTAGGTGACCGGCAAACACAGTCCCACCCGTAATCATGTAATTAGGAATTTAACATAATGTCAAAGGGTGTCTTCTTGGTGCAACACCCTCCGAAAACAATCGTGCGGAGCAGGCACACGGTGTAATCTTGTAATCTTGGTCGACAGCAGGCTGTAATATTCCAAGGAAAGTCAGACCAAAACAAGGCCACACACAGCCTTCAGGGATTAATAGTTAACAGAAACGGAGCAGCAGCAGCACTCAACTGGGACTTGTGTTTTTGATTAGAGCTACTACATTATCTGCGCTTGGGGTATCAGATTCACGTGTCCTCGGGTGGGAGGATCTGATGTAAAAATGCATCGAACTGGGGATGAGCTGGAGCGGAATCACCTGCCTTAAACAAACATGAGGAAACCACGGCAACAAGACATGGTGACCGCTGTTCCTCATGGTCAGTGGACTGGCATGGAAACTGACTAATCTCCTTCCCCGAATCATCATCATCTGTAAGGCCATTAGACTCAGATGACAAGACTACAGGTCAGTTTTGTTAACGTTCCCCTCAGCTCTCATATCTTAATTCCACACACCGTGGTAATGTTCAAAGTGTGCTGATAACATTTGCTTTGAGTCATTTAGAACTGAAGCCACTGTTGTTATGCAAATTGAACCAGATACAGAAGGGCAAGGAGCGCAAGGCAGTGGATGTAACATATGGACATTCTGGTGAACACTGAAGAGAGCACAAGTGAATGACCTGTGTATATATATGAGTCAAACACTTACAGAAACATATGTTCATTTCTCATTAACAAATGGATGTGTTTTACAAAAATTAGCTTTGGGGTTGTCCCAATACAAATATGCCGTTATAGATCAAATGTATATATTTCTTTATTTGTGTTTGATTTTCAAACAGTCAAACATATCACTTTATTATATGTTCATATGTTTATGTTTCCCTAGAAACATATAACTGTTCAAGGCTGTTCACGTTGCTTTAGGTCAACCATCTTCCAACATTTTCAGAAATGTGGCATATTTTGCTGAATTTGAATTACATTTTCACCTATTTACCTTTCTACCTGATCAAACCTTAATATACACATTCAATTGTCAGAATTGGAACAATTACAAGAGTCAGTTTAGCTTCGCATGGGTTGTTATTCATAATGTAGAAACGGCTAATAATAATAAAATGTGAAATATGTCCTCACCTGTTTGCACATGGGCAGCTCGGCGGCGCCTTGTGCAAAAAGCAAGCAGAGTAAAACGTGGCGCAGGTGCGTCGGGCCTCGCTGCATCGTCGCTTCCTGTCCGTGCTGAAGTGATGGAGACGGAGTTGCGCAGGGTTGACCTGCGCCCTCAGGTGCTGCCTGC
Source organism: Eutrigla gurnardus (assembly GCF_963514095.1). Classification (NCBI taxonomy): domain Eukaryota; kingdom Metazoa; phylum Chordata; class Actinopteri; order Perciformes; family Triglidae; genus Eutrigla; species Eutrigla gurnardus. The sequence goes on along the minus strand of NC_139922.1, from coordinate 14,077,846 downwards.
CTGCCTGACGGGCGGCGGCGGCGGCGGATGGAGGCGCGGCTTCACTCTGAACAAATACAGGGAGATTAGCTCTGGTGCCTGTTCTCACTCTGAATCATTTCATGTCTGACTGAAACATGTTACCGGTCCTCTACAATAATCTGAATACCGGTATTTACTGTGGCAATGCGCCGTTATCGGTGGACTATTAAGACAAGACAAATACATAGGCCTATTATGCTAGCATTGTTACAAGAGTCTTATAAATGTATTTTATTTCTTGAACTTTGCAAGTATGGAAGCCCATTTAGGCCACTGTCAGGAAAAAAGGAGAAACTTTCTCAAAATATTGACCTATCTCAAAATATTACGGAAGAGGATTAGGGCCACATGTGCATTTTGTTTTTGAGTTCTAACTTTAAAGTCAGAATTCTGACTTTAATCTCAGAATTCTGACTTTAAAGTCAGAACTCAAAAACAAAATGCACATGTGGCCCTAATCCTCTTCCGTTCAAAATAATGAGAAACTTTCTAAAAAACTTTTCAAAATAGACAATTTCTCAAAGTAGGCTTAGTATCTCAAAAATAATGACTTAATATCGCAAAAATAATGAGTTACTGTAGCTGTCATTATTTTTTACATTATTATGAGAAAGTTTTTCCTTTTTTCTGACAGTAGGGGAAATAAGCTTCGATATGCATATTTGAACAATTTTATAAAGAGATATAGGCTAGCAGCAGTTAGGCTACGTGGGGAAATAATTTGAAACACTTATCGGATGGAAACATTTGCCAAAACTCGTTTTAATTTGAAAGGTTTAGCCGGAAGCTTGCGGTTGCTTCGAAACCAGGTCGCTAACATTTTTAAAAGGGTTCCCTCGTGTTCCTGTTAATTAGCTGTTAACAAAACATAAACTAAAGATAGAAAATACACATTTGATAGTGACAATTATTTTGATACAGGACATGAAGAACATTTTCTTCCCATTTATACAACCTGTGCATACAGTAAACTCCTGTATTTGTTTTATTAAATTATAGATTCATACTTGAAATTGGTTACATTGCATTTATAACCTGCTAGACAGGTTAAATGTAAATATACTAAGTGTGTTTCTGGTATATCCTTTCCCAAACACAATGAGCAAACTGTCCCACATTAAATAAATAGCATGAACAATATGTAAATGTCCTTTTCTTAAAATCCTTTTTGCTGTAATTGTCATCAAAATAGATATAATCTCACTGTAAATTTGAAATGAATTGTTTCTCCTTTCCCAATTGCACAGAGAAAAACATATGATTAGCCAACTCACATCACCCAAACAGAGGAACCCTGGCGTCGCCTCCATGACACAAGGATTTCTCTAGGAGAAAGAACCAGATTTTATACCAGAAGCAGACCGTCTCAATTCAACTGCATTAATTTATCTTTTTAAATGTCAATTTACAGGAAGCAGGACATGCTGGGAAGAGGGACCAGAGAAAACACAGAGGTGTTCCACTTACAGCATTAAGTGAAGCTCAGGTAAAGTTCAGTTATAATATGATATGAATGAATAAAACTAAATCTTCTGATTCAAATCTTAGAACAATAGTATCCTATTTTTTGTAGACTGAAACAACAATGAAGGTGATTCATGAAAAGCAAACACAGAAAAAAAGAGATGTTTTTACTGTGACGTCAAAAACGCAAAAAGAGTCTGTTTACATGATACCTTTCGACAGAAAACTCTCAATTAGCACTGAAAATGAAGACCGAGCTCACTCATCTGTCATATTATCAAAATGTTTAAATGTAAGTGGATATGATATAAAAGGGTACCAAAGTAAGATTTCACTTTCAGGTGTATATTACCTCAAATTTCATAGATATTTAAAGGTCATATTGATAACATACCAGGAAAAGATTCATCACTTGACATGACTGAGTCTGTCTGAGTGTCACTCCACTCGACCATGAAAACGCAGGTTGTGCAACGAACTGGCAACCCATTGAGGGCACATGCGCTTCGAGCAACAGCTGCATTGTGACGTGAATGCAGTGGAAGGGGGGAGTGCGAGGGCGACATCTAGTTATCAATGTTATCAATAGCACCTTTAGGCACAATGACATGTGCCCATTTCTCTTCTATTTTTGATGGTGTTTGATCATAATATACATTTCATTTTTGCATATATATATAAAAATATATATATAAAAAACTCTTCTTCTGAATTTTCCAGAAAGAGAATGTATTACCTACTTCATACTGCATATTGTAATGAACCTGTATTGACCCAAATAGCATCAGGTATCAGATATTTATTGAATATTTAAATAAATGTAACGTAGACAGACATTAAGAACAAAGCAGAATATTTTATTAAAATAGAAAAATATGCATGTGAACTGTTATGGGAGAAAAGGTAAGCATGTTGCTGGCAAAATAGAAAAATGTGCCATTAATATTCTCTTTCCAAGGTTCATATAGAATATTCAATCTGAAATAAAACAGCTTAACATAAATTATGATGTAATACAGTAGTATATTTTGAACTCACTGAACAGGAAACTAATTGAATTAGGGCATGACAGGCCCGATGGTGGGTTCATGCCTTGGTTTTTCTTCGTCTGATGAAAGCTCTCTCGTCCCACTGATTGGGGGGAAGCATGTGGCTGCCGTTATGGACACACAGGACGGTCATCTCCTCAGCGTACTGAAGATTCTGCAGCAGCTGAAGACAAATACCGAAGGAGCAAATCACTCATGGGTCACATAAAACGCAGATTACAGAGTCATTCAAAGCATTTTACACAATATATATTTTTTTTTTAACCATTTGGGCGCAGCAGGAACTAGACTAACACATTTTACGGTCATATATACTGTATGTAGAAAACAATCCACCGTTTATTTACCGTTGTGTTTCCGACTGCTTGATGAATGTAAGTTAAATAATCACTGTTTTTAACTCCGATATAGCTGCTAAATGCTCTGCTATGTTCACCAGTGAGTTTCTAACTGTGTCTGTCTGTTTGGCGCCAAGTAGGTAGTGTTTCAAAACATTCTATAAAGCGAAGGCAAACTTTAGTGTTGGGTGATAATTCTCTTTGATCACAATGAGTGACCTTTAACATACAAGTAGTCATGTGGTCCATAGTTAATATCAACCTATTGATTAAAGAGAAAGAGACACAGACACACACACACACACACACACACACAATCTCACTTTGGGTGTTATGAAGAAGTACTGGGATGTCGTCTCTTTGCAGGCTGTGCGGACCACAATGTCAAAGACTCGTCTCTCATTTACAGGATCCATTCCCTGCACAAAAGAGAGAAATAGTCTCAGTCACATTCCCAGAAGAAAGCAGATGACAACTAACCTTTGCGATAAATGCTGGTAGGCTTGTAAATGAGGGGGAAAACATACTCAAAGCTCAGCTTCTAGAATCATTAAGAAACATGCTAAATCTCCAGAGGACGGAGGAAACTGATATGAATCTTGATTTGGGCATTATCCCTGCAGGTCTGTTCTTTTCATCGGATATTTTTTTTATCTCATTAATACCTAAATTTGGTCAAATGTTAGACCACAGACTGAGGAACCAGTAATGAATTTTTGCTGCAGTTTGGACCCAGGAGCACTACTACGAGGCCATTTATAAAGCATTTTACATTTTGACTCATGAGTCCTATATTAGACAAAGAAGCACAATCCCATTTCCCTGATATCAGACGAGGTCACGGTTCTTTTGCAGCTCTTTTCTTTCGTTCATATCCTCACAAGAGAACGAGAGCACCACCTGGTTGATCTCATCCACCACTCTGAAGGGGCATCGGTTGAGCTCCTGCAGGGCCATGAGGTAGAGCATCGTGGAGACGCTGCGCTCTCCTCCGCTCTGATGGTAGGCGGTCAGCTCGTGGAGCTCGGTGCTGCTGTGGAACTTCACCCGAATTCGGATCCCATACTTGTCATACTCCTCCTGCAATGAAAGTCAGCATTCAAATTCTTACTGGCTGAACCAAAAAACATGAATTAAAGTGGCAGTCCGTAAGATCTGAGAGGCGTTGCTTCTAGCGGCCTCTTTGGCTGTAGATGGAACTGCAGGCGATCCTACTTTAAATGAAACAACCACTGTAATTGCTCTTTGACCCTGAGCTGTCAGTGTGTGTGTGTGTGTGTGTGTGTGTGTGTGTGTGTGTGTTGTTCCCTGTGTATCAGCATTTACCTCATTCTCTGAGTGCAGGTCAACTTCCCCTGCACACTGCATGGAGCGGAAGAAATCACTGAACTTGACATTAATCTGCTCCACCAGCTGCTTCAGTGGGATCAGCCAGCGCTCCTTGGCCTGTGAAGACCCATAGAGAAATCACTTCACACACACACACAACTATAAACAGGTTGGCCATGCTGTCATGTAAGAAATCACAGATCGGACTATATTTTAACCCAAAAAATCCCATCAGTGGCATATCACGTACCTCTGACATGTTCTGTCGGTAGGATTTCAGGGACTCGCTCTTGTCTTCCAGCTCTTTCTCTAGAACTTTGATCTCCTGCTCTCTCTTGCTGTACTCATCCACAACCTTCAGAGAGAAGAAGATAAATATTCACCATCTGAGCGTACACGCCACGATGTATTCAGAATCACAATAAAACGGCAGTAAATGGTCCAATCGGAGTGTCCTGAGGATCAGCTGGAGTTGCGCTCTTACACTTTCACTGAGGCCAGTGAAGCACTCAGCTCTGGATCGTTCCTCATTCAGCATGGCATCGATCTCGTCCAGCGTGTCGGGCAGCTTGCTGAAAGCCTGTATTGACAAAAAAAAAAAAACAATGACCATTCATATTTTTTTAAGCTAATTCGGAAAATCAGCAATATAATAAAACACCAAAACACACACATTACGCAGGTCTTCAGGTAATGACTCGTCAGGTTGCATCCTGCAGATCATCTTGGCTCTCCTCAACAGGCCCTTGCACCGTTCTGTCAGCTGGACCTTCCTCTGGTCCAGACGGCTGCAATTTTCCTGCAAGAACACGTGCAGTTAGGTGACATCAATGCTACAGAGCCAGGAGTAGATAATGAAATACAGGAATTCACATCAAGGTGCAAGTGAAACACTAACCTCAGTGGTGTTGAGTTCAGAGGCGCCATCTCTACAGTCATTCTCCAGCTTGGCCTTCTCAGCCGTCAGCCCCACCGTCTCCAGAGCCAGGTACACCTTCTCCATAGTCAGCTTGGATCGCAGCTACAGACGAAGTACAAGGAGAGGCAGACATTCAAAGACGGAAAAATGGTCAGACAAAGACTCGACGTTTAAAGCAAAGAATGAGAACAAAATATATCCATAAGAAACTGTTTTTACTCATTAAACAATAAAAGTTTGCAGGTTAAATGCAGAGAAAAGTACCAGTGTTGAAGTGAAGTAATTAACATGATATAAAAAACAAATCAGTCATATACAGATGCTTAGCTCTACGTTCAGTGATCCATACCTTCATCTGGGCCAAGAACGCTGTGACTATGGACACCTTCTGGGAATTGACAGCTGCAATTTTCTCTTTAGTCTCTTCTTCAATTTTCTGCAGGTCAATGACACTGTGCTCCATCTGCCTCAGACTAAAAACATGGAAAACGAAGACTCATTTGAGTATATTTGCATGAACCAAACTAACTCTCCGCAGAGATAATTTCCTAATCGAGTCATGATGACTAGAAGTAGATACAGAGGTAAACATTCTGTGCCAGTTGGGCCTTTTGACTATTAAAGATAGACTCGCCTGTCTTGCTTGGTACTGATCTTCTGCTCCAGTTGCCTCTTTTTGCCCTTTATTTCACAAAGTTGCTTCTTCTCTGCCAACAATTCATTGTCACGGCGATCCAGCGTGGCGGCTTCTGCTTGCATGGCCTTCATCCGCTCGTCGATGTCTCGTAACTTCGAGTCACAAGCCTACGCTCACAGTGGGGATGAACAGTTAAACTACTGCCTCGGTTAATCCTATCATAATGAGATGTCTTTAGGTATATAATTGAAATGTTGGAGTTCTCTGCTTCCAAATTAGTTTCTGTGTCTCCCCCTTACCTTCATCTGCTGCTCCAGCTGTCGTTTCTCGTCAGCATCCACAGTGATGGTGAGGTACTGGGAAGGATGCACTGCAGAGTTACTGGTGCTGATCTTGTTGGAGTAATGGGACCTCTTCAACGTGTACCTCTCCTCAGTTGTGTATAACACCCGGAGGTAGGGCTCCTCAATCACCTGTGAGAAAGAAAATGATAAAAAAAAAATGATCAAGGTGAGCAGAAGTGCCTTTTTTAAACTTACATTTTTATTTCAGTTTCAACAATTCATACAATCATATTTGCAAATGTTCTGCCGTTTTTCAGTTAAACTTCCCATACCTTCTTGGTCCACATATTATAGGTTTTATTAAGAACTCTTCAATTGGGGTGGGCTCCATAACTTTATTGCATTCAATATGTTTGGTAAGAAAGCTCATTATTGTAAATATTGTTAGAAGAAGGGGAGAGACTATTTCTAATTAGGAAAATAAATACTGGAGTGATTATATGATGTTAAATGATGCTGCCTTTTTTTATTATTTGACTTGACCGACATATTTAGTCTCAACTCACACCATTTATCTTCTTATCTGACCTTTTATTTGACCAAAATTGCATCCACTTCCCTCATACTCTTCTGTTGTGATGTGAGAATTTGAACAAAGTGGGAAGACGTACCGTTTTAATCATGGCTTTAGTTTGTTGATTACCCACTGGGACGTCATGCACCTTGTACTGCTGACAGAGGTAACTCATCACCTCATCAGGGGCATCGAACAGCTCACGTAGGTAGGTGAAGAACCCAAAACGCCTGCAAAATTAAACATGAAGTATTTATAAAAACTATGATCATAGATGCGGACCCAATTACACATTTTGATGTGATTTTGTAGATAATTACATATCAAGTAAGACTGATTTTCCTCTCACCTCAAGGATTCAATGTTTCGGGACGGCTGCCGCCTGGAACACGACTCCTCCGGAGCACAAATGGAGTTCACCCTCAGGTTCATCTTGTCACGGGCCTGATAGTTGGGACAGATCAAACAACATCTCTTATTTGGAAGGGCACTGGAGGTCCCACACAAAGGTAATCTGCACTCAGAAGTATCCTCATCCTCAACGCCTGCCTGACCTCAGCCATGAATCGCTCCATGTCATCTTTTCTCTGGAAGACAAACGCCCGCAGATCTTGGAACGGGATGTGGTTCTCCACGAACTTGGCAAAGTGATGATCTTTTACATTGATCTGAAGAATGACAAAAGGATTTGCATGTAGGTTATGTAAAAAAAAAAAAAAATCACGATAATGCCTGCTGTCAAATAAACTATTTTTTGTGAAAAAAAAAAAAACACTGCTAAGCGAAGAAACCTCCCTAATTTCAAAAGAATAAAATCAAGAACGTAAATCTCAACCGCTAGCATTGAGCATGCCTGAAAGAGCATGAATTCTAACTGTGTCATTAATTGTGTTTATACAGAAGCCAAGAACTATAGTTATAAACACCTATAATATGCTTATATACACTTACGGTACATCTACATGTCTTATAAATAATGTATTTAATGTCTATATTCTGCTTATAAATGCTAAATAGGTGTGGGGGGTAAAATAATGTGTTCACTCACCACCAGCATCATGGGCTCATGGACATTTCCACTGAAGAGTTGTCGATTCTGTCTCATCCACTGGAGGGCGGTGTGTGTGTCCCTGTGGCGGGCTCGCAGCTTCTCCTCTTTAACGTTCATCATGTTGTTCATGTCGTTGAGCTTTCTCACCAGCACTGGCAAATAAAACAAATAAACATCATCTACATGAACCCCATTCTGTGTTCTCTGACTTTGAATACATGGTTGTAACCGACACTACTCCCATGTTAGCAGCATCGCATGTTAAATAATTAGATCTCTGTTGATGTAGTTCAGAGGACTGACGTAGTTTGTGGGAAACTAACTTTTGGACTCGGCATGAATGTTGTCCTTTTCCCTGCGTAGATCTTCCTTCTCTCCTTCGATCTTGGCTCTCTCCTCCCGGATGGTCCTCAGCTCGACGTTGACGGCATTGATCCGCGGTGTCACGTCGGGCTGATCGCCAACTTTGGCAAGCTCCGCCTTCAAGTCATCAATGGTCCGTCTGGTGTTGCTGATTCGCTTTTGGTGGTCTTCCTCTTCCATCTGCTTCAGTTTTTGCGTTTGTTTAATATCTTCAACCTGTAAGGAAGAAAAGGGAGAGTTATCATTCATTATGAAGATGACAACATAGATTTCCTACCATAAGCTTTGAGAGCTGTCATTTTCACTCCTCTTTCTCACCTCTTTGTGTTTTCGATCCAGCTGTTCTTGTTTCTGTTTACACTTCAGAGAGGCTTCTTTGATGGCGGCGGTCTAAAACAACAACACACTCACAGTTATCATGATATCACAAACATTTCATTATTCATTAAACTGCAGAAAAACAAAGCTTCTCATTTCCATGACGACACTGAGGCTACTTTGAGGTTTTAATACATTTTAACTGCTCCTGTGTCACATTCAGTGAAGATGTATTTAAGAATTAAACTCCCACTATAAGCTGGCATGATTCTCAAGTGTGCCTCTCAAAAATGTCTGAACATTTTTATTATGCGTTTCTGTGGGCAGCATAATGCTCTGACTCACTCATAATGAAGTTACAATGAATGGGAAATCCCCATGAATGCCCCAAGAGTCTCTCCATAAAACCATTTAAGTCACTTGATGGACCTATGAGAGCTAAAGGCTGGACCTAGAATTATAACTACATAGATACGCACAGATCATAAGGACTTAATGGTCTGAAACCAGCTGCCATGCGGTCTGATAGTTTGACTGATTTTCCCACACCTGCCCTACTTTGCCTCCGACTAGCTCGTAGTCATGGCCTCATGAGTTCATATCAAAAAGCTTGTCGACCTCGGAAGTAGATTTATCGGAAAGTAATAACATTTGGTTTTTCACCTTAGCCTTTATTTGTGCTTCAGTGGGCTTCAGCTGGTTATCGATCAGCTGGATCTTCCTGAGCATCGGAGTCTGGGTCTGCTTCAGGGCAGACAGCTGCTTTTTGGCCTCGTCTCGTTCCTTCTTCACAGCCTCAAGCTCCTTACGGGTTGTTTCGTACTCCTATTATTCGAGGGAAAGAATCTTTGTGAACACAGTGAAAAGATTCACATTTACACTGACAGCACATTGTGTATATTTGCCTCTCCCTTTCATACGTGAGGTTTCATTTCCATTTCTCACCACCCACGGTTTCTTCTTGTCAAGCAACTCAATCACGTCCAGATGCCTCTTCTTTTCGTAGTAACGATTCACATCATGTTTGTTTCTCTCGTTCCTCTGTTTGGCTTTTTCCAGGAAACTGGCCTTCTCCTTCACAATATTCTAAAAAAAAATATCAAAAACAGTGAAAACCCCCTAGAGGATCTTGAGGCCTGCAATGCTGCCTTAAAGTCCCAGTCGGCAAGTCCGGCGGATCGAGGGCACTTTGTCAGATTTTGAATGTTTACAACTCTCACGCTCCTCCCCCACGACCACCGAGCTCCTTCCCCTCGAATTCATGCCCTTTAAAATCCCTAGATCACGCCACCTTTGAAACGCGGGTCTGATGTTGTCTCTGGTTTTATCACGGGCACCGTCGCAATCTCTCTTTTTCCCTTATTTTCCACTGGTGTTTTCTTTTCTTTTCTTTTCGTTTCGGTTTTTAACTGAGGAATTGGAAGCGTGTTGCTACTGCCCTCCGCCTCCCCCCTGTGATAGTGGAACGACCCGAGGGGGGAGGGGCTCTGTGTGTGCACGAACACAGCCCTGCGTGCTGATTGGACAGGATGATCCGGGCGCTGTCGATTTTTGCAAAACAAACAACAGGCTCTACTTGGACGTAGAGGCGCGTTTTTTTTTCTAAAACCAGATGATTTATGTTGTTCTATCGGAGCATAGTGTCGGCTTCAGTGAATATGATCAAAAAAATGTTGCCGACTGGGACTTTAATATGGAAAAAAGTAAGGTAATGGATGATGCAGCTTTGTTTTTGTTCTGTTAAAAACCTGAGCGGTGACAGACAAATGGAAAAAAATAGGAATTCCATTTATTCAGTGAAAGAGACTGATATTATGTTTACCTCAAGTTCGCGTTCTCTGTTGCGGAAGTTTTTGAGCTCACAGTGGTACTCGTACATCTCCGGTGGTCCCACTGACTTCTCAGTTGCCTCCAGCAACTCAATTTTGGACATCTTGGCAAACTCTCCCACTTTCTCCTGTTGAGACAAATCAACCATACCAACAAAAAGAGGAAAACAGTACGATACGTGTTATTGGATGTGAGATTTAAGGCAATTTTGAATGATTTGAACCAGGCTTTCTATGAATAAAATAAAGCTGTATGTGTCCGCCACGCCTGCACATTGACTTAATATTGAAAGCTATGTTTGAAAATTGGAAAAAATAATTAGCCGCCATCAACAAATATTTAGATCACACAACTAATGCCTGGATTATGCAAATATCCTACGATGCGATAACACAATTTAAACAGCCTGACCTCTAATTGACACAAACATACCTGAGGCAGAAATTGGCAGAGGTTGCTGACTTGGATACGTAGAGCCTTGACTTCTTCTTCAACCACTTTCTGGGCGCAGTGTCTTCCGTTCAGCATCCACTGCGACTGATTGTTCTCCACGTGGATCTCTCTGTTAATCACTAAATTACCACCACTCTTGTACCTGGAGAAACAACAAGGAGTTTGATTCTACAATCAGATATATCGAGGAAAAATTATAAGTAAAAGCGAGTATCTGCAAATTTTCATAGAACTTACAGTTCGATCTCAATAAACCCTTTACGGCACCCGCGTTTGACATAGAGCCCAACCTACAGGAAAAAAAAAAATAAACAAATAGTTTTGATCATCATCAGAATTATAATTGAATTATCTTAAATAACTGTATCATAATTTGACTGACTGACACTGATTCAATGGTCTCAGATAAACCATAACATGCAGGGTTTGGGAACTATGAACAATGCTTAGCACCTCATCAGCTGGAAAAATATCATTCATCAACCTTATATCGTGCAATTTATTTTACTCCGGCCTGGTGACATTCAGAGAATGACTCGTAGTGAACTCTGCTCTTTACCTTGTCACCTCTTCCCAGGATAGCAGTCTTGCCAGCCAGACCCAGACAGATGGCACACACAATACTAGACTTGCCAGTTCCATTGGCTCCAACAATCATATTCAGATTAGGTCCAGGAACCACCACAGAGTAGTCATAGGTCCTGTAAAGATGTATATGCAGTGTTTTATAGCATGTCTGAAACCTAAGCCACATCCAAACACATCATAAAATAGAATAGTAATCTTCAGAAAGCACGGTTGGGTTGTTTTTATCTCTCTCGATTCACTTACACAGTAATATAAAAAAAAACAACAGCTAGGAACAAGAACAAAGACTAGACAGCACTGTTGTACACAACACGTCTACATATATGAGTGTTTTGCAAATTGTAAACAATACAAATAGTGTAAAGAAATATTGAGTGGCAATAACGTTACATGAACGTGGTGATTACGTATCTTATCTTAGTGGTTGCTGGAGTTGGTGATGTTTACACAGGTGAGAGCACCCTGCTACAATGACAGGTTGCGCTAATTTGTTAGCATGTCTGCTAGCTTAGACGCCGGACGTTAGACATCGTTCCGCGCTGTTGACTGACAGCTGAAGAGCAGAAACTTACAGGAAGTTTTTCATGGTGAGGCGAAGTATGGATCCCTCTACGAAACGACCCTCCTCGCCAGTTCCCTGGGACGTACTTCCTGTGAACATGGCCGCTACGCTGTTAGAAGTCTGCGAGCCGCTGTTTACATGACTTTGTCGCCGTTTTTTGCCGGCCGTAGCCATGGTTAATAAAAAAGGAAGAAAGGGAAGAAACTGAAAGCACGGCGCGCCGTTCGGTCTCGCGCGCGCTTTGCCTAGTATTCACTGAAAGCTGGTTGGACGAAAGAAGTCACGTGTATACACAAAGACTGGCGTCATCATAAAACGAACGTTGATCATCGCGAGATAAAAGACATCGCCCCCCAAATCTGTATATATTTTAAGGATGGCGTTAAGGAAAATCCCAAATCATCTAATTTGATTCTTAAAAATAAAATGAATAATAGATATCCACAGTCCAATCCAGTAGGTGGCGGTAATACACCTGTAAGATGGGTTACCAACCACCGTTAAAATCCACAGAAGAAGAAGAAGGCGTAGAAGAAGAAGAAGAAGAAGGCGAAGAAGACTATTATGTTAGGAAATACTTGTACATAGAAAATGTATAAAGACAATAATAGTCAATGGTCACCGGCCCCAATGTGATGCGTGTGTTCATGTGTTTGTTTTACAGAAACTATTTTAGATAAGTTATTTATACTCATGTGTTTTAATGTCTAGTCTACCTGCATTATTATAAATGGGGTGGTCAAAATTTTACTAACAGGTATTAGGTTAGGATTTATTGCAGTGTGTGGAGTGTATTAAGACTGAGTTTACAATCGAAAAAGGAAAGGAGACATGGACGAGGTTGCATAAAAATCGTGATACGAGGCCATGAAAGGAGAAGGTCTTTTTTCAACTCCATTGTAAAAGAACACTTGGATATAGTATAGGAAAAGTAAGAGGGACAAAAAAACAAGTTCCACATTCACTTTATTTTACTCAAGAGTGCAAACACCTAAGCTTCGACTGAATCCCCATAGAAATTGGTGAAGGAGTTTATTCGCAGCCGGTGTCGACTGGAGGATCATTGCAGCTCCCAAAATTACTTTCAAAAGTGGTATATGGATAGGGGAGGATATATTTTAAACGCCCTTTCCACTAGAACATGGACAAATGCAAGCGGCGATTAGAAAGTTGGCGACTACGCAGGAACTGCAGGCTAATTACTTTTACTTATAAAAGCACCAATCTTACGGTGCTGCGTTCCCTTACAGTTCTTTATACACCTAAACGTACAGTTGGGTTTCTTCCGCACACAATCCCAGGGAAAAGGAGGTGCCGACATTATTTTACAACAATGAAACAAGTAGCTTGTCGACTCGGTCCGTCCTCAGCCGTTAAAACCAGCGATAATCATGCCGGGCTCCTCGCGTTGCTTCTCGGTTGTGGTTAGATCAGAATCGCCTCTATACTCATTGTCCAGTGTGAAGCTCGAGACGAACCCAAACTCACATAGAACTAGTATATCTGATCAAATCATCACCTCTGACCACAACACGAAGCGTGGAGGCCCTGGAAGTTATCTCGCCAGCTACTCATCGCCATGGAGGCTCGAGAGGGCTTTTTCTTATCATCTCTGATCGAAGCAGAGCCGAACTCCGACCAGATCAAATAAGATCAGTGTGTAGGTTTTAAAAGTACGCATTCACTCACCAAACACTACACATTCACTCACCAAACACACACACAGACATACGCCATTCACAACCCATTCAAACTGTGAAGCAGGAACATCCGGGTCGGCTTTAAAGCTCAAAGCCGCAAGGCATCATGGGACATTAACCCTGATACTGACCTCTAGTGGCCACCAATGGAAAATACCTCCCATTCTTCTCCTTTCGACTTGAAAATGACAGAAAATGTAATATCAAACAAGTAATGAATAATACAATAATATAATAAAAGTCAAAACAGAGTAAGAAAAATAATATTTAATAATTTTAGAAATAATGTAAGTAGGCCTATATGAAGTAATGTAACAGAAGAATTGGTGTGTATATGTAGTGGAAAAAAAACAAGCATGATATTAAAATGATATTTAATTTATACTATTTTTACATTTTCCTGCCTTCACAGTGGTAAAGATAGATTCCACATGACATTTATAATCAATTAAACAGAAACAAAACAGAGGATCTCAGTTTAATATTAATGGGATTTATAAGATAGATTGTAAGATTAATTACATTCAAATAAATATGGTAGAGGAGGGAATCATAATTCTTAACACGAAAAAAAGGTTACTTTACTTTTCCCTCTGAATTTTTGCTATTGTCTTCTAAAACATAAAATATTTACTTTTCAAATGGCCATTTTCAGAAAAGGTTTATTACAAGTTTAGCAAAAAAGTTCTACCTGCAAGTTAATTAATTGTAAATGCAATATTTTCCAGCAATTGCATTGAAATGGCTAGAAAATACATAATGAGGTCAACTGGTCATATATTCTGACACACTGACACAAACCTATGTTTATGACGGTTCAATCTGCTTTGTATGATCTGTCGTTTTATAAGACCCGATGAACATAGAGTAAAAAATCAGACTGCCTCGCACTTTAAAAAGTTGGTTTGCCTGAAAGCCTTTGTTGTTGGAGTCAACTTGTAATCGTGACGTGTAAGGTCGGTTTAAAGCTGTATTTGTGTCTGCGGCAATTACCTAATCTAGCGTCCTACACCCTGTGGGGGTTGTGAGGTAATCTTGAATGGCCTAATAAGATTCCAGTGTCCACTACCACTATTGACTACTTCTGGGTGGCGCATTGAGTCTGAGAATCCCTCATCAACAGCAATATGTCGGACTTAAAGAGCAAAGAAAGCAGACCGACCATGTGAGGAGGAAGTGTGATTCTTTTAGAAATGGACTAAAACGTGAAAACTGTTACTGGACAGAAACAGTGGACCTCCACCATCCTGCCATGGAGGGGTCGGCTGCAAAAAAAGTGAGTTGTTTTCTTCCACCTTTACTCTTGTCTGCTGAGCGAGAGGTCAACGTCTGGTCTGACGGCCATCTGTCTAGTGGTTTAGTGGGTTTTGTAAGTGTAGCCTCAGTGAGTTTACAGTCACAGTTTATTTTGAATCCTATATATCCAATAGACTTTACATCTGATAGAATTATCTTGCACATTAGGATGATCAAGATTATTGAATTAGCAACATTACAGTCGTTTATAGTGTGATTTAGTTCAAGGGGGAAAGTGCCTTCATCAAGGGTTTCTATCCACAATGAAAGCTATCAAACACAAGCTTTATACTCATGAGTGTTTGTGTTGCTTTTTATGTTTACTTAAATGCTCCATTGATTCTCAACTGATTGATTCAGTTTACAGCACTTCTTCAGAAAACCGATAAAGCCTGATTTTCCATTTTCCACATACGATGCAGAGTGTCTGTTGTCAAGGGAAAGAGGAGATGTGAGATTAGGCAGAGAGATTTTGCTGGAATCCATCCCAGCCCTGCAGGCTCTGACTGCAACAATCGCTTCCATCAGATCAGAAAACCCGCCAGCTCGAGGGAAGAGGGGCAGGATCTGCAGGTTTATGTCTGTGACAGGAGGGGTGAAAGGCACACTCCCAAATAGAGTGCTGCTCTAAGAATCCCAGAAGCAGTAACAGGGATCTTGTGGTCTGATCTCGGGCATGCACAGTTGAGAGGATTCTCACATCTACCATCTGTTATCTGCTCAATACGATCCATTCCTCCTGGTGATCTGGTTTCAGTGGGTGTGGCGGTGGTATATATATCGTATTGTGTTACGGTAGGAGGTCTTGCCAAGTTTACAACCCATGTTATATGTGTCATAAACACAGATGTTTACATAACTTTCCTTTTTAATTACTGGTGGAACTCTAGTCATGTTTTGCCAAAGACGATCACAGTCTGGCCAAAGCTACATCCCTCATCCCCCATCACCTTCACACTCCAAGGAGTCTGAACACAGTTCACCTGCTTAAGCAGCACAGCAGGCACTGTCCCTTCCTGCTCTTGCAGTCTCTAATTATACCCGTGGTATCCCTGCGGCGAGGATCCCAATTAAGATGATGTTTTGATACATCAATGTTAACATGTTTGTCTCAGCTAGTGGCTGTGGAATATACTTGTCCGATGACTAACAGGGTTTCTCTTCTTTTCTGTTCTTTCACACATTTTAACCAATAGAAACCAGGATATGGACATCACAAAAAAGGTATCTTAATGCACACATGCTGAACAAACATGGACATAAACTTAAACAGTTAATCAGTGTAGTAATCAACATATTTGATGGTTTAATCTATTTGATGTATCAAATAGATAAATCAATCTATTGCAATGATAGATTGATTGATCAATCAATGGATGAGGATTTGTCTGATTACATTATTTAACCTACCTATTCAAGTCTCCTTTTCCCATCTTTAATTAATTTATCTAATTACGTTGTGACTGAAATGTTTGATGGCAGTCAAACATTTCCTATAAATCCATCTTAAGATCCGAGGAGGAAAAGTAAAGTGGTGGTAATATTTATTTTGTGTTTCTCAGAGACTTCTGTTGGCCGCCCTCGGATCTCCCGTCAATCCACAGCAGACGGCAGCGGTGACGAGGCCCTTACGCCCAGGAAACTGAACGGTTCCTCGGGGGAGACACCGAGCCACCAGAACCTGCACCGGGAGCTGCTGCTCAGCCATAAACGGTACAGGAGGGCCAACACTGAAAACACACTCTCTGGTCTTAAACAGTTAAAACAGAGCAGGGTGGATCCTGTGTTTAACTGGGACTCTCACCCGCCATGCAGGGGCCTGCTGCTGGAGGAGAAACCGGAGCTGACGCGAGTGTTGGAGCAGCGCAGGCTGGAGCTGCACAGGGAGGAGGAGCTGGCACAACGGCGGCCCTCAGACCTGGAGACGGAGCTCCGCAAGAGGCAGCAGAAGCTGCAAGAGGTCAGGAGAAGCAAATAACACCTGATTTATTATCACACCATGAACATTAAGGAAATATCAGGACCAATACCAGACACATGCACAGCATTCAGTCAAGCACGGCTCACAACAGGATGGAAACTGTTTCCAGGGGACATTAAAAAGTGATGCACACTGATGGAGATGTGTTGAGCTTTCTGCAGCGCCTTTTCTAAATGCTGTGCATGTCACAAAGATTTGTCAAATTGATGTTTTAATGTGTCGTCAATTACAATTTTTTCCTAAATACCACATGTGTGGTTAAAAAAATATGTTTTGATTTGCAGTGTGTTCTTAGGGCCACTGTACCCCCTTTAATCCTTACAGATGGTTGCATTTCAATAATGGTTGAACATCCAAAGAGGTCTGATTAACTTATATTTCATAAAAAATAATAATAATAATAATAATAATAATTAAATAAAATTACAAATTAAAACATTTTAAAAATAAAAAAAACTTAACAATCAATACTTTTATAATAAATAAAAATGTGTATTTTTCTGCTCCCTTACCCCTTTAATCATGAAGACCACTCAGATGTATCAACCACAAGGTTGGAAACCAACAACCGACTTTATATTTCATCAGTAAATAGCAACCAATCTCTGAATCTGACCATGTTTACACTCAAATACAATTACAGCCTTTTTACTATATTTTGTTGGTCTGGACTAACCGGATGGTGGATGACACTGACTGGCCGATTCACTGCCTTGTCTTTTGTCTTTCCAGTATGAGCAGGAGGAGATCAGGCGGCGGGAGAGCCAGCAGAAGATCCCAGAGTTTGTCCGTGTGAAGGACAATCTGAGGCGGACACAAACGTCTGAGCAGTGATGCTCTGAGGCTCCCATCAGTCTCCGCAGCATAGAGGTCCTATATCTCTATGGTCAACGTCTGCTGAATTAGGCTGCATATACAAAAAAGAAAAGAAACATCACATAGGCACCAGCTCATACATCTGAAATATCAGAATTTCTTTAAGGCATCATGCATACCAAGATACGCATATTTAGGAACAGGTCTCTCTTTCATGAGGGAGTGGAAGTACTCATTTTTTTATTAATTGTTATGTAGATCAACATTTGTTGAAGGAAAGTGGATGGATATTTTTTATGTTTTTTTATGGTCATTATGTTTATTTTGTTTATCTTGTTTCCTCCTGGATTGAATGAGCATGAGACTGTTTTGTTGTTTCTTGGAAGGGACAACTCAGTCTGATTCGTTACTTTCTATATGACCACCATGCAATTATGTCCCATTTCTCAACAGAACTCCTTTGTATTAATAGAAAACATGTGCATGTTTGTGTATCTCTCTCCATCATGACTTTATGATTTTTAGTGTGTCCGTGTTCTGTGGAAATAAAGGCTTTATGGTTTGTTGAGATGTGTTGTTTTGTTGGACACAATTCAAAGCACTTGGGATTGATTTGCATGCAGCCCTTCTCCCAGAGGAATCTCATGCTTCTTTCACATGGATATGGGACTTTGTTTAATTAGCTGATCTTTTCATTCCATCACGGGACGAGAGGAGAAAGCACAGGCCATCTGGAGGAGGCTTTTCAGCATATATAGGCTAGGAATACCCAAGGGCCTGGTTAAGGCACTGCAGACACTTGGATTAGTCAGGGAAACCACCAACTGGAGGCAAATAAAAACAGCCTGTTTGTTATTTCAGAAATGTAGATCATTTTTGTAGCACGTCTCATAAACAAATGAAGCCCATATAAATTCAGCAGTGTAAGTAATCAACAAGTATAATAAGCCAAAATGACTTGTGAGATCTTTAAAACCATAATCTGCAAATTAACTTTCATAAATTCATTCATGAACTACACACAGTGCTGTCATGAAAGTAGAAACGTACATTTCCCTCTAAAATGTGGTGTATAAAGTACCATCAAATGGAAAGTATGTCAAATTTTGCCAGTTATTTTTCACCACTGCTGATACAATAAAGAATAAGAAAACATAATAATAAAAATATGACAAAGTTTAGCATTTAGTTTAGTAGAATGAAGTTGAGCCAGGGAACAAAAGTAGCCTACATCCTTCTCTACAGTATAATTATGTGTATTTTAATGTAGGTTTCTTGGACGAATGGATTCCTCGTATTGGTCCAAACACCACACTTTTCCCCCCGTCATCATCGGGGACAGGAAGACATGAGTGTGGTCTTGTCTACCGCCACTACTCACCAGCTGTCCTGGGTTTTATCAAAAACCTGTCTCTCCCTCCGGCCATTCTTCTTTTGTGTCTCTTTTCAAATTAAAAGCCTCCTCGGTGAGTCGCGTGCTGCGTCGATACGCAGAGCGTGGAAGCGTCAGCAGCGACGGATCAAACCATTAAAACATACACTGGGGGAGATCACTGCAGCACTAAATGTATCTTCTCCAGTTGAAAAAGATGTATTGGTGAAAACAAGTCATTTTAACAATACAAACAGAGAATATAAAACGTGTTTAAGTAAATATAAATATAAAGAAAATAAATTAGCTTGCAAATATATACTTAATTCCGCTATTCCCCCTTCACCGAGATGGTGGGAGCTACCGAAACAGATGTCCCAAGCGTCGCTCTAACATCTGACTACCAGAGAAAGTCATCTCCTGCTACCTCAGAGAGGATGCTGTAGGAGCAGATATCACTACAGGGTGAGTACACAACACTTTACAACTTAATGTATGAGGGAGAAACACGAGGCAAGCAGCAGCAGCATTAGTACAAACGATATAAAGTCGGGAGGAAGTGTGTGTGTAAGGCGAGGGGTGATGTTGAAACTATTTTAGAGAATCGCGAAAGAGCAATTTAGCTTAACCGAATTAGTTATTTAGCTTGTGACGTGATATAACTTTCTAAAACACGTCATTAAGATATGCGCACTAAACTTCAATCATGAGGTATTTGTGTTTCATTTGTTTCTGATACTTTTATTCAACGACATTCATTTGCCTTCTGGGCCTCTAGTTACTAGTCACTTAGCATGTGATTAAAACTTACACACATGATTTGAAATGGAATATTTTAATAGTGTGCTTTGCCATTTATAGCTAGTATATTATAGTAAATAATGTGAGGATCTAAAGAGGATCAATGCAACATAACTTCTTCAACCACTGCTCCTCGTTGAAAAACACTTGTGTTAAAGAACTGTAAAATAAAGGTTTGTGTACACAAATAGTCATTATGAGTAATTATAATTAACGATACTAAACAACTGCTATCTGGAAGACTGAGTTTATGAATATGAACGGGTTTCTTTCACTGATTAACGACTCCAGGATTTATGTGGGGCAGTAGGCTGGCTGGTGGCAGTTGTTTGTGCCCAAGGCAGCAGAATAAACACCACCATCATCAGTCCACATGTTGACAGACACGCTGTGCTACCGTGGTGCTAAAGACAACACCTCGGTGTTGTCTTGCCCCTGGACTCCCCCAGTTCTTTTGTAAACCCTGGGTGCTGGCGGGTGAAAAGCTGCAGCCACATCCTGCCGAGAGCACCGAGATGACCATCAGTATCCATTCATGGGCCTCAGAAATGATGACTCAGAGGGACAAGGTGTCGTGATCCTGGGCCAGCCCTTCAGCCTGTGGAGAACAATGGAGTATCTCTGCTTGCCCTCTGTATTTACGCTGTCGTTGGGCTGTGACAGAGCTGGTGTGTCTGGCCAGCATATGGCCTCCAGTGACTGAGCGCAGGCCGATATGGTGCCTATTACCCCTGCATTGGTTCTGCTGCAAAAGACCCTTGCACTACTTAACAGTGTTGCTCTGACAAAGGAAAGAGGCTGACAGTGTTTCAGTCTTTGATACAGACTACTCATAAACCGGCCCTTTTATGTTACAGCAGCATGTATGTGAAGTTTCCGCACTCGGCAGTGTTTCTTTACACAAAGATCTGACTCCAGCTTTGTAATACAACACTTCATTTTTTTCTCCCGTCGCTCCCCCGCATCGATGCACTTTTGTTCCAGCAGACCATATTGTGTGCAGAGTGGATCCATTTTGCTGAATGGATTTTGGCTTTTCACCCGACTCTGAAATAAGTCATGCTGTAAAGTCGTTTGGTTTCTTCCATAGTATCAGCATTCAGTAGAGAGTCTTAATTACAGGGTCCGAACAGGCCTTGGTCTGGTTTCAGGCATCCCTCACTGTTTCCTCGGCGAGGCTGGTCCCCATTGGTAATTCCAGGGCCGACCACAGTGGTAATGAGTGTGGCGGTGGTGGCTGCGTTCCAGGAGATCGCAGCTCCAAAGGCTCATGGGAAAGGGTGGTGGGGGGAAGTCTGGGAGACAGTGAATCAACATCGTGATCTCCTGCCATAAACACCAACTTCCGCAGATGTGACGTTGTCACAGTCCAGTGAGCGGCGAGGATGGGTGGGATGCTCAGCTCCCATCCCCGACACCGTTCCCAGATAGTCGCCATTAGCGGTGATCACATGCAACGAAATTGTTTATGTTATGATTACGTTAATGAAGCCGGGTGGAGACTGTCTCCAGGAAACAAACTGCTAGTTGTTGCTCAGTCAAAGAAAGCATTGTTTTTTGATTCCCCATAACATTATGATTTCAACACGACTCCAGGTTTTTATGAAAGCTATGACAAATGGCATCAACGTCTTGGCAATAAGCTGCAACTTTTTTTAGTGAGATCTGCTCTTTTACCCAAACTCACTCACCCACCCACTCACTCAGCCTAGACCTCCGACCACAGACTCTTGTGAAAGTCTTCAGAGAGTTATGGGGTGTAAGTGGGTAAATCCCACATTACCCTGCCTGTCTCTGATTACCGGGCTGGATTCCTGTTGACGTCTTTAGTCTTAGATTGCATGTGTCTGAGATTGGAGCAGGCCACAGTAAAAAAAAAAAAAAAAAACTCAGCCCTGTTCCTCTCCCCACCTCTCACTGCAGCCTTGTCTCAATATTGGCCCGACAACGCTGCTCAACCCCGAAGCGGAGTTGTCAGCAGATATTGCGCCCACAGCAGATTATTGAGGCTGGTGGGTGCATACAGGGCCTTTGTTGCAGTGTTGTTTTACTGACTCGAGCTGCCTGCGCCTCATTGTGCTATATGGCTACTTATAGCTGTGCCAGTTCACATGAGTTGCGGTGGTGAATGGGTCACGCCACCGGGATACACAATAATATCCTGTCTATCTCGTTCCCCTGGTCCCCACAGGAAAAGGCCCCGATACCGATCTCCGAACACCGAGGATGAGACAGGAGTTGAGGATTATACACGGGCGCCTTAGAAACACATCCATTCATGTGGTGTCTGTTTTCAAGCCACCTCGCGTCGGCTTTATTCCTGACTAACAACACAGCGTTCACTTCCTCGTATGATGGACGCGTCGTTGGCATGATATTAATGCAGAGGCTGCTCAAGGAGTCATCGAGTTCATGAGCTATTTATATGTGAAGGTGTGGCATTGAAGGAAGTGAGGCTAATGTTTTCTATAATCATGTTAGTGCCTGTAATGCTCTGCTAGCCGTCTCTAAGAGAAGTCTGGGGTGGTGGCAAACATGTGAGATCCAGAATTAATTAATTGACCTAAAAAAAAAAAAATAAGGGAGAAAATAAGGGCAGCAAGTTCCCCCTCTCGTCCTGAGGCGATCTCACCAAAACAGTCACACACAGACGGTCTAGTTGTGTTTTAAAAGCCTCGTCTTATCCCAAAATATTATCTCCAATTTGTTGTTGTTGTTGTTGTTTCCCTCTTATTGCTGTCGTTTCTCTCCATGTCGCGTTTTTATTTTTTGTGTGTGTATTGTCGGTCAGATGTTTTATGGACAGCAACAATGGCATAGAGCGGGCCATAAACATGAATTGTGCCTGTTTGTGAAAGTGTGTTGCACAGGAGTCAGCAGGGACCTGGTGATCTGATGCTGCGTGGACAAGCCCAGCATTGAGACATTCTTCCACTTCAAAGCCCCCAGAGGGTTTTCTGGACACTGGTTGAATGGGAGCTGAGGGAGGGGGGTGCGTGGGGGGAACAGGTGCAGTCCATGAGTGGGGTAATTCCTGCTGCCATCTGCTTTCTTTTTCGGGGTCTGGGCTCTTTAAACGCCCTCTGACACGCCTCACGGCGACACGCTCCCCTAGCCAGCCACACCGTGCCCCGTTGCCATGGCACCGCGATTCGGATTAACCCCCGCACATGTGCCGAGTCAACCATTGGGGGTCGGTCTCTTTTGTGAGGGAGCATGGGGGGGAGAAAGAGGTGGCGGAGGGAGGAGGAGGGAGATGGAGAGCTGCATGGACAAGTGTGTGAAAGGACACTCGCCAGTCATTCACTTTTGTTAAGTAAAGCAGCAGCAGGGAGCATGAATGAAGCCATGTGGTCAGAAGACAACAGGAGAGTCTGTATTCATATGAGTGATGGATCTAACTTTTTTACTAATCCGGTTAACATTTGCTTATTTCAACAGCTACTTTAAAAAGAAATTCTCCAAATAGTCAAGATGACGGCCATCGAGAGTAAAGAGGAGATCAGTGACACTGACAGTGGGATTATCGTGCACTCTGGTAAGAGCATCACTCCAAAATATTGATTTCCATGTATGTCATGTATAGAGGGCTGCCTAATCAATATTAAACACGATAATACTACTGAAGCAATATCATGTTGTTGTTTCTTTATATTTTAACAACCTTCTGTGTGTTCACTGCAGGTCCAGACAGCCCCACGTCCCCAGTGAAGGACCTGACCACCCACACCAGAGCCCTGAAGCTGAAGCACCAGTCTCTGGAGGAGCGTCTGGAGCTCTGCCTGCTGGAGCTCAGGAAGCTATGCATCAGGGAGGCAGTAAGTCATTTCTAGATGATGATAACATGTATCACCAATACATCATTTTGTATAACACTATAATAACACTTTCATTTTTTTAATGTACAGGAGCTGACCGGTAAACTGCCCTCAGACTATCCTCTAATGCCCGATGAGAAGCCACCCCGGGTCAGAAGGAGGATCGGGGCTTCCTTCAAGCTTGACGAAGGTCTGATCCATCTGGATAAAGAGGTACATCCATCAGCGGTTGCTATTTTGGGGGCGAAAGAAAGAGATTACAATTCATCTGCTAAAACTAAATGTCAAAAATGCACATTGGTTGTAGGATTCAGAGCTGCAAGGGCTGGAGACCGACTTGGCTCTTCAGCAGCAGATCTATGAGGCAGCACGCAAACTCTCCCTGGAGGGGAACCTCAGTAAACCACAGAAGAAGAGCCGGTTGCAGCAGTGCAAGAGGGTGGAGAAGAAGGTGAAAGATCTCCAGGAGGCCGTGTTCCAGCAAAGGATCAAGAGCGAGTGCAACTCGCCCTGCATGAGCATCTCAAACAACCAAAACAAAGGTGAGTTGCACTGTTGCCCTCTTCAGGCCCAACAGTGCACTGCACAAATTAACACATTCAGTGGCTTTGAAGGACATTTTTAAAATCTCCCCTTTGTGTGTGCAGATCTGTGCATGTCTGATGACAGTTCCCTGTCTGATGTGGTGGCCCTGGATGACGGTGAGTGGGAAGTTCGTTTAGACATACAGATATACATTCAAAGAAACATTTAGAATATTGTCGCTCTCTGACAAACTTGGATTTAGACATTCAGTAAAAACACACGTGCTTTAGAATAATGTACGTGATAGATCGTGTAGGTTGTAGATATTTCTGTGCAGCATGACACTGATTGTCTAATGCTCTCTGTGATCATCCACAGATGTGGACTCTCCCAGCCCTCCCTCTCCTCCAGTGTTGGGCACTTCCTATTCAGAGCCACTCCAGCTGTCGGCTTCGACCCTTCAGTCATCCCAGCGGTCATCGAGTCAGCTCAGAGTGGCATTTGAGCGTTCTCCCATCCAGAACTCTCCGTGGAAAGAGTCCAGTCTGGATCAGCCTTACCAGAAGGCCACAAACCTCCAGTCTGCTTGGAGCAGCAGGTCCAGGTAGAAGTCTGAACACATCGAATACACAACTGCTGTGTCAACATGACTATTTATCTATAAAGAAAAGAAACAACAAGGAGCTTGATTCAAATCTCGAAGGATTTGTAACATCCGTTGTGTTTTTGTTGTGTGCAGTAGTCCAGCAGGAACCCAGGTGTCTGCAGAGAACATCATTCCTCTGTCTCAGTTCCTGAAGAACACGGCCCTGCGTCAGAACCACTCCACCAGTGCCCCCTCCACCCCAGAGCTGCATGTACGCCGACAGGGCACCCAGTCCTTCAGGTACACAGAGATACATGAGTGCACTAATGCACAAAGAGCAAAACAGCATGCATACTAATAATTTCACATGATGTCTCCTCAGACTTCCCAAAAGTAAGCCGCCTGCTGAGCACCTCAGCTCAGAGAACAATAGAGCCCGGCTGCCCCAGCGGTGCTGCGTGGCTGACTTCAGAGTGCGTTCTCCAGAGTACTCTCCCTTGCACCCTTACCAGTCCAGCTCTGAGGACAGCAGCTCGGAGCACTCCTCCTCCTCCTCCTATGTTAGCTCTCCTGGCAGGGACGGTCCGACGGAGATGCCAAAGCTCTGCCCACCCCCCTATGGATTCCACTTTGGAGCACAAAAGAACGGGCTCTCCAGCCTCGCCGGTTCACACAAGAACACCAACCAGTCTCAGTCTAGCTACATTAGAGCAAAGGCAGACGATGGCCCCCTCTCCCCCCAAGACCTGGACATGGGGAAGTGCTTCCTGTCCTCTCCTCCAGTGGTACACGGCCCTCAGCAAAGACAGTGGCAAGAGGGAGCATCGCCTGCGCGGAGAATCATAAACCCCCCGCCGCCTTACACCAGGCTGGTGCGGACCCCCTCGCTGAAGGAGTATCCGAACCACGCCATCAGGCTGATGCCAAGGGACATCGTGTCGGAGGAGTTGAAGTCCTGGCATCAGAGGAATCAGCTGCAGAAGTTACTGCCAAACTGCATGGATCAGCAGAGTGTCAAGATCCCCGCTTCACCTCATCTGCCTCGCTTTACCCAGGTTAGCACTGACAGTAAAACTGTATTAGGGAGCCAGTCTGTTGATTATTTTATCGATAAATCCATACTATAATAATATGATAATTTTTGGTTTGTAAAGCATCAGAAATCATGAAAAATGTTCATCACAATTTCCTGTGGTCAAATCCTCACATTTGAGAAACAATTTTGTGGACAAATTGAAAAATGACTGAAACAATTGATTTACTATGAATATTCTTTTGTTCAACTAATCAGATATACAGTAAAATAGTGGAATGTATGTACAGAATGTAAAAGTTGAACACTGATTTCCTGTTTTCACAGGGTTTGGGGAACGTGATCCTCCAGAGAGCAGCAGACGGGACTCCGGTCCAGTGGTTCATTGCAGAGGATGCAGAAATCGTGAGCCAAGTGTGATTGAGATCTCTGCTGCTTTGCAGTGTGTTCAGTAGGATGTGACTTAATCCTCACTATTTATCTCTGTATTTATTAAGGCTTTGGACTCCGTGAGATTGTATGTTGACATGATGCAGAAAATGCGTGCCTGTCGGGACCCTGAAGTTTTAATTTAAAACTTAATGTAAGGTGGTATGCCAATTTTTATTTATTTCAAATTGTTTTCTAATAGATGCTTCTAAAATTTCTGGTGTGAATTTAGATTCATAACAGATTAAAAACACAGTCGCTGTGGTTTCAAGAATTTCTTTGTGTCTGGCACACATTTTGCACATGAAATTCATCCACAGTAGTTTTCAAATAAGTTTCCCCATTCCTAATATAAATTTTTATGTTCTACTATATTTATCTGTGAATGAGAGTCTACCCCTCTTTATATATATAGTTAAGAATTGAACATCTAGCCATCACATGAAGTGATCAGAATCTTAACGTTTGCTATTAACTCTTAATAATTAATCGCTGATGCCTTAAACGGTGGTTTGATGAATGTTTTCACTGCAGTAATGTGTTTTCTTACTAACCAAGTGATTGTATGAGTTTGGATTTGTTTTGTATATTTATAATAAAAAAATACAGTTGTATGTTAAGTTTGTCGCTTTGTTATCTGGATGGTATTTTCTGAGGTACAAATACACAAACAACTAAAAGTGTCTGAAACGGTTTTATCTTCAAAGACGAGTACAGGGGATCCCGCTGGTCTTACATATTCACGGCTCAGATGCTTCTTCATGAAGCTTCCACAAGAAGTAGGTCAGCGCAATGACACAAAGAAGCACCAACAGGTAAATGTAGAGGAGCGCCCAGCGACAGCAATGCAACCAGTGAGCCAGAGGACGGTGTCTCCACGAGGATCCACACCTGAGGAGAGCACTGAGTCAGCGTTCGTCCAGAGGAAAAAACATCACGGGTTGTCTTTCAAAACATATGTTCACTTACGTCTCGGAAGAAAGCTGTCGGTAAATGTTGGCACTCCTTTTGTCCTTGTCTGATTTTTTCTTCGATAGCGCAGCTTTGCCCTTGTGTCTCTGTCGCAAAGTGTCCAGAGGGGAACTGTAAACGCAAAGTCACTGGTGTGAAATATACAAAGTGTAAAAGCGTTGGTGTTTACTTCAGGTTAGAGAACTGTATGTTGTTTCTACTATTCTGCCCATGAACAGTGATTCCATACTTCTGTTTGCTGCGTATCTTTCGGGTGGCCAGGTGTTTTGCTGGGAGGCACTCTGGGTGAAGTATGGGAGGTGGAGGAAGCTCAGCAGCTGGAGCTTCTGGCTGAGTTTCATCTGGATCCAGCGGCCTGAAAACAGAGGAAATGGAAACCGAATGATGCACCTTTGCTGATCATGTGGTCCAGATACAAAGCATTAAACACTGAGTCTCTCCTTGACCTGTCATCCACCGAGGGGCTGACTTCATTGGTCGGGGCAGAGCTGGACTCAGAGGTCAGGGGGGGAGACGAGCAGGTGAGGAAGGAGTCCTTGCTGAAAGACCTTGTGGGAGTAGCTTGTTTCTTCAAGTCTTGCTTATTTTCCTTTAAAGACAAGGGAGACCCTTTATGTGGGTTCCTGGGTGACATTTGTAGTAGAAAGTTCACTAAAGTAAACCTCCTTACCTGGCTTTGGCTGGGAATTAGTGATATGCTAACTCTGCGACGAACACTGTACTGAAATACACAAATAAAAGGCAGATTGGAGTGCTGACGAGCTCATTATTCCCATATCAGGTCGGACAATAAGCCAAATATCTGCATACCTGATGAGAGCTTTTCCTTCTGCCATCACTTTCCTCTGGATCTAGAACAAGAGGTTCAGTCAAATATCACACATGGTGGCAAAAACAAGAAAGACAGCACAGGCAGAATATGAGAGACCTGGCGACGCTGCGGGGTCGATGGAGTTTCTGGAGGAGCCCTGCTGCTGGATGGCCTTCTTGGCCTCCTCCAGCTCCACCATGTTTGTGTCATGGCGTCTCCTCAGATTCTCCACATGAGACACCATCAGTTCCACTGCATGACTCGCTCGAGCCTCCTGTCATACATAATATAAATCATCATATAAAACCATCAGATGTGTTAGAGATCAATATCTATATATCTGTTTAAAGGATTTCTTAAAGAGGTGGAAGTCTTTTCACAGGAAAAACAGAAAGTATAAGTCAGAAAACCTTCGGGGCCCCGACCTACAGATTGGTAACCTGAGTGTGAAGAGGCGCTGAGCCATCCAAAAGTAAAACAGGAGCAAAGGAGCCCACATGTACCTGATGCACAGCGCCGAGCACCTCCGCCGTGTTGGAGATCCGCTCCACGGTCCCACCCAGGATGTCCAGAGACAGCTCCAGCCTCTGCAGGATCTTACTGCGCCTGCTGTCCAGACACAGGTCCTTCAGCGTCTGAAAACATGCACAAACACAAACGTGCAGCTGCTCTCTGGCGGTGACATTCAAGTTTACACCACGTCATCTGTCGTTTAGCCGCACCTCCAGGGTCTCCCTGCCTCTGCTCAGCTCCAGCTGGACGTTCTCCTCTGCCAGGTTGCGGGCGTGCTCCTCGGCCTGCAGCCGTTGCTTCAGGGTGTACTGATCACAACTGAAGGCCAGGGCGATCTGAGAGAAAGCCGTCTGGGAGCAAACATTTATTTATATTTATTTATGAATGCATTTTATCTGCTGCCTCTTTAGATATTCAGCACAAATCAACTACAGTCTTTATAATCCAGATAAAGACAAAAGGTTACCTAAAAGCATTAAAGGAAAAGTTTACAATGTTTTCAAATATGTCTTAAAACAATAGTAATGTTTATTGAAGGTTTTTTGCTTATTCTTCCTGTTTATATGGGCCTTTCAAAAATAAACCTTCAAATACTTTTTTACATAAGTCTGGGTTTTGTCCTTCATCATCACTTACAATGAAATAACTTAGGGGAGGGATATTTTAATGTCAGGTGAGAACAGAGGAATGATAACAACAAGCAGAATCTGTTTCACCTGAAAAATGGAGCACAATAATGTGTAAATGTAATAAAAGTAAAAAGGCAGATGCAGGCTGAAAAAAGAGGAAAAAAGAGCATGAACTGACCTCCAAATCTTTCTCTGACTTCTCGGCACTGTCCAAAAACAAGACAAGTGAAAGTGTGATGAAGTCAGATTTCATCATATTATATTATGACATGTGTGGCAGAAACATATTCTATAAAACATGTTACCCGTTGAGGCCGACACGCTCGATGATGGACAGCTCGTTCCAGTTTGTGATCGGTAGCTCCTCTTGAATGGTTTCTGATGTGAAGACATAACCCAGTTTAAATGTGGAGCTGTGTTACAGGGTCCAGGACTTCATAGGGACTTTTAATAGCCGTTACCTTCATCACTGTCCTCGTTGCCCAGCATGGTGGACGGGCTATAGCTGTCTGTCTCTGCATCAGGCTGAAATCAGTCCAAACATGACTGAATGATACAATCATTGCATATAATCTGGTAGGAGAGCTGGTAGATTACTTGACTCACCTGAGCCGTCATCACTACATCAACTTCTTCCTTCACAGAAATAATCCAACGTCTTTTAATCAATTAAATCCTCTTCACAGTCAACGTAAGATTCGTTTGGAGCTGGAGGAAACACAAACTATATTCTCAAAGTCCCCGTCTGTGTTTGGTTCATTTCGCCCTCAGTCTTTCTCCTCTACTGAGAATAGATAATCCTATTAAGAGATCCACAGTCAACACAGAGCAGGACGACGGAGCCAAGAGGCTCATGGGTAGGCGTACCTGTTGTAAATAGATGCCGGTGTTGTCCTAAATGATGAATCAAATTATTTGAATTCCCATCAGTCTCATCTTCCTTTGTAGAGAGGGACATTTGGGCCTTAACTACACACTCATTTGGATAAAAATTCAAAAACTTCAGAGGAAATGTTTAAGTAAATTGATTGTTGGATGCACCTTTATTTACTGTACACAACCAACAAGAACGTTTCCCCCCCCATTAAGTTGATTTTGTTAACAACACCTATTATTCTATTCTGTAAAATGTATATATATATTTAATATCATATAGGGGGGGTTGTGCATCGGCTGTTTCCCTGATCTCTCCATCATGGTGGCCCACAGAAGATGCTGTCCCACTGCTGCTGGGCCCCATTGACATGTAGATCCCATTATCATCAGCAGTTACTGCCTCCTCTCCCCAATAAAAAATGTTATGGGCCATTATTTGAAACATTCATGAAGTAATTAATCAAAATTGCTTTTGGGGGCATAATTCGGTATATGGAGCATAGAGGAAGATCTGAACTTTGTGATGTAATGGCATTAATTATTTTCTGGAACTGTACCTAAAGTCAGTCCATTTTTTACCCTAAACATGTATACATTAGGTGCGATAACTTCTCATGTTTTAAGACCCAGGCCCTTAACACTGTCAGATTGTGGATTATCAACCCTTACTATATAAGATATTATATATTACTAACACATCAGGATGAATACCTCAGTAAACCAGTTTGAGGTGTTGGAACACTTAAATATTTACAGCTCTAATCGCCATTATTTTATTCGAGGAAAAAACAACTTTTACTTGTATGTAGTATTAGTTTAGTTTCAAAAAAATTTACAGCATAATGTAAAAGACTTTACTATAAACTAACCTTAGATGATTGGGTAACATGTTAAGTGCTGGTGAGGTTGTAGATTTTTTTTAAACCGTAACCCAATTTTGAGACATGCATGATGATTACACTAATAACATTTTTTTTAAATGTTTCAAACCAACAAAAAATAAACTCAAAACAGTCAAATTGGAGCATCTCCACATTTTTATTGATAGAAAAGCTGTCCTTTAGTAGAGCCGCTGGGGTTTGCCCATGGTGCTCTTCACGTAGAGGGCACGCACGTTCTGCCAGTTCTTCTTCAGCAGAGACACCAGGAAGTTGACAGCCAGGTGGATGTTGTACACAAGCTCCTCCTCGCTCATCTTCACGTGTCCGACAGCCACAGCCAGACACAGCACCTACAGCACAAAATCAGGATCCATACATTATTCAGCGAGTCAAAAACTAATTTCTTCTTCATTACCTCAACATTAACATAAATACCAGTATATGAACATCTAGGGATGCTCTGATCCGACTTTCATTATAATAAATATGAATAAATAGTTATTAAGCTGTGTGGAAGTGACTAGGATCACTCATATGTAAGGCAACATCAAGTGTAACATGCACATAAATTGACTGAATTGGTGTATATTACAATATTGTACAGCAGCAACTTGCAAAAAAAATTAAAATACAAGGGTAATGCAGCAACAACTTGGTCAAAACTGGAAAAGGAATCAAAATGACAGTATATGATAAATATAGCACTGAATTTAATAGATTAATATTTCATTTTTGGATAGGGACAGTGCACATTAACGAACATTGAAGCATCTCTGTAAACATGGAGGATTATAGCAAACCATCCGTAGTCCCTAATAAAACTGGCCCCATAACTAACAACTTGTGAAATGGCATGCTCAACGTACCTTCTTCATCTGGAATTTGATGGTGGATTTGACCTCGTCCACCTTGGTGTTCAGGTTCTCATTGTGTGTGAGAAGGGAGGGGAACTTGCCGGCCTTGTTCAGCCCAGGACCCAGGATACGAGGGATCTGCTTGATCAGAGACTCGGAAGCCAGGAAGGCATCGTACTTCTTGGCTAGAAGATAAACAGCATAACAATGTTTTTTAAAAAGTCTGCCAGCTTTCAAGAAGCACAAATCAGGTGTCTTGTGACGGCAGATTCTTACCGAGCTTCTTGACCATCTTCTTGTTCTTGTTGAGCTTCTTGAGAGCCTCGATGTCCATGTGTGGCAGCTCAGCGACCTTGGCCTCATCACAATGCTGCTGGTCTCCCAGGACGCACACGGAGAACTTGGGCCTGGGGAGAGTCTTCAGCCTGCAGATCATCAAAGCCGTTAGAGACACTGCTCATGACCCGTCAAAACACAGGGGCATCAGTTGGATGCAAGGCAGGGTATGGTTGAGAAAAAGATCTCTTGTATCGTCTGCATCATGACGGTTTAAATGAAAGCTGGCATGTACATTAATCATGCCAGGAAACTGTAGGAAACTACACTTAATTTAGCTAAATCTAAAATATTGGAGCTCAAACCCTCTGCCACCTCCAAAAGACACCTCTCATTTGACAATGTAATAGAAAAATTCTTACCCATACCACCACAGGCGGCCGTGTCCAGCTGACCTCTTGGTAACATTATGTAAATTGGTCGGCATGAGGACATGAACTTACAAGCTCAGCCACTCAAAGCCTCCCCTCATGTTTTAAGACCCAGGGTAGGGGTCCGTCTGCATCACCTCCACCAGCAGAGCTGGGTCGGTTCAGTCAGACTACCCAGAGTACTTCTCCATGTCTGCCCCTGGCCTGTCTCGACTTTCTTTTTGCCACTTTTTAAGATTTCAGGAGTTACTTGCCATTCAACGGGCCGTTTAAATAGACAGGGCTGGAAACACACAGGGAAAAGGTCGGGTGAAACAGTAAAAGGTCGAACCTGACGGTGCCGGAGAAACGCTTGTCCTTCTGGGGATCATAGTTTTTCAAGCTGATCTGCAGCTCCACCGTCTCTGTGAACCTACAGACAGATTACAGTTAAACACAATCTCCCAAAATGCATCTATTCTCAACGTCGGAGTGTCACAGGTTAGAAAACTCACTTCCTTGGCTTGCTCAGAGAGCCCTGCATGACCTCCTTCACGCATTCGTACAACGTATCCCTGGTCACCTTACTGGAAAAAACATAATATCACAAACAAAGCACATTAAAGCAAATATAATCAGCGAACACCTCTATAATCCGTAACTTCCATTGGTCTATGGCGGGAACTAAACGGTCATAAAATAGGTATAAAGTTCAGCAATATTTCGTTTGATATTATCTTGGTGAGCTAATGAATACATCCGATGGCCGATTGTTTTCTAAAACACGTTTTAAAGGTGTGGATGTCTGCGGATGAAACCTAAAATTAACATGGTGAGCTACATGGTGAGCTAACGTCACAGCCGCAGATGAACCGGCTTCAACGTTAGCGCCGACAACTTCTAAATATTCGTAAAATTCACAACTGTCGCGTTAGACAGCAGCACTAAGGCATCACGAGAGTAGTACAACCCGGTATACGTACGGAAAACGTTTATTATTTGGCTATTTTTTAGTTAAACCAAGGCTAACCTCATTTTGACGACTTGTCCCTCTCGCCTCGCTACGTTGAAAAGGAAGTGGAAAGGGAAGTTACGCAAAATAAAGGCGGCCTTCTGCTGACCTCATCAAAAAGCGCAACGCATTTTTTTGCACCAACTTTATTGAGAAAATACATTCAGCACACGTACTATTCAATACATGTTCCAGATGTTCGTTATAAAAGTGAATATAACGTAGTAAATAGTCAATATAACGGAATAAATAAATAATATAAAAAAAAAATTAAATTGTATAAAATCACTAAATGTGGAACAAGAAAGAAGAATGACAAAATGGTTGCAAATTTATAGTTTAAATTTTCAATATTAGGCTAGACTTATATTTTAGCCTAAATTATCACCAAGAGTACAAATGGAAGGCGGTCTTTAAAGCCATAATTTTATGAAGAGGCTATGATATAAAAGTATCTTAGCATTAATACAGTGTCCACTAGTATCCCCTTTACAATCACAAAAAACAGCATCTGCTGCGTACAGTTGGGAAGAAATGACAGATATTCATTTTCACAGGGTAGAAGGCACATCAATCTAAAATATGATCACTTTGTATAATATTTAATATAGTGTTTAATACATATTTTCTGTCTGAATAGGATTTCATGACAATGTAACATGTGTGCATTGTGCTCAACAAAATAAATGTCAAAAAGTAATAGATACAATCTTTAAATATACAGCACCATTCAGGTGGTGTGGTACAAATGCACTTTACAA
This sequence comes from Eutrigla gurnardus, assembly GCF_963514095.1. NCBI lineage: Eukaryota > Metazoa > Chordata > Actinopteri > Perciformes > Triglidae > Eutrigla > Eutrigla gurnardus. Next base: position 14,043,714 of record NC_139922.1, on the reverse strand, counting down.
ATAAGCAAAGAAACAAGAGAAAACACTGTTAAAAAATGATGTAATCAAATGAATAACAAAGAAGTGGCAGCAAATAGCAATAATGGGTATGCTAAGAACAATAAAACAATTAAAGATGAGATTAAAAGAAAGAAAAAGTCAGTTATTTAACGGGAACGTGTTTTCAATTATCATTTAAAAATGTGCAGAACTTACACCTCTTAAAGTCTGGGTAGGAATACACACAGACAGGCAGAGCAGCTAATTGTATTTGTTGAAGAAGCTTGTTTGAAAGCAAAAAAAAAGATTGATATAGGCTGGTCCCAAAATATTAAGAGTAAAATAACGTTAAAATCAATCCCATAAGACACTGGGAGACCGTGTTAAATTGCCGTTTCTTGTTTTAGTTAAAAGCCTGGCATCAGAATTAATTGTTGTTTATCAAAATATTATGTTGGAAAATCTGTGAAGAGAGTATTACAGTGGTCTAATCTACTTAAAATAAACTCATGAATGGGAGGAATTTTGGTATCACTTGTTTGTGATTCCTGGTCTCAGTTTAACTGGTTTTGTATTCATATCTTTATTAGGGTTTTTCTCCTCTTCTCTGTACACTATTTATTTTGTGTCTTTGGCACATGGTTAAGATGATCTTCTCACTTACTTGTATATTAAATACATCATACTTATACAAGCAGGATTTTAGTGATTATGATGTCAAGTTGGAGATCATTCACATCACAGCATAATTTATAATTAAGAAAGCAGGGTAACTGGTGGTCTATCAAATAATTGTATTGGAGAAATATATATATCCCTATCCCTACATATCCCTCTAAAATGTAGTGTGTGTAGAAGTTTAAGGAAGACTAAAAGGAAGTTTTCCCTTTAAGCACCTGATATTGTATTTTGGTACTGAACTGGAGTAAACATTTTCAGTAAGACTTGATTCAGGGGGGATTTGCGATATTTTTCTGTGTCAAACTGGTGGAATGAGGTCAAAATAACGTCAAGAAGTGAACAAGAAACGATTCATAACAGTTTTATTCACACGTGTTGTGTCAGTTAAAACTTCATGTATGTGTGATTCTTTTCAAAGCAGCTTGGAGAGACTTCTTCAGGAAAGTCTCGTTCAACGTCAGGCAGCCATGCAGGGAGTGTTTGTGTGCAGCCGTAACCTGCAGAAACATAATGATATACATGCAGAAAGATCACAAATGTCATCTCAACCGCTGCTCGGCCATTACGCGTGAAATGAATGTACAAACTTACGTGACTGTTATATTTGGTAAGGACTGTTAGCATCATTTTTGCAAACTTCACAGACTTTGTGAATTGTGGACCCTGGCTTACGAGCTGCTCGGTGAACTGTGCAAAGAGTTCCTCACTCAAGTCGGGCTGAAAAACAAAACAAACCAGACAACTCAATAACAATGAATATTGTGACTAAAGTTGCAGCCTTATCACCATGAGTGAACAAACATTCATCTACTTACCTTGGAGTCTAGCAGGCTGTGGATAATGGAGAGCACTGCCTCACTCCATGCTATTTTGAATGTCATTCTGGGGGGAGGGAAACAAATAAAAATGGTGAAGGACTGCATCAAGAAACAACCGGAAATAACCATTAAGGATTGTTATTTGGTGCTTCTTTGACTTGTTGACACACATAAATATTTAATTCACGTGAATGCTTGAAGCACCATCTTCTTCTACACGCCAAAATTCACTTTATTATTATTATTATGCCTGCATTTTGTCATCCATAGTTTGACACACAGACACATACACACAGGACTTGGTCATTCTTGGACAAAGGACCTTTTCTAATCATACCCTATCATACTTATGCATTAACATTCAGATTAAAGCCCCCCCATACAGTAGCTATATCTTAACAGGAAGCTCAGAATTATCCTGAATTTTTTTCCAAATCATGTTAATAGGATACAACGGCTGGACCTGTTTTTTTTTTTTTCAAAATAAAAGTGCCAAAGAATAACTATTCTAACAGCAAGCTCAGGATGAGACTTATTTGTCATAATAAAAGCCCCTAACTCACACAGCAAATCAACAGGAAACTGGAGATAGACCCATTTCCTTCAAAATAAAGGCCTTGATAACTGCATCTTGTAGTATTCACATTTTACAGGGACATACAAAGTAAACCTCTTCCCAACTATTCCTACAAATTCACCTACTTCATACATATTACAGCCATTAATGCAGTGTAATTTCAGCTTTTCAAATATTACACGTCCTTACCCATTCCCACATTTTCATCCATTTCTATTAATTCAATTTGTATGCAGTTAAAGCAGAAATTCTGTGTCATTTTCTCCAGAAATGGCTTTTCTAGTTTAAATGTTTGATCTTACTGAAGCACCAGCATTCTGTAATGGGAATCCAAACATCCTTCAATCAGTCTGTTCAGCAGCTCAGCTTGTGGGCTTCCTGAAAACAAAGCAAAGTTCAAAATAGAGAATCAATTGATGCTTGAGCCAAGAGTTGAGGAACAAGGTTATATCATCAAAACATCCGTCCTGCTTCTATGTACTTAACCCAGGATACTGAGTGCTCTGTAACTAACAGACTTAGCCCCCTGCCAATAACTTACTGCACTCAGCCGTAGGTCAAGCCTTTCCTCACCTATGTTTTTTTCCTCTAAAACTGGTCCGATCAGAGCGTGGCACATTGGTCTGGGATAGCGGCTACACAGTGACGTCGCTGCAGTGACTAGACATCTGGAGGCCGGTTCCGAGAGGGACAGGACCTGCGGGAAAATGATATCCTGTCAGTATCAAACACAGTGACACAATTTGCATACTTTGCATATATCCAGTGATGGACCTTCTGCAGCAGGAGGCACTTGATGAGTGTTGCTGCTGTGCTGTAGCTGAAGTCAGGAGAGGGAGTCAAAATGCTACTGCACAGTTTCGGCAGAGTATGTTCTGGTAAGTCAGGGAAACTCAGCATGCTGCAAAACACCTCCACCTAAACAGGAGAGGTAAAGATATGGGATTAGTCCGTCACTGGTCATCAGCACGCAAATGTATGAGTGGTTTAGTAAAGCTACCTGACCGGTCAAAAGGGTATTTTTTACTGTGCTGAATGTAGTTCTGAAGCACAATGAGCTAAACTAAGCAGCTGTGACTACAGCGATAGTTAAAGTGTCTGTTTCTCCACTTCATTATATTACAGCTACATTCAGATACATCTGAATAATCTGATATCACCACTCTAAAATACCTACTATCTTTGTGAATCTTATGTTACATTTTTCTGAGCCTGTACTTGTGTTGGTGTTGTGTAGCAATAAATTAAAAAGGTAAGAGATATATAATATACTGTTTCCTCACAAACACCTTTAATTTTACGTCAATTTACACTTACAGTGGTGTTAATTTGGGGGTAGATCATTAACAAAAAGTCAGCTATAACATTTGCAGGACATACTTGACCGGGGTCACAGTCGTTCAGCACTTTGAATGCCTCTGTTGAGCTCTGGTCCCACTGCAAACAGAAAACAAAAATAATTACAGTAGTAAGAAATGTCACCGTCAGTCTGTGCTGACTAGAAGAAAGAAGCAATTTCTTCTTACCTCCGTCGGACTTTCCAGTAATTCTTTTATTTGAAGAACAGACACCTAAATAAATGCAAAAATACACACAGTTTTAAACAGTTGTAAACAGTGTGATGAAAATAAATCAGTTCTTAAATGAGAAGAAATCAAATTGGTAAAATGGATTATACATTTCAGGACCGATAAAGCCCATCTTGCTGTTGAGTCTCCAGCATGGAAGCATGTTCTCTACCTTGACATGTCCAGGCAGGGCATCACATGGACTCTCTGGTGCTGGCTGCAGGTCTTCAGCTGGAGCATCACTTCCTGATGCCTCTTTTGCACTCTGTTCTTCAACATCGAGACATTCACCCGTCTTTATCCGTTTACTCTGCTGTCTCGTTTCCTCATCGCCATCCGAGTCCAGAGTGATAAAGCTGCTCTTTCTTTTCCGTTGTGTCCCCACCTCTGATCTACCAGAGGCACTCTGAGAATCCGACTCTGCCGTTTGACCACTGAAGCACACGGCCCATCCTCCGGTCTCACCAGAACCAACCAGGCGCTGCGACAGCTCATCCAGTCTTTGGCTGCACAGTGGAGTGTAGAGAGGCCGCTCGCTGTGTGTCCCCATGTGTCTTTCCAGCTGTCTAACCAGAGCGGTGACCCAGGGGCTTGGATGAGGGTCCTGGCTGAGGCATTTGAGGAGATGGAGGACGGCAGTAGGAGGAATAACTGAGCGGACCAGATAGATGAAGGACAGCAGGTTTTGTTTGAATAATGATGGGAACAGGCACACCAATGGTTTACTAGAATAGGAGAGGAAAAATAATGGGTTCAGGCACGGATGTGACATAAGGTGGATGACCAGTTTGCCTTAAGATGGCACTTATGGACTAAACTTAGCACTCATTTTACATTTAGGGCATTTAGCAGATGATTTTGTCCAAAGCGACATACAATAAGTCCAGCAGTCGTCTGGTAGATAGCAGTAAATTATTATATTGCATTATCCACTGTGGGAAATAACTAAATCTGGGAGTTATATATTGCAATGTGACTGGTAAAAACAGAAGGACTACATTGCATTGTGTTCAGTGCATGTCCAATAGTTGATATTGCTGGGCTGACTTCTAGAAGAAAGTAAACGTTACTATGCCTTAAACTATCCCTCCGGTGACTTGTCCTACAAGTCAACGATACATGCATTTTACGGAAATCTAATGCGGGGACTTACACGGTTAGTGGCCGAGCTTCTGCATCTAGACCGTTTACTTCGTCTTGGCACAGGGTTTCTATGAAACGAGAAAGCGACATGTCGGGGTTGGCTCTCTGCTGCCTGTGGAAGACGCCCAGAGCTCTGTGGACACCGGAGGGTCCGCCAAGAAGCGACCGGACGAGCAGCTTCGACCGCCCATCAAACCGACCCAGAAACATACCGGCGTCCCGGCCCGCAGATAATAGTATGGACGGTACACACAAACGCCTCAACGGGTTTGTCTTGCCCAGCCCACCCCGCCAGTTTTGTTGATATTTCTTCTTCTTCTTCAGTCTAACTGCACGGTTTGTGCACCACACCTCCACCTAGCGGCAATACTCAGCATAGCTTGAAGCCCGCTACAACAAATGTAAATAGAAAGCACCACAGACCTTTTCAATGAGACAAAAATGTGAAGCAATGTTTTATTTTCTGTGTACAAGTACAACTTGTTTAAAAAGAAATAAAATCTTACAGTCTATATTCTTGCCAAAACTAGGTAAAGGGTCTCATGGCTCAAGGCAGGTAACAGTAGTGGACATTAGCAAGAAGGGGTACAGTATACTTTTCATCTATAGACATTTAAAATGACCATCCACACAACACTTTAAAATCGAAAATGGTGCAAACTGCTAGGTGAGAGGTCAGAATTGAACAGTCCCTTTAAATCAGAGGTCAAGGGAATTATTAACGATCTGCAACATTTTAAGCACCATGTTTTTCTGGGGGACAATTTTACAATTAAGACCCCCATTCAGTGGTTTCAAGCACTGACAAAAAGAATGAAAGACTAGAAACCATACTCCTCAGATAGGTAAAAAGGAAAGCCAAAGTCGTCGTCATCATCGTCGTCGTCATCGTCAACAAGGAGGGTCATGGCTATGAAAAGATTAAGCAGATCTCCACCATCGTAGTCTTCGTCTTCTGTATAATACTGTTGAGCAAGAAACAAGAAAGTAAGGGAAATGGAACAGCATTGCGTCATACATACCAATGGTGGTGAAAACTGGCTAACATAATAGGGTTTATATTTACCGGAAAGGACCCGTGATGAGTACGAGCATGTTTCTCATGCCGATAAAGGCACTCCGTTTTGAAGGGGCAGCATCTGTATCGGGTATAGTAACTGCATCTTTTCTTACTAGAATCATGAGATGACATGACAGAAAGAAAGAAGGGGGGGGAGATGAAAGGGGAGGATGTCAACAGTCAACATCTTGCTGGATTCAGCCACATTAACTTCAGACGTCTTTTGGAACATTTTTATTCCGGGGTCCTGACAACTACCGTTGTCACAACCAAGTTTCATTGCTCAATTGAATGTAACCCTACAACATGTCAGGCAAGAGCATCACTACTACTAACCTCCGAGATCAGAAGTGTCAAAAATAAAAATCAAGGAAAATGGAAAGGTCAAATTGGAGTGGCATGTCTAGCATGAAGAAACCCAGCAAGTTCTATTTAAAAACGTTTGTTTTGTTTGTAAATAATTCAAAAGACGTCTCTTTTTCTTCTGATTTAATTAAATGTGCCCCAGTAGGCCACAAAAACAGAATTCCAGCTGCAATGGTCATGGAGTGTTCGACCTGAAGCCCAGCTGTAGTGATCACTGCTGCCATCAAGAGTCAATTTCACAACATACCTGAATTTCTCTTTGAAGGCAGCAATTAAGCTTTCCTTGGCTTGTCCTTCAACCCAGTGTTTGTTAGGCACATAAAACGCAGACCTCACGCGACACTGTGGGCAGCTCCTGAGGAATAATCATTTAAAAACAATGTCAAGTCATTGTTTTTAAGTGTGTGTGTTGTCAGACGCAGTTAAAAATATTAAAATATCGCTGAAACCTACTTGACCACATCTGGCCCGAGGTCTTTTGTTTTCCTCCAGGTCATGATGCATTGTAAACAGAAGGAGTGATTGCAGTTTGGCAAGATTCCAAAAACATGGTTTCTTGGATCCGTCTTTTCGTACACCTTATCCATGCAGATACCACAGGTCATGCGTTTACTAATGAGGAAGGCCTCCGTTTCCTCTATATTCCCCTGGGTGTTAGAGGCTGCAGCAGCTGCACCGTCCTCTGTCATCTCATTGGAAGAAGTCTCCTGGACACAGAAACTCTGTAGTCAGTATAAAACACTCCTGGGTTAAACTTTTGAGTCACTTGCCCTTTCGGAAAGATCACTTATTTGAAGCCAACCTGCTCAGTTATTCCATTACATGCACATGCTTGAGCAACTTCTGAGCTTCGGACCGACTCCAAAGAAGCAGTGAGAGGAGTTTGAACATCTGAGAAGAAAAGTAAAAGTATCGGGGAAATGCAAACCAATGTCATTGTCATGCATTTAAAAAAAAAAAAAAAAAAAAACAATACCGTGCAATTGTTCTTCAGCAATATGTGCTGCCAGCCGCCCAATGCCGTGTTGAGGATTTGCGATATTAACCATCAACCGTGACCTGTCGGATTCCTGCCTGGACGTCACCTCAACCCGCAGAACAGCAGGCTCTGACCCTCTTCTGCCAGGTGGAGCGTAAGCCACACTGGAGGAGGGGGAAACTATAGGCACAGAACCTCGTCTACCTGCAACAGCTGCATCAACATCCGGTTGAAGGACATGGAGATACCTAGCAGAGGAAAATAATCGAAGGGCTAAGGTATTCCATGTGCATGACATCCTCTTCCATATTCTCTAAAGGAGTTGCCTATTTTATTTTATTTAAAAGCATACCTGCAGCGTTCACCATACCAGCATCCCCCTTTCTGAAAGTACCTACATATTTGAGCCGGCGGTATAACTGGCCATTCATGTCGATAATTACACCTTGAACCAAATCTGCAGGAGCCATTGATGAAACGTCTGAAATGATTAAAAAAAAAAAAAGGGGAGGAGAGAAGAGCTGCAATTATTAAGCCATTAGGTTGTAGGTTTCTAGATTGCCACTTATAAGAGATTATTGTCAACAAAATAGCCAAATTCTCAGTATATCAAAAGTATTTAATATGAACCGGATACCGAAAATACACAAGTACAAATATGCTTTGCGAAGACATTAGGCAGTCCAAAAGTTTACTCCCGTCTTCCTCAGGTAGGGCTTCTTCTGATTGGCGGAGCAACCAGATGTGTCCACGCCTCCTTGGTCCTCATAATCCGACTCCTCTCGGTAATTTCTCATGCCAGCATCATCAGTTCCTCTGAACAGACTGATAGTTTACTATGACAGCACTGATAGTGTCAACTTTTAATTAAAATCTATATTGATGTTTAAAATCAGTGTACTTTTATCCGTTTTTTTAAATTGCTCCTGGATTTTACATGGGTCATAACCGAAGACTTCTGCTTTTATGTCCCGAAACACAAGTCAGAGTAGTAAAGTCTTGCCTCAGACCTTCATTAAACAAGCATGTAACGTTATCCTATAACAGGACCACCGTTTGCGCAATTAGCAATGGCATTTGGGGAGCTCGGGACAGAACTGGCAACCCAACAGTTTGATGACAATATCAGAAACTGACATTCACCACCTTAACTGTTGTCCCACGAAAAGACACTAACGTTACCCACAAATAGCAAGCGTTAGTTAGCCTCTCTGAGACGAGGGTAGGATAACTGGCTGCTAAAACGTCACTACAGACGCGGAGGGGAAATGGGTTTACGTGAAAATTTAATACATGGCAACATTAATTTGTTCGGCGACAGTTGAGATTCGCGTTAAACAGGCGATTGTCAATAACTGATTTAAGTTAATGTTAACGCTAAATTTACCGCCGAATTAACCGTTAGCATAACATCCGTGATTTCAACGAGTCACTTTTCACTTCTTTCTTGACATCCACCCACGCAAAGTGCTTTAAACACCCCCTTAAAAACACATTTTATATTATTTTCAACAAAATGCCTTTTTTTCAGTCATCGTTTCGCTCTAACGTCCGCTTTCGTTTACAATACGACAGCATTAGAAAGCAGCACAGGTTTCTTCGTGGTAGTAACGGACAAGACGGCAACATGTCTCACTATCGGAGGCACCACTTCCTCACAAGTGGTCCACTTTAACGGCTTTATTAGACAACCAACTGCCGCTTACCTACAGATACTTCCACCCCGGACCGAGTCCATCCTCCGTGTGTTTTGGCGTGCCGCCAAACACACTCCACCTCACTATCTAAATAGTTGACAGCCGGTTCCTTTTTACCAATCAACTGAGCAACTAACCAATTGAACGTGATGATGACGTGTATACGTTACGTAGATCCACCGCCCCCCTTGTCTGAGCTATTCCAACGTTTAATAGGTTATGGTAATGAATTAATCTCATTATTTACATTTAAAAAAAAAGAGAGAACATCAGTGTTAATATTTCTAATAAAGTTTATAAGTAAGATGTAACTAAACTAGATTTGCAGATGTTACATGTGACTATAAGGTCGAAATTATTTCAAGTCTTAACATGTTTTAGTGAACAAATGTGTTGATCCATCACTTAGACAGGCAGAGAGGTAGCTTACATCAACTTTTTTGGTGTACGATTTCTTGTTTTATCCATTCACACCCTTTACTATGTAGGAAACACGGCACATCAGCCTATAATGTCAAATTTGCAACGTGTACCAAACAGCAAGAATTAAGGCAAGAACAACAAATGTCAGAGATCAGATGAGACCGTGGAAATAATGTCACAGATCATACATTAGAGGTAGATCGGGATCAAGACAGATTAAGAGCACGAGGAGGAGATTTCTGAAGGTGAACTGGGTGCACCAGTCCTGACATAGACAAGTATAGTTTAAAAAAATGAATATAAGGGTAAGAAAAAAAACCTTATGGATGCTGGCTACAGTACTCTAAGACTGTTACACTTTGTGTCTCCCATTACAAGACATATCAGACTGTACACAAAAGGGTAGTATCAAGGACTGTAGTTATATCTTGTGTGAATACAGAAGGTATGATATGAGATGCTGAATTTGGTTTCTAATCATCAATTTTTCCCAATAATGATCTGGTGGTACAGTATGCTGGTGTTAGGTAAATCCTGCTTCAGGTGTGAAATCCAAATTCCTCATAAAGGATACGTTTCGTTGCTTGACAATATATTTGGTACAACCTAAACTAAATAGGCAGGCATGTTATATGAAAGAACACAATGTACTTAATACATAAAACAATATCATTCATGTTTTTGCCCTTAAAAATATAATCAACAATTACAAATAATTAGTGACAATTACAAAGAATAAACTAAGAAAAGCTAAACCTTAAAATGGCAAATTCATGATCATTTGCGTGTCTCAAAAAAAAAAAAAAAAAAAAAAACATGCGGTCCCTTGTACTTCAATGGGTAACGTGTTTATAGTGTCAGTTTAGAGACAAAAATCTGTGCAGCATAGTCCATTAGTTACCACTTGGGTAGATGGCTTCAAGACAAAACCTTTATAACTTGGATCTCCACATTTATTAAAAAATGGAAACGGTATTGCACAGACAGCTGCTTTGAGAGAGCTCTACACTGCTGGAGCCAGCCCAGTTTGTGTTCTGTTAACCAAATGGCAAAGAAGCGGCCATTGATGATGATGATGATGATGATGATGATGAATGATGTAAACAAAAACCAATTTGTGCATCTTCAGCTTTACCAAAAGTCTGAGAACAATCACTCTACCAAACATTGGCATCATAAGAAACTCTTGCACAGTACAAACGTTATGGCTCTTCTCTATTTAAGCTATGCCATTGGTGTCAGAACCTGAAATGCTTTCCCTTCAGACAAACACAGAGCCGAAAAAAGAATGAGGAGAAACCCTCTCTAGACGCTGCTCTGGGGTCAGCTTTGCTATTAGAATGTAACAGGAGCAGCCTCGGTGAGAAAACAAATCATTCTCTCTGTTAAGTGACCGTTGTGGGAAACTAGGACTTTCAGCAAATGATTCCAGATGCTCATCTCTCACACTCTCACTCTGACACACACGCACACACACACGCACACACACGCACAACTGTGCTGAGGGTAATGCTGACATTTAGAAGACTTTGCTGATTGTGTTATCCTTTCCACGTGACTTTGCCTCATCTGCACATTAAAATCCATGCCCGTAACGTGGAACAGTGCTTCTACTGAATGCAGTGTAGTATCATGAATGTAAATTCAATCTGTAACAGTATTGCTAAATGCAGTCTGTGCCGGAGATGCTAATACATGTCTTTGTAGATCTCCTGTAGTAGAGGGTGGAGTGAAGTCTCCGACTCAGTCTTTTTGATCTTCTGGACAAGCTGGACATTCTCGGTAACTAGCTGACGGAGGTCGGCCATCTTCTGCAGCAGCTTGGGGAAGAGGTAGGCTGAGTCAGAGTGGTTTGCATGTAGGTGTAAGTCCAGAGCTTGCAGGATGTTGTCCTGACTCTGCTCCACCTGCCTCACGTTCATGAGCCCGGGACGATCTGGGAGAACAAGATACGCCATGTGATGAGTCACAATTTATGCTAAGCAAACATACAGGGTTTCTTCCGGATTCTGCGACAGGACAAATCCATTTTTTAAGACCTTTCAAATGACACACCAAAAGTATGATGGGAAAAAAAAACTTATTATAATTATTTTAGTAGTTCCAGTACATAACAGCAGTCTCTAACGATATAATTACTTCATCATTACCTTGATCCAGCATGAGGCATAAAATGGATTAACCAAATAAAAATTATTAATCCATTTAAGATGCTGTCTTTGACTTTAGAACTGACCATGATCAACATACCGAGCAGTGACATATTCATACAAAAAAAACAAAACAAAAAAAACCCTTTAGTCTCACCTCCACAGAGAATAATGGCAGCAACAAACAGGGCCAGGTCACTGTCATCCAGCTCCAGAGCATTAAACTTGACAGCAAACTCAAACTTGGGCTCCATGATCTCACTGAAGGGCTTTCTTAAGCTGCGCAGGAACTCCCTGGTCACAAAGCCTTTACCGTTGGCCACCAGCAGTCCATCTTTGTTCATGAGAGAGGGCAGCATGGCAAAAATAGCCTCGTGCACTCCGTACTTCAGCAAAGTCACCTGCAGAGAGCACACGGACAATTGTCAATTAGGGCCTAAAACAATCAGCCGCATACAAATAATCTTTTTGTGTAGCGCAGGAGACTCACCTGGTCGTTAAGGTAGAGGTCCACAAACCCTGGAATGCTCTTGGCAAACTCAGTGAGCTCTCGCACAGTCTCCACTGTGGTGCACTGGCAACGGTAGAACACATGGACCCCGATCTCCTTGGTCAGGGGCGCTCCTGGAACTAGCTGGCTCCACACCAAACCACTTTCTGCCTTCCAGAGTGTGTCCATATCGTAGATCACAAACGGCTGAAATGAGGAGAAAAAAAAAATGTCTTCATAAATGATCATCTGTAACTTCAAAGACTTCACGGTACGAGCATAAAACACAAGAATGGATTATATGTTAACAGCTACTTTGTGGTTATCTTGCATTTTTTCTGACTAAGCTTTAAACCAGAAAAAAAGATATGCTGATTAAAACAATACAGTATGCTCCAATTTCACAAAGGATAGCATTTCAAGCAACCAACAGTTCAGGGTCAAATCAACAGTTCCCTTACAATAGATGCAATAACATAGTCCTGTGACCCATTGATGATCATGTTTTATCTAAACATTTCATATGCAAGGCCAGGACGAAGCTACAAGAGCATACCGAGGTGCTGCTGGTTTTGCCCGACAGGATGCTGCGGGCCTTCTTCTTGGTCAAACTGAGGTTCTTCAGGTATGCTGCGTTGACTTGTTTGGCCAACGTCTTCAGGTCCGAGCCACCTGGTTTGCTGAGGTTCAGTTCTTCTGCAAGCAGGCCTGCCACCAGCTTCTTCCTCTCCGCCTCAGGCATACGTCCATATCGGATAGCTGGATAAACGCACACACATGCTGGTCTTATTTTTAGTGAATACAACAGGAGTAAATCACATCCATTTTGTTTTTGCAACAGGTTCGTTGTTAGCAACATTTTTGTTAATAAAAAACATCACTGTTTCCACCACCACTTCAATAATACTAGTGTAACTCCATGTTTCCAAATTGCATGAGACGAGAAAGATAAAAAAATGTATTTTCTCTTCAAAAAATGCAGGTCAATTTACCATTTAACCATCTGCTAAAATATTTTCCCTCTCACCATCATGCGACATTCCCAAAGACAGGCACTTCTGGAAGCGACAATATTGGCACTTGTTACGATTCTTCTTCTGAATCTTGCAGGAACGCTCACAGCGATCGTATTCCAGTTTCATCCGCACGGTTCGCCGGAAAAAGCCCTGATTTGGAAACAATAGAACCGGTTCAGCAACTCGTATCAGACAACACAACAATGCTGTTGTCAAACTTTGTAATCTTATTCATCTAGTCTGCTGTACCACACACTGGATTACCTTGCAACCCTCACAGGCATGCACGCCATAATGAAAGCCAGAGGCCTTGTCCCCGCAGACCTTACACTCCACGCTGATCCCAGAGGCTGCGCTGTCTTCTTGGCCAAGACGCAGCTGTTCGGACAGCGAGGGTGATGAGGTATGAGACAGGTCTGCATTAAAAAAAAAACACAACTATTAAAGTGGCAATCTCAGAGATTTTCAGTTAAATAAATACAATTCTGAACTATAGTTTTTCTTCATTGCATACATACAAAATGGTACTATGCATCAAGTCGTGGGATTTGGAAATAAAGTTCTTACCTGTGTAGCTGGAAGCTGCACCGCTGTTTTTCATTTTGTGATTGTTTACGTCCTTATCCAGACCATTTTTCTCTTTTTTTTTCTGGTCCCCTTTTAGGCTTTTAGAGGGTGGAACTACCTCTGTCTCCTCCTTTTCCTCCTCATCCTCACTTCCCCTGGCCTTTAACTCTTGCAGGTCCGTCAGCTCTGACACACTTGTCCCCCCACAGCTGTCTGAACCTCCAGACTCTCCCTCAGGCGGCGTCCACCTGACATCAGCCTTGTCCCGGGGGGATTTGGGCTTGCGGTGGCCGTTCACCCTGTCGTGCTGCTCTGTACCTTCCATGGATGCTGTTTAAGCTGACTCAGCGGCTCCCCTCCTGTCACGTTGCCATCATAGTTTCACTATTGAAGAATAGAATACTTTAAATAAGCAATATAAAAATGAATAACATATACATAACATGTGGATTACATACAGTGCCAGAATGACCACAACATCACGGTTAACCTGCCTCAAAAGTCAACATATCATCCAACCTTACTATGAGATCCAGCATGCGAGTGGTTAACAGTCCAATTCCAGTGACCACTCGCACTCACTAGCCAAACCGAGCATTGCACTTGTCAAAACATGTTGCAGAGCAAAAATCCTCCACTTAGCGTCCGTTAAGCACACTGGTTAAATGCATATATAATGTGGCTATTTAGCTTCAGGGCAGCATATCACTCATAACTGAAATGAATGCATTTACTTATCTTGGACAGCGTGTTTATTTAGGTGTCCTTTCCCCAGTCAGTCCATTACTACAGGTTGTGTTTGAACAGCCAGGGAATGTCCTTGATAGTAATAGGCTTATGACATGATATACACACGCTGTGTAGGCATGCCTGGATTACTTACTAGGCAACTGGAAAAGACAAGCAGGGGCCTCAGACCATCAAGACTCCTAACTAAACACCTCAATTTTGAATGAAGATAAATTTGCAACGACTTTATTTGGGTAATATGCATACAATCCTCCATCAGGGCAATTGTATGATATAGTAGACATTCTGGAAGATGAATTGAGAAAACACTAAAATAAACATTGCAGTCAATTAGGAGTGTGTTTTGCTAATAACTGAAATCAAGGCACTTCAAGGATCATATAAAAATCTAATATAGCGACATAGCAGTCCTGCTCATTTTTAAGCAACATGCCCACATGGGTCTAACACACCAGGAGACACTTTCTCATTTATGTGAGGATGAAATTAACATTTTAAAAATAAACACTTAACATATATAAGGGCCACATTTCAATAAAGATATAAAAAAGGACTCCACAATTCAAGAGCGCTAAGCCAAACTCAGCTTTTGGGTTGGCTTTTCTGTTCCCTAAATATTTCAGCTATCTTTAAAAGTAAACTTTGTCTCTATTGCTGGGAGACATCTGTATTATTGTTTGCCTCAGTTCCATGGTAGGGTGCACGGTGTACTTGGGTGCTTTAAGGGGACAGGGTGCATGCACTATGTACACACCGAGCTGTGTTGATCGCTGGTGGAGGGCAGTAGGGGAGAGTGCTTTGGGGGGTAGGGGTTAAATATTTGTCCTGCGGCCCCCTAGTGGATTAATCCGTCCATGTATGTAGCCGTGCCCGGACAGACAGCGCGTACTTAATACAAATCTATTAATGTTTCCCAGTTCATATTGTCATTACATGATGGCCCAACGTCTAAACGTTGTCTTCATAAAGTTGTGGCACCAAAACACACCAGATCGTGAACTGTAAAGACCTGTCCAGCACACACAACCTGTCACACTGCCCTAGAAATATCTTCCAACATTGCTGTGTGTGACAGGACTATAACTGGATACAAGCAGTCGAGGAATTAAAAGTCGGCTCAGTGACAAACATGACAACAGTCAAACTTTTTTCTTTTTTTGTTTTACTGAAAAGAAAACACATAGATAAGTAGCTTTAGCATTTCAGTCGGCCGTCGAAGAGAGTCGGCACCGCTAGCTAACTTAGCTAGTTAGCTACTAACCTTGAATGCTGACTACTACTAGCTGTTAGCGTGGCTGACCCACATTCCCGTGTGTGCCTTTTAAATAACGTTCACAGGCTTGCCAATGTCGCTTACCTCTCCCAAATGCTGCTGCTGGTTCACAAGATGTTCACGCTGCGAGAATTTTGCCAGCAGGCTAAAACACACACACACGTAGCGAAAAACGGTCCCGGTCGGGATCGATCGGCTGTTGACAAGTTGTTTGAAGTCACCAGCGGCAGGAGTTAGCTAGCAGCGGGAGCTAACGTCAGACTGGTCACGTAAACTTAGATGGACTCGGGCCTTCGCGTAGCAGACCCACCGCTGAGCTCGAGACGAAAAGAAAAACAGTTTGGACACTTTTTCTCCGCTAACATATCACATGTAGATAAGCATGTAGACTAATAATCCCCTCCCCGACTCTCCTTGTTGTTCCTAGCTTTGCTTTGCTTCACTGCCCCCTCTCCTCCTCCTCCTCCTCCTCATCGTCACATGTCAGGACAACATAACGCACATGCACGCGCCCACGCACACACACACTTCAGGCTGGATCCAACAAACAACTTTCTGGGGATCCTCGGTCTCTGTTATAATGATGTGCTGTTGTTTCTGTATTCTGCTACATGGATATTTATCTTGGATCTGCAGTGATGCTGCAAAGCTTCGGATCACATCTGCTGAAATTAAGCTTTCCAGCCCCTTTGAAGCACATTTGTGATTTTATTTTAAATAAATACGTTTGACTTCACTAGATAGATGGGTTGGATTGCATGACAAAATGCACTGGAGAAGCAAAATGTATTAATCTAATGATTGTTTATACCCAACGTTTACATACCAGGCAAAGCAAGGAAGTGTCCAAACCCCAGCAAGTGTTACCATGATGTAGCTTTAAAAAAACAAAAAATGATAAAATATTTTGGTGGCTAAAATCACCCACCTATATAGAAAACAAGAACATCCACGTTAGTACTGTATTTTTTATGTATTTGTTTGTATTTATGTATTTTGTGGTTTTAATGTCACTCTGAAAGCTGTATATTATATATATATATTATAGTATAGCAAGGTGAAAAATAGATCCCAAAAAGAAAAGGAACATTTTTAATATTGACAGATAAAACCGGTATATGTAGACAATGCGACTTGAAAAAAACAAAAAAACAATTACGGATTACAAAAATGTAGTTTGCCCTGTGCGTCAGTGGATGTCTCTGTTCACTCGTTTGATTGTATTTGTGAGAGCAGTTAAATTAGTCAGCGATGACACATTTCCACATTGAACAAATGACGTGGGCTCAAATTTCAAACCTAAGCGGAAGTGCAAGTTGCAAATTCAGCAGCATGGGTTTCAACTTGTTCCACTGTGTTGACTTTGAAATTAAGATGTCTATTTTATTACTTTAATGTACTTATTTGAATAGGATTTATTTAAACTACTCATGTAAAGTATCAGTAGACTTTATTGACACTCAAGATTACAGTTTCTTTGAATTGCATGCTGCACATAATTTAACACGGTAAAGATACAGGCAGAAATCAGGTTACGGCATCAATTCACTCTTTTATTTACATTTATGTTAATAATTTGCTAGAGAACTTGCAAAAGAAACAGGAAGTTCAATGGCAGATTCTGTCTCTCTCTCTTTTCCTGTTTATCAAGGAAGATAAACTATAATACTGAACCAACTTTTTATGTAAAAAAAAGCCATATACATATGTAAAAATTAAACATTGTTATGTGTCTATATTACAGAGCTAAACAAAAAAAACTTTAAACATCACAACTTACATTGTACTTTCAGGATCTTGCTTATAGCTCATTTTCTTTGCACTGAGGTATCGTTTATGTTCAGGCCTCACACAGGGTGCTGCATTAAAAGCATTAGTTGAATCTGCAAATGCATCATATCATTAAAATGTTTTAGACTGTTTCTCTCTGTGAAATGAGGTCAGTAAATTTAACATTTAATGGAAATGGTAGTACTGTTGGTAGTAAATTCAGTTTTAAGTGTAGATGTTCCACCGGTTTCATCTCTCGCCGTGACGTATGCAGCCTCTCTGCCTCGTGTTTTTAGGGGATGTCCATGTCTCCATTAGAGGCATGGGAGTGGCGTTTCTCTAAATCACATCCAGCTCTGCTGTCAACGTTTTCTTTGCTCGCCTCGTCCTGATCCTCTGATCCTGATCTTCTTCTGAGACGCAGCCCAGGATCTCTCTGTGTCGGGATCTGGAAGCTTGAGAAGGAGCTTCCCAACGACGGTCTCTTCTCTAAAAACAGCAAAAACAAATTCAGTTCAGAAAAAATGGAGAGACTGTTTATAGCCGGCGAGTGAAATCAGATATAGCGGTTTGGAGATGAGGAAGCTGAAACACAGTTAGCGCTGGCATTTAGCAACCCACAATACACTCTGGAGAGGTAATTCAAATGTTGCTGTAGCATAAAACATACATGACCATATGTCACCACAGAATGACGTCAATTGTCAGTGAAACAGTCGAACGTTTTATTATCAGACAATAGACCTTTTTCACAGGAGACACTCTAGCTGATCAAAATGTGCCCTCCACCTATTTTTATGCACATTTTCAATTTGCACATAAAAACAGGATAGAAACACTGAAAACATCAGATCTGTGTGGAGCGATGAGACTACATGGTTGTTTAATGTTCCTCAAATTAATACATGAACTAACATATTTCCACTATCTGAGGTTTTGCAATGGCACTCTTTTAATTACATCATCTTGTCGCGCCCTTCTGACATGGTATAACGGCACTCGTCAGGAGAATCAGCTGTTTACCTCAATATGATCAACTTCTAATGTATGCAAGCGGTAGTCAATGGAAACAAGTCTTAACTGCGTTTGCTTTTGCTGATTTTCTGTAAATGTTGTTACAATTTGTGAATTTGGATGGATTCTGTGATATTGGATGGGAGATGGGACACGTAGGCTACCTCCCGGTCCGATTGGTCGCATCAGTCGGTTCATCTGGACGTTCCAGTGTTTGACGTTGGTGCTCGCCTGGCGAAGTTTCCGCTGGGCAGCCTGTCAGAAAAAAAATCATCTCATTAAAACCTGCGTTGCCTACAAACCATAAAGAAATAAACTACTGTTGGCATTACAAAGAAAGACAAATAATAGTAATCAAGCAAGGTTACAATGTTCTATCACATTAAGGGGAAAATAATTGACATTTACAACATAGAGGCATTTACAATACTGGCTCTCTTAAAGGAGATTAGCAAAACGGATATGACACCCCCCTTTGCACTAGTAATATCCTCATCAAATGTAAAATTCATGAAATGAGTCACATAAAGTCTCCAAAGGACAGGATAAGCCGCTGCATACATAAGAGGACCAGTCAGACTATATTGTTTAAACCTTTTTTTTAAATGTTTGAAGTAAAGAAAACGATAGCTGTCTGTTTTGTTAATAAAATAATTAAACTTAACAGCTGTGCAACATAAAATTAAATATTATTATTATTTAAATATGAGATGGCTGTTTCCTTACCACTACATCCTGGTCAACCCTGTGCCGATTGGCGCGGACCTCCTCCAGCTGGCGCTGAGCCTCTTCCAGGGACCGGCACTTGACCTCCATTTCCTGTTTCAGCTCCTGCTTCTCCCGCTGTGTCTTCAGGATGTACTCCTCCTGTTCCTCCTGCAGGGACATCAGGGCCTTCATTTTCTCCTCCTCCTCAGCCAGTAACCTGGACACAAACAATAACAGTTTCATGAAGAATGTATGACTGACACATATTCATATAATGCTTCAAACATTTCAGTGAGCTATTATACACGGAAGCTGATGCAGATTAATGTGATCACTTTTACTTGAAAAGGTTGAGAGAGCACAGCGGCACAATAGATCTGACTGATGGCAGCGCTTGACAACTTCCTCTGTCGGCGGCTCTACTTCCTCAGGAACATAACGCAACATGAGCTCCTTTCGACAGCTGAGCTGCACACAAGAGCAGCTCCCTTCCTACAGTGACCAGATTGTTTTTCGGAGGCTCTTAAACCAAAACAAATGACTTCTGATTGTGCCGTGAAAGTGCATTAATGTCTCTCATCATGAATAAGCGGAGATGGGGTGGGAGATGAATCTACCCTGCTTGAGCGTAGCGGAAGGCCTCCTCATCCCGCCTGGCTTTGATCTCCAGCTGCAGCGCTTCCTCCAAACGCTTCTGCATCTCCTCCAGTTCCTGGATCCTCTTCCTTTGCCTCTCTGCCTCCTCCTCTTTCAGAGCCATCTCCGCCTGCATGCTGACCCGAGCCTTGAAACACACAGCAAGAAGCATAGGAATGAACGTTCACACCTTTTACTCGAACCGTGAATCCACAACACACTCCACACGCACCTCTTCAGCCTCTTTCAGCTGGACTTCCAGGGCCTGCTGCAGCTGTTCATGCTGCTGGCGCCTCCTCTGCTCGTCCTGCTCCAGGAGTGCCTGAGCCTGCTTTTGTGCCTCCTTCAGGAGATCCAGCTCCGCCAGCTTACGCTCCCGTTCCTCCTGCAGGGCCCGCAACCTCTGCAGCTCCTCCTCCTTGGCCTGCTGTCTCTTCTCCCGCTGCTCGCGGTGTTCACGTCGCTTTAGCTTCAGATCTTTGTGGAGGGAGTTTTTCCCCTCCACGTGTAGCCTGATAGCTGTTTGAATGGCTGTGAAGAAGATCATATTAAATGTCCTTATATGAAGCTTTTAAGATCAATCCATGACTTATCAGTGAACAATATCAGTGAATGTGAGTCTCCTGTCCAGTGCTGCACTCTCTTAGTCTGTTAGTCAACTCATTAGTCATTTTAGTTTTAGTCAATTTGTAATAGTTTATACCTTTTAATGAACTAAGAGCATATTTGTTTGTGGATAAACTCAGTTTTAGAGATCTGCTGATTTAGTCAACTCATCAATTAGCTGACAAAATCATAGTTAGTTGACTAATTTCCTTAGTGGAGGAGAGCCCCACTCCTCTGACCTGTGGTCCACTCCTGTCTCTGTTTGGTGTCTGAGGCGCTCATCTCATAGGTTTTGGAGAGGGTTTTCAGACAAAACATGCACCTTTTCCCGTCCCGGTCTGGTAGCACCTGTTAAACAAGTAAAACACTCATTTATATGAACAAATATCTCTTTTCACTTTTCATTTGTTATGAACATATTCTTCATAAACAGTGGTGAGTAGAAAAAGAAAATAGTGAACTCACAGGGTAAAAGATGTTTTTGATCCATTTTGAATGACCAAATAATATTTGATCGTGTACTTCCTATAATAAAGCATGGTTTTAGAATGATTGCATGTTTCTCTGTGGGGTAACAGTGTGTAGTGGTCTCGCTGAAAAACAATAACAGAACTTGACCAGACGTTTGTTTGGTTTACTGTGTGGCATTGATGAGCTAATAATTGACTTGATCTGCCCAGGTAACAAACCTGCAGCTCTTCTGCCGCTGGCTTTTTATTCAGAATGGGTCATTCCTGAGATTAATCTTTAGTTCAGTTCACTTGAGCTCTGTGAGGAAATCTGAAACATTCAGTTTCCACCCATTGTTACTTTATAAACCTTTTGGATTATGACACATGAATATTATGCTATCAATTTAGGGGCTGTGTAAAATGTTTTTTTTTTTGTAATTTTAAAAATGATTGGGGATAGGGAGGTTCCAAAATAGGGGGAGGGCTTTGCGGTTAGAGAGGTTAGTGAAATGTCAGTTGCAACGACAGCGGCTCTCATCTTCACTTTAATCTGCATCTGAACAGAAAAAAAACGAGGTTATCAAATCTCTCTGTAGTCCGCTCCACATCTCTGGATAAGGCTTGAGGCTACATTAGCCAGTTGTAGCCAAATTAGCAAAACACACCCGACCAAACGGTCTGAGGTCAAGTTGCACTTATAGGTCGTGACGCAGAAAAGGAATACTTATAATGAAAAGAAGAAAAGAAAAGAAAGATTGGGTGTATTTTTTCACACCTGAATGTCCAAACCAGATTTTTCTTACAGCCATAGAAATAGAAATAGAAAGAGAAGAACGGACATTATCATTCAAATCCATGTCGCAGGATGTTCAGAGCCGCGGACACTTTTGATGTGTACCCTTTGCATCATAGTGGGCTAACTTCCATGTAAACTAAACCAGCCTACGACATGTCGCGAACTCATTGAGGTGAGGTTCTGTTGTAACGACTAAAACAAGTGGTGGAGTAGTAACGTGATGAAACACAGAGGAAATTAGTAGAATTTAACTTCACTCATTGTCACAGCTTAAGGCAGCACATTGCTATTGCGGGATGAGTGATAATTGTGGATTTTTTTTTTTTAAAGGAGACAAAATGTTCTGTCCTCCTCCCCAGCTCAATAATTTCCTTACAGTTGCCCTTCCTAACTTGTTGCACACGTCTTAATGTTAGTGAACAATTCAACAACTGTTTTAATTTAATTTAATTGTCCTCAAGAGGTACAGTTTCCCAGCAATTCACAAGGAAAGAAAAGTGTTAATCATCTTGTGTCAGCTTGGGGGAGTCCCAACACCCATGTTGGGAACCGCAGGTTTCAAAAAATTATATTTTGACTTTTGTCCAAAAGAAATCAAATGAGAACTACTTCTTCATTTTCAGGATTAAATGACAAAGAATACATTGTTGTTAAAATCCACAGTTCTTTCCAGTGTTAACAGTTTTGAGCTTTGAAAGATGATCACCTCCAGCTGCTTACCTCCACACAGCAGTTTCCATCCAGAACAATGTTGCCCTGACAGTCCTTGCGGTCCTCCCCGGTGTAGTAGCACAAGTTGCTCGGCCTTAAGGTGAACCAGCGTTCCTTCCAGTTTCTCCTCAGCTGGCCTTTCTTCCACAGATAACCCTGCATGCATTCCAGTCGACACATATAATGTCACCAACGCAATGCAGAGGATGTTACGAACAAAAACAAAGGAGGTCTCCTACCTCTTTGAGGACATCGCCAACTATCTCTCTGTATACTTCCTCTATGGCCATGCTGATTATGCTCTTATCAATTCCTCTGGTCATCTTCCCTGAGTTCATCATATCCAGAAAAACCCAAACAGTAATGCCGGTTTGCTGCACTGAATCTTGGGAGAAGAAGTCCTCCAATTCAACACAGTTGAACTCAATACTCATACCCATACAGATCTTCTTGAGGAGGTACTCCACCTGAGAAGGAAAAGAAACCAAACGTCTCAAGAGCTTTCCTGCATCATTAAGGAAGGTACTAGAACTGAGGTAATGATTTATTTTTACTATAATCAAGGACCTTTTTGTTATCTGTTGTTGTATTTTCGTCAATAATTTTGGTTGTATTTTAGTGACAACCCTCTTTTTTCACTTCATTACAGGGGGGGTATTCACAATAAAGGTTTTGTTGCCAAATACAATCAAAGCAGACTGGTTTTACTTTATTTGTCCAATTTATTTTGTAGTTTCCAGTTTTCAACATAAAACGCCACAGTAAAGATGACTGCCCTTTTTAAAGAGCAACATTTATTTGCATTGATTCTAAATTAAATGTGCTTTAGTCACTGGATTTACGACACTATAATATTCATTACGCCACAGATTCCTTGGCACTGCAGTTGGTGTGAAACACGTACTAAAATAAAACTGGAGAATGTTTTCTGAAACTCAGCATGAGCGAAACTACTCTGCCCTTGATATGTAGGCCTAACGCTTGGCAGGAGCTGTGAAAAACAGACAGGAAACCAAAACAAGAGTTTGCAAGTGAGAAACAAGCCCACGTTGCTGCATGAGAAGAGAACTGCATTCCATGATGGCAAGAAACAAGGTGTCAGGCAGGATGTACTAAGTGGTTGCAAAAGGTCGACCACCACTTTTTAGGTCACAGATCACTGGCTACAGTGAATTTACTCAACAAAAAAAAAAAAACTTGAAATATCCATGTGGCTATATTTAGAAACAAGTGTCACTATCATTACAAGCAGGCATAAATAAAGAAAAAGCTTCTTTTTTTAAAAGTATTTGCTATGTGATAGAAATTGCAATAAGTGAGGGTGAAGGAATAAAATAAATATATTCTATTTGAACCTACCTCATCAGGTACCATAATCAATGGGTACTTGTCTTCAGAGAGAAAATTAAAAAGGCACCAAAGCCGAAAAGCATCCCTCTCTGGCAGAACGGTGCTGCTGGTTTTGTCCGTCTGGTAGTTTTTCTTTGCCGTAAGTGTCCAACAGAGCTCATCAACGTTTTCCTTAATGAAAGAGCCTTCAATAACCTACAACAAAAACATGCAGAAACTCTAATTGTATCATTGACTACACAGCATTGCAATTTGACAAAACAAAAAAGAGCACTTAGTTGTGTTTTTCTTTTCACCTTGTCCAGGATGTATTTGTTGAGGTAAGGCATGTAACCCTGACTGGAAACCGGACCATCATCATCATCCCTGAAGTGCTCCTCCAAAGCAACTGGATCATGTGGGATACTCAAGACTGTGCACAGGTTGTGGGACAGCACCTGAAAAATGATGAAACATTAGTTTGACAAATATAGAAAACTAAATGTAGTGTCGTTTTACACTAGATGGCAAACATTTTAAGATCCAATGTTTGAACACAAAAAGTTTGAACTTTTTGTGTTCAAAAAGAGTCAAACATTTTAATAAAAATTATTTAAAAAAAAGTAAATTGATGTAAATAAAATATAATATTTAAATGACAAATCAATAAAAGCTGAAAATCAAATATCCAGAAGACATGCTAAAAAGTCAGAAGATGAGTAAGTTAAATTTAACATAAACTACTACATGATCAGTGTACTACTACTAGTAGTATCACTTAAAATATCTCGGAATGAGAGTGTGCACCATCTTGAAGTATCTGTTGCATGTTATCAGACAAGCAGTGTTGAGCCATAACCACATCCTGTCTCTAGTCTCCTGTGCAGTACAACATCTGCTGATTTCGAGGCCGCGGCGTGCAAACTGCTCGCTTGTGAGCACGTCTTAAGATGGTGCCTGTACACAGGCTGCATGCATGAGAAGGGATAAGCCCCGTCATGAGACTAACTCGCTGTGAGCCGGGCAGCGGCAGGCGAAACGTCGCAGGAACGTGGAGGTGGCTCGAAAAATGGATTCTGATCCACAGCAAGACCAAAAAGTGACATAACAGTGACATCAACAAATATACAGTGGCTTCATTGATAGAGTGTGGCGAGAGACAACAATCCCCAACATGTTTCCACTTTCTCCCTGCTCTCACTGTGACAATGAACTTATGACGTACGCGCGCTCATGTCTATTCAACTTGCTGTTCTCTGGTCCGGTCCTGTGCCAGAGGACCCTTTGCACTACAAGCTGGTACATGGAGGCCCAGTGTAAGCAGCACGGCAAGGAGATGAGGGCTCCCATTCATATACAGACTGAGAGCAAACTGTTACTCTCCTGCTGTTGCTGGACAGAGGTGCATATTGTGCCCTGTTTCACTAGTGAAAGCGTTTTACTCGAAATATAGAGAACAAATTTGTTCCTTGTTGGGCAGCATGTGCTTTAAAAACAGAGGAAATATCAAGGATGATCAGATTGCTGACACACTTAGTTCCTGAAGAACAGACTCAAAAGTAACGAAAACCAAACAGCAGATGCATTTGTGACATTTAGTTTGCTGAGCATTTCGAATATTTTCACCTCGTCCTCCTCAGTGCGAGCCCACGTGATGGAATATGAACTAAGGTAGGAAATGAGTTAGCAAAGTCGAAAAGGTCTCATTTACCAGGTCGAGGACCCCCCCACTCACCTTTAGCTGAGACTTGGAGACCTTACCACTCTTCTCCAGATCCAGGGCTGTGAAACCGTACCAGATGGACTTGAGCAGCTCAGACCGCAGGTCCATGTCTGCAGCAGGGTTACTTTCTGGTTTCCTTCTCTCTGTCTCTTCTTCTTCCCTCTGCTGTTGACTCAGGGCCCAGCTGGGTGACAGGCAGACACCCACACTCCGTTGCTGCTGTTGCAGGCATGGGGCTTTAACAGGCTGCTGGCAGTGACACCTGCAGGCTGGACACAACATGTGTTTATTTATTTATGTAATAGATCATTTTGACAATCTTCATATATTGTTGGGTTCTCTCCCAATTACAAGTTCATGTTTTATAAAGGTATGTTGTGTTAGTTAAAGCATAATCTGCAAAGTAATGAGTTACTAAAGTTATATAATAATATATAAACATATAATATATAAAAATGCAAAGAAGCATAGTACGTAATATACATAAGTATAAAGTACATAGCATAGTATGTACATAGCATACTCGACAAAAGTACAAATACAAATACAAGTACTGTAACTAAATTACTTGGTGGCGATTCTAAAAAAAAACAAAAACATCACTGCTCATTTAAATGTGAAAGTGTTTTTAGACACCAGGTGTTCTGCTTGTCTAAAGGTAGCAAAGAAACAACTGGATGATATTAACTTATTTAATTGCTACGGTATTATTTGCGAACTAGCTAGTTTTCTCTTCTATGTTTGGTCTAGCGTCAGCTAACTGTCGAAATTAGCATATAGCTACCTGTCATATGACGTTAGCTAACGCCATTTTACTTAGCTAGGTTACCTGCTCGTCAACGAGGCCCTACCTCCACACCTCTGAATCCACAACCACCGCTCATATTTTGTGGATACCGATTCAAATAAATAATCTTGCATTAAAAAATAGAGGTGACGTGAATTAAACGCCTATTGACTCGTAATGAGCTACTGCTGCTGCTATATCCAAAGGTGGTACGAAAACGTTGCCCTCTAATTTCTAATTAAGTATTAATTAATTAATTAATTTCTTCAATTAGCAACTGGAGAGTTGATCTAGTATCTCAGTATTAATCCATCCAGTATTAGACCGCTCATACTTATTTTTTCAGTTTTCAGTTCGCTTTTTTAGTTTAGTTGCTTTCATGTTTTTTGGTGAACTAACGACACTTTCCCAGTCAGATTCTATTCTATTCTACATCATTCTATTCTATCATATCATAATTCTATTATACTTGCAGGCCGCGGGAAAAAAGCGATCACATGGTAAGGTTTCGTTACCATGGAGCTGTTTATGAAAATCCGTTGCTCATTGGTCGGCGACAGTGCCATGACCAAAGTGCGCGCACTCATTGGTCGGTACGGCTTCCCAGCGCAACCAATGGCGAAGCCCGCTTTTTACAAACCGCTACGAGTCCAGGAAGTTGACAGTCCACTGCACTGTGTGAAAAGGACATAACAAGGGATCTTTAAACCCGCACAAAACGGCTGGAAAACCCAAACAGTTGGAAGTAATTGTATCAGAAATACTTTGTTGGAAGCACAGAAGGAAGCAGCGGAGGTCCGTTTCTATCTTTAACGTATGTCTACGACTCTAAGTGCGTATGTAGTATGTGCTAACGAGAAGAGTTGACATTTTAACAGCTACGTTTTAACCTTCTCGTTTTGGCTAGTCAATACGTTGGTTTGCACTACACTTGGCTTAGCTATCATCAAGTATGTGCGCTCTATTGATCATGCTAATAAATATAATTATTTAATGCCTGATAAGTTTTTATACAGTGCCGTCGATGGTTGCATTTGGCTGCATGGAGCTCTCGCTTTCTTGACTTGCTTGTTTTTCTCGCTTGCCATCTTTAGAGTGACTAAATTGTGAATTGTTAAAACTTTTGAATGAATTGTAATCCGATGTTTCTGCACAGTTTTCTTTTAGACTTTGTAGTATTTCGTGCTCTGTTGCTCATTTGTGTTTGCCATTTGTTCCTCTAGTTGGTCTTCACACCTTGTTATTATTATGGACTCCACTACAATCCTTCGTCAGCAAAATCAGAACAAAATCCAAAGTGACTTCATGAGGTAAGCCAGTGCTAGAGATATTTTCCACTTCATTTTCTCCTGCCTTTCAGACTGGATATAAAAATATCAGTACTTTTTGGGCGTGACTTGTAGTAAGTATCAAGAACTGGCTTCAAATATCCTTTTCATATGTGTAATCTTATTATATGCGTAAACTTATTGTCAAAATCAAAATGTTTGCCACATATTAGGCTAATTAGGCAAAGTTCTTGTATGACCACTTGTGTTGAGACATTTGTAAACTTTGGTATCTTTTATCAAATGTAAAACTAGACAAGAATATTTCTCATAGTAAGGCATTCAAAATGTGTTTTGCTATTGGCACCAAAACTCGGTTATTGGTAATACTGTCGTGATCAAAAATGAAATTCAAACAATGTTCAACTGACTTTTATTTATTTTCCTCCACATAGAACGAAGAATGAACATAACAAAATGCCAGCACACCTAAAGCCTTCCAAACTCCTCAACACACCTCACCTTTCCAGCCAGAATATTGAGAACCGGGATCCAGGAAACTCAGAATTAGGTCGGACAGCACCCGTCCGACCAGGTGTAAGTAGGCTTCCGGTGCTTGCAAAGTCCCTTCGTCTTCAGACTCCGTCTGACTTCAGTCCCCAGATCTCCTGTAGGTGGGAGGGGAAACCTCTGGCTGTAAGTGTCTCCTTTCCATCCTGCAGATTTAAATGTTTTCTGTTTAATCAGATGAATCTTATGTTCTTAATACTTTATGATTTTCCTACAGGGGAAAACTAAGAAGAAAAGGCCATGCACTAGGCCTGTACCTTTCAACTTCTCTCAGCCCATTAGCTCAAGAATCACCACTGAAAATCAAAAGCCCCTCACTGTTTCACAATCAAAGACAGGCAGTTATGCTGCCCAACCTGTTAACAATTTATGCAATGCTCGTCTAAAAAACCCAAACAACAATGCAAAATCTACGAAACATCCAGCTACATTGAACCACAACGTGGAATCAACTAAAAGCACAGGGATGTCTGATGGAAACTCCAAAGAAAATACAAACAGACAAATGTCAGGACAGCCTTCCAACACATTTAAGACTTCAGCCACTTCTGCCAATCCTTTATCATCCGTTACTAACAATGCTATGCATCAGACCAGCACTACTTCTTCTGCACAGCCTGCTCTTAGTGCAGAGGCCTGTTTGGATAACATCAGGCTGCTGAGTCTCAAAGATCCAACGAAGACATCCCATGCTAGCCAAAACATGCAGCAGACCTCACAGGGCAATTTTTCCAAAAGTTCAACAGGTGAGTTAAATGTCTTGTTGCCCGCCATTGCTTTTGAGCAGTACACTTCCACTTGTTGTGTACAATATTTCAGAATATATTTGTGTTCTATTTTTGCGTCAATGTAGAGTATTTTTTTTATATACACCGTTGCAGTTTCATTAGTTACACCGAGTTAAAACTGCAGTCTAATAGATCAGCCCTGTAATAAATCCTACCTTCATGAAGGGTGTCATGTTCATGTTTTGTTGAAACTGTTTTGGAGAGGTGTTGAATCGAATCGGATGTAGTTTGTGGTGCCGTTTCCTATTGTGGTATACTGACAGTGGTTTCTATTATTTTGTCCACCCATTGAATATTAATGAAGTGGGCTAAATAAATGGAGCCACACAAAACTTCTGCATATAGGTTTTCATTTATTTGTTTAGTTTTTACATACACTAATTGCAACTTTTTCGTTGTGACTTTGCTCACTTATGTTTCCATTTGAATAGCAGTAAACGGTGTTTCTTAATTATTTCAGAAAAAGAGGAAAACTTCCAGTCTGATCATGCGGCTTTGCTCAGTATCCTCCGGAACGAAGGAGTAAGGCCCACAGGCCTGGGATCAGCAACTCCACAGTCCAGCTCTTATAACTATCTGGTGAGTTTTTGGTTATATAATTGTGATTTACTTCCTTCTTTTACAATGTCTTTTTGTCCCTACTCTTTTACTGACTGGTTTAATTGAGGTTTTGAATGTTTTTTGAATGAATAGGGATTTCAGTTAAGTTATAAATCTTTCAAATATGTTGAATAATTATTTGGTGATTCTCTTGTTTTCAGCCCCAGCGAGTGTCTGTCATGAAGAGTCGACAAAAAGCTGGTCCTCATGCAGGTAAGCACAAGCTTAAAAACATGATGTATGTAGAGATCACACTGCACATGTACATTAGTATCTCTCCTAATAACTGATCTTGTTTGCAGTAGAAGATGTCAACAGTTTTCAGATATCTCTTTTAATATGGAGGTCTATGGGGAAAATATTTTTGTGCTGCAGGGGATTTGTTTTCATTGCAGCACCGCAAGTGGCCACTGGTACAAATTGGCAGCAAGGCTGAGTGCTGGTGCTGAATCATGCTCTCTCATCCTCCATGGCCCAACCAAGAAGTAGTCCAGGGCATAACCCCGTCTGACACAACAACATGTCGTTTTTACACTTGAGTTTTTGTAGCAATGAAATATAATATGTTAACAAGTGAGCTTTAGAGGTAGAAGTATCAGGTTTTGTTATCGGGCAAGCTGCTTCCCTCTGTTTCCGGTCTTTGTGCTATGCTAAGCTAACTGGCAGCTGGCTCTATCTTCATATTTACCATACAAACATGAGAATGGCATCTGCCTTCTCAGCAAGAAAGCCAGTAAGCATATTTGCCAAATTGCAGAGCTATTGCTTTAAAGGTCTTTTATACTAAAGCAGCTGTTTTAAATGCCAACTATTGTCTAATCTTTGGGATATCGGCAATTTAATACAAATGTAGTGATGCAAGTGATATCTCTCGTCCAAAACAAACGGAGAGATGCAATGCAATGTAAATAAATGAGTCACTTAAATCTGTCCTGTTTGTGCTCTTCTTACAGGAACCATTAAGTCGGTGCTGTTCTCCCCAGACCCTGCTGCACTGAAAAGTATCCTTCTGAACGAAGGGGTGAAGGGTGGAGGGCCTCTGGGTGGCACGCCCCGAAACTCTGTCTGTCCATCAGGCAGAGGCACTTCAATATACTCAGTATGTATACACGGCTGTCATTTTAGCTTTTTTTAAAAACCTTATGACATTGATTTAGGAACAGTTTAATTTACTGTGTTGCTTCCTCTCTTAGGCTCAGAGAGTGCCAGTAAGAAAGAGTCGTGCAGAGGCATCCGCAGGACCAGTAGGTAAGATCCACAATCATTGTTCTTGTTATCAAACCTAATGCATCCTTATCTCTTTGTCCTTACCCTGACGTGACGCCTCTGTTTTATCCTCAGCAGCACTAGTCAAAGACACTCCACTGAAGACATGGACTCCACAGAGGGTCCGCGACACCAGACATAAGCCCATGTCTTCTGTGGTCAGTATACGCGTATTGTATGTCCATGCTCTGTCTGTTTTGGAATGTTTCTCACAGTCTCTCCCTTATCTCACCGTGCTGTTGTGTTCAGAAATGGCATATGTCAAAACATCAGTCGGCGTTCACCGGCACCCCTGAGCTGCAGAGTTGCAAAGCCAACCTTGAGCACCACCAGGAGGTGAGAGTAGCAAATATGGTACACAAATATGGTCATAGGTTGAACACGGTACCAAAAGAAAAATCAAGCAAGATCTCATGTTTCAGTTAGTTCAAGGCAGCTACAACAAAGCTTTGATCACTTCTTGATTTTTAATTTAGATACAATAATGGATCAAATATTTTAGAAATGAAAGATGGGGCTTCATAAACAAACGGCAATGTTTTCACAAGGATAAGTGGTTACAGATGGATGGATGGAACATTTAAAGAGCAGATTGTTGGTGGCGATGCTACACCACTGTGCCATCTAAAAGAGACATTTTAATATAGAAGAACATGTATAACATTCTGCAGTAGCTTTGCTCCAGAGCATGTTCATATCACAATGCATATGACTTTCTTGTTTGTCAGCAGGAGATTGTCCAGAGATTATTTGATGATGATGAGCAGAGCACAACCGTGTCGGACAAAGAAGCTGAGACGGGAGCAGAGCAGCTCCCAGTTCAAGTTACAGCTGTAAGAAGTGTACTGAGCTTCAAACCTTACAGACATACATACTGTAGATCCACGTTTCTTGTTATGTATTTAAAATATATTGTAAAATCACTGTATGCTGTTTGGTGTTGCCCCTCCAGACTAAATCCGGCTGTGAAGAGAAGGTCGAGGCCAGCAGGGTCAGCTGTGAGCAGGTCCAGGAGGAGCAGCAGAGGACTGTGGGAGGGCAGCCGTTCTTCCAGGCGCCACAAAGAGAGTCTGTCATTTTTTTCTCGACAGGCAAAGCATTGGTAAGAGCTCCACGCTTTGAGAAACCAGGAAGCTTAGCCCATCACGACCAGCATGGCCCGGCGCTGCCAGAACAAGAAGAGGTGTCGTCTGTGTCGTCCTGCCAAACCAACCCGTCTGTTCAGAGTCTGCAAAGAGGTGAAACTGACATCTCACAACATTAAATCTTATAGTGTTGCACACACGGTGAACATTTTCCTGGAGTGTGACTGTAAATGGCTTTTTAAAGTGTGACTTATTCTATTACAGACCGCGTCGTTCAGAAGACTTGTGCTCTAAGTCCTGCAGTGGCAATATTGCGTAAGCGTTTTCCTCCTCTGGAGGAGCTTCGAATGGACGAGGAGGTGGCCTCCTACACCTCTGTGTCTGTCCTGGCTGCTCCCAGGTTTCTCCCCCCTCGGCCCCGCTGTGGAAACCCGCTGGCCTCCATCCTGCACTCCCAAGAGTCCTCTGTGAGTGTTTGATAGGAACAGAGCAAATTAGTGAACATCAGTATGAAATACAGGATGTAGCCATGATGCTAATTTACATCTGAAGTCCCTGGGCAGGTAACAAAACCAGCATTACAAGTAACAACAAAATATACAGATATAAGTATACACTATGTAACATATACAGAAAAAAAGCATTAACAGTGCAATGTATAGCCTTTTTTATATTAATTTATTTGTTTTGAAATTATTCATCAATCAATTATTTTAAAGGAGTCATCACCTGGAAATCGCAATTTCTCTTGTTAAAACATGCATATCTGTGTTTGACCTCAGTTGAAACTTGCCTGAAAGGCTGGAGTTTGAAAGTGGCGCCGTTTTTTCGCTTCTGCTCTTTTTCCGAACAGGAATAGCACACAAGGGTGTGCATTCCTAAAGCACGAGATTTTGATTCTGCGCCTTCGGTGACGTCACCGTGGCGGCTACTTGCATAAGCCCACCCCTCTTTCACCACCCAACCCCGCCCCGTCCGCTACCTGAAATCGCCGAAGCGCCGCCATTATGTTTTGGAGTCTGCATGCAGGCAAGCCCCCCCGGCTCTGTCCTTCCTGCGGCGAATCAACGCGCGCCTCATTACATATTATACAATGCACATCCGGACCAGTCAAAACCTCGCGCGTAATCTCGCGTGATAAAATCGCGGTACGAAAAAGGGTCAGAACAAGCTCAATGTTTGATTAAATTTTTTTTTTTTTTTTCTAATAAGTTTTACGAATTGATCCAAAGCGATCCAAGGGGGGCTGGATACGTATAAAACCAGGTGATGACTCCTTTAACAAATGGGTTTTTACTCAGTTAAGTGTATGAACTGACCAGCATTAGTCACCAGAGCAAAACACAATGTGTTCATATTGTGTTTTAACTTAATCTATATGAAAAGTGTTATAAAAAATTTATTTTTACAAAAACAGCCACGTTGTTGAAAATGCTAGGGTTTACCAAGTTCACCATCTTAGTTTAACATTTACTAATTAGGACTAAACGCAAAGCTGAGGCTGATGGGAAATATTGAAGAAAGCAAGTTAACTTGTTTCCCAAAATATTAGAACTATTCCTTTAACCTGCAACATGATATGACACACATACTAGTTATGTATTTAGAATTTCTTTGGCATCCAACACTGAACATTGCACTTTAAAATGTGTACATATTCTCTTTTTATATACACACAAGTTAATATGAATCTTTATCTTTGTTTTTCAGTCATTTCTTCCGATTGGTTTCGATCTCTCATCCGACTGTTCTGACAACTCTCCGACGCAGGAGAGATGACTTTGCACTACAAATACAGTATTTGATTTATTATTAATATCCAGAGTGGATGAGTTCACTCTGGTGTACTGATGACACTCTTAAATGGAAGTGATTTTGTTTGTCCACCACTGTTGTTGCCAGACTTAAGACAAGTCCAAAAAATGCTGCTAGTATAATTTTTTTTTAAGCCTTTTTGTCTATAAATGTTTTTGACTGCCCACAGTAGATGCTTTCTAAAAAACAAATTAAAAAACCTTATATGTTACACAATGCAACTTTTATACTGCAGGCACCCATGAAGAGCATGTAGATGCATGCTTATTAGAAACAATGTTTTATGAAATAAACAAGCTCAATGAAGACTCTGGACTTTATCAGTGTTATAGCTTTAGTATACATAGAGACTGGGATGGCTCAGAGTATCGCACTAGAATCTTGTGTGGATTGATGTATAGTGTTTAATAAATGTATATATGTAACTGTCTGGCTATGTATTTTTCTTTCATATATCATCTGGGTTTCTGGAGGGGCTTTCTAAAGTCTGAGTTATAATTGTCTGCATGGAGAGATGCGTGCATTTATGTGACAGGGAGGGTCAAACAACAACTTGATGGTGGTTGCATTCTGGAAAATAATAGTTTCTGGAGCTACTAGCGACTAACTGTCGGGTTTACAGCTGAAACAGTAAGAATGAACAATTTTGATAAATAAAAAAAAAAAAAATGGAAATCAAATATGTGTTGGTTCAAGGTTCTCAAATATCAGGATTTGAATCTCTGAATCATAGCAAATATTTAATCATTTAATATTTTGGGGAACTGTTGAAACAAAGAATTTAGTGTTATCTTGAGCTCTTTGAAGGTGAAAGACATTTCTTTTCACTATTGATGGTTATGATGATGAAACTAAACTGATGACGGATCGTGTTTTTTTCTTTGTTAGAACTTCAGACAGTTATTTTTCCTGAAGACTTTATATAATGCCTTCGCTGCTCACATGAACTCCTTCGTATTGAAGGCGAGGAAAGATTGCCTTGAATTAGTTTGCCTCTGGGCCCGACATACAGAGTTCAAACCTTTGACGAGAAACATGTTACAAGGTGTACATATCGGCGTCATGCGACACAGTATCCTGTTTTAGAGTAGGGCACATGTGAAATACTCCCTGCTGCTGAATCAGCATGATCCTGAGGGACAGATTTCATTTAGGCCATTAAATGTCAAACGGAACGAATGAAATTCTGAGAGGCAAAAGATATGAATTCAAATAGCAAAAAGATATTCAATTGATAATATAATGAAAGACAGCTTTCAAATCACGCTGTGACGTCTCCAACTTGTTTGATTATGTAATTGACACATGGGGGGCGACTGTGGCTCAGTTGGTACACTCTTAGAATAAGGGTTCCAATAGGGTTCTTCTACAAGGGCCGAGGTTCTACCTGGAACCATTTGCTTCTGAAAAACCCTTTCCAGAATAAAGGGTTTTTCAAGGGTTCTTGGTAACACTAATGGTTCCAGTAAGAACTATTAACAATATTCATAGTCATCAGGTCCACCATACTAGTCTATTACCTTACACCTTCTGATCAGACATACAACTAATGGCAGTCCTAGAACTGAAATGTTCTGTTACCAATTTATTTTCACAACCATTAATTATAAGAAAGCAAGACCATCAGCAAATCTTGTTGACCCAGGCAAAGATTAGCTGTGACTGGGATTTTAACCCCCACCCTCCAAATCTAAAGTACCATTACCCACTGAGCTATCCAGCAGAATGTGTAGATCAGGGACTCCTCTGACTCTGACATTTTAGAGTCATGGCAGATGATGTTTGACAAAAACATATTAGAATTTTACCTTTTGGGCTACTGCATCAGGGTTTGTTGATGCCAGGAATTGAACCTTGAGCTCCCAGGGGAAAGGGCGAGGTTTGGTGTGTTGGGCCTGGGAGCTGGCCCCATGGTGGCTGTCATGTGAGTTAAGAGCTGGTTGCCCCATGGATTGCACCATATAGTCTGGTCTTCCCCCTCTACAAACCAGGTGTGACATACCAATAGTGATTACTAACAGAACAGAACAAAGAAGAACAGAAGAGAGAGAGAACAGAAGAAACTTCAGAGAATCAAGGTGAGCTAAATAGAATATCTTATTTCAGCATGCTTGACCCTAGCTGAGGACTTTTCTGGTGAAAGGTGGACTAAGCATTTGTTTCTTGTTATGTTTTGTTCGTTTGCTTGTTTGTTTTCTTGTAGAAATGACTTACACAGCTTGGACGAAAG
Organism: Eutrigla gurnardus; assembly: GCF_963514095.1. Lineage (NCBI taxonomy): Eukaryota > Metazoa > Chordata > Actinopteri > Perciformes > Triglidae > Eutrigla > Eutrigla gurnardus. Next base: position 14,008,023 of record NC_139922.1, on the reverse strand, counting down.
CCGAAGTGTGCCATTGGCTTGAAAAAGAGAGTTTTGCTGAGATTTCCATTATTGTTACAATACGTAACATTTTGGGTACTTGTGACATAACACTGAAAAGTATTTTAACATTATTTAAATCAATGTGAAAACTTCGTGGGGTTCCCTCACTTCATTGGACCATGCATTATTTTATTGTTTGTAGAAAGCTTACAATAAAGCACAGTAAATGCAATTAGTGCACCTTGGATTGATGGAACTCAAACTCTTTTTTGTCTCCCCTTTCTGCCATGTCCCCGGGAGATTACACAAATCCACGACTGAGGACAGCATGATGTGTCTGGCCTGTCATGTTGCTGATTCCACTGGACCTATGCTGACTTTTGACCTGTTCTCCCCTGAGACCTACACAGCCTGTTCTGTTGGACTATCTTTAAATAAATGTTTTGAATGTTTGTTCAATGTCAACATGATAAATGACCACAATATAATATGAACTAAACTGATCTGTAGAATACAATATTGTTCTTTATAGAACCCTCAGAAGACAAGACATATATTTGTGAAAACCTTTGAAAAGGGATGTTTTTAGAACCCCCTGTGTGAGGTCTAGATGAAACCCTTGAAACATGAAAGGGTTCTTAGTGGAACTCCTTTTGTGGGTTCTAGATGAAACCCTTGAAAAACGAAACGGTTCTTAGTGGAACTCCTTGTGTGTGTTCTAGATGAAACCCTTGAAATATGAAAGGGTTCTTAGTGGAACTCCTTGTGTTTGTTCTAGATGAAACCCTTGAAATATGAAAGGGTTCTTAGTGGAACTCCTTGTGTGTGTTCTAGATGAAACCCTTGAAATATGAAAGGGTTCTTAGTGGAACTCCTTGTGTGTGTTCTAGATGAAACCCTTGAAATATGAAAGGGTTCTTAGTGGAACTCCTTGTGTGTGTTCTAGATGAAACCCTTGAAATATGAAAGGGTTCTTAGTGGAACTCCTTGAGCAAATATTTAATTGAGGGTTCATTTAATATTTCGGGGCTTTTGAACTGTTGAAACAAGCAATTAAGTGTTATCTTGAGCTCTTTGAAGGTGAAAGGCATTTCTTTTCACTATTGATGATTATGATGATGAAACTAAACTGATGACTGATCGTGTTTTTTTTGTTAGAACTTCAGACAGTGATTTTTCCTGAAGACTTTATATAATGCCTTCGCTGCTCACATGAACTCCTTCGTATTGAAGGCGAGGAAAGATTGCCTTGAATTAGTTTGCCTCTGGGCCCGACATACAGAGTTCAAACCTTTGACGAGAAACATGTTACAAGGTGTACATATCGGCGTCATGCGACACAGTATCCTGTTTTAGAGTAGGGCACATGTGAAATACTCCCTGCTGCTGAATCAGCATGATCCTGAGGGACAGTTTTCATTTAGGCCATTAAATGTCAAACGGAACGAATTAAATTCTGAGAGGCAAAAGATATGAATTCAAATAGCAAAAAGATATTCAATTGATAATGACATGAACGACAGCTTTCAAATCACGCTGTGACATCTCCAACGTGTTTGATTATTTAATTGAAACATTGTTATTCCTGTGTAGAAGTGATAAAATAAACCAAAATGCCTCACAATACATTTAATTATGTTGTTGCTTTGTGTGTATTAATTGGAAATAACTCTATCTAAAATACATTGAAATTGTTTTCTGTCAAAAATGTGCCATTATTTCCCCTTTCTGTAACTGTCCCCTGCAGGTGGTTTCTGGGACTGATGTATATTTAGTAGAGTTGTAAGTAAGTGGTGGAGGGTTTCAGTGGGAGGGGGCTCTGGGAGCAGTCATCTATAAAGCCGGTGCCTCTCTCGAGAAACAGAGAGTGACAGAGGAGCAGGCTCTGTTATTTCTCCCATTTTTTCCCCTTCTTCGTGTCCACCGGTCTCCGGAACCATGTCCAAGGATCTCCATCCAACCATGGACCCCACAAAGATGGGGCTCGGGCGCTCCATCGCCGTGCTGACGTCGGGGGGAGACGCCCAAGGTGAGCAGAGGTTGAGTGCTTTGTCACAGCTTAATCTTGAACTGTTACGGCACAAAATGAGTCAGAGGGGGTTAAATCCTTCTAACACCATCTTCCATGCTGATGTGTGGGTGAACAACAACCAGCTTACGGGGGCCCAATAAAGTATTGTGTACATCTGAAGTGAGTTCGGGAGCCAAAGAAAGGGCAAGTGACATTTTTCCAAGACGTCAGAGTGGCTCTTTTGAAGGCCAGCTGTCAGCGGTTGATGGACATTTGGCTGTAATGATAAGACGGATTGCATCTCAGATTCACAACACCAACAGCGTTTGATTTCAGCAAAGCTTCAAATGTCCTTACAGTGACCAAGAAAGTTGTGTAGCAGATTTAGAGCATACATTTAGGAGTGTTTGTTGAGCTATCATCCATGAAGAATGTGTTTTCCTTTTGTTGAACTTAAAAGTAGAAAATGACTCAGTCCACTCTAAGTGAAGTTCATGTTCATCTCATGATGTGTTTGTTGTCTGCCCGAACCCGACTCGGACCCTTTATCTGCCCACGTGTTCCCTTATTTCACATCTTTGGGGCTAATTTTAGTGGTGTTGACCTTTTTCTGGTATGGAGGAGAGAAACGCCCCCCCCTCATCCATATCCACAGCTGCTGTCCGCTGAAACAAGAGCTGCAACATGCCAAGCTGCCACAACACAAGCTCACATTGTGGCATTTAGTGTACTGGACATCCAGGGGCGCACACAAGACGTACAGTCCCGTGAACTTGGCTCCTGTCCTTTCCATATCGCTATTTTTGTCTCATCTGATGCCAAAGTGCAGGTCACTTAAAGGTTAAGTCTGAAGCTGATATCTGACAGGAAGTGTGACTTCATCACATGTCATTTGTGTGTCTCAGGTATGAACGCTGCTGTGAGAGCCACAGTCAGGGTCGGCCTCTACACCGGAGCCAAAGTCTACTTTGTTCATGAGGTACAGCTCCATACAGGACATTATGGGGAGCCACCCAAAGCAGAAACATGCACTGATCAATGAGTTTGAGCTCATTTTCTCACATAACATAATAATGTTTAGACTAGTGGAAAGAAAGGTTTCACATACACATTTAGGTCTTTAATGATTACATTTTGCCCATGTGTGTCTGTAGATTTCACCTAAATGTACCCAACGTTAGCCTTAGAAGTTATTCTTAACCTGAAATACAATAAATAATTGTTATTATGTAATCAACAAGGGGAGTTTAATGGTGATATCTATTAGTTAAACGTTTTAAGCCTTATTTTGGTTTTTACTGAATGATTTGTTAATTCATAGCCTGAACTTTAATGAATATATTTTATTCTTAATTTAAAAAAATGTTTGACTCTAATATGTCTATTTAATGAAACAAGAATTTTGAACCTAGCTTTATCCAATTCTCAGATCTGTGTTCTGGAATAACAGTATGTGCAAATATTAAGTAAGATAATGCCCCATATGCATATTTCAGGTAACTAGTAACGCAACACAACTATGATATAAACTGGGTGACTTTCATGGTGTTCTGTCTCATTTATTGATTTTTTTTTTCTACAAAAATTAAGAAAGACACCTTTTTTGCAGTGGAGAGTTAACCTGGTGTATCAGACATACAAACTGCATCTTTATTCAACCACAGTGTGTGTTTCCGTGTGCTGTAGGGTTACCAGGGTCTGGTGGATGGAGGAGACAACATCCGCCCCGCCACATGGGAGAGTGTGTCCATGATGCTACAGCTTGTGAGTGATGTCTGTTTCATGTTTGTGGTGTTTTAAAGGGTGTATTTCTTTTGTAATTTGGGTGAACTGACCCTTGTCTCTTTTCACACACCTACTTGACTTGAAGTCAAGAGCATCCTCCACATCTCACAAGCTCTGATCACATGAGATTTTCTAACGATGATATTAAGTGTCTGGCTCAGGCCTGTATCTGTAGGATGATGGAGATGAAGTTATACTGTGAAGCTCGGGATTCACATTTCTTTCAGTGAGCCATGTTGTCTTAATACAGCGGCCTGATGGGTAGAGAGAGAAGGACACTCTAAGATTTATGAAGTGTATTGAAGTGAGTGACGAACTGGGATCGGGCCATGGTAAATGTCAAGGATATCACTTCTAAACCTTCCCTACTTATTCAAAGCGTAACGCTACCTCACTCAATGACATCTTAATGAGTGTCGTTCCAAAGTGTAATAAAGCTGCCCTGATGTTCATCCCGAGGGGTAATGTTGGATAGCTATCAAGGGAAACATTGTGGGGTTTAATATCAGCATCATCACATTCTTCTTCCTTAAAGCCATATCGCCGCATCTTCTCCTCTTCACCTGACAGGGGGGCACAGTCATCGGCAGCGCCCGCTGCAAGGACTTCCGCACCAGAGAGGGTCGGATGAAGGCAGCTTGCAATCTGGTGAAGCTGGGCATCACCAACCTGTGTGTGATCGGAGGCGACGGCAGTCTCACTGGAGCCAACCAGTTCAGGACTGAGTGGAGCGGGCTGCTGACTGACCTCGTACAGGCTGGTAAAGAGACAAATGTAATGCGGCTATGACAATAATAGAGAGTCCGGGGTTCAGTGTAAAATCCTTCAACCTTTCCACCTCAATTGAAACACAATCTCAGCCTGTACTCTGTTTGCTCGTCCTTCTCTGGATGAAATATATATATGAAGCATATGGCAAGGCATATGATATAAATATATCATGCAATTTCTACAAGAAACCAGCGATAATACTGAAAGGAACATTTACAGGCATTTTATGTTCCTTTTCTTCAATGTTGTAATGTTTTATTTCATGCAGGTAAGATAACAGAGGCAAAAGCCAAGGAATCTTCCCACCTGAACATCGTGGGCATGGTGGGCTCCATCGATAATGACTTCTGTGGCACCGACATGACCATCGGCACCGACTCCGCCCTTCACCGCATCATCGAGGTGGTGGACGCCATCACGACAACCGCACAGAGGTCAGACATCAATGTGACCCTCCCTCTCCTCATGCACACAGTGATGGATGAGATTCATTTTAATATTCAGCGAGGATGAAATTAGATCATAGCGGCAGTAAAGAACAGTGGACACAAAGTGAGTACGAAGCAACACAGTTCTGTTGAAAATAATACAATACAGGTACTAACTGCCACTTTGAGTGTATAAAGAAGTGTGAATGTGGATTGTTTAACTGATTCTTTAAAAGAAAAATGTTATTACAATACATTCTTTTCAATTCTCCTTTTCTTCTTTGACCAAAGTGCTCTCTGTTCGTCCACAGCCACCAGAGGACGTTCATCCTGGAAGTGATGGGCAGACACTGTGGGTCAGTACCTTGTGTGCTTGATCCATTAGTGTGGGTATGTGTTGTGCGTTGATGGGAAAACATCCATGTGTGTACGTATTAAAACATTGGTCTAACAGAATAATAGAATATATTTCCATCTGGTGGAATATATGCTTGGTCATTTAGTCAACATAAATAGGAAATATTTGGTAATTTCTTCACTGTTAATCCATGTTCAAATATACACATTCTTAAAAAATGGCATCAATTTTAATGCTAGAAAGCAGTGAGTCTTTAATGTTTAACACAACATGTATCAAATAAACAAATTGTTATATACACCACAGTTTATCAACTTAAGGATGCAAAATGCTCTCAGAATGAGCAATGCTTATGCCTGAATTATGTGCGCACATTGATGGGGTTATCTCGTGTGTGTACATGTCTGGCTGCAGGTACCTGGCCCTGGTGACGGCTCTGTCCTGCGGTGCAGACTGGGTGTTCATTCCAGAGATGCCACCAGATGAGAACTGGGAGGACCACTTGTGCAGGAGGCTGACGGATGTATGTGTGTCCTACTATACAGATGGAAATGCCTGTTAACCTGCTCTGAACACTACAACAACATTTTATAATATTTTTCTTTCTTTTTTTTTTAGCAAAGGGCAAGAGGTTCTCGCCTGAATGTGATCATTGTGGCCGAGGGAGCGATGTCCAGAGATGGCAAACCGATTACATCTGACATGATCAAGAAGGCAAGCCCTTCTTTTCTAAGTATTATCCCAAGTTGCACAAACAACATGCTACTAACAGGTGGATTTATTTGTCTCTAGTTGGTGACGGACAGACTCGGGTTTGATACCCGCACCACTGTTCTTGGACACGTGCAGCGAGGAGGGACACCCTCAGCCTTTGACAGAATCCTGGTAAGTGTCTGAATAAATGAATAAAACACCAACATGTCCCCACACACACACACACACCTGATGATCTGACCATGTGTGTGTGGTCCAGGGCAGCAGGATGGGTGTGGAGGCGGTGATGGCGCTGCTGGAGGCCACCCCAGACACTCCTGCCTGCGTGGTCAGCCTGTCCGGGAACCAGGCAGTCCGACTGCCGCTCATGGAGTGTGTGCAAGTGGTACGTAAAAATATTTAGTGACTGTACTTTCTCTGTTTGTATTTGTTTTTTTTATTCGTGCGTGTACACTGACGTTGCCGTCGTATGTCGCTCCCTTTGCTTCAGACCAAAGATGTGACTGCCGCCATGTCTGAGGGCAGATTTGAAGATGCCATCAAGCTCAGAGGAAAGTAAGAATTTTAAGTGTAATGTTAATGAGTAATTGAAATGTTCCATCATTTTAAAATGGTAGTATTAATGCATAATCTAAATCATCATCTTTTTTGTATTGATTATATATATTATTATTTTTTTATTATAATTATATGCTGTTAAAGTCTAAAATAACTTTGGGGGACTCTCCAGGCTTCATATAAGTGGTCTCAAGGCATGAAACAAATATACAGGATAAAGTACGAACATTAAAAAAGTATATAAAACATAAAAAAACAGCACAGAAAGTGAAATGATTTGAAAAAAACTGATAGAAATTAAAACCAACATTCAAATATTTAAAAAAAGGAAAGAATGCGTTGTGAACTATCAACACTCATCCTTATTCATGATGTGCAGGAGTTTTGAGAACAACTGGAACACATACAAGCTGCTGGCTCACATCAACCCTCCTGATGTGAAGGTAAGGACCATCCATTTTCTCTCTTTCCACCGTTAATAAAGACGATTCTTTATGAAAAAAAAAATGTATTATTTGAATGTCTTACTGACCAGAGCAACATCAATGTGGCCATCGTGAACGTCGGCGCTCCCTGCGCTGGGATGAACGCCGCCGTCCGTTCGGCTGTCAGGATGGGAATCATCCAGGGACACACCATGCTGTCTGTCCATGATGGCTTTGATGGTCTGGCTCACGGACAGGTACGTGTACATTTCCATCATTTCTCCAGATTTCCTTACGTCATGATTTGGTGAAATGTGTACAGAGTTAAGCAAAATACAAAGCACCCGTAAAGTGTCTAAAATTCATCACTATAACTAAATCATCAGAATAAAACAAAAATAATTAAACATACAAGGCTAATGGTAAGTCTTTACTGAGCATAAGCAGACCTATGTACTCTGGTCAGGCTGTACTAATACTCAATAATACTCTCTTCTCTATTTTGGTTTTCTTTACTTTTTTCTTTCTAAATTTAAAACAACAGAGTCTCTTGATAACAACCATTACAAAAAGTTTTATTTCCATCTATACTGTAAATCAAAATGTCATTATTTGTCTTTGTATCCTTATTGTCATCCATGTTTTAATATGTTTTATATAAAGTACAATATTCAGTTAGTATTTTTTTCTGCCTGCAGATTGAACCGATCGTCTGGACTGACGTGAGTGGTTGGACTGGAAAAGGAGGCTCAATGTTGGGCACCAAGAGGTAAAATATCATTTGTTACTATTTTTTTTCGGTGGTACAGCTTTAACAGTAGCCATAACACGTCTCACTGTCTCTGTTTCCAAAGAACTTTACCAGGTAAACTCTTGGAGGAAATAAGCCAAAACATTGCCAAACACAACATCCATGCGTTGGTGATCATCGGTGGCTTCGAGGTAAAAACACGTGACGGCGATTCTTCTTCTTTAAAACCAGAAGTCATGTCAGCGTTGGCTGATCTCTCCGTCACCAAAGAAGCAGTGACACAAACAAATCTTCATCTTCTCCCCCAACGCAGGCCTACGTGGGAGGCCTGGAGCTGGTTCAGGCCAGAGAGAAATACGAGGAGATGTGCATTCCCATGGTGGTCATCCCTGCCACAGTCTCCAACAACGTCCCTGGCTCTGACTTCAGCATCGGCGCTGACACCGCCCTCAACACCATCACCGCTGTCAGTGCCTCAACAGCACATATGCATGCATGTGTAGCATACAGCTAGATGATCTTCTCCTATGTTCTTTTTTTCTGTAGACCTGTGACAGAATCAAGCAGTCTGCAGCAGGGACCAAGCGGCGTGTGTTCATTGTTGAGACTATGGGAGGATACTGCGGCTACTTGGCCACCATGGCTGGTTTGGCTGCTGGGGCTGATGCCGCCTACATCTATGAGGAAAAGTTTGGCATTAAAGACCTGGAGGTGAGCTGATGACAGGACCTGTTTGTGCAGTTTCCTGCACCTTAAACAGTGATGTGTTCTAATTGTGGTCTGTGGAGTCTAGGTGAACGTAGACCATCTTCTGAATAAGATGAAGACAACAGTGAAGAGAGGTTTGATCCTCAGGTAAGATTTCCGTCAGGTGTGGACTGGATTTGAATTGTGTTATCAGATGTCTGCGTGACTGCGTTCTTCTGAATTGACATGCTTGCATTTATATCACCTAACAAGGACATATTTTTTTGGCAAATGTCATAGTTTTTATGAGTGTTTTTTTCATTCCACATTTTTAGGAATGAGAACAGTAATGCCAACTACACCACTGACTTCATCTTCAACTTGTACTCGGAGGAGGGCAAAGGCGTCTTCGACTGCCGCAAGAATGTCCTCGGACACATGCAGCAGGTATGTTCACGCAGCGAAGTACATGAAACAGATTCTGTCCTTTAGTTTTGTTTGTTACAATATGATCGATGATACAACTCTCTGTCCTTTCTTAAATGCAGGGTGGAACTCCTACACCCTTCGACCGAAACTTTGGCACAAAAATGGGTGCTAAGTCTCTTCTGTGGCTCACTGAGAAACTCAAGGACTGTTACAGGCATGGTAAGTCAAATGTTGGTATCTAATATAAACTTCCAACAGCCAGTGGTTAAGTATAAATACTGTAAGTGCTGCAAGGATCATTTTGAGGTACTTGAACCTACTTGAGCATCACCATTTTGTTAGTGTTACTCTATATTTAAACTTCACTACATTCATCTGACTGCTGTATTTACTGGTTAATTTGCAAACGAAGATGTTATACACAAAACACGTGATCATCTTATAAAATGTGATGCATCGTTTCAGCAAACCACAGTTATATTAAATGGTTAAAATGTAATAGTCAAATGCCACTTACACATTAATGCATCCGTAATTATAATCTAATTATATAATATGTAAACATACAACACTCACACAGGGCAGTAACAACAACTTTTACTTTTGATACTTGTTGCCCCCAATAAATGATCCTTGAATCCTTGAATATAAAGTTTTTTTTATCAGGAATGTCCCATTCATATTGGGATCTCATTTTCAAAGAAGACCTGAGTACATATAAATGAATGCAAAATACAATAATATACGTCAGAATATCACAACATGATGCAAAACTGTTATTTAATTTGTACTTTTACTTCAGTAGAATTTTGAATGCAGTGCTCTTGCTTGTAATGGAGTATTTTTTTTAAATTACTTACTTAAGTAAAGGGTCAGAATACTTCCTCCCCCATTAACAGGAGTTAATAATCCTCTGTTCCGTGGTTAGGACTGATCATTACATGGCATCTTTACTGAACTGTTTAACCTCCTGTGTCCTTAAGGTCGTATCTTCGCCAACACACCAGACTCTGCCTGTGTTCTGGGTATGAGGAAGAGGGCGCTCTGCTTCCAGCCTCTTGCTGAACTGAAGGCAGACACAGATCTTGAGTAATGATTTCCATATGCATATATTTCCATATGTACTAATGCTAGTAACATGTGTAATGGTGTTTTAACGGTGGTAAATGGTGAATCCTCTGTCCGCTGCAGGCACCGCATCCCTAAGACACAGTGGTGGTTGAAAATCAGGCCGATCATGAAGATCCTGGCCAAGTATGACATCAAACTAGACACATCCGAACACGCCGACATGGAGCATGTGATCAAGAAGAGGAATCCTCTTGAGAAATAGACTTCCAAGAACAGAGCAAGGCAATTTTTTGGGGTTCAATTACAGTAGTATTTTTTTGTCCCACTACTTGTCCCCTCTTGGTAAAAGAGCAGCTATCTTATTCTTTCTCATCATTGGGGTCCAGGTAAGAGGCTCAATCTGCAGTGATGTTATGTATCTCCCCCTACTCTCAAAAACGTCAGTGAATCAGATATCAAGAAACTGATTAAAGATACATTTACAAAAGTGTAATTGTTTGTCCTTTATGTTGAATGGTGTGAATAAAATAGTCTGAGAAATGGACATTTCAAATAAAAAGAATTAATTTGCTGTATTTTTCCACAACAGTATCCTGCTACATGTACATGTGCTGACACCTCATATATAAAGGTTTTGAACATGCAGCAATCTGTAGGAAAAAGAGGACACAGATGTGTGTGAAAAACAACCAGACAAGATACTGTAAGAACAAGTGTTGGGCTCCAAGGCTGAAAACATTGAGGGAGTATCAGTGCATCGAGCCGTCTTTATGTATCCACTTACTCCTGTTCAGTGAAACAACTGCAGTGTGGGCAGGTTAAAATGGAGGCATAATCCCTGTAATCTATGTGACATGCTATGACTGCTCTCCTATTTAAGATCCTCTCCGGACATGTTTTAATACTATAAAATGTGCCAAAAAAGGTGAAATAAAGGTTATTAATTCGAAAATTATGAAATGATCTCTAAACTGCCTGCAAGTAAAGAGAAGATGCTTTTAACTTTAATTAAGATACCAGATTCATTTAAATATTCTCCTTTTTACAAACATGCTCTCTATAATTTGATGGGAGCGTGACCAGTGGGGGCATTTTCTCTACCAAACTAATCACCCAATAAGATGTATTTAATTAGCAGTGTAATACAGTGTGACCTAAACCCTTTTGGATTCATTGGTGCTTTCAGTGGCTCATCACCTGAGCCTGATTACATCTGATTACATCACATTTCTCCTTTTTCATTTGACGCAACACAGGAGACCATTAATTAAGCCTTCTGGTAATCACTGAACACCCTTCATGAGCATTCACATGATTGCAGTATATTAACTGTACTAATTATAACAGTATCAAGACAATTATAAAAATGACTTTCAGGGAGTCTGTGTATGGAGTTGTATATTTCAATTCTTTTTTTTCTTACAAATATGATTTTAAATTATGAAACGAACCTGCTTCTTTCAGGCTGGCTTGCATTTCTAATTTTATAATTCAACTTTAGAATAAACGGAGATGAAATTAACTTCATCAATTTAATACAACACAAAATGTCTTCATATACGTATTCTTGACTGGGTTACTGCTCGGGGCATAAATATCGGAATAAGGACTTTATTACACCAAAAAAACACTGTATAAACTACAGTGTGGATCCGGAAAAGGAAAAGGAAATGGCTTCTGCAGAGGTCATCGAGACCTCGCGGTGGCAGCCGGGACGTCGGCGGACTGTGTGCCTGCGCTGAGGAAGGGTGCGTGTCCCCAGTGTCCGCTCCGGTCGCCCGGTAAGGAATGCGCCTCACAAACCCGGTGTGTGGCTTAATATTTGCTGAAACGCCAGCGGGGACTGTGGTCTAAGAAGAGTCATGGTTTGGCATCGGTTATACCATTAGTATCTCAGCGTGCGAGTCCGATTCATTGAGCTAGCTAGCGTTAGCCCGCTTCGTTGATTCATAGCGCGCTAACTTTAGCCTGTAGCACGCCTGCTAGCCGGCTAGCTAGCTTGTAAGCTAGTTTCATAGTGCTGCTGCCAATCCAGTCGAACAGGAAAGAACCAGACTGACTGCTGAACCCCGGTCGCTATTTCGGAGAGAGGAGGTGGTGGCAGGCGGGGCCCGGGAGAACGCGACGGAGTGGAAGTGAGTCCGGAGCGGCTGATGAGTTCAGATCAGAGCGAAGAGCCGCCGCTGCTGCAGGAGGAGGCTGATCCCGGACCGAAGAACGGTGGGAAGGACGAGGCTCCGCTGGGGAGCGAGGGAGGGTCAGGCGGCATGGTGAGTGAGGCCTTCTTTAGCTAACTAGCTAGCTGCTCGCTGGAGACCTGTTAGCACTGTACGCCCCCTTATGCGCGACGAGCGACATTCATTGACGCAAACCGCGACATATTTTAAGATAACGCTACTCAATTTCGGTGTGGCTTTGACTTTGTGACTATTTGCGTGATTGCTATCGGGGTGTTTAATCACGTGGTGATATTGACTGATTATCAGTCTCAGACACAGCACATACTGCAGCACTTGGACGGACTAACGACCAACTTGCAGCCAGTTTACTACCAGCAGGTATTTCTACTCGTATCGTTAGCCTGATCCCCGCTGCAGCCCTACAGACGGCTAGCTAACGCTCGCTTAGCCACTGTAACAACCAAGCTCTTTAAGTAGTTTGCTGAGTAATCATTAGCCCATAAGTTTCACTTATGACACCGCTGTAGAATGACGGTACCTTTATTTCGCAGAGGTACCGATTGAGATGTTTTGGATATGTAACGTTGGGCGATCGATCGCGTAGATTATTGACCGAAGGGCAAACGTTCATTCACCAACGTTATCCGTTAGCTAATCGCGCTGCTAGCTAACCGCGCTAGCGCAATGACATGCGTTGCAAATACCTGGCCTGTTCTGCGCAGCACAGTCAGCTGACATTACTTGGCTTGTAATGGCCTGCAACACAGAAGCATGCATTGTAACCCTGTGTCAAGTTGCACGGCACACAAATGTCCGTGCTCCGCTGAGTGACACCGAGGCCTAATCGTGTGGCACAGCCATTCTCGTCTAAGTTGGCTGGACAGAAGCGTCTTGAGGCACATTGTACCTGGCAGCTGTACTTGTCAGGTCGAGTGCTTTTGCAACAAAAAGAAAAAGGGGTGGATCTCTTAGCAGGTGGCAATTGACAATGTTAAAAGAAGGCGTTTTAAAAGTAGTGTGCATCTGTCCCCAACTCCCGTTTTGGATAAACGCATAATCCACAATTGGTTCAAAGGTTCAGTATCTGTATTCCTTAATATGTACAGCATGTGATCTATTCTCGGCCATGTATTTTTGCAAGCTCTGGATTTCTCATGCCAGTGGACAGCCCTTTTTGATACAGCGAGCCAGGTCTAATACTTGATTAATGTTTATTTAAAAATATAAATATGTTGCTATAAGAAACACTAATAAATCTTAACATTATGTTCCTTGATTTGTAAACATTTATTACGACACATATGTTGTGGTTACTCAAAGCTGTTATAATCATCCACCTCCAGGAGGTTTACGGGGTCATACCCTCTTTGTCTTTTTTGTCACATTTCATTGCACTTCTCCGGTTCCCCCAACCCCACCCCCAACATAAGTTGGTAGTAATTAGTGAACTCTGCTGCAGGTGTAGTGGTGGTTGGCTGTAGCCTGCATGCTATGAGTCCTCTAGCACATTTTATTGTTTGTGAAGGTTTTACAGTTCCCACATTTGCATTATTACATCAAGATTTCCACTTTATAGATTTCCGAAGGCCACTGGCTCTTATACTTATACTGCTAGCTGTTAGGTTAATTTAATGCACTGAAGATGCCTGATGCTAACTGCTCAATATTAAACACAATGTGACTCCTGTGTGTTTGTATTGATATACAAATGAGTGTTACTGCCATGGCTACAAAACACACTGGGTACAGTGCATTAAAAATCTGTTTAACAGCTCAGACTTCTTTGACATTAGTCTGGATCTAAGTATGATGCCAAGCACAGACGAGACAGTGAGTCATTGAGAATACTAAATACATGTTACTCATTGTAGTGTACTCTTGGTTGCAGACCAAGCACATCGGTCACATTCAAAGCTGTCAAATATGAATAAACTAGGGCTGGGCAATATATTGACTATTGTCAATGTAATAATATCAATGTCCTGATATGTGACTAGATATCATTTTGGATTTTGGATGTGATGTTATGGCATAAGAATGGTCTTTTCTTGCTTTTAAAGGCTGCATAACAGTAAAGTAGTAATTTTCTCTGTGTACATTGTGTTTTAAGCTAAAATAACTGCTTGTTATTGAGTTGATATGAATTGAACTTTGCTAATCCTTCTGTTTCTGATGTGAAGGTCACCTCTAAGGGCGCCGGTTTGAACCCAAATGCCAAGGTGTGGCAGGAGATGCCTGTGGCCCCCAGCGAGGCTGTTACCAACAGTCCTCATTGGCCCCCCTCAGACATCAGTGAGGGTGAGATAGATTTCCATCAGCCCAATTAAATATGATTGATTAATTGATTTTTTTATTATTTTTTATTATTACAATTGCCAGGGGTTTAAAGTATGTGGAAAAATGTTTCTTCCTCAAACTGGACAGTACCATTCTGTCTGTTGATTAAAAAATATACCATTTGTTCATGTTCAATTAAAAATGTAAATTTTCACCCTTTTTCTTTTTTCTTTATACATAACACCTGTATACATATAAAAGTACACACACAGTACTGAGCAAAACATTGGAAGATGTATACGACCTCTAGAGACTATATTAAGCAGCCCTTAAAATGGACTGTTCTGTTGTTTGTTGAGAATGAAAACACTCTACCTTGTTCACAGGTTATTCTGAGCCTACGTCTGCTGGGTGCAAGCAGTACACCGTGGGATTCACGGCCCCGGATGACAGCAGCTCCACAGCAACAGCTGACATAGCAGTAAATGGAATGGACCCTCCAGAGTTGGGCTTTTCCCCCACAGAGTCCACCACGGGGACCTCAGGTTAGTCTCGTCACATGAAGTCGTCCACACACCGAGAATGCAACTAAGGATTATTCTTTCAATACATTATATTCCTTTGTACTTTGGATGTGATATAAAACTGTATGGTCTAACATCAAAAACGGTCTCCACAGCTCCAATACAATACTGTTTGGGGATTATTGCCTTAGAAATATGCTTTTTATCATATCAGTGTTTGTTTTCATACCAACTAATGACCTTGGCAGGGGACTTTACTGAGTTCTAACCAGTGGGTAGAGTCGTTAGTTGACATGCCTGCAGACTGTTGGCTCTTTATGCCACATGATTTAATCAACTTTATTTTCCACAAAATTACATTTGTCTTGCAGCCAGGTGAAACTTGACACAAATGCTGCAACATACAGTTATTTGTATTTCATTTACCACATTCACATAGAAATCCTGTGTTTGACTCTGGATAATTAACAGCGATCAACCCTTGCTGGACTGGTTGTCACTTCTCACATAAGACCCTTTGCTTAAAGGGGTACTGCATATACCTGTTTCACAGGCTCACCAGTATGCATTATTAAATACTACTTGCCCATTACTACTTAATACGTCTTTTGATGATTTCAGATTGCTTGATGTCGCTGCAATACTTATAATAATGGATTGGTGTGAAGTGCCAACTTGGAATTGACTTGGGACATGACAGCTCTGCCGATTTATAAAACATGTAAGACTTTAAGAACAGTTGTGTTGTGATACTAACATTTTGTTTTTGGTTCTCAGTGGATTCCAAAACTGAAGAACGATCTCAGCTCTCCTCTGAGAATCTACGAGACTCTCTGAAGAAGGAGCTAGAGTTTTATTTCTCCAGGTGAGAGACGAGCACCCACACCACCGTTTTCTATTGTAGAATTTGAAAAGTGGACTCATTACCAAATCAAAAGGTGGCTAATCTACTTGGATTTGTTTTGTAATTCAGAGAAAACCTCTCAAAGGATTTGTACCTGATGTCCCAGATGGACAGTGATCAGTTTGTCCCTATTTGGACTATAGCCAGCATGGAGGGCATCAAGGTCCTCACCACCGACATGGACCTCATCCTGGATGTGTTGAGATGTAAGTGGATAATTGTAAAATTAACAACCACCTGCATATTTATCGGATGTGTCTTTTAAATACCTTGAATTTCCCCTCAGCATCTCCTATGGTACAAGTGGATGAGAAGGGGGAGAAAGTGCGTCCTAATCACAAGCGGTGCATTATCATCCTGAGGGAGGTCCCTGAAACCACTCCTGTTGAGGTAGAGCTAACTTGTGCTGATATAGCCTGTCTTTGGAAACATAAATTTTTTTGATGTAGAAGTTTATCTAAAGTTACCATTCGTTGCATGTAATTCACAGGAAGTGGAGTCACTGTTCAAAAATGACAACTGTCCAAAGGTGATAAGTGTTGAGTTTGCACACAACAACAACTGGTACATCACATTCCAATCAGACACCGATGCTCAACAGGTAATACACATCAAATTACACTTTTCTCTAAACTGTCTGAAACTGTCAGTCGACCTGCTCCACCTTGAATTGCCTGATGATTCTTCCTTATGCACTTCTAGGCATACAAGTATTTGAGAGAGGAAGTAAAAACATTTCAGGGAAAACCCATTATGGTGAGTTATGTTGAAACCGCTGTCATTTTGGAAAGGGTCTTTTGTGAAGTTATTTTGAGTTGTTCCATTCTTTGCTCTTACCCTGTTTTTCCATGCTGACAGGCCAGGATAAAGGCGATCAACACGTTCTTTGCAAAGAATGGCTACCGTAGCATGGACAGCAGCCTGTACGCTCAGCAGTCCCAGAGCCAGTCCCAGTACAGCTCTCCGCTCTACATGCAGCACGTGTACCCCCAGCAGCAGTACCCAGTCTACGGAATTGTACCTCCCACCTGGACGCCTTCGCCCACACCGTACTTTGAAACTCCTCTGGTGAGACATGCCTACTACCTTCATGCACTTATTGAAACATTTCAGTTTTCCTGTTCATTTTGTGTCTGTTATCAGCCACATGTATAAAATGTGATGCAAATGATAAACCTTGAATGCCATCTTGTTTTTTGTAATATGTGAAGAGAAATGCATCGGGTGAATTCAAAAAGATCCTTCCTTTCTTACAATATGAATTGTCGGACTGTATTTTGCATAATGGGTTAGTAAAAATGTTCTGTGTTTAAACTGTTTTATGCTTACAGGGCATTTCTTTTCAGGTCCTATCCAGTAACTGAATACATAACTTGATAAATGATCTTTTCCCTTGTGCAGGCACCATTTCCCAACAGTAGCTTTGTGAATGGATTTAGCTCTGCTGGACACTACAAAACTGGCTCCGGCGCTCTTAATATCACTCGACCATTCAACAGAAACCGGTAAGGACTTTCTTTCTAGATGCCTTTTTTTTTTTACGTCGTTTTGTTTGTTTTGTTTTGACTTAAATAGAAGTCAGTTCTTTGCCATAACATATTCTAATTGGAATATTTAACCGCTGTGTGACTGTTTGCATGATGTTAAACCTTGAGCATCGGATCATCTACAGTTAATATCTTCATCTAAAGATAATGTGACCTCACCGGGGAATTGTTCTTCACGCCCTGTCTTCTTACTGTCCCCACAGTGTCCCCCTCTATTCAAGAAAGAATGTTATAAATGCCTTCAGGTACCATTATATTACAATAAGACTCATCGCTACCCTCATTTCTTACCATACTGCAAAAGTGTAATGATTTGCATAATGGGGCCCTTGCCTTCTGCCAGTCAGACTTTTATGCCCATGATCCTTTTCATCTGTGTGTAAATGTTGCCAGGTAATGGACATCTTGGATTTGTCATGCCATTTGATAAATGTAGGATTGCCTACTAAACGGCAGCAGCTGCTCTCTGATTCTGAACAACTGGCATTTTCCTTTTTGTGGCTCCAAAATGTCCTCTTTGCATGGACATTATTACACGTTATGGCTTTTTCCATCACAACTAACTACCTATTTTATTTGTTCATTGTTCTTCTTAGTTAGTTTTTTTCGCCGCTTTCTTTGTCAGTGATTGTATTACCACATGCTTGTGTGATATGCTATAACAAAGAAATGACAGTAAATCTGGAGTGGAGTCTAGGTCAGACTGCTGTACAGCTTTAATGGCGCATGCTTTAAATGTTTCAGAGATATGACAACTTTGTTTATATAGGGGAAAAAGCAGCTTCACAAAGAAATATCTCACTGCATTCTAAAGTCAGACCTGATGATGAGATCAAGATGCGCATAGAGGGAAACCAGAGAGTGGAGTAACTGACTTTGGCTCCCCCCCCCCTTTTCCCCTCTTCATCTTTTCCCTTTTTCTTTCTCTATCTTTCCTTCCTCCAAAGTCGGGACCTTCACTCCTGTCCCAATGAGCGTTCAGATTATGAGATCTGAGGGTCAAAGGTGCTTTAGAAGATCAGTCCTTGTAAATCACGCTGCTAGGTCTTTGTCAAAGAATCTGCGTCAAAGTGTTATTTGTTGTGAATTAAGATACGTCTAGGTCTTACATGGGCGTTGGAAGCTCTTCTCAATAGGTTTAGGATTTGTTGCAGATTCAGACGTGTTCAGTATGTTGCCATCAAAGTGTCCACAGCTTTAACCCCCTCCCCCTGCATGTCTACACAATCACCCAGAAGACATTGCATGCTGTCTTATTCCTCCAGCAAACTGTGAACACCAGTGTTTCCATTGAACTCAGTTGGCTGTTTCAGCCTCGGTTATCTGAAGCGTATGTTGATGGACCCGCAACAAATGGCACTCTGTTAATATGGGCTTATTGCTGTCCGCTCTAATTCCCATCTCGCAACCACTCTCATGACGGTGTAGTTTTCTATATGTGATGACATAAATGTCCAAACACAAGCTCCAGTTATAGGACCATACAGTAGGTTAACATGTCATAGCTTAACTGTAAAACTGCTTATTAAGATAACGATAGCACTTAGCCTATTTGTTTTGCTGAAAAACATAGGTAATGGTTAGTTTAAAAACAAAGTCCTGGTGTCCTTTCTTGTATTGGTTATGCTCCATTATTTTCAACATTCTGGTTGCAAACTGGAAAGGAAACACTGGTTACCAGTATGCTTTAAGAATATTTTACACTTAATGTTGGTCGTGCCCATCTTCACCTTTTTTCTCCCCTGCAACAGAAATCATGTGAAGCCCCAGGTGAGGACAAATGAGCTGACCGCAGCATCTATAACACCTGTCCCCTTGGAGAGTCTGCCTGGACTGCGTAGCCCGCAGACCCCCGCTTCCGTCGCTGGCTCCGGCGCCACCCCCACCATCACAGCCATCCCGGTCCAGACCGCCTCTGATCTGAGCTCAGCATTCTCGCATCTCTCCTCCTCTTCGGATCCCAGTGATGACAATGGGATGGCTGGACGTGGAAGGTAAACCTGTTTTACCTGACTGTAATGGCTGCTTATCAATGGTTGTGACTTGATCAGTGACAAATGACCGTTGAGTTGCTGTTGAAAGACTATTTATTTGCATTTCAGACGGAGCACAACCTACAGAGGAACACGGAGGAGGCGAGAAGATGACCGGATTGCGGTATTTACCAGTTTTCATGTTAACCTTACATTTTGATGTTGTATTTAAACATGAACCATGTTGTGATCTTTGTTTGTTGGCTCTATTTCAATTTCTCAGAGGCCTGTACCGCTAGCAGAGGTCAAGGTTTCGCCACCCAAGTTTGACTTGGCTGCTACCAACTTCCCACCTCTTCCCGGCTGTGTGGTCAGTACACAGGGAGAGCCAGTGCTGGAAAACCGAATGTCAGACGTCGTACGTGGTTTATACAGGGACAAGGTAAGAAGAAATTAAGACATTTGCAACAATTAGTACATTTCTTGGTTAAGTGCAGAGTGTGAATGCCTTCTTGCTTTTTATAGACTGAACAAGCCAATAAAGAAGCCACTGTGAGTCCAGGTTCGAGCCAACCTCCAGTCACAGAGGATGCTGTGGCTGTATCGAGTCTTGCCCCTGCAGCGGCGAAGTCATCTACACAACCACTTGGACCTTCTGCACCTGGGTACAACTGCCACAATAATAAGACTTTCATCAGGGTATTTAGTGCTTGACCTCAAACGCCTGTATTAAACTAAACTTGATTGTCTGAAACTCTTGTTCCGACAGTATCACTCGTCAGGAGAAGAGGGTTGAACGGGCAGAGCCTCCACCTCCAAAAGCAGCTCCACGCACACCTGTTCAAACTATCGTGACCCTCCCCCCCACCACACAACCTGTGCCTAGCTCCAGGCCTCAGGCCCCTGCTGCTGCTGCTGCCGCCGCCTCCACACCAGCGACTCCCAGCATGCCGGCCCCTGCTACAGCCACTATTCCCACCCCTGCACAGGTGAGGATCTGTTGTAATGACAGCTTGCACTTGAGCCCAGTTGTCTTCCTGATGATGAGATCATTTGCGCATAGAGGGAAGTGAGGTAGTGGACTGACTGACTTTGGTTCTCTCGCTTCTCTCTACCTGTCACTCTCCTTCAGTGTCTATCTTTAAGCTGTTTCTACCCTTTCCCACCAAACGTCCAGAACGTTCACTCCTCCACCAATGAGCGTTAAGATTATGAGATCTGAGGGAATTGATGGATGACAATAATGAAATGTAATTTATAAATGGGAGTCTGTGCTGCATCCTTTTTGTAAATGTGCTCTTTCCCTACCTTTGTTCAGGAGCCACGTAAGCTCAGCTACGCCGAGGTGTGCCAACGACCACCCAAGGACCCTCCGCCGGCGGCCCCTGCCCCAGCTTCTACGGGCATCACGTCAGGCCAGCCGTTACGTGAGTTGCGCGTGAACAAGTCTGAGGAGCCAGGCTCCAGCAGTGGTTCTGGAGACAAGCAAGAGAGAGGCCATGACAGGGAGGGGGGCTGGGAATGCAAGGAGAGCCGACCACCTCGTGAACGTGACTCTCAAGGCTACTACCGCAGCAATGGCCCTAGAGGCGCTGGAGGCCTCAAGTTCCGGGACCAGAGGCGCCCACCTCAGGCCCGACGCAGCTCCCCGCAGGGAGGCTACAGGCACACTGGCAAAGAGCAGAATATCCCACCAGTATCGCCAAAGTAAAAAAAAAAAAAAAAAAAAACACTTTATGAATGGGGGAAAAAAAAGATGTATGAATATATACATGGATATATATAATTATATAAAAATGAATAACATAAAAGCAACAACATTATGGTAGCCACCTTCCCCCCCTGGAACTTGTCCAAAGCAAAGTTTTTAAAATGACAATAAGACCTGGACATCCTGGACAAATGGGCAAAATGACACCTGAAGAACTTTTGAGTGATTTGAAAAGGAAACAAATATTTTGTTTTGCCCTCCAGCGTTATGCTTAAAAGAATTTAAGTATGATTTATCTGGAGGCAGTCTCATTTGTGCTCTGCTAGGAAGAGGTGGGATGCTGGGCTGTGTAAATGGCCCTCTACCTTTTTTTTGATTTTAAAGAATAGATGTCTGCAAGAACAATATGCACTAAGAAGAAAAGAACATGCATATATGTCATGTACATATACAAAGATATCACTAACACGCAATGAGACATCAGTTTTAGTTTTTTTTTTTTTCTTGTGTGCTTAGATTTGCAAGTATGACTGAAAGGTTGACTGATGTCTGTGTATGCATTGATTGTTAAGCAACTTGATTGAAGTGCTACAGTGTGCTGTTGCACTGATATAATTAAATGGAAGTTTTTTTTATTTTATTTTATTTCTTTTTTTACATCAGAGACTCAGAATCATTGTCCTGAAACTGGACTCTGTGGTCTTCTAATGTATATTCATAAAATATGTTCTATGGTGGTATTTTGATCCTGGTTCATAATTGGCTTAAATTGTATCAGTCGGATATCAAACTGTTGATGTGTGGTTTTGTTTGAAGCCGAAATCCACTTTGGGGTGCTCACTGGGCTTTTGGCCACGGTGAACCTGCTTGCCTGGTCCAGAGTTTTTCATGTTAACTTTTATCTCCGTTCATTTGAATCCATTTTTGGGGTCTACCCACTCTGATGGATTCACAACATTGTCATGTTTATCAGTCAGGTTCTCTGTTTACATGTTTTTGGTAGTAGGGTGATGTTTTCCAAGAGAAATAAAAGAATAGGTTAATGATAACATTTGACTGTGCACCTGGTGGTTTGGCTTTTCTACATCACAGGATATCCAGGTTAAGCTTATATCTGTGAATTGTTCTTAACAATGGCATAGTGTCAAAAATAGACAGAGTGCGGTTAGCTGAGGAGGATAGCAACATGATATCTGGCAAGTCAAGGAAAATAAAATTGGAACATTTTCACGTGCTATGTGCCAGCTGCCTATGATCATAGTGTGCTAGAATAAAGTTTTGATTTTTATTGACAAGATCTGCTAAATAATGTAGTCTTGGGAAACTTTTGGCCCAGTGAAACTGGATTTTAAAGAAGCTGTAGAGGTGTAGTTGCCTATGCTTTATTGTGATAACCCTTCACTAGATAACGTGTGTGGGAGAATGTAATTGTTCTAGTACTGAATTTACAGAGGCAGTCTTTTGAGGGCAGATATCCACCAGATTGTTTTATGCTTTTAGGGTGAGTTTGCTGGGTTTTTTTCTTTTTCTTTTTCTTTTCATTCTTTTTTTTTTTTTTTTTTTTGAAAAACAGATTGACGTAGAATTTGAAGTTTGACTCACTGTATGTATTGCTTTTTAAATTTATTTATTTTAATTCTGATGCACAACGCTTTTCTCCCAATCTTGGTAGGCTGGTTTCCCCAAAGTTGTGTGAAATCGCATTGGCAAAATAAAACCATGCATATGACATTTATATACTGTTGGAGATGTCAGCTGAGCGAAAATACTTGATGCATTGACTTTGGGTTTAGTAATGCAGTAAAACGAGTAACCAATCACTGGGGCTGTTATTTCTTTTTCATTAATGAGTATGAGCAGCTAGTGATTTAGTATAATTAAATAAATGCACTAACTTGTTTAAAAAAAAAAAATCTTACTCATGATTAATGTGAAATCATTTTAGAATATGGTTGTTAACAGGCTTGCAAATACCTACAGGAATCCCCCCCCTCCATATGATTGGGTTATTTTCTGTTAATTCGGGCGTGGGTGGCAAGAGGAAATATAGTAATGGATCAACCATGTGTTTGAGACACAATCCTAGAACTGTATGAAATGTCACCAAAAATAAATTATTTTGATTTGGCTTTCCAGTGTCACACTTCTTTATGCTATCTTGTGTTTTGTACGCTACATGCATGGGTTTATAAATGAATCAGCTGTGAAGTCCCTTCCAAGTTTTAATCTTCTGCTCAAGTCACCCCTTTTACAGCTGTAACTATCAAAGCACAGCATCAGGTTTAGTTTTTTAATTTTTTTTTATTATTTTTTTTAAGGTTGGAGCCATTTCACGCAAGACTGAGGGTGGAATCGAATGGTCTCGTTTTCAAATGAAATTGAGAAATGTCTTTTAAATGTTGCAAGATGAACAATGCCAGTGAGACCTTTTCCTGCAGAAAATTGTAAAGATCATAAAGTCAATAATGAATGAACTTAAGCAAAATATAGCTTTTGTCAACAATTTAAAATACCAGTTGGGTTCAGGCTCAGTTTGTGTCAGTTTTCCACAATAATGTTACAATTTCCTGAAGTCCAAGGTTTTTGATGTGAAACTGCTTGTTCAGTCCAACCAACAGCCCCTCTTATACCATACTATGTTGACTTTGTTATCAAATGAGACAAAAGGCAGCAGAAGCTGAAGGCAGAATCTATTTGTAATTTTGCTTAAACAATTAATTATAGAAACCAATTAATTAATCAATAGTTTTAACTCCAAGCAGCTGTAAATCTTCAAACCCTCTGGTGCCTATCGTCCAATTCAATAAGGCTTATGCATAATAATAGCGGTCTGGATCTGAGTATTGGTCAAATAGTGCTTAAAAAATTGATTTATCGAGTGACAAAAAATCAACGTATTTGATAATGTTTAATTAATTTAAATGTAAATTATTAATTTATTAAAGCACACATTCATTTTTCCAGCGTATACTTCTTAAAAGTTTAGAGTTGCTGCTTTTCTCTATTTAAGTGTATGGTGTATGTTATGGTTGTTTTTTTTAATCCTGTTTTCGCTTTTTTTTTCTCCCCTCGGACGAATTTAAAAACGGTGACTCTATATGAGTTGAAAGCATTAAAGTGTATATAGTCTGTGTTGGTTTATTGGCTTGGTGATCCACCGGAGGCTGTCAGTCTCCAGTGTTTGAAAAACCCACTTGTTCGCCGGCACCTCAAACATGGTCATGAACTGCAGGCATTCACGGCATGCCGCTGCGGTCGGTCACACATGCCTATTTTGGGAAGGTAAGTACCCTTTCTAGACGTGCCTTCCAGTCAGACATTGTAAAAGTCTGCTTCCAGGGGGGGGATTCAAGTTATGTGTAGTTATCGCGGAGTAAAGCCATCGTTTGCTCAGTGTTGTTTAAATACAGGGGAACGGGCTCGATGCAGAGGGCGTGGCCGCGAACGCTGACGCTTCGTGTTTATGGCGAAGCCAGCAGCTAACACTCAAATACGGTAACGCGTCAGACCTTCAAACCAGAAACGGTATGTTGTCACATTAGCATCGGCGATTTGTCGACGGTTGATGAAAGCGTGATCTGAAAACTTGTTTATAAGCATTTCAAGTGATGTCATGCGGTTTTTTGTCGCCTACGAGTGTCGAATGTTACTCACATCCCGACGCTAACGTTAGCTCACTAGCTAGCTAACTTTATGCTAGCTGCCGGTGAAAATGTAGCCGGAGTTGTTTTTTTTATGTATTATTTTTTACCCTAAACAAGCCCGCCAGCGTCAAATGGCTCTTGTGATTTGTAAATTAGCATTTGGAAAACGTGTCGCTTTGTGTAAAGCGTGCATCAGTGTGTTGTTTTTTGTTGTTATGGAGCATTTGTCAAGTAAGCTAACGTTAGCTGTCAGTGAAATTAATTTGTTTATGTGTAAAGCTAGTTACTTACATGACTTATTTTATAAATCACGATTCAAACCCCCCAAAATAATGATATCGCTGGACCCCTAATAATGAATATAACTCGTCTAAGCAGACTTAATTATGTATTGCCAATGTTACATGACATTAAAGTATTTTTAGTATATGCAAATGTATGTGCATGTCTTTTACTATGACACAAAATACTTTTAACACACGTTTCCACGGGGAAAGTCACTAACTCTCACATACATTTTGCAAATATCTATAAAAATAGGTCAGTATCAGTAATAAGTGCATTTCTGTGTTAAAGCATGTAATAATTAAATAGTTGTGTGACACACACTCCCTTCCACCATGTTACAAGATGTCTATCACCCCCCCAAAAAATTAAAAATACTATGAGACTTTTCAAATGTTATTTTAATCTTTATAAGCCTTATTTTTAAGACCTAAAATCAACATTGTGTCTTACAGCTTTTAACCCCACCTTCTTTAATAATGTGTTTCAGTGTGCCGTTGTCTCATCGTGGCCTGGGGTGCCATGGTCCTCAGTTACACATGAGCTCTACTATGTGGTACATCATGCAAAGCATTCAAAGTAAATACTCATTGTCCGAGCGGCTCATCCGCACCATCGCAGCCATTCGTTCATTCCCACATGACAACGTGGAGGATCTCATTCGTAAGGTAGGCCTCATCTTCCAGTCCAACTTATTATTATTCATTTGTCTTTTGGTTTCATCGGTTATATTGACATTATCATTATCTCCTGTGTGCCCTGAGGGAGCTGATGTAAACCGGATGCATGGTACCCTTAAGCCCCTGCACTGTGCCTGTATGGTCGCTGATGCTGACTGCGTGGAGCTGCTGTTGGAGAAGGGCGCAGAGGTATGTCATAGATGACCTGCACATTGAACTATTCCCCATAGCATACCACAATATTTGAGTTTAAAATACTACCTTCCAAACAGCCACTGAATGATATGAAAGTCAACCTGCAGAGAGTGGAGCCTTGCTTGTAATAGGTAACCCATCATACAGAACATTAAAGCAGGTGTGAACAGGAACAGTTTTTAAAATGCTTCCCCCATTGGTGCATTCCAGAAATCTTAAACAATAAGCAAACATGGAACTGAAATTATGAGATAATTACAGTTTTTTAAAAATAGTTTTTGGCAATAAAGGGTTGCTGTTTGACACCCAATTCTCCATTGTCAGATGTTTCCACCAAATACTTAAACACACAAAGTGTTTTGCGTTCCACACTGTGGTGTCACGATAAATGCAGTAAAACGTATCCATATAACCAATTATTTTTGGTCCTTACACGTATTTCAACATTTTAGCCAGGTATAGAGATGTCTATTTTTTAAGGTTCTGCCTCTAAGACTGTATTACACTTTTGTCATATGCAGGTACATACAGCAGGTACATACATGACATTTAACCCAATCTAAGCATTAAGGGCAGTGGGCTACTATGAAGCACTCTGGGAGCAACTTGGGGTTCAGTTCCTCGCTCATACTTTGACATGTAGGAGCCATTTAATCAGGAATAAGTTCTAAAAATACAACGGGTGAGTGCCCTGATACTAATGAGTGTATGCCACATCCCTGGCCGGGAACCTATTGTTATGTGTTCTCGTCTGTTGCTCTCTGTCCGTTTTTTTCTCTTCACTACTGATTGTCAAATAAAGGTGCAAATGCAAATTTAAAAAAAAAAAATCACTGTGAACCGTTTTAATTAGGACTATTTGGTTGAATGTAATTCCAGAATATTTTTGTAATTTGGGTGAACCAAGCCTGTAATTGTAGGACTCGCAAGCAGCGCTACAACAGTTTGGTATTTTCCTGACCTTTAAATTCTCTTTGCCCGTCTGAGTGTTATTTTGGTGCCCAACTACCACACCCACTGATCTATATTCCACCTCAGCCAGCCCTTTGCATGTGTGCTGCTACCCGTACTTGAACCAAAATGTCAAACCAAAAGTGTCCTAGTTCCTTAGCATAACATTGCTTTTTACATTACATTTGCTTATCAGGTGAATGCTTTGGATGGATATAACCGAACAGCGCTGCATTATGCAGCAGAGAAGGATGAGAGCTGCGTGGAGCTGCTGTTGGAGTATGGGGCCCAGCCAGACGCCTTGGACGGCAACAAGGACACTCCACTTCACTGGGCCGCATTCAAAGATAACCCAGAGTGTGTGAGGGCCCTGCTGGAAAGCGGGGCTTGTCCCAATGCTAGGGACTACAACAATGACACACCTTTGAGCTGGGCAGCAATGAAGGGCAACCTGGAGAGTGTCAAAGTGCTATTAGACTATGGAGCCCAGGTCCATGTAACCAACCTAAAGGGCCAGACCCCTATCTCCCGACTAGTTGCCCTGTTAGCACGAGGCTTGGGCACCGAACAGGAGGAGGAGTGCCTTGAGTTGCTATGCCGTGCGGCAGGGCGGTTTGAGATCCGGCGGGCTGATGGCACCCTTCCTAGGGAGCTGAGTAAGGATCCCCAGCTGCTGGCGAAGCTGACCAACATGGTGGCTCATGCTCCCACGCTGCGCTCTCTGGCACGCTGTGCTGTCCGTCAGAGTCTTGGAGTCCAGTTCCTCCCCACTGCTGTAAAAGAGCTTCCTTTACCAGAGACGATCAAAGACTATTTACTGCTGAGAGACTGAGGTTATGAAACCATTAGAGAGCTCTCAGATCTCACTGGCTGATTATTGGACAGCTCATCACTCAACATTTATTGGCAAAGAAGTGTCTCCGTTGAATTATTATATTGATTATTATTGTCAGACATTGCTCCTCGTTTATCAAACCTCGCAGATGAGTGCAGATTTATGATCCAGGAGAGATGTGCAAACCTCCAAGTTTTCTTTTGTTTGTTTTTTTTAAATCTAGTGATTGGACAATGTGTAAATGAGCAGTGCATATTGGTAAGTTTGATCAGTTTTGTTTGTGTGAAGATTAAGTTAATATTGCTTCATAAAAAAAAAAAAAAAAGGTATACTCTTTTGGGTAACTCTTGTCTGGACAAGAACAGTATCAGCCCACCCTGCATTGAAGAAACCCTAACATCAGGGTTGTTGGGCTTCATCATAGGAATTGAATCTTGTCATGTCCAATCATCCATCTGTTTACAAAGAGCCAATGCATCTTTGACATTTTAAGTAGACTTATTGTTACATTTTTTTTGTACACAAAATTTACAATAAGTATGATATTTTCTATTTTTAATGCTTAGTATTGCATAATGCTTAATGCTGTTATGTTTTGTCACAGATCCTAAGTCAATTTTAAATGTTGAGTTTGGTGATCACATTATATGCTCATTGTAAGAGTAGATTTAAATGTAAGAGGTTTACAATTGAGGGCTAATGACTAATGATGATGCAGATCGTGAAGTGGTGCTCGGTAATTAATGTTGTTTAGTGGATATGATAGCTGAAGTGGACATCTTTCTCTCGATAACATCTCAGTGAACTCTCACTGCAATCATTTCTACAATACCAAGGAAAAAAAAGTACACTTTTGACAGAAAAGATTGTGCCAGATGGGAACAGTTTTATTCATTGTGTAGAGACAACGCAATGTTGCAGAATATTGCCATTGGTTTCACTAAAAGGTGCCAGGCATACTAATCTGACCCTCTGAAAATGTTCAACGCTGAAGTTGATGTCAACATGCCTGCTGTTATATACGATTTACAATTTATTTGGGCTTCATTTTAATGAAGGGTGACGTTGCCAAGGAGGAGTAAAATATTCTCTTTCCCCCCCTTTTTTTATTTTAATTTCTACTATGGTTCTTTTCAGTCTTATCTTGCAAAGGTTTGGGTTTTCAAAGGTGCTCCCATGTCCAAAATATTTGCAGCATATGTTTAAAAAGTACTTTATTTAAAATGAAACATTAAATATTAGAAATATGAGAATGGCATGAATACTACATTTTTTTTCCTTGTAAGACTCATTCAATAAGCTTGCAAAATGTATTTAAGTTTGTTATGGCATATGTCTGAAATTTTACCATTTTGTTCTTGATTTTACTTGCTTTTGTTGCTGTTAAAAATAACCCCTTAGATATCATCTTGTACACCTGCTTTTTTTTCTGTCAAAGAAAGTAAATGCCATTATACTCTATTCCTTTTTTTCTCTCCATTGTTCTTTGCAAAAAATGTTTTACTTGAGGTTGTTTAAAATGACGACGGCTATAATACGTCTAACGCTACTTTAAAAGCTTAGCAGTACTGGGCGGCGCAACCCTACTGAAAACACTTTTTCAAGTTTTATATACATTGGCCTTTTTTTTTTTTTACAGCAGGAAAAGCACAGATGTTACTGATGACATTGCCAATGTTATATTCAGTGTCCCAGTAAGTAAGTCACAGTGAGCCAGCATGCTAAACAGCAGAACTCTGAAACCGAGCCCAAATGGAATTCAGCCATCATTAATTGAACTATTTACACCTGTGCTTATCCTGCAGCGTTAATACAATGTGATTTAATTCTCCCTGCTTTGATTCCTGCACTTATTTCTCAATGCTTTTGAAATTAAACTTTTCCATAAACCTGCCAGGAACATCATGACGATGTTTTGATATCGACTTAATGCCAGGAACACGTGGTCCTGGCAAACACACAGTAGCATGGACATTCATTGAGTAAATAAAAAGGCTAGATGACGTGAATTTGTGTGCAGACATTAGTGATTGGGATTGAATACAGCTGTGATCACTTACTGCATATTCAGTATAATTAGAGCTTTCATTACAATGAGGGCCAAAAATGAGAAACCACATCATATATTTACAGTCAGGGCTGTTGCTGTTGTTGGAACTGCTCCTGAGATATTTCAACGACTTAAGTCTTTACAACAATTTATTATACCAGTGGAGAAATAAATAACTGTTAAAGAGGAATTTAGAGTCATTTTGACATTTTGGTACATTCAGTTCTCAAATCATCCACTAGGAGTCTCTCTAACCTTGTCTCTGAATGCACATTCACCTTGTTAAAAGGCCTCCGAATGAGATGTTTATTGGAATTTGCATATTGGAGGAAATGTATGATGTTGTGTAAGCATTGCTACATCACGTCTTGTTCTTAGTACATTATACATTTTCAAACATACAGCACGAGATGTTTTAGCATAATCCCAAATTCAACCATTGCAGCAATATTATATTTCTGCTCATTAACAATGTGTTTGCCTATTGTTTTAGGCTTGTGCACTGTTTTGCCTTTGACTGCCACAGTCAGGAAGTTCACTTCCAAGGAGAGAGAATAGGGTTAGAATATCAGGAAGGAAACCACAGCCAAATGGGCAAATGACCCCCTCATTTTCAATGTTCATAGGTGTATTCAATATTCCAACAATTTGATTTGATTGTGTGATTTGTGACACATCATAACAGTAATAAAAAAAAACATTTGATTTGAAATATAAACAAATACATGCAGAATAAAACAGAAATCACACATACCTGGGACTAACTTGGAAGACAGTTAACACATCACAAATTTGCCTCAAGGGGCTTTACAATCTGAAGAGCACACCATACATTTAGACCCTCGATTTTGATGAGGGGAAAAACTAGTTATTATCGTGGTGGGGCGTAAATCATAAAGAGAAACTTACAGAATAATACAATTTATTTATTTCAGTCTTAAAAAATATTGTTCAATGATCTTACTTTGTTTAAATGTTTAAACGGTCCTTTCAACGTCTGGATCCGTTCCTGTCGATATGAGAACTGAGGTGAAATCTCGCGAGGACTTGACGTCGAGGAGGGGAGTGTCAAATTCCAAGAGAGGAGAGGAGAGGGGAGCCAGAGAGAGAGGGGGCGCAAGGGTGAGTTTGTAAACACTTTATTACCCTTTAATTTCACCATCGATAATGACGAGTACGCGAAAGGGCGACCAAGTAGCGATCCGTGCGCCGGTTTTTGACGTTTGTTGCTCAAAGTTCACGTCTGTTTAATTGTCAGAACTGTTGTGGCAGCTAACAGCGTCCCATTCGGGACCCACTGTCTCGCTTTGCACTCAAGTGTCAGTCAGCTAACTTACTAACTGCTACCTTGTTCTGCTTGGGGAATGCGACTGTTGGCTCTAAAACACACCAGTTGGCCCCGCGTGTGATTAAATTAGCGTCGGTGCGTGTTAGCTGTCATCGTTGGAGCGGGTAGTAGCGCTGTTATGACACATTTTGAATGCGCGTTCGGCCTGTTGTTAACGCTAGCCACGCCAGCTAGCCATTAGTTTTTCGTGGATACGAAAAGTTGATTTCTGGTTTCTAACCAATGAGATTCGGCGGGGCGAAGTTACTGACGGGGGTCCGGAGCCTCGCACACGTTACACACCGTTGACTGACGCGCATATGGCCAATTGCTGGAAAGAAAAGGCGGTCTTGTTACGGGAAAAGGCCGGGCTAAGCATGCCCGTATGAAAGCTAAAAAATACTTTTTTAAAAGCTGGTCGGCGTTGTCTGGAAGAAGTAACTGACGATTTCAGAAGTTTTAGGGATTTCTGTTTGACATGGACCTCTTTCACATGCCTCAAACATCACGAAGAACAGTTGCCCATCTGTTTTTTGTTTTTTTGGACGGTAGAGTCAGACGTGATGATAATCTCGGTCTGGGCAAGAAGAGACTCTAAAGAAGTCGAAGTATCAAGTAATAATGATATCCATAGTATTGCAATTTGAGCTGTTGAACGCCCCAGGATCCGCATCTCCATGCATGTCAACACCTTCATTAGGAATGTAGGTCATGTTTTTGGCAGAGATGTACCTCATTCCATCACATAGAGTTACACCAGAGAAAACTGCAGCCGGTTTTGTCCAACCAAACATCTTGACCCACTCTGAGTAATAATATAAATTCGATTTTCTCTTTTCTTTTCTTTTTTTTTTTTTTACAAGAGATTTTAAAATACATTTGATGTTTAAAAAATATATGTTGAGCATGTATGCTTTTAATGTACTTTATGCCTTTGGCTGAGATGATTTGAAGTCCATTTTATTATTGACTTGTAGGTTCATTATTTGCCTTACAATGCATTTGAGTATTAAGCATAAAGGATTTTAGCAAAAATAAATGTCAACACTAGAGGCTGTGCAGGCCTGAGACACAAAACATCAAGTGACATGATCTTTTTTTTTTTTAATTTATATTTTTATTAATAAGAGCCAAAACCTCACGGCAAATGCTTTCAAAAGTTGCAGACCACTAATAACCTCGGTGCAGTGTTTTTGATTTAATTTTACAAAACTGCCCTGACTGGGTCCTTCCTGTGTTGTCCTGCATTGTCTGCTAGCTCTGCATGGATTTAGCTTTTAGGCCTTGTTAGTTATGCAGACATGGATATAGGATTTCATTTGTTCCATTTACCAAATCTCGGGTTCACTGTGCTTACATAAATACATATTGGCTGTTGTACACACCCAGTTACAGCCTAGATCTCCGGTCTCTGATAGGGTCTCACATTCATAGGACGTCACCTGTGATCCAGCAAATATCCATGATCCTTCAATTGATCAATCCCTGACGACTTTTGCAGCTTCTCCATTACACTCTCTCCGTATCGCTCCTTTACTTTTTTCTTTTCGTGGGGTCTCCCCTACCCTCTGGCAATTCAAGCCTCAGATTCCACAGTCATGGCTGCAGCGCGAGCTATTAATACGGTTTGTTTAGTCAGTTTCCTAGCAGGCTGCATCAAACACTGGATGGCTGTGGCTGATTATAGCCGGGACTCGTTCCCCTACACCTGCTGAGTCGGAGAAATCCAAGTTAACAGTGGGACTTTGGCAGCGGCTCAATGAGAGGCACCGGAATCAGGGCATTTTGACTTGCTGCATGTCACCTTGGACGAAAGGAGGCAAAATAGGTGGACTTGATATCCAAGCTTGTTGTGAATATCAGTCATGTGCATCAGGACTAACGTGACAAGCAGACTGATTTATTGTCCCTCACAGAGTAGAGGTCTGCGTGAAGCTGAGCATTTTACTGTGTGCTGTAAAACTTTACAGTGTCGACTCATTAATTACTCTCAGAGTTTATACTCCGTTAGACACTTCTTTCAGTCAAAGCAATAAATTAACAGCGCAATTCCCTTCTGTCTCCATGTAAATCTAGATGATTACAGACAGTGCTGCAGTTTTTCAATTTCAATTTCCTTCAAGATAGATGGTTCCACTACGAAATCACGTAATATATGCCAAAGTAAAGATTCAACACATCTGTTTTAACCAGGTTAAGAGATCGGTTGGGGCAAGTATGAAAACAAATGTTTTTTTCCGCCCGTCATCTGAAATGTACGGTGGAATTCGCACAAAATGAAATCCCGCTTTTTGCTTTGTTGCCAGCCAGCCAAGTTAATGTCTAGCATGTCTTTAGTATGATGTAAACTCTGAAGTCTGTTCCCACTCCTCACGCCAGATGTGTCCATTTCCCCACATAGTCCACACCCTCGGTATAACGAGCTAGACGGAGTATCTCGTTTGCAGACACATCTCTGCCCAAATAGACTCAGTGGATTGGAAGCACTTTGTGAGGGCCCTGGCACCAACCTGTTGCCTTTCTCCAGAGCATGGGAGGTCTGCAAGAAATCAGACTGGTCTGCAAGAAGTAAGGCTGCTCTGCTTTGCTAGCCTTTTTGACCTGCACGGAGAAGGACAGGGCTTTGGCTTGCAAACCCGATGCAAGCCGACGGACAGACTGAGCTGAGTTGGAGACACAACGGTTAGGCCTGTTACAGGCCCGGTGTCATGGGAGAGCGTTGTATTCCAGCGCAAGGCTTCAGTAATCATGTGTTGGCTCAGGGGCAGCTGTCCTCGGCAGAGAGAGAAATGGAGGGAGAAGGGAGGAAAATATACTGACTTCAACACTGGGAAAACTTTCAGACATTTATGCCTGGCCAACATAATGAATAATCTGTCCCACTCAATAATGTAAGGCTACATGCTCAATCCGTGTTGTAGGTACCACAGAGGTTAATGTGGTCAGTAGAATACGAAACATGTTTGACTAGCGTTTCTTTCCAGTTCGAGTAAATGAACGTGATTAAACAAGTTTTACAAACAAGTCAAAACAACACAGAAGTACAACAGCTGTTGTATAACAATCAAAACACACGTTCTGGAGGTGGATCGTAACAGACATCCAAGGGTCATATTCAAATAATCAAGTCTTAACACCATCGCTACTTTTCAGCTCACAATTGTGTTTTAGCAAAGCCTGATTGAGTATTGCAGTAGTCAGGAGCTTTTGTCTAAAGGTTTCTACTTGTATACATAGCAAGGTCCTTGATGCATGTTGGTAGTTGTTGTACTGTCAGTGGGACAGTGTTGTGTAATAGCTGCCAGATGTCACTTTGGGCCAGTTGAGAGTGCTACAACATTAATGTCCCTTGTCTATCGCCATCAACAACCCTCCAATACTGTTATTTAAATTCAACGACCAAATTATTTTTCTCAACTTCACAGTTTGTCTTCACATGGAGTGTTGTTCGGGGTGGTTCGGTGGGGTTGGGGATTTTGGGGGTGGGGGTGTTGTGAGGTGTTATTCTCCTCTGTGGAGACAGCTGATAGAAACTGTGAGCCCCCCACAGCTTTATTTTATGTCACTTCAGCTTCAGGCACAACAGGAGGAGAAACCAAACATAAGCATGTACATATTTAACTCTTGACATTTGCATTACTCGGGAAGAGAAGAGAGGGATGTAGAATTTCGTCCATAGGCATGTTGAAAGCTTTGTAAGTGTTTCCCTTGCATTCAAATGCCCAACAATGCTAAACACATGTGCCTCTGTTTTTACAGTGTTAACATATATTAATGCTGTGTTAATTACATCTCAATTTAATCTTTAATATTATGTTTTTACAGCACAGTGCAGGACAGTAAAGTTGAATTGCAGACAGTATACATAACATTGCAATTTCCAATGATTAAATGGTGTGAATTGTATATTCTTAAAATGACCTACAACAGCCAATCGCATTCAGAAGTGAGACAACCTGAAGAGGGAATCCAATGTAGGGAATGTATTTTAAAATAATTATCATTACATCATTATTATTAGACTTAAATCTGACAATAGATCAGAGATAATTTTGTTCAGCCCTGATATAGAAGAAGTGTTATTGAGAGAGAGGGAGAGACAGAGAGAGGGAGAGAGGGGGGGGGGGGGAGACAGAGAGAGAGGGATAGAGAGAAGATTGAATGAGGGGTACAAGAAGGTAAAAATGTTGGGAGGTGCGAGGGAGGTGAGTAGAGGGAGTGGTGATGGGAAAAAGAGGCAGGAGAGGGAGGTGTCTTTTATGTAAACGGTAGCTGTCGTTCTCTCATGTAAGCAGCTCCTCACTCCCCAACCAGGAGCCCCCCTGTGTGAAGGAAGTATCACCAGGGAAACTTTGTCTCGCTGCCTCTCTGCATGTTTTCCTCCTTGCCAGGGTTATTTTTAAATAGCAATCGGCTTCCTGCTCAGACGAAGGACTACAAGCCACAGCATCCCTGTTTTGTTGTTTTCAGGATTTGCCACTTCACAAGAAAAGCAGCAACAATGTTCTCCTCTTCTCCTTTCCCACAGTTACATTGCAAGCTCTTTGCAAAAATGGGAGACGACAGACCTTTTGTGTGCAACGCTCCTGGCTGTGGACAGGTAAGTCGTCTCTCTCCTTGGCTCGCCTCGTCCTGGCTTTCAGGTGTCTGCATGTGGGTGATGGTGTGGTGTAGTTTTTCCCTTGTATGAGTACTCCCCAGCAGTTAAATAACTATTTAAAATGTCATGTATTTTACTTTAAAAGAGGTATAATTAAGTTTCATATATACAATGGGAGGACTTTAAATCCCTGAATAGGCTTCAGATAGCATTCTAGCTACCGTGCTGTCTTATGAGACAATGCTGTCTCCTTTAACAATGACTCACTGGAAGCTCCGGTGAGTAATCAGAGCACAGTTATTGTTTCAACCTGTCACTGTTGACTTCTAGTGCCTGCAGACACAGGTTTGAGCCACGGCAGTGACTCAGCTGAGTGCCAATAGAGCTCTCACATGCCAGCAACGTGGTGCATTGTTGGAGCTTGGACTGATATCAGAGCAGATTAAAAGAAGCGTGCTCTAGGACTCATGATGTTCAGCACAGGAAGTATCACGACTGATATTTTGCTGAATTTGCCGTCTGATTCCTGTGTTCAGTTGGGTGTGATATCCTTAGAGTTTGTGATGGATTGTCCTTCCTGGGATCTGTAGGAAGAAAGTGTTTTATGTGGTTAAGAAGCATTTGTGATTTATAAGCCGCCTTCCCTTCCCTTCTCTGATCAGAAGCAATCTGTTGTACATGGAATTTGCGGTTTGAACAAAAGGCCTCTAAAGCAGCTAAACATGCGTGTGTCGGATGAATAAATTATGATTTGTTTGGTTATTTTCATCTCAGA
This sequence comes from Eutrigla gurnardus, assembly GCF_963514095.1. NCBI lineage: Eukaryota > Metazoa > Chordata > Actinopteri > Perciformes > Triglidae > Eutrigla > Eutrigla gurnardus. The sequence continues at coordinate 13,971,595 of NC_139922.1, read as the reverse complement.
ACATTATGGACTCCTAGGGATCCATTCCCTGAACATTTTAACTTTCCTTATACATGTTTCTGCATATTTAATTTGTAGATATCATTATTAATTAATTTCGTCTCTAGTTAAAACAACAGAATCACATGGAAGCCTTTCAAGGCAAAGTGACATGGATGACAGACTGTGCTGGTTTATAGCTGTGGCATAAGTGTCATGGTGGCCATGCTGGCAAACAGGTTCATTACATAGAGCAACATTATCCATGTTGACAAATGTAAATCTAATATTCACTCTCTTTTACTGTTCATGTTCACTACATGTTCATGAGCTAGTGTTAGTCGTGTGTGTCTGTAGTTTGGTGCTGGGCAGGTAAGTGGCCAGTGGCTTCTTCCTGTTCATTTCTTTGTCGCTAGCTGGACCTGCTTCATATGAAAAGTGTTGTGCAATAACTTCTCTTGTGTCATAGTGCTACATAAGTAAAATTGACTTGACTTACGAACGTATGTAAATATGGAACTATTTGATCAAAGAAAAAAAAAGAAAATGTCCCAGGTATTTGATGACAAACTGTTATACATTTTGTTTAGTACCAAAAATATATTGAGTTTGATACCCCGTTTAATACAGCTTAAGTATGATTCTACAGATTGTTATAAAGGTGAGGCATGTATGAAGGTGAGGTGCTGCATTTATATTTATTTGATGATATTTATTTTTTTGCATTTAGGCACAGAACATCCTTTATGTTTCAAGCGCCTTATGTCCAAATGCTGTTCTACTTCTGCCTTTACAAGCAACAGTTGTCTACCAGGAAAGTCTGAATCATGCCCATAATAGAACCAGGATGATTGACTCCTGGCTTTGCTCAGAGTTTTCCTTTTACCAAGTTAACAACAACAACAACAACAACAGCCCCCCATTATACAGTATGCTGCCCAGCTTCACTGTGTGGGGAGGGGAAATCCTAGCTGCCAGTATCTCATACAGGGAGATTAGTTGGAGATAGTTTCCTCTGCTAGATCCAGCCGCCGTGTTCAGAGGGAAGAGACAAATGAGACATGTAGTTGTATTGGTGATGCTGCCTGGTCGGACTAAAAATAAGCCCCTTGACACTTGACTGTGTTTCCACTTCACTCTCTCACAACTGATCTCGCAACTGCAACAGAGCCCCAAAAATAGGCTGCAGCGAATGGTGAATAGGCTGGTTCCAGAGCCAAGATTATTCCTCCTACGTCTGACTGATTCACCTCGCCACTTCTCCAAAGAAGAAGTCTCAGATGGTGGCTGTCGGTACTCTCTATTAAAGGTCTGATTTGCCCGTGTGCCAGACCTCCTGTAGCTTCCACTGTAGATATTTGATAGTAAAAACACAGAACATAGGCTAATGTCAAACTTAACTGAGACACACATTTTACACCGTGGCTAATTAGACAATATTATGTATGGTCGCATTAGCAGCCTCTGTTGTGATATGTCGGTTCATTTGCTTTTGCCATGCAATTGGTTTTCATACTTTTTCATCAATTTGTTGACATTTTCAACCATTTCCGTTGCCCATTCAGTTGTTTCTTTTTAAAATCATTTCTGGTCTCATGCAATCCTTTTTTTTTCTTTTTCTAGATAATTATAGTTTGTGTAAAGATATCTGAGCCCATGTCCTGCAGCTATAATAGGCCCATTCAGTGCTGTCAGACACGAGGAATTTTACACCACTGATACAGTGCTCTTTATGGTTTGTTCCATAGTGTATGCAATACAAGCTGCATGTGTTGGGCTGCACCGCCAATAGATTATTTGCCTGTGATTATTGCAGTTATGCAATGTGATATCTGCGTTATGGTATTGTAGGTTATTTCCTCAAGTGACCAGAACAAGTAGACAATTTCCCGTAGGCTTCTTCAAATAATGTGTTTATCGTTCCTCTTTTTTTCTTGTTCACTTGTTCCAGAGGTTTACCAATGAGGACCACTTGGCTGTACACAAACACAAGCATGAGATGACACTGAAATTTGGACCACCCAGGACCGACTCTGTCATTATTGCAGGTAGTGTTTTCCTTTGAGGCAAATGCACAGCTTGTCTGATATCTCCCTGCAGCGATATCTCCCTGAAGACTGTTTAGCAGCAGCAGCAGCAACATTATATGTACAAGCTTGAAAGACACGTTCATGACATGTTTTTTGATAGTCAGAGTGTGAGCTAAGTGTGAAAATGTTACTTTAATTAGCAATCTCTGTTGATTCCCTTTTGCCAGACCAGACACCTACTCCCACCCGCTTCCTAAAGAACTGCGAGGAGGTCGGTCTGTTCAACGAGCTGGCCAACTCCTTCGATGACGATGATGAGAAGAGAGCAAAGAACTCCGTAAGAAAGGCTTGGGGTTGATGGTTTATCAGTCCTTTTTATCTGTGGCCGTACATGTGTTTATACCTGATGTATTATTTTTTACAGAAACCAATGGAGTTTCTTACAAGACTCCCACACAGTGAAATGTTGCTTTTCACTTCCTTCTTTCTTAAATTAGGTTTAAATGTAGTAAAAAAAATATTGCTTGCAGAAATTCCTTCTTTGTTCACATAATTCAAACAATTGCAGTAGCTTGTTACGGTTTTATTTAAATAGATCAGTGTGGTTTATTGCTCTCTAACCTCTGCTGTGGTTTTGGGTTTGTGTGCGAAATCAGTTTCCTTTTTTAATGTACTATCGTCTATTACATGTGTTTAGTCATGCAACCTTACACGCTTTATCTCTCCCTCACTGTACTACTCAGCACCCTGCTCCCAACTCTGTGGCCGTTGACATGAGCATGCACACATCATCAGATGTGAAGGTGAAAGAAGAAGAACCCGTAGAGGTCGACTCCTCGCCACCAAGCAGCCCTGACTCCTACTCTGATGATTCAGATAGCTACTCAGAGCCTCTGGTAAAAGCAAAGGTAGGGCAGAATGGGAGGAGGGGGGATTACATGAGGGTATAGAGAAGAAGGCAGATCCTTAAATCATGTACTTACCTGATGTGCTAATTCTCCCAGGACACACCACCCAGGAGTTCAGCCCCCACCCCGACTATTGTGCGTCCAGGTTCCCTCCCACTACACCTGGGCTTTGATGCCCTTCAGCCCACAATGCCATCCCCCACCTCTGTCATCACACAGACACCACCTTCCAATCGTACTCTGGGGTGAGTTGAATTCAACATCGATCTACTGACCTCCCATGACCGTTTTAACCCTGATTTGCCTGAATTAGCTTTAGAGCTCTTTGAAAACACATTCCTTTAAACGCTCTATCTTCCCTATGCAGAGGAAGCACTCTTAACTACCACCAAGAGTCCCTTCAGCTTAAACTGGCAAGAAGCCCACGCTGTTATTGACTTAAATACCTCATTACTTTGAACACATTACATAGAAACTCCTCTATGGAATAAGCCAGACACCCCTAAGCAAATTGCAGATGGAAAAATATATTTAAATAATTTTAGACACTGGGTCCGCAATAGCTATGTAGACCATCCACAAAGCATTAGCTCAGTGAAGCCTTTTTTCTTTTTTACAATGTGTCGGACATTTCTTCTTTGTAGTTTTCTGAACACTAATTTGGTGATTGGAAAAACAAAAGAATCGGATCTTGAATATGAATACGATGTCAATTTGTGTAATATCCTTGAAAATGTCTCAGGCTATACTAGTCTCAACTAAACAGACAAATACAATTTATCATCTTTAATAGAACCTATTACGCTCTACATAGACGTCACAAAATATATCAGAATGCCTCTCCTGATTGCCGGTAATGTCAAACCTGTGTTGGCGATTTGCTTCATATGCTTTGGAATTGCTCTTATCTGGAACAATTTAGGAAATGCATGGTTCGAATAACTTCAGATATTATTAAATAAAAATAGAATTTCTTCTGACCCTAGGCTCTGGATCTTTGGAGACGCAAGTATTTATTGTAATAAAAAAAAGACTTCTTTTTACTCATGGGTGCAGCTGAGAAAGCTACGTTCATTCGTTTCTCTGAAGCAGTCAGGTTTCTTATACCAACAACGGGTCTTACTCGTTCTTTTATTTCCTGGTTTATAAAAAGAGTTGGTGGATGAATCACATTGGATAATATAACATTTGTCATGGAACAAACCAAGTTAACCAGCTAGCTAGCACATTGTGTGAGACGAGACGACACAAATCTAAATTATACTATGACATCACAAAGGGCATGACTTCACCTTTCTATCCGTTTGTGGGAAATTACTATTTTGCTTCATTAAAAAAAGCACACATTGTTCACACACAGTCCATATTTACCTGTATTACTATTACATATCTGCTGGTTGCAACACCTGTGTTGAACCTATATGATGCTTATGAATGAACCTTTCAAACTCAGAGTGCAAAGATGTTTTTTTGTGACTGCACACTTTTATATATTTCCCCAAAATTCCTTTCACACGACATCACGTTTTTTAAGTGAAATTTGATCTATATTTCTGTGAGGTGAATATAAGTGTGGATTTTGTGAGGTTTAAGTGGATCATTTTAGTTAAGAGGTGATAGTTGCTTTGTTCCAGAAACTTTGTAATATAAAATTGTAATTTACACAAACATGACTGAACCTCCCCGTTCCCGTCTGCCTGTCTAGCTCGCCAACCAGCCACTACCCCATGATGATGCTTCCCTCTGGTCAGGCAGTGCCTGTGCTCCCTGGTCCAGGACATATGCACTCTGTCATTAATGTAAGGCAGACCGACAGTCTGAATATGTTTGATTTCAGTTTTATAAGTAAGACGTTTGTTCACGTTGTGAATACATGTGTATTTGTGCATCTTATCTGGTCTCCAGCTGGCCCGACCCATGAGCATGGTACCCAACATTCCTGGAATCCCTGGTCCTCCTCTGGGAGGCAGCAGCAGCGGCTCTAACTCCCCTTCTGGCTACAGCATCCACTCAGAGGCCAAGATGGTCAGCACTAGATTAGCTCACTATTTTTATCTCTTTGTCTGTTCTTTTTCTCTCGATCTTCACCCTCCAGCCTTCCTTTGCACCGACTTAGTTTGTTCATCATATGACTTTTTTACTGCAGTTACTTGTTTATTAAACCCTGTAGGCACAGACACACCAAACTGACATCAAAGAACTAGTGGCGACGAAGGCCGAGTGTTACGTCGCCTCAAGTGGCCTGTGTCTTTGCAGGAAGTGGCAATTGAACACAGCGCAAAGACTACAGCTAACGGCCCACTAACATGTTGCCATGTCGGTACGTTCTGCACCGTGGATGAAGAGAACTGGATGCAGCGTTGGAGGCGGGGCCATGTTTATTCTTACTTAAGTTGCTCAGTGGCGCATGAAATGAAAAATGTTTGACTTACGAGTACAAAATGACATCCTGTGATCATCCACAATCATGGGACCAAGCAAGCGCACTAGCATTTCCTTTAACCCCGCCTCCCAGCCCTCGGTCCAGAGGAAGGGTCGCTATTCTTGCTATTAGTGCGTTTTACTTATTCTTCTAACTATTTGGACCTTATGATTTAGATAAGGTCTTATCAAGGGTTTGTACTCACTTACAAAAAAAAAAAAAAAAAAAAGAATCACCTGAGTTAGAGATGTCTCCTTACGAATATAACTCTATGGGGGAAAATATTTTTGGGCCCAATATCATCACATGACAAACCCAGAAATGTTGATTTGCCCTCTATGTAAAATGTCCTTCAATGACTAAGGGATTGTTCTATGCTTGTGTGAGAGGAGATAACTCTTCATAAATGCAGGTAGTGGTAGTCTAATTGTCAGACCTAGGCCTGCCGATATACAAGCAGTTTATGATACTTACATGACAAAAAGCAGCCAGTTTGCCACAATTTAACACCTTTTTTTCCTCACTTCAGTTTCTCTTCTTGTGCACTGATTTGTTCAGCAGAACAGCCAATCAACATGTTCAATTGCCGACTTATGCCAATAGTGGGAACAAACCCCAAAAAACCACAGATGCTCAAATTTGCCACCTGCTGACCGTCGGCCTGGTGTGGAAAACGCTGATATGCCTGCTTGCTCAGCTGTTCCCCAGGACCGCAATTTAGGTTTCACCCACATTTTCTAACCTTGTCGTCAAAATAATGTGTAGAAGGGTTTCAAACTATTTAATAATAAATACGCAATATATTTTCAGCCCCCGCCTTATTACTCTCTGCTGGATAAAGCATCATATCCCAGAGCAAAATCATCTGCAAATTGTTCTGAGAACATATAACTTTAGTTGACTCACATTAGCTACAAGGCCTCCACAAGTTGAACCCAGTGCAAAAGGGTTGGTACAGAACAGGATGTCACATGGTTGTGCTGCTAAAAACTTGAAAACAAGCTGAAATCTGTGTGACACTGTCAGGTCAGCATGGACACAGATGTCTGCAGAATTAGAGCACCTTTTTAAATTCATGCTCTCTAAAAGTTGGATTTTTCTTGAGGCAAAGGGCTCTACAACCTGGTGCTTATTTGATTACATTGTGAAAACATAAGAGATCCATCAGGTGTATTGCCAATGTGTATTGCATTGCAGTGTGTCAAAAGCAGAATATCACAACACAAACATCATCCCACAGTACATCTGCTGCACATGTGTGATTAACAACTTACTTTAGGATGTATTCAAGGTTAATAACTAATTTTAAGCCAAGTTATTGTTGCTGATACTATAAATTAGTTTAGGAGTGAACATGAAGTAGAACATAAAATGTAGTGCTATTGATATTTAATCTGACCTGTGATTTTTTTTTTTTTTCCGATGCTTAGATCTTTTCTGCAGTTATAAAGCCAGTTATAGTTTTTACATTACACAGTTAATACTGTTGGTTTGGGCTGTAAATTCTAAAATGTGTGCTTGTTATAACTCTCCCACAGCGTCTGAAGGCTGCACTGTCCCAGCAGAGCCCATCGGGATACAGTATGGGGATCATGGCCATGGGCGGCAGCCCCATGATACCTCAGAGGGCAGAGCAGAGCCAGCTGCTAGTCCAACATCCAGATGCTCCATCACCTGCACAACCTCAGGTACACTGTGTTAGCAGTCAGTAGTCAAGGACCTAACTGTAACATGACTTTCAAGAGCATCCATCCATTATCTGTAACTGCTTATCTGCCAGTATATCACAGGGCTGACACATGGAGACAGACAACCATTCACAATCGATTTAGAGCCATCAATTAATCTAAACTGCATTTCACTGGACTGTGGGAGGAAGCTGGAGTACCCAGAGAAAAAACAACTACATCAGTTGTTGTAATTGTGTGTCAAATAATGAAGTTGATAGAAAACAAAAAATCCTGAAAATGGGCATCTCTCCCCTTTTAACTCAATAACTGTGGTGGCACTTACATCTGGAAAATCTCAGAAAGTAACCGGGCTAAACTTTGTTTGATATATGATATACCACGTGTTTCAGTTAGAATGTTGGGTTGTACTTCTTGTAGTGAGTTGACTATAATGTGCTCTGACTAAAATAACGAAACTGTGACTCAAACTTCCCTTTTCGATCTTGTGTTTCTTCCGCTCCGCTCCCCTGTCTCTTTGTTTCCTTCTCACCCTTACCCTCTTCTCCCTCTAGGTATCTCCAGCACAGCCTACAGGTGGGCGGCGGCGGCGGACGGCAGAAGATGACCCAGATGAGCGAAGGCAGCGATTCCTCGAGAGAAATCGGGCAGCGGCATCGCGCTGTAGACAGAAACGCAAACTGTGGGTCAGCTCGCTAGAGAAGAAGGCTGAGGAGCTCTGCAACATGAACGTCTCGCTGTCGGTGAGTGGGCCTGGAGTGGGTGGGTGAAGATGAAATGTGGCCTGTGGGAAGCCTTTGTTAGCGTGTTAATCGTCACAATCGCTGCCAACCTGCTGGGGAAGTCTGTACAGCATTGGGTATTTTCACGAATAGTTGCAACTTGACTAATGACAACTTGTTTCACATCATTGTGTTATTTGGTGGTTTGAGGTTAATTTTTTTACTTGACATGACCACTTCTCCATTGTAAGCTGTATTGCAGTGGGAACTAGATTGTTAACTCCTTTTAGAGCTAAAAAGATTATTAAAAATCCATTAGGGAATAAAGTTTTTAAGGTCTCTTTGTTTTGAATAATACACCCCAGGGTTACATTTACATTTAGGACATTTAGCAGACGCTTTTATCCAAAGCCACTTACAATAAGTACAAGTGTTGGAAGAAAGTGCAACAGTATATCAGTACAGTAAGGATTTCACAAGAACAAGCTTCAAGCACGCCCAATTGTTAAGTTAAACCCGCTAATTTAGTGCTGATTTTTCTTTTATGTGAACTGTATCTCGAACTATGATGTGACTTATCTATGAATTATTGAAAAATGTTGAAAGTCCTTATTTTCTGATCCTTCAGAACGAAGTGTCTCTGTTGCGGAACGAGGTGGCTCATTTGAAGCAGCTGCTGCTAGCCCACAAGGACTGTCCTGTGACCAACCTACAGAAGAAGACTGCCTACTTAGGTGAACCTTTTATAAAAGGATGCTGTTTTACTTACCTGGTCTGAATGGTTCTTAAACAGTTCCCTGGGGATACAGTTAAACAACAAAGATCATGTGCGCAGCTATTCAGTAATGCTGGAAAGAAGTGTATTCAAGGTTAACTGAAAAGTTAAGTTTAAGTATAAATCTGTACTTGTGTCGTCTTTTTTTTTTTCTGTATAGTTGCAGATGAGAGCATGAAAGACACCTCAGAGCCTACAGGTTCCCCTGCCCCGGTGATCCAACACAGCTCTTTGCATAGCCCCTCTGCAGGGCACAACGGCCTGAGCTCAAGGGCAGCAGCTGAGGCCATGGCTATGTCTGTGTTGGCAGGAATGGGCCAGCAGCAGAGGGCTGAGAGCGGAGCCTCTCACATTATCATGGCTGCACAGTCTCAATCTGCTGCCAGATGATGAGCGATGCCACCATGGCCCAGACTTGGCTCACTCCTCGTCACCCAGGGGTAAAGAAGAGCAGAGGAACCCCCCTCCTCCCAACTTTCCCCCATCTAGAAGTACAAATTTCTCATCTTGCCCTTTGCTCCTCACTACGCTCCTCTGCTCTCTCCGAGCCTCCTGCGGAGCCATCATGCTGTGGCCTGGAGCTCAGCAGCAGCCTTCTGGGAATGGACTGAGACTTTTGAGAGAGCTTCCTGTTCACTTTGCCATAGACTACAGGGGCTGGACTCCAACCTCCCATCCTCGTTTCCCCCCCCCATCTGTGCTTACCCGTTCATCTCTCCTCACCCTCAGTCAAAAATGACTCTTCACTGGACTGTAGGACAGCGTCGCTCTGAGTGAACGCCTGTAATGAACCTCCTATGTGGACACGTGTGCACAGTTTAACACACGGGTGTTGCATAAACATTCTCGATCAAATCATATACCAAACAACACGTGGGGCTTTACAGTGTTTTCAGCAGGGAATTGTGCCTTGTGCTCCTCAACTTTTTAGCCATGCACACACACCCACACACACACCGTCACAGCTATACATCCTTAGCTCCAAAGATGCAGTAGGGACTCGGATCTCAAATATTCGCTCAATCCTTTTGTAAACGGTTCCACCTCAAGGTGATCTCAACACGGACCCAAAACCATACCTCAATTACTCCCCTTAATGATAAATGAATAAACTGTGTGTGTGGTTAGCTCTGTGCGTATACGGTATATTTATGTGCATCAGAACATAGCAGTTTGCCTACTCCTGATCCGATACGTTGATAGCTGGATTGTTAGCATGTGACTTTTTCTATTAGGGTGTTATGTTCTTGATACAGCCATGTGCAGCTATATATTTTTTTTATTAATCTGCACACCCTCTCAGATTAGTCCACACAACCAAAACATGTTGGGTTGACAGTGTATTACCTTAAAATTAGTGTGCTTGAGCAATGGTTTCTGACCTGAAGGGAATTCAACCTCCCCCCTCCTCCTCCTCCTCCTCCTCACTTTCCTCTTAAACAAGCAGTTTTGCTTGTTTATTGGTTTGTAAGTGGATCCCTTTCCTTTTTATATGAAACTATTCTAGTGACTGTGTTTCTCTGTGTGAGCCCTGGACTTACTGTAACTGTTATTTTCACACCTCTCAGGATGGTTGCACATCCATGCTGCTCGTTGGAAGTGCAATGAACCCAGTCTCTTTGCTCCTTACCAAACCTAAACAAAGCCATAATGACTACAAATCAGATATCTTCATCTCCAAAGACCACCATGTCCTTGTTCTGGGGGACACAACGTAAATAGCCTGACTGTTATTTTGCGACTCAGAGGTCATAGTGACACAATCTACAGTATATCCCTGCTTGTTACTTGCACTTACACGCAATGTCTGATAATTTTTTGCCTTAAGATCACATTGGTGCCTCCGATATCCCCTAAAACACACAGATTTGCTCATGTGGAAGCAGTGGAGCCGTAGGGAAATATTTGTCTGAATTTCTTAATTTCGGAAAAAACAAAAAACAGATGAGAAACAAAATATATACTTGTTGAAGAGTCCTCAAATCCTTTAAAACGGTTAATTTAACCATCAGTCTTTCTGCAGTGACCTTACACGATACAATACTTGCCTGCCATCTGGTGGAGAGACACAGCAAAGTTATCTTCACCGGTAAAAGCTTTGAGGGAGGAAAACGTTCAGATATCTTGTGACTATTTATGAATGCCTCCAGTTCTTTAGAAATCATGCCCACGATATTTTACCAAAATAATCAGTATATTTTTACATAAACACCTGAACAAGCAGTTTGCTGCTGTTGTTTTTCCCCCTCAGTATATCTGTCTTGCTTAATTTGTCTGATAGGATCTTATATTTGCAAGATGTCATATTTCAGAAACATGATATCTGTCCACTAACAAACGGACACGTCGTTATGCACTAAAATAATGCAGGTTTATTGTTCCTTTTGTATTTCTGTTCATTTAAAATGTTTGCAGTTCTCTTGTCCTCTTGGTTTTTTCAGAGATATCCCATTGTTTAAAAAAAAAAAATCATATTTTCTATCTGTACTGTATATGTTAATGGAAATTTGCTCAGCAACTTTAAAACCTTTCACCTTTTTGACTGAACCTTTAGTCCTACAGTCCCAATGGCGACCCCAGTGTTTTGTTGTACTACGGAGCTGGCACTATATTTGGCTGGCAGTCCCCTTATAGACGATTGTTCATATGAAATGAAAAGTCAAACTATATCTAGCTTTCATGTAATTCATGTCCTTGGCACCTTTTCTGTCATTTCTTGTTTTCTTGTGTTGTGTGCTATTTTCAGCACTTTTGTTTTTTTCCAGCAACCTTTGTCGTAACGCTTCTGATTGTACTGATGAATATAGAAACAGATTTCTTTAACACGCAGATTTCTCTTCTGTTTGTTTGGTTTCTCTACATGAACTGTCATTAGTCCTTTTTTCAAAAAGTGATTTTTATCCCCCTTGGTTAGATCTCTAACGATGAATTTGGTCTTGTCTTTTGACTGCTCTTCTAACTTATTTTTTTAATTGGTCAACTAACAATCGCCGTTACAGTCTTTGGCATATTAATGTTACCTAGAATTGTTGTGAAAAGAGCAATTTAATGAAAAAATGCAACAATGTGAAAGTTGCATTGTATTTTAATGTTTTTTCACACTCCCATTGTTGGACTGATGATTTCAAAAATTGTCCTTGAACTGTACATATCTGTACTATATGAATATATTTACTTTTCCATGCATGTCCAAGTGGAATACTATGAACACTTACAGTGCTGCAGTTTTAATTAAAGAAACTACATCTTAATGAACATTTATACAGTTTTGCCTGTTTGTTGTCTGTTTAGATTCACAACAACAACAACAAAGAGGTGTCATCTGTACGTTTGCTATAAACAACTGGAAACTGGTTAAATGTGGTATGAAAGAATATTCTGTATGCTGGAACATTGCTGCTTTATTCCTAGTTGTTCATGGGCTGCCAAGATTGTGATTTTACTAATTGCTGTATAGAGAGGAGCAAAAATTACAAGTACTATGGTTCCTGTACTTGAATATTTGTTTCATGTACTTCAACTTTCTTTGAAGGACTAAGTCTCCAAGTCCTCTTTGAGTCCTTTGTGTGTTTCTGGGACTTAGGAGCACGCAGCAGCCTGCGGTTATATTCTACAATTAAAAATACACACATTGTGATTATTTTATAGACTTATCCTATTTATTTTACACTTAAAAATGTTAAATTGGACTGCATTTGGATCAAAACATTCATAGATAAAATTATTCAGCATCTAGAATGTTATTCCTGGTAGTGTGGAGGAAAGCATTTAAACTTTTAATTTGGCATTTTGACTTCGTCATGTTGGGAAGTAATATTTACTGAAGATAGGATAAAACACTTCGACTTTAAAATATAAAAACATTTCCGAGGTGCTGCGGTGTGTATTTAGAGGCTGGAATTTTAATCTCAGTATTTCTAAAATCCTTGCTGCAGCCCTGCTTTTAATTTGATGTTTTTGTACTGCGCTCAAGTCACAGAAGTGACACAGTAGTCTACAATTATGCCGTTATGTCAAGTTTGCTTTGAAGCTTGTTGTCCTTATAAGACGATGTCCGTGTTTCTTATAAGAAAAACACAATCGTAACTTTTTGTAAGCAGCCCTTAATTGCAGAGGGAGTGGTTGGGAGGGTATGTTTATTTTTAGAATGGTTTCAGTCACAATGCCACATTGGCCTTTTGATGTATTCTTACATGAATTTAGGTACAAAATAAAATTAAGTAGTTAATCCAACCCTTGATTAACCTGCCAAACACCCCTCCACCCCCACATTCTTCAACACTCATGTTGCCTTTAAGTGTCCATCAGTTAGCATAGCATGTCTATAACAGTCCAATAGAGCTACTACTTTTTTAAGCAGTGCCAAAGATGTACTGCTTTTAGCTTCAACACAAATAACAAAATAAAAAAATATAATAGGAAACATATTTGTAAACATCACCTTAATCATTGTGGACACGTGATGGGCATTCTTCACTATTTTCTGACATTTTGAAACAATTAACCACGAAAGTCACAGCTCAGTCTACACATGCATTTACAGTTATTTAGTGCCCTTCTTTTGTCTGTCCATTTCTTTGTGTGATTACTTGTGTGAACGTGCAATCAATCAAATTATCACACAGTGAAACTGGGACTGTGGTTCACCTGGGCTGTTGCTCACTCTGACTAATTCCTAATCTAGGTTTATGTAGGCTGTTCTGGAACTTTTTCCACCCATTCTGGACACATTATAGGTGTACTGGTGAAAAAGATTGCACATCATTTTATAATCTTTCCCAATATTTAATGTTTTTCTGCGAGTGATGGATTCACCAAGGCACCCAGGATCCGCCGGAAGTGTCATGACTAAGAATGACATGGTGAAATGGTACATTACCCAACAATAAGGTGTCACTGTGTGTGTGTGTGTGTGTGTGTGTGTGTGTGTGTGTGTGTGTGTGTGTGTGTGTGTGTGTGTGTGTGTGTGTGTGTGTGTGTGTGTGTGTGTTTCTGCGTGTTTCTGCGTGTTTCTGCCAGGGAGCCGCCAGGGGGAGCCACTGTTTTAGTGTGGCTTCTCCTGGATGCAGCGCATTAACGTACAGGCGAGGTAAAGGCGGTCACGTGACCGCTCGTTGCCGTTGGTGAGTTTTTTTTACCCATTATGGCGGAAGGGCCAACCGTGCGGATGGACCGTCGCTCCCACTCTGATGCTTGTTTTGGCTCTTGAGGGAGGGCGTCTTGTTTTTATTTTTTTCCCCCACTTACTCATAACGGACTGGTTCCTCTTCAACTAGACTACACTCGTATTTATCGGCGAAGCCATGGCAGACCGCGGCGTGGATTTGTCCGCCCTGCCAAAAGAGGTTAGAGACCAATTGGCGGAGTTGGATCTGGAGCTGTCTGAAGGTAAAGGAGGGGAGGGGGCCGGTGGGCTGATATGGGGGGTGACGGGGATGCTATAGCAGATTTTCAAGCTAGCTACGTGTCTCAGCTGTCTGGGCTAACCAGCATCGTTCAAACCGGCAGTTTCTTCCCTTTATGTTACTCTTACGTTTGTTACACTTGACTGAGAGCCCACGTCAGGCACCGGGGCTAGCTCATTTTGTGCTAATACAGGATGTGGGTACGCGAGCTAGCAGTGCATGACATGCAGCAGGAGGAAGAGAAAGGCTCCCATCCCTTCCCTCGTGTCTGCTCTATCTCAAACCGTACACCGGCTCATTTCTAGCGTAACGTCGATTCAGAGATGCGCTTCAGCACCAAAAAAACTCCTCATTCGCTGTGATATTGAATGCCAAAGCCATGACTTAGTATCTCTCTCTCTCTCTCTCTCTCTCTCTCTCTCTCTCTCTCTCTCTCTCTCTCTCTCTCTCTGTGTGTGTGTGTGTGTGTGTGTGTGTGTGTGTGTGTGTGTGTGTGTGTGTGTGTGTGTGTGTGTGTGTGTGTGTGTGTGTGTGTGATGTAGCTGTCTGGATGGCCAGAGGCAAGGTCTGGCTATCAGGGCTTTGACCCTTTTCCTGTCATCCTCGTTATACCTCTTGTTGAGGGTGAGACTCTGATTATTCTGTGAACACATGATGGCTCCCACATTTGACACACAGTTTACTCGCCTTGTACTTGGTATCTGTGTTAAACTGGATTTTTTTTTTATTGCATTAAAAAACTGTGAGTCACTGTGACTCGTGTTGAGATGTAATGATAAGGCCCTAAGCCATTATGTGCTCTGTTGTCATGTTGTAGTTCACGTAGTATGATCTCACTGATCAGCAACATGTATGTACAGAGCCCCGGACGCCTGTGTAAACCTGCTATTACTGGAATTATAGGGTTACTTGCTTGCACTGCTCATCGTGGGTTTCACTACCCTCAATCTTGTGGTTAAAACGTGTGAGATCTGTGTCAGGTGTGCACTACCGCTCTTTGTGGATTTAAGTGGATGATGGCAGTTTGCAAACATGTATACCATTCATTTATCCAAAGCGTAGAGCAATCAACCCCTCCCCCAGAGCAGCTGTTAGCCCCTGTCAAGCTCTACACCCACTGTCACATCCCAATGACAGTAACCCCCTTTCTCCTCCTGCATGGCACCTGGGCTATTCTTCCAGCTAAGGTAATCGAACCCAGTCGTACTTATTGTCTACATCGTCACTTAATCATGTCTGTAATAAGACCTTGGAAAGTGTGATTTGTTTGATTATCAAATCAAACTCAATTTGTGTAGCACATTAAAAAAACAACCAACAAGTGCATAACGAGCATAACATGCAAATCAAACAATAAGAACACAAGAAAACATAGGAATAAGAATAAAATAAATGCAGCACATCAGTCTATATTACTCATATAACGTGACAAGGTGAAATCCTGTTGATTATAAGGATATTGGAGTGGGACCCTTGATACATTTTACAGCCCATATCAGTCAATATAAATAGTAAGCTGATATATTGCCTCTGCAGGTTTAAAAAAAAAAAAAAAAATCCTTACTGACCTCCAAGGTGAATGTGTCATTCAGGTGTAGATCAGCTATCAAGTAGTGTGTTGTGTTGATCTGAGATTTTAAAGAGTTATTCTGGTGGTTTAGGGATATTCCATCTATCCATCGTCTACCGCTTATCCTGTATTCAGGGGGGGCATCGAACCCGGGACCCTCTCGCTGTGAGGCAACAGTGCCCACTACACAACTGTGCAGCCCCAGTTTAGGGATATTTTAGCCCCTTAATTAAGGGTTTACCAGTCTTTGGTCATTTTAAAGCTAATATGATGTTGTGTGTGTATGTGATGCAATGTGCTGAGATGGATGGAAAGAAGGACAAAAACAATAGCATATTGTTTATACATTATTTATATTGTGGTAACTATCCCTTTAGCATCTCACACCAAACTGTGGCCAGTGTATGAATAAATTATCTGGACAGAATTTTTATATGATTGTTGCATCACTGTGATGGTATTTAATAGTAAGGTATTTCATTTGCTGGATTAACCAAAAAAAGACATATCTGTCAGATATATGTAGATACAATAGAATACAGTGGAAAAGCTTGGGCTGCAACTTAAGGATTATTTTCATATTCGATTAGTATGTCAATTATTTTTTGATTAATTGATTATTAGAAAAAAACAGATATGTATTAATTATTTATTTATTCATTCAAGTACAGTGCTCCACTTTTCTGGCCTTCATAAATAAGACAATTCTATAAACACTGAGGGTAGAGAATCAACCTAAAGTAATATTTTTAGCCTTTTTTTAAAATGGTGCAATGCACACGTTGGCACTTCTGTGATGAGCTTGTTAAATCTACCTTTCTCGTCGGGTGCATGTCGCCCCCAAATATTCGAGAGCGCTCCGCGGATGTGTCTTCACTGTCCCGTCAAATTAAAAGCCCTCGCAGAGTCATGCAATTGCGACTTCATGACATTTCATAAAGGTCTGAAGCAGCGAAACAGAGCAGGAACACTGATTTTAATATTGTGGATAATGTTAGACTACAACAATGTACTAATGTAATCACATGAACTTAGCCTAATGAAACAAGCACAGTTTAACTGAGTTTCACTGCAACACTTGTGTTGAAGTGGCGGATCAAATGTCATGACACATAATGTCATGTTAATTACTATATAGCCTACAAGCTTCGCGACTAACGCCACGCAGTCTGCTTTCTTGTCACAAAATAGGCATACGCTTAGCAGCTAAGCCACTGCAAGATAACCATATCACACATTATAACGTGACATGGCAGTGGGTCGGTCTCAAATGACAGATTACCATTTGGATCACCCTTCACTCCAAACAAGTCATATCATGATATCACATCTGTTCAAGTCTGCTTGTTTCAATTTTGTTAGTAATTTGATTTTGAATTGTTGTTATCTTTCTGGGTTTTTCCTCCCATCGAGTCAACCTGCTTTTATGCTGCTGTGGCAGGTGAGGTTCACGTTGCAAATATTATAGCTCACAACTTTCTTTGGGGCGTGCGTGTAATGCTGCTGTGATTTAGTTGTTTAACTTGGCTCGGCCATGTCGGAAATGGTTTAATTAAAAGGTATTTACGTAGTTGGCAACTTTTTTTTATCATCAATTTTAATCGATTGAATCGATTAGTTGTCCCGACTTGAGTTGCACAAGAAACAATCATCTTCACATTATGGGGGTGGCCATGTTCATTGTGCAGGTCCCACATATTGGTTGTCATTCAACAAAGTGGTGACTGCTTTTCGGATGGCAGCTCTCAAATGTAGAGGAACAAAGAGTGAATAAATATAGTCTCAACCATATTGGCTAAACATTTTTAATGTTTCAGTATTTTAGGTTCATGTATTTCAGCTAGCCCGTTGATGACTGGATGTATGTGGTATGTCATCACCTTATAAGGTTGTTGTTTTTTTGTCCATAACAAGCACTTCTCTGAACCAAGTGGAAATGCCTGTTCCTGCGTTGCTCGGATAAGAACACAGGCCTGCCAAATGGCCTCTTAAAAAACAACCCAGTTCTGCTAGCCCCCTGTGACCATGGGGACACAATGAGGACCATTCAGCTGGTCTGAGCCGCCGTGGCCAGGAGCTCTGCTGCCATTTAAGCCATTCAACTGAACCCAGCCTTTGTGTGCACATTGGAATGAGCTGCCTCCACAGGAAGAGTTGGGAGGGGCTGGTCACTGGTCATACTTGAGAAGATGACGTGTAGTGTAATACTGCGAGAATTGGGTTCACCTCTCTCACCATGCCATCTCTCAGCTGAGGTAGCCAGAGGTAAAAGGGGATGTCTGGTCCTGCCTGGTTGACATCCCCCACCATCTGTCAGCCATGTTGTTTGGACGTGTAATGCTGCTGACATAAGCAAAATTCCACACAGATTAGTTTTGGTTTGGGAGTTGGTAGCTGGTGGTCCAGGCCAAGATGCCATTTTGACATTAAAGTAGAACTTGAAATGATTTGCACTTCCTCCCAGTCAACGTTTCAAAACTCAGGGACGCTGTCTTGGGTGCACATGCTTGTGCCTTTGTTTATAAGCAGATACAGTCGTATTCTTTGTATATGAGCAGTAGGGCTGTGTATTGTTTGAAATGTTTCGATACAGGTGCCGATACCGATATGTGGGATACGATACCGATACGAAAACTGTACTTTTTTTCGATACCTTACTTGGATGAGTGTTAAATACATTTCAATAACCATTTTTATTTTTTTCCGTGTTTTATGATTTTAGAGCATTTTTTCTCCATCAAATGGTGTTTAATCATTTCATCTAATCAAAATTAAGAAATTTACTGTAGAAACATTCTAGTAGTTCTTTTTATAATTCCTTGTCATTCAGAGACCATACATGTGCATAAATATGCAAGTGCATCACTTCCCCCCGACTTTTACCGTGTCAAAAGGCATTGATCCACTTTCCACTATGTAAGTTTTACTTTCAGTTGTGAATCAGTTCATTTCTGATCGTTTCTGATGTGAGATTCTGTTTGTAGTTGGTCATCACATGGATTCTTGCGCGTCGAGTCATTCTTATGTTGATAAAACTCAGACACACAGTGTGTGTGTGTGTGTGTGTGTGTGTGTGTGTGTGTGTGTGTGTGTGTGTGTGTGTGTGTGTGTGTGTGTGTGTGTGTGTGTGTGTGTGTGTGTGTGTGTGTGTGTGTGTGTGTGTGTGTGTGTGTGTGTGTGTGTGTGTGTGTGTGTGTGTGTGTGTCTTTCTTAGTCTTATTGTGTACATCTGTAGTCAGTATGTGCAGAGATTCCAGATTATTGCCAGTTGCTTCCTTTCTAGGCCAATCATGCAGTTAACCAGCCAACAAGCCTTTAGATGCAGCAGAAACAGGCTTGGCTCAGTTTTACATTAGGGGGGCCCTCAGCAGAGGATGACACTGATATGGACCCAGTCTGCATCAGCCATCTATCTTCCTGACCCTTGCCGTCTGACAGCATGCAGGACATAGCCTGATGGGTCCTTGAGGAAGACTCTCCTCCCAATTGGAGGAAGGCTGTGAAGGCATATCTCTTCTCTCTCTCTGTATATGAACAGGATATGCATAAACTAAAAAGTTTTTTTTTTTAGAATAGTCAAATTGCTTTTTTTTTTGTCAGATGACAGATGTCTCATAGACTTCCTCAAACTCAAGCTCATGTGGTCAGACCTCCTGTTTACAAGGTGCAGGTCTGCGTTGGCATGCAAACAGGAATCAGGGCCTGACACTGATTGTAAAGAGGAAATATATTCCTATAATCATAATTTCACAACTTTTGACTCTTGCAAGCCGGATGCAACATGCTTTGTTAACAGCTCTCCTAAATGTTACAACACACAATGCATTATGCTAGTTTAGATATTTGGGTAGTATATGCCTTTGTTAACGCCCAGTAGGTCAGAATCCTCTTTGTAGCTGCGGAGCCAAGGCCTTAGGTCCAAGCAGATGGTGGTGTACTCTTGGCAAAGGTCTTTCATTATGTGTTCTTCATGTGCATGCAGTATGTTTGTGTGCATGTGTTATAAAACTGTTATACTGTAAAAAGTTAATGATGGCTTCAGTCCCTTTTCCTCCTCCAGAACTGTTGTAGGCTGAATTATTCACAGGCCTTATTAAATATCAGGACACCCTCACAGAGTGGTGTGGGTGGGTGGGTGTTGTGAGTAAGTGTGTGGCTTCTTTATGCTCCCCAGGTAGAAGTTGAGGCATGCGTATAAAAAATAAAAGACAACCTGACTCTTTTGAGTTACTGCCAGGAGATTTATCGACATCCCACTCATCAACCCTCCAGACCCGCCCATCTCTTTCTACCGTTGAAGATGCTCGACTTGTTGAACGAGCTCATAGGGGATGTCAGCCAGGGCTGGCTAATATGGCAGAAATAATTGTTTTCTTATACTGATTACATTACAGTATGGTAATGTACACTGTATTACATATTAAACATTCAGATTGATGTTCCATGAAATTAACTTCTACTGTTAACAAAATGCTCTTAATTTTTAATGACAATTCGCTTGTAATTAATAATGTAGAAAACAGAATTTTGTCAAATGATAGGAAAATATGATCATATTGTCACAATATTTGCTGTAGTGTGAGGACTCTTGCATTTCTGCGCTGTCATAGTCTGAGATGACACATGGAAGAGTGGGGAAGTGTCTGTAGAGTGCTGTGAAGGCCTTGGTTGAAGCACCTGTGCAAACAAGCATCCTCTCTTCTGAAGTATCCTCGAGCAGGACTCACTGAAATTGGGCTCTGACCTTCCTATGGAGGCAGGCAAGTCAAAGGAGAAGTTTCTACACTCTGAATATATAAGTTCACAGTACATTAAACATGATCATTCATGTACTGATGTGGTATTGTAGCCCACTTATGTATCACTCCTTATATGGTCTAAGCAGGCCTGTTTCCTGCTGGTTGTAAATCTGTGAGTCACTGCAACAAGGTGTGTCCTCTTCTCCAGGGCACATCCATCAACTGCAAAGTGAGAAAACCTGTTTCAGCTTCCTGTCTCACCGGGCTGTTTACTTAGGTTGATTCAAACTGTGACTCATCATACGTGAAGAATGACGAGGAACTGTGTGACATCAGACCTTTTCCTCCCAGTCTGTACAACACCCACCATCATTTACCACTTGACCAACCTGTAATCCCACCTGGGGGTGACGGTGAAGCATCTCTCTAAAGTTTCATTGCCCAATCATTTCGCTGCTTTTGTGGCCTTCAGCCATTTAGTCAGGGGCCCAGGCTGTGACACACCCGACAATGTTGCCTGATTCACACTGATTTTTAAACCTCACAGGCTAAATGATTAACTCGTTGATGGCAAAACAGAAATCCTGTTGTCTTGTGCTGTTGTCAGACTGTGGGAGCTGATGCAAGTCTCCCCCAATGTATCGCCAGGCTATATCCACAGCCCGGCGGGCCATGTGACCACGCTAATGCTGAAGAATGCTCTTGTGAATATAAATAGACCTGGCTGGCAAGACAAATTCGCTTTCATGCCTGAGAAGGAGAAAACAAGCATCTCTTTGACACAAAGGCTCCGCCATTATTGCGGCGGAGGCCACCCTCTCAAAGTCCCAAGGAGTCAGTCGTAATTGTGCGTATTTCTTTCTCACTGAGGCTAATGTTCCTGGCTAGTAGACAGCAGTCAGTAGCAAACACTTCCACATCCATCCAACCGACTGGCTGCCTGGCTGCTACATGTGGGTCACTGGGTTGTGTGATAAATACCGCAGCCTGTTGAGAACTGGCCTTTTCAGGCCAATCAGCCTGCTGTCTGACCCATGGAGAGAGTTGCTATAGGTATGCTAATTGTTAAAGCATCATACCAATGGTTTTAGATATTTTTAGCATGTTACCCTGATAGCAGCACAGAAGTGCCACAAAGTGTGAACAACAGAAAACATTAGCTTAT
Source organism: Eutrigla gurnardus (assembly GCF_963514095.1). Classification (NCBI taxonomy): domain Eukaryota; kingdom Metazoa; phylum Chordata; class Actinopteri; order Perciformes; family Triglidae; genus Eutrigla; species Eutrigla gurnardus. The sequence continues at coordinate 13,950,192 of NC_139922.1, read as the reverse complement.
ACATTTCCCCTTCTTATCTACTAGCATGGATATATACAGTATCTTGTACCCTGGCTTGCTATCTGAAAAAAATCAAGCATCCATGTTGAGCCGTTCAACACATCTGTAAATGTCAACATGGTTTGTATTAGATTTGGAACGGAGAGGTCCTTTATATAGATATTAACAATGATGTGTAACTATGATTGGGTGTATTATTGCTTTAAATTACCAGCGCTCTGAACACAAACCTGCTTGTAAATCATGTTATTCATAGTCATGACAGTTATTCTCTCTCTCTCTCTCTCTCTCTCTCTCTCTCTCTCTCTCTCTCTCTCTCTCTCTCTCTCTCTCTCTCTCTCTATCTCTCTCTCTCCCCCCCTCTCTCTATAATTGTCTCCATCTCTCATTTGGGCTCTTAAGCTGATCAGCAACAGCGAATCATTACAGCCCTTGTAGAACACAGGGTATTTTCTCAGCAGCAGGTCAGTTTCGAGATATGAAAGCACAGGCCTGCGTCACAGGAAGGGCTGATGGGAAACCAGTGCTCAGGGGTAAAGCAGCCCTGCTTTATACGTACAATGAAAGTTTCCGAAAGGTCAATTGCTTTCTCTGTCAGTCACTTATTGAGTTGTTGTATTTAGTTTTTCTTTTGTGATTCATGCCTTGCATTTGAACAGTTCTCTTCCCAATTATTGCACCTAGCCAAAGTATTATCAGTGAGGAGAAGTCCTCGGGAAGCCCCCCTCAACAAGCTGATGTGGATCTCCCCTCTTGGCCCCTCAGAACACATTGTGCTGGCACTTGGCTTGTAGTCATGGACCCCTTTAATAAAATTCCAGAGAGAAAGTGAAACAACAGCCATGAAAACACATTGAACAGGTGGAGCGTCAACCTCTTTATCCTGAACTATCAATAGAACTGGCAGTGTTGTATGTGTTGTATCATAGCCTTGAATGGACGCATTTGGTTAATATTTTGACACTCTGTTACATCACAGCTACAGATCTGGCTGGCCTTAGTCATTTCCAGGAGATTCACTTTTTGAGATTGTTTGTTTGCTACTAAGCCTGATCTGTGTTGTTGTGACTGTGATTGTGAGGAAACATCCTCTACAGTTAAAGTTAAATCCCATAATCATCCAAGAAAACTTTCTCTTGACAATCAAACCACGTGCACACTAGTTGACGTGTATGTCTGGAGACACCTGAGAAAGATAATGTCGCAATTCAGAAAATTCGGTGAGTCGTTTCAAGATGTGTGCTGTCATCAAGTAAGAACAACATATCTGACCATACAAACCTACGTCCATACAGTAATGTAGGTATTGAAAGTTGGCAGTTCTGCATAGCGTTTTCACATCCTTTTCTAATGTTATAGGCCTATTTTTGCTGGTTAAACTCTAGTGGTGTGTTTTTCAACTGGACCTGCGTGAGTGAAGATACATTTATTGATACAGAAACCAATTTTAATTGCAGCACTTTCAAGTCTCACCTTCCCTTCATTCACTATGCTTGCATCTAATCGCCTTGTTGTCGCTTGTTGCTAACATTGCCTCTCTACCAAGCCCTTTCACCTTTAGTGAAATGCTTGAGGTTTGTGTATTTTAGAGCTTGACGGGCTTATTTTTCCACCACATTTACTTTTTCACATGCCTCTTACAACCTGTTGAACATTGGCACACATTCCGAGTCGTCACTTTCAGCTTCCCATTTTCAGATTCCCGTCGTGATGACAGGCTGATTAATCACTTTGAGCAGTGGGCGGTGGGAGGTATGAGGACCATGAGCTGTCCAGAGAGTGGAACATAGGCAATAAGGTCTGTGTGGTCTCAATGTCAGCTGTAGACTTAACACCTCTGGATGTAAGCACTTCTCAAAGGCCGCTTCTGGCTTGTTATGAGCTTTTAATATTGGTTTAATGAGTCAGCTGCCTGGTTGACGTTCCTCCTTTTACATTCATTTAATGACAACATAATTCTATAATTCTTGAGCATTTAAGCCGAGGCAAGGAGTATAATTGATGAATGTGTCATCTAGAGGGGATGGCAGGTGTTTGGTGATGTGTTGTCTTGTGTACTCACTGACCACATTTGGGCAACAGAACATAGGACAGTTGAGTTGATGTACAAGTCTCAGGCCAGACCTGTTCCACCCTTCTAACCCCTGTAACTCTTAAAACCGCCACAGTGAAACTACATACCTTTTGGCTCACTTTCACTGCTCGGTACACTCTGTTTACCCAGCAGTGCAGAAACACTGGTCTGTCATGCAGTTAAATGTGTGTCTGCTTTGTTCTCCTTCCTGTTTTGTATGGTATGCTGAATCGAGTCAACCTACTGACCTGGTTACACTGTCCTCATACCAAAAATAAAAGAGAAGAGAAAGTGACAAAATAATTCACACATGTCAATTTATAGTAGTCAGAATATGCATTTTCTGAGCAGACATTTTCCCTTCCATAAAAAGCACAGGCGTTATAGCAAACACTTCATACTTACATGAGAGTGGTATCGTTCTTCTCATCTATCTCACATTTGTCGGCACCTTACAGACTTTTTTCACAGAACACATTTTGACTTGTCATCACAGGAGAACCACAGGTGTTACTAATAACATTAACAATGGCTCACTTTTACGAGGTGTCCAAGTACGCCAGTTTAATGTGCCAACGTACACGATCCCAGTGACACCTTGTAAATGTTATCTCATTAAAGCACATGTGTTATAGTTGCAATAAATTACAGCTGTGCTTTAACTCTTATGCTGGGGAGAGAGAGAGAGAGAGAGAGAGAGGTATGACATGCTGTGCAATAAGTATAGGTGTCTAATCCGAACAAAAATTGATGTGGGATTTGGCCTCTCATCTCAGGTGGCCTCACTAATCTGTGCACCCACAAGCACACCACTAACACCCAACCTGTTAACTAACAGCTCATTGAGGTGGCAGTGTTAAACGCGGCTCGCCTGAAGAACAAACTACATTAACTTTGTACCGTTACAACCCACTTGTGGCTGTCTGACTTTAGCTGTATCACTTTGATGGAGTAATGTGCTCTATGTTTATCTAGAAGCAACTTTCACTGCCAAGATTGTCTGTTACCCAAATTAGTGTGTGAAAGTATATTAATAACAGCACAGAATATAGAGGAGTATCAGGATTCAGTTATATGGCTTCGCTTTTGGGAAACACTTTAGTTTTTAAAGACTTTTGGCTTGGTCAATATACGTTCTTCTTCTGTGGCTTTCTCAATGCTGTAACTCAACCCTGGCTCAAAACGTCACTGTACTCCGACAACAGGCTCAAGAGTGCTGTCTCTGCCAATATAAAATGCACAATGTAATTGAAGTAATGGAGGAAGTCGGGCAATGCTCAGTTGGCACTCAAACAGAATGTTAGTGCTTTTAAAGCTTGGAAGGTAACAAGCTTTTATTTCTTTGGCCGAAACAACTTCAGGATGCTGACTGTCCATTCTGATTGCTGGATATTTCTCTGAGTTTGTGGGAAAAAATCCCAATTTTGATCCTAGTACAAGCAACACAATTGAGCTAAAGTGTTTTCATCCTGTACAGGAAGGTCTGATTTGGTGAAGCGATTAGGGGTTTGAGTAGGGGAGGCTTGGCCACCTTGTTTATGTGTGTGTCAGTGTGTTTGTGTGTATGCATGACATGTGTTACATTGATGAAGGTGTAAGATTTAGCTGAAGGAATGTGTGATTGTTTCACCTTCAGGGTCACACAGTGACTATGTATCAGTACATTGAGTTTGTCTTTCTCTCTATTTTCTAGGGGTGTAACTGTACACAAAATTCATGTTTCAATACAAACCCAGATTTTTGTGTCTTACTTTAACCGTTAAGGCACAAAAATACTGGCATATTGTTAATTATGATTCTGTAATCATAAGACTCTGACCTCAAAAATGCTCATGTGAATGCACATTGTAGCAGGGCTAAAGCACTTTGACCATTATGCTTTAATGTCTACAATCAGGTGTGGTCACAAATATGCATCGATAAACGCGCTGTAGCATTAATTATTACTCTGACTCGGCCTGAAGCTGTATATACTATGTATATATTGTTACATTGCTATACTATGTATATATTGTTACATTGCTTAATCTCCATGCACTACTGTACATATACGCTAGCTAATTTATATTGTATACACTATATTTATAACCTGTAAATACCCTAATTCCATATTATCGCCTGTTTATAACCATTCAACCGTTGCAATAGCATTTACATATGTCAATACTGTATATTCTATATTCTATATTTTTATTATTACTGCTAAAGCACTTCTGGTTGGATGCAATCTTCTTTTCGTTGCCGTGTACCTGTGACTTGTGCAATGACAATAAAATTGAATCTAATCTAATCTAATCTAAAGCTGCCTGATCGCTGTGGGGAGAAGGACTCGCCGTCCAGTTGTTGTGGGTGTGGCACACAGTTTGACACACCGTTGTCCACTGAGCTTGATTGACGCTGCTAACCGGGCTATACCAACTAGCATGCTACAGCTGACAACAAGTGGTGCACTGCCAAAACCTTTTAGGTGAAACTCGCACTCCAGAAGTAGGCTACTGTTCTGCCTGTGCTAATATTAGGGGTCACAGGGCACACTGAACGATGTTCCCATTGTTACACCTCTGCTAGTTTCCTATAAGCCCCACCTTGTTGCTGTCCTGGCAGCGCCACTTCCATGATTTCACTTTCTGTTTTTCACACCTTTTGTTTTATCCTCTGTTCTGCTCACTCCCTAAACTCATTTCCCCCTTGTATATTGGCCGGTATTAGATATCTTTGACTTAGAGCCTAACTGATTTATTGGTTTGCTGATTTAATCAGTAAATCGCAGATATATATTGATATTGGAGCATATGCTGGCTGATTTGCTAGGTCATAAAACATGGTGTTATTTCATAACTGAGTACAACAGCTGTAAAAACTAGTATGATAAATCTAAAAGGAGACCTGGAGTAGAAAATGGCTTCGAATAGTCTAAATTGAAATAATCCAATATCCCAAATAATCATACTCATCATCCTAGTAATCAGTAAATACCTCAGAATCCAATCAATATTCTTTCTAATACCAACATATGTCACAGGATCTGATAGGATAGATGAAAGCAAATTGTGCTGTTGATGTTTATGGCATTGTCTATGATTAGAGGCTAATGGGAAAATGTCAGTATGGGAAAAATGAGTTTGTGTTTATTGACCTGCTAAAGGGTCTGACTGAAGAAGTTAGACAAAAAAATGCACAGTGATAAATGATAACATACGCTATTTTGCCCAGCCCTACTCAGTCACTATTTGACGCAACCAAATATAAACCAAGTCTTTGTTTGCATTGGAGATTCTGTCTAGAGAAATTACACTCCCACTGCCTTTTTCTCAGCTGGACGGCAGATTTCTTCTGTCGTCCACTTCATCCGCTCTGTCTGCCTGAAACCCCCCACACAGGCCGGGTGGGTCCCAGAGGATTTGAAGGCCTGCATTTAGAGTGGAAAACATTGCTCTTGGAGTTGAGAGGCCTTAGTATAAACGTTCTAATCTCTTTCCAGACATGAATAAAATACCCCCCGACTGAGACCTGATTGCTGATATTTAATAACTGCGATTCAGCTGCTGAGTAGTTATACACAGTAGTTATACACAGTCAATGATGTGGTTTTCTGTTCATTTTCAAGCTCCATTGCATCAACTAACATAATACAGATTCCCATTATGTTTAATTTATTATACAAAATACTTTTCCATAAGGACCATTACATCCATAACTGTTTTACGACTGCCAGGTAGGAAAAATGGTCAAAGTAAAAATAAAAAAAACTCTTTCTTATAATAGTGTGAGGATGATATTTGGTGTAGCAAGTGTAGTCAACATGGTCATACATGTGTTCACAGTGGGGGTCCAGCTTATCCTGATTTTCGTGCGTCAGTGAATTGGCTGATTATTATCTTGAATAATTCATATTTTTGATCTATAAAATGCTAACAGAACAAACTATGATTTTTGCTCTGAATGTTGTATGTCGCTCCTTTTTAAATGATTACGGTGATCACAGTAGTTGCATCTGCTTCTATTTTACAGCATGAAATATGGAAATAAGCTTGTAAAATCTACTTTAACTAAGGCCCAGGTGCCATTAAATGGCCTTGGTGTCATGCTAATTCATTTGCATTTCCTGCGTGAGTGCAATTTACCCATGTTCTCAGCACAGTCTGCCCCTTGTTTTTGTGTTTCTGCTCTATAAATAAGATCCCGTGGGTGACGTCAGTTCCTCTCCCAGCCCCAGTGTGCGTTAGTGTTGACATGTAAATGTACGCACTGTGACTGTTTGTATGACTGTTTGTGTGACTGTCTCTGTTTGTGGTTGTGCTCTGTGCGTCTTCTTGCTGTCATCTTCTCACCAAGACCCTACAGGACAGGCCACCAGCTTCCTGTTATTGGTATCAATTTCTCACGAGTTTGAGGTGTAACAGTATTGCATGTTAGCATCTAATTTTTAAACCTCTGATAAACAATGCCGGCTTTGTGCAGATCGAACCAGGCTCACTGGCTAGAAGCCCGACCATGACCGCACGGGGTTGAAAGATAGTCCTACACTACAGACTCCGACCCCAGCCTCAATTCAGCCGTTTTTTTGTCATCTATCCTTTAAACAGGACCACGCAAATGGCCAGACGGAGTGATGTAATCTGTTAAATTAGATGTAATCTCAGATTACAGATTAGGACAGAGCCAAAAATGTTAACGCTGGATGATTCACACGATGTGAAAGGGAGGTGTTTTTTGTTCGCACTATCTGTGTAATTGAGGTTGTTATCCTCATTGATTGCGTGTGAAGGTGTCCAGTCTTGTGTCTGTATGCAACCTGTGTCTGCATGCAGTGAGGGGAACTGATACTGTGAGGCAAGAGGAAATGGTTTGACAGAAATGGTCATGTTGCTTCCTACCAGAGCTGGATGCCACCAGGCTAATCTGCCCACAGTAATTACAGGGCTCTACCAGGGGGGTGGATAAATACATGTGTATGTAAGGAGGTCGCAGTGGTCTGTGCTTGCAACATAATCGGAAGGCGGTCCAAACCATATTTAATGAGATGAAACCTCAGTGTTGCTTTGTGTTTGTCTGTCTGTTATTGAGACCCCTGGAAACTGTGCTGGCTCCACGTTTGTGTCTTTTTGATACAATATTGGTAGTGTTTTCATCATCTGGTGCCTGTGTTGCTTGTCGAAACATGCTCATATACTGCATATTCATCTATAACCCAAGGTGCTTCCTCTATACTTTAAAAACATCTTGCCAGTGTGTCTTTTATTTAGGAAAATGTGCCCCAACCACTTAACAGATGGTAAACTTTGGTATTAAACAGTGCTTCATTGAGCCTCTCAGGCACAGAGGAGCATTTTTCGTAATAGGGAACAGTTTTTCGGAAGTTGGGGCCTTAGTTGAGAAGTAAAAGGAGTGCTACATCGTAGTATAAAAGTTGGCAGCAGGTGTTCAGTTCAAATGAGTTTTGTGCTGTATTCCCCCAACACAGCCTGCACTTGTAATTATAACCTTAATCGTTCCTTCCCAACGTTCTCATCATAAATTACTCATCATTTATATATCATTGATTGGTTTTAAGTGTTCCTCATTGGGTTTGTTTGACGAAGCCAAATATTCAGTCCATTGTTAATTGTGACGTAAGCAACATCATTTTAATGTGTCCGCTACCTTCAGTTAGTTAGTCAGTCGGATGACTCAACATAAAAAGCCCAATGGAAACAACCATAAAGACATCATTGTTAAGTGCCCTTTAAGTACTATTGCAAATGGACAGTTCTTGGATTCCTTTCTTGGAAGCCATAATCTGAACGTAGTGGGCCACTGAGAATGTATTAAAGATCCACCATCTTATGGTGCGTTCCATTTACCTCGGAAGTCGGAAGCCGGAGCTGGGACGTCACGCCCGAGTTATCAGCGTTTCAGTTACAAAGTCGGAAAAAGTAGCCAACGGCCAAAAACGGAAGAGGAAACAAGATGGCTACATCTACAAAAGTTATTCTTGCGCTTGCCTTGTCCGAATATAAACACCTTCTGGAAAAATATGCGGTCCTTCTGCAACCTGCAAACACGGTGGATTAAGAGAAAACACAAAGTCTTTCTACGTATTTCATTGTTTACAATAAAAGTATTGATCGCCCCTTGATCGGTCATCAGTAACGTTACTGTTTACAACCGGGGCAGCCATCTTTAAATGTCAAGTCGGGCTTGTGTGAATCGTCCGACTTTCCGAGTCGGAAATCCAACCTCGGGGCTCGTTCCAATTGAAATTTCCGACTCGGAGCTCGGATATCCCGATTTCCGAGTACAACTGGAACGCACCCTTAAGGCACTGGTTTATGTAATCTTTTTTGTAACATGCACCATGTCACCTACAAGCTTAAATAACAACATGACATATTTAGCTGTTATTGTACAATTTTTGTAGAAATCTGAAAAGGTATGTTTGATAACTTCAGCCTTCATGGTGAGCACATAGATGAGCCACACAAACACACTGATGTGCTGGAGGATGCAGATTAAAACTGTCCGCTAATGACTTTGACTGTAAAATCCCTTAATGTCATAACGTAGCGCTCTATAATGATTATTGGTGGGGTGTTTATGTGTGTGTTTATCCCCTCCGTGACCCTGGGCTGTCAGCTGTGAGAGGACCGGCCCTCTATCTGACTTGTCCTGAGGTCAGAGGTCAAAAGCAGTTTAAAGCAAGAGTAGGAGGGTCACTGTCATCTCCACTTAAATGAGCTCTGAAACAGCTGCAGTGGTTGGCCTGTTTACACAACCAGTTTGATGAAGACAAACTTTGAATTCAACGTTGCATAATACGACATAATACAATTGCATTTCAACAGCTTAACGTGGCGATATCTGAGCCGAAGGCCTGTAGCTAAATGTGCTGACAATGCTAACAGTACAAGGGGGGGACAGGAGGGTGGGTGCTACGCGACGACACCTACAGTGGGAGCTGCAACCGCTGTCAATATCATATAATAATAATAATAATAATACCTGGATGACTGGAGGAATGATTATGAAGATTGCTTACAGAAAGTAAATAATATTTTCCTTGAATATATACTTAAAAGAGTCATTTGTATACACACTTTTCGAAAACTGGCCTCTACTACGAAACAGGTCCCAGTTATGCCTGGGCAGACAACACACATGATCCTGGTTTGACACACTGACACACATCTCACAGAGAAGGCCTGTAATGCAAATCTGCTTCGGGCTCAGTCAGCATTCACTCCACTGTGTACTCTAGCACCCCTTAACCTGCAACAGCTGTGTATACACACATGTACGCACACAAATACATTCACTTCCTGCACTTCAGGGGGGTTTTGGCCAATGGGCTAGCTGCCCTGGCCAGTTGGCCCTCTCTACGCATGGTGTTCTCCAATCAGCACATTCCTCTTCTCTAGACACGGGGAGACTATTTTGGCAGCGCACGCACAGGGTGGGGTAACGCTCATATCCTGTCCCCTGACCTCAGATTACACACACACACACACAGAGTTACTGTACTGTTTTGTACTCATGCTCGCACTCAAAACACCACATTCTTGCTCTTAAAACATACAACTTTGCCTCTGTTTTGAAGCAGCTGTCACAGTCGGTCTTTCAACCCAGAGCCCTCGGTGTCTCTGCCCACTGCCAGCAACAGAGCCAGTGTCGTTGTGCCAGTCCACGCCTGTTGTTACTAATACAGACTCTCCTCTGTCTATGTTAATGACTACTGCTCCCACAATCTTTCCACCCCCCATCCGGGCACCACACCGCAGGCTTGACAGAACCCCATCTCCAACAACAATGACGTTCCAGTCCACTAAAATCGGTTTGCTATTAATTGCTGTACTTGCATGTATGTTTGCAAGTGTTTTCCTCCACAATAACAAGCCCAAGAGAGGGAGAAACAAAGAAAAATAAACTGTAACGCACATTTGCTGCTGTGTTTTTCGTCCAAAGTACATTTAAGGCCAGTGTGTGTACCCAGGCATGAAGTCGGAGCTGACTGCTGGCCAGCCCGTTTGAGCGTTCTTATGCAGCGAATGACAAAGCACTCAGCACCAGCACTCAGCATCACAAACTCACTCTCTCTAAAACTGTCTTTGACGTCTGCTGCTTTTTTTCCCCCTCTGCAAATGATGTGCACTCCCTCTACTCCCTCCCTCATCCCAATGATTCGGAAACTTCGGAAGTTTCTTACATCGGAAGGATAAAATAAAGTCTGCAAAACTCAAATATTGGCAATCTACGTCCTCAATCCTAAGGGAACTTCCTTTTTTATTCACTCATTTTTCCAGGCAAACACGGCACACACCGGCGAATAGTAACCAGAGTGAGAGAAAGCTTTAAGATGCACAGAATCTGAGTCACACATGGGACTCCCCACCCAGTGCCGGCTTATCCAGCTCACCAGCCTCCAATCTGCTGTTGAACTTTGGCTCCCCTTTTTGCTTTTCCTCATTTTCTTTCAATTGTTTAATACTCCAAGCTGTGTACGCTCTCACTTCTTCCAGTGACTCACAACATGTGTTTTTCACCTCACCCCACACAACCATCACCTCCCTGTTATCTTTATCTACTTGGGATATTCTCCAGTCATCCACATCTCAGATGTCTGCTTCCCTTGTTGTCACTAGTCAGAGTTTGTGGAGGAGGTGCCGGGATTGAGGCTAAGCAGTCCTTTGGCACATTGCACTTGACATAGCATACGGTGTTCTCACTGGACACAGAGGAAGGGAAATAAGAGGAGGAGAGTTCGCAGAAGGGGGATTGTTTGTGTGTACAAGGGGAGTGTGTATGTATGCCAGTGAACTGGATAAGGGTGTATCTCACATGAGTGTTTGCCACACAAGCCGACTTGTGTGTTTTGGGGTCCCAGTTAAGTGGACTTTGCCTTGCTCTCCAACTCTGGTAGCAGCGGGAATTCTGCCAGTCCAAGGCCGAATGAGGAAGGGGTGGAGCAGGCTGTACAGTGGGAAAACCATGGGAGGGAGGTGGAGGAGATGAATTCCCATGTGAAACGGGCTCACATGGCTTCCGTTTTGCTCCACGTATTATCCCAATGGTTCCCGATAGCCTTCAGTTTTACCATTGTTGTGCCACGCATGGTTATCTGCTAGTTGCCGTAATCATATTTGGGTTTCGTTGCCTGGAGGAGGTGTATGTGCACTCATCATGTTTATTCACTGGGGCTAATGTAAGGCCAAACAATGGGGTTATCTCCTTGCCTAGGGGTTGGGGTTATAAATGCACTGAGCTGTCAACATGTGGAGTTCAGCAGTTTTGGATTATTATTATTATTGTAGCAAACCCCTGCAAATGTATTCGACAAAGCAGAGGTTGTGTGTTGTGTGTACTTTATCTAGTGTGTGTGTGTGTCTGGTGTTTGTGTGGTAATTATGACCAAAATAACGGTGTGGTGTTGCTGTTCTCTCTCCTAGGTGACATCACGCAGAAGGGCTATGAGAAGAAAAGAGCCAAGCTGCTGGCCGCTTACATCCCCCATTTGCCAAGTAAGACCAACGCTCTTTTTCTTCTTTTCACTTCTCAGCCCTCTTGCTCTCTTTCTTGCGTAATCTTCCCCTCTGTCAGCAATTTTGGTGCCGGTCTCTTGCTCTCTGACATGCGTAATGTATTTGCAGTCAGAAGTACTCATCAGTTTATGACTCCTGTAAGTGTTGATCTCAGCTGTCTGTGTACAGGGTGGTTCAAGTTTTTTTCAGCTCAATAAAAGAAGTAGCTTCACTGAATATATGTGTGACTGTAATTCTCTTTGTCCAAGTTGTCAAAGAGAATTTCTGGCTTTCTGTGGCACTCTAGTGGCCAAAGTGGGAACTGCACACATGAAACCAAAGCAAACCGTATCCTTTAACAACTTCTCTAATTGCTGCGGTGCTGTCGTAAACCCCCAGAATAACAAAACCACTGGGTGCCTCAAATTTGAACCTGTGAACGTAATTTGCATGTAACCAGTGTCAGTCAGGGAAGTACCAGAGTTTCACTGTACTGCTATGAGCCAGTCGCCTCTGTCTATGTTGGTAAGATGATATGTTCGTTTTTTTTCCCTCAGTCAGCTGACTCACATGAGGGTGTGTTTCCTCAGGAAGTATTGCACCACAGAAGCATTGGCATGAAAAGATCTTTCTCAATGTGTCACGCTGCTCATTTTAAAAAGAGGAATACGTCCTCCTTTTAGCTCCTTTTCATGCTTGTTTAACCTTGGCCTGTTTTTGGCTTGAGCTACTACGTGATAAATGTGGAACGATTACACACACAGGGGATTGAGAGGGACTTCATGAATCTGAATTTCATATGGATCATTTCCATATTTAGTACTTGAATTAAAGTCCCATGGCTGTTAGCAGCTTTTGCTTTGGCAGCTTGCCCTGGATGTTAAAGCAGGTATTGGAAAGCAAAGGTCACCTCCTGCACCCGTCCCATCTGGTGTCCTTATACCGCTGAACCTTCATCGACACGGGGCCACTGTTTCCCAGGCCCTCTGAGAGAGGATGACTAAAAATATATTTGCTTGAATCTAGCCTAGTTTCATTTACTGCCTTAACAGTACAAGTTACATGACAAATCAAGTGCATGTCCTTATTTCACTTTATGCTCAGAGGCTCTGTGCTGAGGCTAAATTTAGACAGCTTCTCTGAGTTTAATATAATATTTATGCGTACATGTAGCTGGAATGTCATTATTCAAAGCAAGACTGGAGCTTTCCTAAAGCTCATGTTTGTGTTATTTATTCACACTACATGTGTTTTATTGACTTTGCACATACCTGCTTTTATTCTGCAGATGTGGATCTGTCTCTGCCAGATGTACAGCTTTCCCCGGGCCACAGTGCTGACCCCAGCCCAAGTCCTGAGGCTCCGGGCCCCTCCACTTCTTCAGCCTCCAGACACCACCGTGCACACCGCAGTGGAGGGGCCAGGGACGACCGCTACAGATCAGGTAGCCTATATGATCAGCCTTTTAACTGAATCTTTTGAATGTATTTTTTTATTTTCTTTCCGTCTCACTACCTACTTTTGTCCCTCTCTGTTTGTTCTTGGCGTTTATGTAGACATCCACACAGAGGCTGTACAGGCAGCACTGGCCAAACACAAAGAAGAGAAGATGGCCCTGCCCATGCCAACCAAGAGACGTTCAGCCTTTGTCCAGTCTCCCATAGAAAACTGCACACCCCCAGGTAAACTAGTTTATTCACATTTAGTGGGTTAGCTGGTGGTCCCTCTGGACAGTTAAGTGTCCACATTGCTGAGTTGTGTTTTTACTGTATCCCTGCCAACAGTAAGGATGCTGCTCTGTAGCTGACTTCTGCCTTATTGTACCTCTTTTTAAGGAGGGCAGGCAAAATTATGAATGTGTCCATTGAGGCTAAATAGTGTAAAAGGCATCTGAATATTCAGGCTTTTCTCTCTCCATCAGACACATCTTCTGCATCAGAGGATGAGGGCTCACTGCGCAGAAAGGCAGCTCTCAGTGCAGTGCTGGCCCAGAGCCTGCAGAGCCCCGATTACTGGATCAACCGTTCCGTCCAAAGCTCCTCCACATCCTCGTCTGCTTCCTCCACCCTCTCCCATGGAGAGCCCAAGCCACAGCCCCAGCCACAGCCTGCTCTTTCCCTATTAGCCGATGTACTGGCCCACACACGCATAGGTAAGCGTCACTGATAAATAGCTCTGATGTTAACAGGTACATACAAGTGATGGTTGGCTGTCGTTCCCGTTTATGACGGACACTTTCTCCTCCAGAAAACAGCATCCCACCAGATGTGACATCCTCCACTCCCCAGGAGAGAGGGTCCAGGGTGGACCTTCCTCCAGCTGTCAGGGGCATGAGCCGTGGACAGAGCCGCTCCAGCATGCTGGATACTGCTGACGGTACACTCACACACCCAAGATGTTTATGTCCTTTAAATAAGGAGAAAAAACAGGGGGGTTTTCCACATGTTGAAATGTGATCTGGTCATTGATATTCTGTGTCGGATTAGAAGGTCTAACCATTTGCATGTACGAATCATGGCAGTTGAATGACATTTTCTGTTTTGCGTTGATCGTATTGGATCACAGCATTTCAGCGACGGAATGATTGGAGTTCAGTGATCTGCCCATGTTCACCCAGAATCATCTTCAACATTATCCTCATTTCACTGTCTGGTTAATGCGGCTAATCACAGTTATTTTGTGTTCTTTCTTTTGGGTCCATTAATCCTGTCCCTTCCTTGCCTTTCATTTAAAAAAGGAAAAAGAAAAGGTAATATAAATCGAAATCGGGGGAAGGGGATGGATGCTGAAGAGTCCTAAAGTCAGCTTGCTTTCCAGCCTGGTGTCTGTTACTCTGTCTCTATGTTCGTCTCGTGTCATAGGTTTAGACGTAGATAACCTCCTATATTTGATTTTTTTCATAAAGATTGTCCAATCTGTGTCTCCTACCAATTTCCCTCCCTGAATTCTTCTGCTGATTCTGATTCTGACTGCGTGCTTGTGCGTTAGGTTCTGCTTGTGAGAGAGTGCGTGATCATGCAGATTAGTCTTTGTGTTGCAGTAGATTTGCACGTCTGGGTGTGTGCTTGTGTTTCTGGGTTGTTATGACGGTGGCTGTTTTGTTGTCTTGGTGTGTGTCCAGGCGTGCCTGTCAATAGCAGGGTGTCCACTAAGATCCAGCAGCTGTTGAACACACTCAAACGGCCGAAGAGACCACCACTCAGCGAGTTCTTCCTCGATGACTCTGAGGAAATTGTAGAAGGTGAAGCACAGAGTGCATGCATTCATGTCTTTGTTTTTGTTAGAAGTGTTATCCCTCACTTATTCATGTGAGCACATTTGTCGTGCATGCATTTCACCATCCTACATAGTCCGTTAAACAATATCTCACTTGCTTGTTGTTGCTTCATTCAGGCTGATTGTGGGTGATTATTATTTCTGCTGCTTTTGATTTTAGGTTTGTAATGTTAGATTTTTTTGATTGCCTACAGCTACTGAGAGCTAACATAACTGACAAATACTATTTTTGTATAATAAGTGGACGCTTAACAGAAAGAAAATGTCCAAAATGAATGTATTATATGAACTTATAACACAGTTAAGGGATTATCGTTGTATGCTGTTGGTTTCTGGTAATCATCTACTGCCTCCCTCTCATTCATACCCCTCCTGCTGTCCAGTGCCCCAGCCGGACCCCAACACCCCGAAGCCAGAGGGACGTCAAATCATCCCAGTGAAGGGGGAGCCCCTGGGAGTGGTCAGTAACTGGCCTCCTGCTCTGCAGGCTGCCTTGGCCCGCTGGGGGGCAACCCAGGCCAAGAGCCCTGCCCTCACTGCTCTGGACATCACCGGCAAACCCCTCTACACGCTCACATATGGTGAGCACTCATAGAAATGATATTGTGGACAGTAGACAGCGAAGGATTTGTATATTGTTATTGTGTCCACTGAATGTAAATGTGAGAGAGATCTCTCGCTTATGAGCTGAGCTGGTTTAACTGAATTCATATTTGCTGGCTTAAGCAGAATTACACCTACATGTACGGTACATTTCCTACAGGAGCTACTTTGGGATGTGGAGTTGACCAATGCTGGATTAGTTAGACAACATGGTAAACAAACAACAAACTGCACATTTTATAATCATCATTTGCTTTTCTTCTCCACAGGAAAACTATGGAGTCGCAGTCTGAAACTGGCCTACACACTGCTGAATAAACTGGGCACAAAGACAGAACCTGTCCTACAGCCTGGAGATCGGGTAAGACTTCATCAGTCACCACCCAGTGTGTAATATAATAAAGAACATGGAAAACAACCTTTTCTCTTTCATAGGTGGCACTGGTATATCCCAACAGCGACCCTGGTATGTTCTGGGTAGCTTTCTATGGCTGCCTGTTAGCTGAGGTCATCCCTGTGCCCATTGAGGTACCGCTGTCACGACAGGTAACTATGACACTGTTGTCAAGTGGATTCCTGTGTGGTGATCAATGAGAAATAAAAAAATTAGATTGTATGAATGTATATCAGCCTTAGTTATCTTGTAGTCTGTGGCATTTTAACTAAGTGGTAACCAAGCAGCTATTTTATTTATTCACTAGAATATTACATAATACAATAATACATAGTACCATGTATGTCCTTATTATCATCCCTGGGTATGTGGTAAATACAATGCCTCATTGATCATATTGCCTAGTCATATTAAAAAATGGATTTATTATAAGTCCAATATATTGACGGGTAGAATGTGTAGTTTTTTTTAATTGTCACAGTATTTGTATACTGGCGTCTCCATGTGTGTCATAATTCTCTTGACCCTTGTGTCTCTCCATAGGATGCAGGCAGCCAGCAGATTGGCTTCCTATTGGGCAGCTGTGGTGTTAGTCTGGCGCTGACCAGTGAAGTGTGTCTCAAAGGGCTTCCCAAGACACCAAATGGAGAGATCATTCAGTTCAAAGGTCAGCCCAAATGCATCATTCACACTGCTGCATGCTCAGCAGCAGTCATCTCATTAGAGGGAATATGCAGTCTGATATTCACTGACCAATTAAGGGCCACAGTGTGTGAACGGGTGGATCTGTGGTCACACTTTGGGAAGATTCAAGTGTTCACTTTTGGCCTCGAAACCAGGAGGCTGGAAGGTGAACATTGTCAATTTAGTGTACCAAATTAGTGTACATAAACAGTCTCTCTTTTTGCTTTGTTTTCCACGTGTTTCTTTGTGATTATGTTTCCCAGGGTGGCCGAGGATGAAATGGGTAGTGACGGACACCAAGTATCTGACCAAACCCTCCAAAGACTGGCAGCCTCACATCCCCACCGCCAACACAGACACCGCCTACATAGAGGTACTCTACTCGACTCTACTCTACTCTACTGCACTATTAGCATTTCAACCACAATGTGATTAATTTTCCTAAATCCCTCCTGCCTGAGAAACTTGGAAAAAGTATATTACACATCATCTTTTAAATGACTCTGTAAAAAATATAATAGCTTTACAGTTTAATGTTATCCAGTGAGTTTTATTGTGCACTTGTTTCTCCACCTCTTCATTATCTTTTATTGACCTTAAATTAAAAAAAATCTCTAATATGATTTCTTTCTGCAGTACAAAGCAAGTAAGGAGGGGACGGTGATGGGAGTCGCTGTGTCCAAGATCTCCATGCTGACCCACTGTCAAGCCCTGACGCAGGCTTGTAACTATTGTGAAGGTCAGAGATCAGTGCTTTATGTAATAAATATACTTCCTGCCTCTCTTACGCTAACTCGCTTTGTGTGTTTAAGGATGAGATTAACAAACATTACAAACTAAGCTAAAAAAAGTTTAAAAATAATGCTCCGCTCTTGAGCTGTTAAACAGAGAGGCACCTCAGAGAAGATTAGCTGAGGATCACGATTAGTGGGAATATGCACTCTAACGGACCACAAAATTAAACAAATTATCTTTTATACAGTTAGCCGGTGGTTGCACACACCGCTTACGTGTCGTTGTGTTTTCTGTCTCAGGGGAGACACTTGTCAACGTGTTGGACTGCAAGAAGGATATGGGCATGTGGCACGGCGTCTTAACGGTGAGATTGCTGCAATTTGTACTGTATATCCAGACTAGTTGACCTTTTTAACCTTTGGTATGTAGCACAAGGTGACATTGACAATATGTGTATTGTTTTTTTTGAAGAGCATCATGAACAGAATCCACACCATCACGGTGCCATATGCTGTCATGAAAGCATGTCCCATGTCCTGGGTGCAGAGGGTCCACATTCACAAAGGTTCAGCCAATGTCCAGTTTTACTTTTATATTCCTGATTTGATTTGTATACATTTTTATTTTCAACACAATTTTGTATATGGTGTATAATGTATATATTGTTTATCAAAAGGTTTAATATTTAAAATGCTAAAAGTAGATGCATAAACATGATGACTACCTACATAACCAGTGAGTTGCACTGGAAAATGGCAGCAAACGTCGAGGAGAAACAGTATAGCAAACACAAATTGCACAGATAGTTGATGAAACAGACTCTGAATACAGAATGGAGGTGCACCTCATATAACATATTGTCCTTCCCCTCTGATAGCACGTGTTGCCTTAGTGAAGTGCAGGGACCTCCACTGGGCCATGATGGCCCACAAGGACCAGAGAGACACCAACCTGTCCTCCATACGTATGCTTATCGTGGCTGATGGTGCAAACCCATGTGAGTCATGTGGTCTCTTTGTAATAAAGAACTATAATATATCTGACTGTTTCACCCTGTTTTGGTAATGTTTTTTAAACCCATTGTTTGTTATCAGGGTCTGTGTCGTCGTGCGATGCCTTCCTGAATGTGTTTCAGTCTCATGGTCTGAAACCCGAGGTGATCTGCCCATGTGCCACCTCTCCCGAGGCCCTGACTGTGGCCATACGCAGGTAACACATTTGCATACTCAGACATTTGCATCCTCACACAACTTCTTACTCGCACTCTGCATACTCACAGGCTCCGAGACGCTCGTCATACAAGGGAGTTCATAACTTTGCCTGCAAATGAAGAGTTGCTTTACACGTGTTGAAAATGAAGTTATTTATATTTAGTGCTTCTCAATTATCGAGAGGGATATGTGTGTTTTTTTTTTTTCATTGAAATTAATTATTTTTTTGTGTTCAAGTTAAAAATGATAGAATTCGACCATTACTTTAGGCCATGTTCCTTACTTCTCCTTCCTTGTTTCAGATAAAATCACTGAAACCACTGCACTTTGAGACCGAGACTTGTTTTGTGCATCAGCAGACCTCAACAATGCTGCTGACCTGTGCCCTGTTACTATTCCTCTCATACCATCACTTCTCTTTGTGCCCTCCCTGCAGGCCTGGTGCTCGAGGTGCTCCACTACCAGCCAGGGCCATCCTGTCCATGGGCGGACTGAGCCACGGGGTCATCAGGGTGAACACAGAGGACAAGAACTCTGCTCTCACCGTTCAGGATGTGGGCCACATCATGCCTGGAGGTTAGCCACCACAGTTGGCTTTAATTGGCACTGCCGCTGCCCCATTTACTCAACATTGTTACTTTATCTTATCTTTATCGGAATTCGGGTACATACATAATGTCGTGAACTGTTTGTGTGTTTCAGCTCTCATGTGCATTGTGAAACCGGACGGGCCTCCTCAGCTCTGCAAGACAGACGAAATAGGAGAGATCGTTATCAACTCTCGGGCTGGAGGCACCATGTACTACGGCCTGCCTGGTGTCACCAAGAACACATTTGAGGTCCAACAAAGTTTAAAACCCATGTTTAAGATCATTTTGTTCTTGATACACTAATCTCTACATAACATTTCTTCTAGAATAGTGGAACAGAGTATGAAAACATGTAACATGCTGTGACAAATATTTGGCATGAGTGTCGAGTGTGTTCTGGGGATGAGCTTGGGTCCCCCTCTATCTACCCTGAACAGGATAAGCTGGTTTAGAAAATGGATGGATGAGAGCACCGGTTTAAATGAGCCACTAGATGGAGCCATAATCACAAAACTGTTGCATTGTAGTTTTCCCATAGCCTCCTAATTATTCTCACAATCCCTAAGTATTTTTTCATTCAGTACATCCATCCATCCATCCATCCATTTTCTACCGCTTATCCTGTATTCAGGGTCGCGGGGGGGCTGGAGCCGATCCCAGCTGTCATTGGGTGAAGGCAGGGTTCACCCTGGACAGGACGCCAGTCTATCACAGGGCCGACATGTAGAGACAGACAACCATTCACTCTCACATTCACACCTACGGGACATTTAGAGTCACCAATGAACCTATCCCCATCCTGCATGTCTTTGGACTGTGGGAGGAAGACACGGGGAGAACATGCAAACTCCCCACAGAAGGGACCCGGGAATCGAACTCGGGACCCTGTTGCTGTGAGGCGACAGTGCTACCCACCACACCACTGTGCAGCCCCTCACTTAGTACATTTTAATTTAAATATTTTAGGCAATAAACCACAATTAAACTAAACTTTTAAGTAGTATCACAACTTGTTGGTGAACATTTTTAAATGTAATTTCAGAGTGAGATTTATATTTGAGTTCAATTTTTGATTTATCTGCTAATCTGTAGGTGATCCCTGTCAACCAAGCTGGAGCACCTATAGGAGAAATTCCCTTCAGTCGGACTGGTCTGCTTGGATTTGTAGGACCGGTAAGGCGTGCACACACACACGCACACACACACACACACACACACACACACACACACACACACACACAGATAAATAAAGAGTTCCCCTTTTGAAATTCAACTGGAGAAATAAGGTGACTGTTTTCCTTACTGAGTAAAGCTGTCTGCTCCACAGGGCAGTCTGGTGTTCGTTGTGGGGAAGATCGAGGGTTTGCTGATGGTGAGCGGGCGACGCCACAACGCCGATGACCTGGTGGCCACCGCGCTGGCAGTGGAGCCTGTCAAAACAGTTTACAGGGGGAGGTGAGACACTTACTGCTCCCTGTGAGCCATTCTGCTTTGTCTGTAAAATTTCACCACATAATGGTGCATAAACAATGATCATTTTGTTATATTTTATTGGAATAGAACAATGAAGGCTCCTTTATCCCCCCATGTAGCCTCTCCCTATGTGTGATTGCTAATTTCACCGTTGTCTTCCATGCAGGATCGCTGTGTTCTCAGTGACGGTGTTTTATGATGAGAGGATAGTGATTGTGGCAGAGCAGAGGCCTGACGCCAGTGAGGAAGACAGCTTCCAGTGGATGAGTCGAGTACTGCAGGTAAAATTACATAACTAGTCCAGATCGACCGATTAATCTGTGCTGATAGGAAGTTTTTACAAACTATCGCTAACGGTGGAAGTGGGCTATGATAGTGGCTGATGGCTATGCAACCACACTATACACGTAAAGATATATATAATATATAACACTATCAGATCTGGATAGGGATCAGCCAATTAAGTGGCTATAAGCTTTTTTGTGCTCAAACTGTCCTTGTTATAAAAATCCCCCATATTCAACCTCTAATACATATTGTCACCTAGTGTGAAAATTCAATACATACTTGTCTTTTTCATGATGATGTTTAGATAGTCTGGCGACCTGTCCAGGGTGTTCTCTGCATTTGCCCTTAGTCAGCTGGGTACAGAAAATGGATGGGTGGATGATAGTACAGTATAAAGGCATACTAACTCTTGTTGTGTGACAGATTCTCCCTTTTAAGTTCTGTTTGAAATAGTTATGTAAATAAAAGTTTGTAGGTTGTTTGATAAATAAAAACACATTTTCTGATATATCGTGTCCATTCTGCATCTATTAAACAATATGATATGATGCGTAATTTCCTTCACAGGCCATTGACAGTATCCACCAGGTCGGCCTGTACTGCCTTGCTCTCGTCCCGGCCAACACGCTCCCAAAGACGCCCCTTGGAGGAATCCACATCTGTGAAACCAAACAGAACTTCCTAGAAGGAAACCTGCATCCCTGTAACATCCTCATGTGCCCACACACCTGCGTTACCAACATGCCCAAACCACGCCAGAAGCAGCCAGGTAGGCCACCTTAACCCACATCTACTGTAACATCACGGCAAAGAATGATTAAATGTAGAACGTGCCTTACTGAACACACTCTGATTGTCTTTGATCTTTAGTGGACGTCGGTCCTGCTTCTATGTTGGTCGGCAACTTGGTAGCAGGGAAGCGGATCGCCCAGGCTACAGGCAGAGAGCTGGGTGTGGTGGAGGACCAGGATCTGATCAGAAAGGTACTCTTTGCCACACAGTCTTTAAACCACATGTTGACCACACTGACCCTGGAATAATTATCAGAAGCGTAATCATGATGTCCATATGGTGTCAGGAAAATGAACCACTGTTTTTTAATTTCTATTAAACTGAATTGTTACATGTGAAGCAATCTATGATTCAAACATTAACACCTGGAGAGTGAGACATAATGTATCCTAATACGCTTGATACTGTTGCTATTCTTAGTCACTGTATATTACACTCAGTATTAGACGTGCTATGATTCATTTATTAATAATCAGAAACTATTACTAGTATCTATTTTACTGTTGGTCGAACAAAACAAGATAATTGATGATGGAATTTGGAAATTGTGATGATCATTTTCCATGAGCCGAAATGATTGCGCACTCAATCAAGAAAATAATTAATTACACTGACGTACAAACTGTTATAATGCTCTAAATCTGTTCAAGAAGTTAAAGATGACCCTGTACCAGTCAGGAAAATGTATGTTGATGTCTGATCCTAAATCTCTGTTGTTGTTCTGCCTTTAACTTTGCTTGGGTTGGGCTTTAGCTCTGTATGTGGCCCACCATGATGGTAAGGCTCTAGCCGGGCCCCCCCACCTGTTGTTGCTTCTCCTGCTTCTGTCAGTTAGTTGTGCTGCAGCCACCAGCAAACAGCTTTGACCCGACGCACACAGATGAGTGTTCAGGCTGGTTCCTTGGCCAGCAGGGGTCCACACACTTAAACTAATATACAGAAATACGTTACAAATCCAGTTAAATGCCACTCTCCATTTATTGGAGTCCCATAACAGATGTACTGCCATCACCTCTTCAGATTAAGAATTTGCCAGCAGCCTACTAGCTTTGCCAAACCGAAAGCTCAGCAGTAAATTAAGTGACATTCATCTACTCCAAAGTTTATTGTCCATCTTGCTTTATCATAGAGACACAAGTGGGTTTAAACAGTCTCCATTCATATATAGCCATTGAACACCATGGAATCATGTACTGTGATACATTATGCTAATATCTTGTCCTCATTTAAAAGCATTAATTAGAACCATTTTGGTGTGCACCTCTGCTCGCTGTGTCCACTGTGATGCTCCCACATGTAGCATGGCTTGATGAGTGGTCCAGACAGACGGTCTGCATGATGTGACTCCTGATTCTTTGTTGACCAGAGCACGACCTGTTGTCTGACTGAGAGAGCGAGAGAGAGAGACAGTGATTTTAATATGACACTGTTGTAAATTATGTTTGTTTGTCCAAACAACATCATGTTGTGATCTTTATTATTTAGTTCCTTTACATGTTGCCTAATATTCACTTGTTGTCTGCCTTTAACGGACATTCTTTCTTGTCATGTTTTTACTTTTCTGTGTACCGGCCAGTTCCTCAGCTTATTGATGCTACTAAGGCGTTTTAATATTGCCTTTGTGTTTAATTCTAAAAATAGCCATTGTTTTGTTGCCTTGGAGCAATTTTGCTTAAGAAATAGTACACCGGGGCACTGATGTGTTGTTTTCAGAGTTGTCATGACCCTTTTGTTGGAAAGGCCCGTAGCTTGTTAGTGGCTCCAGGTGCAGATGGTCTCAGCATGACCCTGAACTTGGCTCAAAAATATTCCCTGGACATACTCGTGTTTTGTTCCTCTGTGTCGGTCAAAAGTGAATGAAATGTTTCTTTTGTCACTGAAGATTTTTGGCTGTTGGTTGGATGATATATGAAGTGTCACTATGTTGACGAGCTTTTATGTGTTTTTATCTGTTGGATCATTTTTAAATGGGTAATTATTCGCCACAGACGCAGCTTTGTGTTTGTTTGTGTTTTTTACGTGTGCAGTATATGTGTTGAGTCAGTCCACTATTAATGCTTATGTGGTGACACACTCTCTTTACCAGCACCAGTTTCTGTCTGAAGCTCTGCAATGGAGAGCTCAGACCGACCCGGATCATGTCCTGTATGTGCTGCTCAATGCCAAGGTAGATTACACACACACACACACACACACACACACACACACACACACACACACACACACACACACACACACACACAAGCACACACACACACACAAATACATCTGGATATGAGATTATAGCAACACCCAAATAATGCTTCCGTTTCTGACACTTTCGCTCTCTTTTCGCTGAAGGGGGTGGCAGTGTGCACCGCCACTTGTGCTCAACTGCACAAGAGAGCAGAGAAAATCACTGCGACCTTAATGGAGAGAGGAGGCCTCAACACCGGAGACAATGTGGTGCTGCTTTATCCCCCAGGTAAACACACACACATCTCATTGTAGATGTCCTTTTTTTCTTTCTTCTTTTTCATTTAATATACATACAATATAGCTGTTTAATTTGCCTGCGTTTCATTTCACACGGTTCCTGTCTGTCTCTGATTTTTGTAGGTGTTGACCTGATAGCCGCTTTCTATGGCTGTCTCTATGCGGGTGTCATCCCTGTTACAGTGAGGCCGCCCCACCCACAGAACCTGGCTGCTACGCTCCCCACTGTCCGCATGATCATCGATGTGAGTGCACAAAAAAACACTCACAAAAACACTGATTTTCAAATGAAATTTTGAAATCTGTAAACATGCATTTTCCAAAAAATTGTAATACGTAAGTAATTGTCTTAAGGTAAGTAATCAACTGGGGAAGTTTCATGGCAATATCTATTCGTTTTTTACCCTATTAACCTGGGGTGTTTACCCTTAAAGGGCCAGTGCACCTACACACACATTTCCTCTCCAAAACAAAACATACAATTAGCCAAAGAAGCTCAACGCCAAACGTTTTGGAGAGCTCCGCATGGCTACTATTGGATGAATTTTGTCTCAATTGACAAATCTTTCAAATCGTAGACCAGGCCTTTAAGTGATTATTATAATTGTTTAAGTGCCCTAAAGTAACTGAGTCCCAACCGGATTCAGTGAAGTAGTTTTGATGTTGACCCCTATATATTATTTCCCCGGAGGGAAGCAAATAAAACAAAACTTCACCTCAGGTATCAATAAAGTATAACAATAATTAAAGGTCTTTTATGTGAGCAAAGGATGGATTTGTTCCAGAGGTCACTGTTCATCGTAGTTTATATCGTTGAATTAACTTCTTTGTATTTTTGTTTGGTTTCACAGGTGAGCAAAGCAGCTTGCATCCTCACCACTCAGCCTCTCATGAGGATCCTCAGGTCCAGGGAGGCTGCTGCCAGTGTCAACATCAAGACGTGGCCAACTATCATCGATACAGGTGCTGGAGACCCGTTCAAATAAGAATAGCTTAGAGGCATGAGGCATTATGTAACGCAGCTGACCATCATTTTTATTAAAAATGTCTGAGAGTTTAACATTGATTTAGAACAACAACTTTGGGCCGAAGTATTCCCCTTCTGGCCACAAGGTGTCCTGTTTGCTCTTTGCCTAACATTTTGGGAAACCTATTAGAAACTGAAGGTTACTCTCTGTAGTCCTAAATATTCTCAGCAAGTTGCAACCGAGTGGTGTAGCATATGGCAAATACCAAAACACAGAACAGTTACCAGGTTGCAGGACATTCCCAATGGCAAACAATAACAAGAGTAATACAGTACATGAGTTATTATTATTTATCATTATTTATCTTGTCCAGTGCGAAAATAACAAAAATCCTCTTCCCTCTTCTCCCAGATGATCTCCCCAGAAAGCGGCCTCCCCAAATTTATAAGCCCCCTACAGCTGAGATGCTGGCCTACTTGGACTTCAGTGTGTCCACCACAGGCATGCTGACTGGAGTCAAGGTAAATTCCTCTCACAAATCAGGCATATTTATATAACATGAAGCTTTACACTCTTTCACTTATGCTGTCATCATACCTACAAGTAAGCAAGCCCACCTTTATGTCTCCTTCCTGTCAGATGTCCCATGCTGCAATCAGCACTCTGTGCCGCTCCATTAAGCTGCAGTGTGAGCTCTACTCCTCGCGCCAAATAGCCATCTGCCTGGACCCATACTGTGGCCTGGGCTTCGTCCTGTGGTGCCTCTCCAGGTAACACACACACACACACACACACACACACACTCTTAATATCACATTTCACATAAATTGTTGTTCCTGTAAATGTGTGTCTGTAGCGAGTGTGTTTTTGGCCCAGTGTTTACTCAGGTCACCAGTCCATCCTTATCCCTCCCCTGGAGCTGGAGAGCTCGCTGCCTCTGTGGCTGAGCACGCTCAGTCAGTACAAGATCAGAGACACCTTCTGCTCCTACTCTGTGATGGAGCTCTGCACCAAAGGCCTGGGCACGCAGACCGAGATGCTGAAGGTCAGAGTCACACTCGTGCCCAAAATAATTATGCAACATGTGGTTCCCTTTGAAATGACTGAGACTGAATCACTGAAACAACAGTGACAATTGGTTGCACAGGAATCTCATATGCCGCGAAGGCAACTAATAAACACCTAACGATTCATAGTTTTTACGTATTTTTGGACACTTAATCATTGAGATGACAGTAGAGAGAAGACAGGATATGAGGCGACTGAGAGTTAGGGAACATAAATAGAACTTTTGTACATTGTCAATCATTTCAGACTGTTCATAGTAGACCAAGCTGCAGTTCATCAAATGCATAAATTGCATACTTATTGGACTAAATGGAAGTTTATGTCTAGTCCTTGTCGCTGAGTGTAGCTCAATATCTCAATGCACTTCCGATAAAAATGTCCTCAGTATGAATAAGCATTAGCCGTGCGTGTCTCCAGGCGCGGGGCCTGAATCTGTCGTGCGTGCGGAGCTGCGTGGTGATAGCAGAGGAGCGGCCACGTCTCACTCTCACGCAGGCCTTCTCCAAGCTCTTCAAAGATCTGGGCCTGTCGCCGCGCGCCGTCAGCACCGCCTTTGGCTCCAGGGTCAACCTGGCCATCTGCCTGCAGGTTGGTTTCATACAGACACACTGAATAGCCTCACGCTTACTCTCTAATTCATTTCTTGTGTGTCATATGCTTCTTTTCATCTACAGTGTTTAATCTTGAACACTTACCCTCCAGTTATTTTTGTTACATTTTTTAATTACCATCTGCATGTTTCTTTATTCTACTCTACGGAAATGTTTTTAAATACCAACCTGATGTTTTTGAGTGTTGAGTATTTATGTTCCTCTCTGCATCATCAGGGCACTGCTGGACCAGACCCCTCCACCGTCTATGTTGACATGAAGTCGCTGCGCCACGACAGGTAAGAATGTCAAATGTGCAAATGTCACATGTGGCGACTGGTGAAAACAAACGATCAAATCGAACAGAATGATTGACGGCCCGTCTTTTATCCGTGTCCCTCAGGGTGAGACTGGTGGAACGAGGAGCGCCACAGAGTCTTCCACTTATGGAGTCAGGCACTGTAAGTATTGATTATTGATGAAAAAGACTTGAGGGTGTATCATGCTCTCACTGACCACAGACCCGGAGCATCAATAGAAGCGGTTGTATTATATCTAAAGCAAAACTCTCACTTCACCCTCTAAGATCCTACCAGGAGTGAGGGTCATCATAGTCAACCCGGAGACCAGAGGCCCTCTGGGAGATTCACATCTTGGCGAGGTGAGTGGACATGATTTTGCAAATACCAGAAATCAATGAATTTGAAGGAGATCTCAAATTTTACGTAAAAGATTTTAAGAGGTCACACAAATGTACAACATTTTTTTGTTTTGTTTCTTTTCAGATCTGGGTGAGCAGCCCTCACAGTGCCAGTGGCTACTACACAATCTATGGAGAGGAGAGCCTGCAGGCAGATCATTTCAACACCAGACTCAGCTTCGGGGAGCCACACACCCTGTGGGCCAGGACGGGCTACCTCGGCTTCATCAAGAGGACTGAGCTGCTGGATGCAAGTGGAGGTAAGAGCACGTTTGAACACAATTCACCTCATTCACTCACTTTCTGCCTCTCTTTTATCGCGTCTTGAGGTGGGCAATATCGTTTAAGTTTATATTGGGACATCAACATATTTCATGAAGTAGTAAAGTTTCTGAAAATTATTGATTGATTAAAATCATTTTAAAATTGTTGATGGATAACCTAATCTAATAAATAAATATCGGAAAAATAAAGGTCCATCATTGATGAAAAATAATCAAAAATAAATCTAATAATGGTATAAAGCAGTTAATTTCTTAAGTCAACTTCACTTCATTAATTTGCAATAGACTGATACCACAGCATCAACGGTGAAAGGAGCCAAAATGTCGACTGTCACAACTTTCGGTTATATGCAGCCTTGATAATTCTTGAAAAGAGGCAGAAAAGGGCACATGGAAAACAAAAAATATAATGTGCAAGTATCTACAGTGATATTATCACACGACCTCTGTTTTTCCCTAATTATGACAAAATGACGTACATGGCAGATTTTCACAGGATCAAAACCGACAACCTCCACATTTATTACAAATGACTAGAGGTCCTCGGGTATTATTTTACTGTGAACAGAACTTTACAGTATATATTGTCCAACCCTTGTAAAGTCCATACCTATAAATAATAAAATACCTCTTCTTTACTCCAGATCGTCATGATGCCTTGTTTGTGGTGGGCTCTCTTGATGAGACGTTGGAGTTGAGGGGGCTCCGCTATCACCCCATCGACATTGAGACATCCGTGTCCCGAGCCCACCGCTGCATCGCAGAAAGGTGATCTCCTTCATTAATTTTCATTAATTTTTTCTTTTACACAATCACTGAGAACGACCATAACCTCCACAGAGATAATGTGACTAAACAACTCTCGCTCCTCAGTGCTGTGTTTACATGGACCAACCTGCTAGTGGTGGTGGCGGAGCTGAGCGGCTCGGAGCAGGAGGCCTTGGACCTGGTGCCCCTCGTCACCAACGTGGTCCTGGAGGAGCACCACCTCATCGTCGGGGTGGTGGTCATCGTGGACCCCGGGGTGATCCCCATAAACTCCAGAGGAGAGAAGCAGAGGATGCACCTGCGAGACTCCTTCCTGGCAGACCAACTGGACCCCATCTACGTGGCCTACAACATGTGATTCACCGACTGATGAGAATGCAGAAAACTGAGCCAGGCTCTGAGAACAGACGTGAGGAAGAAAGACTTCGGGGTGCCTTCAGTAGCATCCTCGATGTTGCTGCAGCTGAGACACACATTCGAAACACCAACCAGAATGCAAGTACAGTCACGAGAACGTGCTTCCCTCTCAGAAACGGTTTCTTCTTTGCTTCCACCTACTCAATCGCTGCAGTCGAGCTTCACTGACATCTTCTGAGGGGTGGGGTTGGATATTTTCTGTCCTCCACCCATCAAATAGAAGAAAATTGATCTTCATCTTCTCTGTGCATCCCACCTCTCCCCACATAGCTCCAATTCATGTTTTAAATTACATTTGAGTTATATACTTTCATCAAAGAAAGAAATCCTCCCCTCCTTCCATTCCTTGTTTTTATTTTTTTATCCTGAACCATTCATCTTAGTGTGCTTCTTGTTTTAACCCCCCGGGACTCTTGAAGGCAGGATGGCACACTGGAACAGCTGAGAGGAGCTGGAACTTTCACCCTCTTGCACTTTAAGTCCTTGCACCTCAGAGTCCACTTCCCGTCTCTCCTGCCTCCAGGACACACACCCCATGTTTGCTGCTTCCGTGAGAGCAAATCCACATCAGTATTAAAAATCGGGGGCGGTCCAGACGGATGGCCTTCCTCTACCAGGTGCTCGGTGGCTCTCGCCTCCCATCACTTACTAGGATTTGCCAGCAGAGGCGCTGTCCGCATTCACGTGTTATAAAATGTCCTAAAAAATACACTTGAATCATTTGTTGGTGTGGGAAAAGAAAGACTCGCTTCTTGAACATACCCCACAAACCTGGATCATCTTTGATGGGCAGAAACACGCATTCATTTTCAGTGTGAGTCCGTTAGATAGTTCTTATGATTGTGAAGTACTAATACATTCTTTTAAAAGCACCGATTTTCAGAAGAAGAGTTGAAGCGATACCTGGTGTTTCAGGTATAGAGAACATGTGGGCCCTAAAAAAAACAACCTGTAACAAGCCATGGAGTCACACAGCAGTGAATCGGTTGGTTCGACAGTCAGCGGCATATCACTCAGTCTTAATTAGAAGGCGGAATTCACGCCATTATCACAGACTCCAGACGGACTTTGTCTGCTAATGAGGACCGTGTAATACTATTGAAAGCTCCATAACAAGCAAGTTAGTGGACCTCGAGTTGAGATTTGTACAGAATAATTTACCATTTTCTGGCTTGAACTGAAGTGAGCCGCTAGCTTCCAGTCTGTGTGTCATTTCCCACGTTAAAGCAAAGAGCGTCTTTCACTCAACGTTGGTGATTAAATAACCGTAGATCATCAGAAGGCAAGTCAGTGCCTTTTTTTCATGGTGACATTTGTGATTACAAACAAAATCAGATATCAAGAATGACTTGCCTTACTAAACCTGTGGAACCAGTACTTTTTATGTTTTAATCCTTCATTTCTAGCAGTACTATTAGTGTAATTAAAGGACTTTTCCACTATTTTTTCAGATGTGGAATTGGACGCCAGTTTATAACTCATAATACACTCGTATCACGTTTTTTAGTGGAAAGCGGGGGGCGTCTTGTTCTTAAGATATTTGCAGTCATGCCTTTCTCATTTCATCATTACCATTGAAACCAATTCTTTCTGAATGTCTGCAACACTGAAAAAAAAAAAAATTAGGAATGAACAACAATCAGTAAGCAACCCATGATTTAAAAATGACAGAAGCCTCCTTTATATGTAAAAAGAAAAAAGGGGGAGGTAATAAATGAGGGTGATGATGTTGTCTGTATACTGTATTTTAGAGGTCAAATATTACTGGTGTTAATGTGTACATGGATATGAACTTTGTCGATAAAAACTTGACTGATCTTTCATACTTGACAGCATTTTTCTGCATTGTTACTTTAATGGTATCACATTGCAAAAGAGAAAATGGTTTCAGATTATTTTGGCAGGAACAATGTGCACTTTCCCAATATCATTTTGTGTGCGTGCGTGCGTGCGTGCGTGTGTGTGTGCGAGTGTGTGTGTGTGTGTGCGTGTGTGTGTGTGTGTGTGTGTGTGGTATGTGTGAATGTGTGTGTCCATTTAAACAGTGATATTTGGCTTTTTTGGTGCAACAAGGTTTGTCTTTTGTAAGAAAAAGAAAATCCCAGAATATTGAACCTTTTTTTTTTTTAATTTCTTTACATGTCACCGCCACTGTATTTTAATTATTTCAATCCAAGTTTGTAATCGGATATGTGTTTTTTTAGGATTTTCATCAATACTTTCCTGGTATAATCTTTCTTTTAAACAGCAAACCTTCTGCAATGAGCTGGTTTGATTTCAAAGCAGCTCGACATTCAGCACAACACGTCAATAAACCACTTTCCATTCAGTGAAACCGACACTGACGACATGTATGTGAGCCAGTATCTGGGGCACATTAGAGTTACTCATTAATAACAAAGAAGCTTCTGAGCTGCTGTGTGATAATTGCTTTGTTGCTACCGTTTTCACGCAAACAAGTTTTAATAAAGTTTTATAATGTCATGTTGGCCTTCAAGCCTTTTCAATAGACGTTGGTGCTATTCAATAAGGGAAAGTTGAAAGACTTTTTTTTTTTTTTTGCCTCCAATGTCATGACAAAGGTTTCTTCCTGGATGCCCTATTGTGTGAAAAATAAGTCATTCTTTTTCCATGCCAACATTTCACTCACTGCTCTGTTCTAACATTGTTCGTCATCACCGGTTTTCATCGGCTCCGAGATCCGATGAAAACCCTCTCAACAGGCAACTCGACATGGACAATGCAACTCGACATATCCTCCATTTTAATATTTATTTCAGTTTTCAAGTTGTCGTGTTGTGAGGAATGACGTGCATTTCAAACCTCCAAAGTTATTCTAAGCACAAAATGTAAATGTACATGTGAGGTAATGAAATTAGGATCTTTCACACACAAAAAAAACAAACTCAAGGGCCCACAATGTATACCTCAACGACTGTCTGTTCACTATGCATCATCGAGCTGCAGCAAAGACATTCTGAACTAGTCAATGGTGCGATAACTTCTAACAACATGTCTTACTTGACAAAAAAAAAAAAAACACTGTCACACTGTCATTGGATGTGTTTCATGTCGAATAAAAAAAATCCTTTGTCAGACTTTTTCTTGCTCTTTTCTTATTTCCCTTCTGAACATCTGGAAGCAGCTGCTGCAGTAAAAGAAAACTGCATCTTCCCTCCACCAGGTGGCAGTCTAACTACTTAATCTGAATCTATTTAAATTGCTCCCCCCATGTGATCATGTCATCAGGCCCAGTTTGAGACATCTGCAAATAGTCCCATATTAAACATAATTTTCACTTGTACTTATCACGTCATGTTATAAAAATGATGAAAATATTATTTAATAATACTAAAGGGTATCTTATACCCACTTAGTGCTTTTTAAATTATTTAGGGTTCTTCTTGTCCCCCTAATTCAGCTAGTGTGTAAAGTGTTTGTTTTATTACATTTATACTACTTTAAGGTAGCAGTATTATGGAATGACATTTAAAGGTTGAGTAGTTGATTCTATTCAGAAACTCTTTGTTATATTACTTGAAATCTTTGTACCATACCCATAGCAATGAATACATTAAATGCTCTGACATACAATAAAAAAAATTAAAAAATGTCATTGTTGCCGTGGCAGGTCTGGAAGAAAAAAACGTCCAACAGTCGGGTCGGAGAAAATAATTGGAAGGCCTGCCTGTCAGTCAATGCTTACTACCTGATTGCGAGCACTCTGCTGATCTCGAGCTCGTTGTGGCGTTCTGGGGGCGTGGCTTTGAACAGACGTCTGAGTGAAGAGGGCGGGACTTTTTCGGTTCAGCGATGCGTTCAAAGTCAAAGTCTCTGGTTTTTCCAAATGACCTCAACCTTTAAGCCAATATATATATATATATATATATATATATATATATATATATATATATAAATATATAATAGAATCTGTCTATCATTACATTTAACACACATTTGATTGCTTCTTCAAAACCTTCACCACTAACACACGGAGCAAAACACTGAACCTGAATCTGTGTAAAATAACACTATTAGCGCCTGCTCTTGATGGTAACTCCAGATGAAATGTCACATCCTGTTACTTTATTTTTAACTAGTGACCGTGATTCCTTGTATATTTGTCCGCTCATCTCTCTTCATTTATTAAATAGACTGTATTCTTCAACCCTGAGGATGTGGCCTCTTTAATAGCTGGAAAATGCTACTAACTGGCATTTAACCAAATATGTCTCGCCTGTTTTTACATGTAACTAATTCACTCCAGAACCAAAGCTTTCTATAATATGTACACATTATTTTGTCTGGTCCATGGGTGAGTTATATACCAAATGTGACCACATGAGTGTGTATGTTCTACTCACCGGTATTTGTGGAAGCAGCGTGGCAGGGAGCACCCAGAGGCTGCTGAGGATTATTCCAGATCTGTATTCTGACCTGCCAAGGCAAAGCCCCCTTGGGACTCTGGCTGCCCCCCATAATAAGGGTGGATCAGGGGTCTCACAATGTAAGTCATTTTTTTAAATCGCATCTTGTTTTTTAATTAGCTGGATGCAGTGCTGTGATGATAGCTACATTTGAAGTGTGTGTGATTACTCTAAATTAGTTCTGACTGCACTGATAATTAATTAATTAAAAAAATCACATTAAGTATCTTTTCTCCTCCCGTAGAAGACTTCTGTGAGTAAAAGTTACTTGCATTCATACTTTATGGCCAAGGTGGCATCTTGACCAGCTTCATATCCATTTCTCTAACAACCAACACACTCGTCATGGCAAAATATTACACCACATGCTGTAAACTAGCTAACTGGTGTCTGCTCTGTATCGAAGGGAAGGGAAGGTCAATATGTCATTAAAAAAAGCTCCCGGATGTTTGCCCTCCCACCGCTGCTCCCGGTTGACTTCCATCCTGTGGTGGAGTCGGTGCACTCAAACACAACACCACCTTGAAATCCACTTACTTTAACGTTTAGTGTTGTTACTTCTTTCGGACCACAAACAAAAACAACTAAGGTTCCTTCCGGCCAATGACGTCACGATGGGCACATTTACATTTAGGGCATTTAGCAGCGACTTACAATAAGTACATTTGTCGAAAGAAAGAAACCACAATATATCATTGTACGAGCGAAAAAATAGAGAAACATTTTAGGTCCTCGTCTGAGTAAAGTAGTAGCTGTTCATCAAGGATACCTTAAGTACAATAGTGCTATGATCAAAGTGCTATAAGAACATAGAAGTGCTTTTTTTTGTTTTTATTTTATTGTAGCTGAGAAAAAATCTACACACATTTTTTTTTTTTTTTTTTAAAGATTTTCAGTTAATTTTGATTCAGTTCATTCACACACACATTTTGCACAATGCCACAACTGTCCTTTACCATTTGCATATGAATTAGTTGTATTAAAGAGGAGAGTTATTTTGGCATTTCTGTACGTTTTTAAACGTGTATTAAAATGTATCTTAACCAGGTGAAAACCGTCTTTGACTGAATGCTCAAACTGACCCGAAAGCAGAATAAATTCCTGCATTACTTCCCCCCCTCTCTCTCTCTCTCTCTCTCTCTCTCTCTCTCTCTCTCCCTCTCTCTCTCTCTCCCTCTCTCTCCCTCCCTCTCTCTCTCTCTCCCGACTCCTCTCCGAGCCCTGGGACATTTATTTTGTGAACCACACGCCGGCCGGGGTTTAGAGGCTGCAGGCCTAAATGACCTTAACGATTTCACGGAACCGACACTCCCTCACATTCCGTCGAGAGTCATCAATTATGCAGCGGAGCCGCTCGCGCTGAGAGGGAGAAGACAGACAGCAGCAACAATATGGCGACAACCGCAGTTTCTCCAGAATCTCTTCCGCACCTGCAGTCCTGCAACGGCCTCCCGGACTCGCTGTAACGCTGCACGAAGTGAGTATCCTCCATTTATCCCCGCTGGGAAGAAAACGGCGCATATGTTGTTGGGTGACGGTATTCGGCTCCTTGCGTAAATGTCGCAGAGCTGCACACTTCTTCGCATCTTTTTTTGGGGGGGGGGGGGCTGGATGTGAAGAGGGGGTCTGCGTTTGTGGAGCATCTATCGACTGGAGCAGGGCACCCCCCAAACAAATCTAAATGTATCAATCGGCTGGTGACGCAAGGAATGTATCGGATTCACAATTTCGTTGAGCATCCGAAGCGTCGCGTAGACCTTTTGTGAGAGAACAGTCGGTTCGGCTCCAGGTAGAGCGTCTCACCGCTCCTGGACACAAACAAGGAGCCATCAAACCATTTCTTTTCAGATTTGGGTCACTATTTTTGGTTTTAAATAGGCTTCCCCTCCGGACTACATGATGGTGCTGTTGAAACCCCATAAGGCTTCGATGCTATGTGAGTAGCCCGACCCTCCTTCCACCATCAAGGAGTTTACATTCCTCCAGGTGATTTTGGTGTGGCAGCGTCCAAACCATCGCCAATCCTCTTATTTGCTGAGTTTAATATCACCTTTTAGTGCATGTGTATGTGTCTATGCTGGCGTTTAGCCTCGTCCTCCGGGTGAAGATCTTGTGCAAAGATAGAGCCCTTATTGATTTGGCAGTCGACGTGGCTCCACGGGTGTGGTGCGGATCCTTCAAGGCAACGCGCAAAAAAAACGCACAGAATATAAT
This sequence comes from Eutrigla gurnardus, assembly GCF_963514095.1. NCBI lineage: Eukaryota > Metazoa > Chordata > Actinopteri > Perciformes > Triglidae > Eutrigla > Eutrigla gurnardus. Next base: position 13,914,667 of record NC_139922.1, on the reverse strand, counting down.
CGGGAAAAAAACCCAAAACAAAACCCAATCATATTCGATTTTTTTTCTGCTTCTTCCGAATAACAACAGCGTCGTATCTGCTTTGATGTATTATGAATTATGGACATTGTGACTTTGACAAATGCACGACTGCGTTGACCACACCGTGACATTTCCAACCTACAAACCTCCCACTGCAGCAATACTGTTTGGTACCCGCTGCTCTCTGTGGCCGAGCATCTTTCTGTTCAATCAGATGCATATAGGGGGGAAACCATGGCGACCACGGGCCCTCCTTCTTTATTAGCCAGACACAAGTCCGCATTTCCAATATGTTAAAAGATGCACCTGCATGGTGTTTTTTTTTTTCCTCGTGTGAAAACGACACCACGAGACGTGCAAACCCCCACGAGACACTGTCACCATGACTTCCTGACACCGAAGAGACCTGCAGGAGAAACCACAGGCTGGTGCAGCCGTCGAGCTAGAAGGCCTGCTTTATAGCCAAACGCCTTTCCCAGTCCCATCGGTTATGTTTTTCCCTCCCCTGCATGTAAGCGTCCGTGCATATGCGCGTGTCTGCGCGCTCGTGCGGTGCTGAAGCGGACAGCGCCAGCAGAGCAGCAGAAGGCTCCGAGTCTGCGAGCTTCCAGGGTCCATTTTAAAGCACAAGTCTTGGCTGCTTGTTTCTTTGTGTGTGTGTTTTTTTCCCTGTATGATTTCTGCTTTACGCGTCGAGCATGTTTGATGATCTGGTGTTATGAGGAGAAGAGATAGGCCTTGTGCTTCAGATACACATATTTACGCTGCGTCTAACCTTTCCCTCCACCGCCTTAGGCTGAAAAAGAGATGTTGGTGTGTGATGGCAATGGTGAAATATACTGACAATGTACCAGAAATCATCTTTCATATAGTCTGTATGTGTGGGTTCAGGTGTGGCTGTGTTCCCACTGAGCTCCTCTCAGCTCCCTGCCTCACGTTACTGTATTCACCCTGATGTGTCCTGCAGATTGAGCAGTTGTCATGTAACCGTCATACCGTTTTACCCTCTAAGCATGCTGTAACAAGGCTCTACTTAGTCCTGCAACCATTAAGTGCAAGGTTTTCAGTTAGCGTCTCCACTGACATCCTAAAAAAATCCCAAGGAGTAAAGCTTTACATGGATCTTTGTTGTCAGATGTTACATGCAGGAGCCAGAAGTTGCTTCAAACATTTGAGAAATGGTCCTCAAGTACATGCATTGTTAAGTCTCTGTGAGGGCTTGAGACTCACATCAAAACAAAATACCCAACAAAGAAGAAACTATAGCAAGAAGAAACATGTTTACCTTTGGTACCTCGAGGTCCACTGGCACATTATTGTCACCAGATGAACCGGATTAAACAACTGAGGTTTGAGGTACCAGTTAGTTACATCATATTTCATATGTTTGTTCTGGTTTTTGTCTGGTTAACACGGAGACATTATGTTTCCCCTCATCGTATCTCCTTAACTCGGGCAAAGAGAGGGAGAGACTGAAGGATGAGGGAGCTTAATAGCCTAATGTCTATTTCACTGTACAATAATTACTGTGGGTTTTATCTTTTTGGCAACCATCCTTCTTTGTAAGCACATGAAAGATTTCATTTATTTTAGTTGTTATTGACGTTTAAAACTATATCTGTGTCCATAAAGATAAACAGTATCTATTTATGATTTATTTAAAGACTGTGTGAGGCATTAAATATACTCTTCAATAGGCGGGGAGTGGAGTGTTGGAGATGGCCTGAAGTAAACGTTTCACTCAACACTCGGGGCTCGGGGCCTGGCTTATTACTGCCTGTGTTTTCTTATTAACATTCATTTGGGTCAAGAAAAATCAAGCAATTTGTTAAATGGGCATATTATGAATAACTAATGTGGCAGAGATGCAACATTCAGACAGACACTTCATGTCATCTACAGTCATTTTTATGATACTGAAACTGGCGGGATCAAATATTTTGCATTTATGGTGTTTGTGTTGCAGTTCCTCTCCTTTTTTAATTGTGTTTCTATCATCACAACTTCATAAATTGGGTGTTTCTGACCTTCCCTTACCCAAAACCTTTTCTTATGCCCACAGAAATAGTTTAAGATTATGACTGAAAACGTTTTACCTAATTGTAGCATTGTGGGAGTTTGACTAACCCGACCTCTCTGTCTGCACCTCCTGCAGAGCTGCTTCTGTGGATGGTACACACCTAAAGACCAGGTAGCTGCAGGATGAAAACATGGCTGCACCCATTATTGCACCGCCAGGACCTGCTAGCTTCAAGAAGTTTACTTTGGAATCTTTGGCGACTCTTGAGCTGCGCATCAATGAGGAGAAGAACAGGAAGCCACCCAAGCAGGACAGCAGCTACCGCGACGACGATGACGAGAACAAGCCCAAGCCCAACGGCGACCTGGAGGCTGGGAAGAGCCTGCCCTTCATCTACGGGGACATCCCGAAGGGAATGGTGGCGGTACCACTGGAGGATCTGGACCCATACTACCTGAATAGTCAGAAAGTGAGTTTGCAAACACGGACACACACACACACACACACACACACACACAATGCAAAGTGATGTTATCAACTCACTAAGGTTGAACGATGTTTCTGACTTGGGATGTGTGTCAAACCTCAATACCAAAATGTGGAAAGAGTATGAAATGTTGTTATTTAATGGCTGGACAGGTTGGAAGTGTTGTTTATTTATCGTTTGATTGGAGAGTAACTGATTGAAATTACATTTTTTTGTTGTTGTTTTTTACCAGTTCTTGTACGGCAGCTTGACTTAAGACAATAGCCTCTCTCTCTCTCAGCAATAATTACTAAGTATTTGGTAGAATCAACTGAAACACAGATATCACAACATTTGAAACAATACCAAATGCTCAGGCATCCACATTTCTCAAATTACACCTGTATATGTACCAAATATCTTGAATATTACCTCAGAATTGCCTGTAAACCAGATTACACTGCATCGCATCACAACTCTTGTGGCCTTTCTTAATTTCGATAGCAAGTCTTGTTGGTGTGTTTTTTAGATTTGGACATTTCTGTAACATTAATAATAGTTTTTGCGGCATCTTGATAGAAAGCCTAACGAGGAAATTGTCCAGAACATTTAAAGATCCAGACGGTTGTCGTTTAAATGGGACCACAACGGGAGCATACTGTGGTACCCCGGTCGTCGTGGTGATTTGCTCCCCGTAGCGACCAGCATACACCTCTATCGATGCTCCTGCAGCTGGACAGGTGTTCTGCTGTATCAGTCCGAACATACAGCTCATATTAATATCTCACCCAGCGGTCAGGAGACGAGTGGTCACACTCTGACTGGAGTTCTCTGATAGGAAGTGTGGTCGGCTTGGCTTGGCTTCTGTGTTTACAGTCATTTTAATTCCGTGATTAGGTTGCACAGTGTAATTAGGTTTTCCTCCTCAAAGTCCTTGGGGGAGCGGGAGAGTCGTCGAGCTCTCGAGCTCGTTGAGTGGGCTGTCGCTGTATCTCCGACACGCTTTGGGGGAGAAGGTCAGAAGCCATAACCGTTAAAAGACTGTTGTTCCACATGACGGACTTTTCTAATTGTGTGAAAGTTAATTTGTAGTAGGAGAGAAAAGCAGCAGCAGGCTGAGATGACTGGTCGTTTCAGAGGAGACGGCGTGTCTCTGTTGGGTTCCTGTCACTCAATGTGAGGACGCCGGGCGACCTTGAGAGTCCCTGAAAACCCTCCTGTGTACCTCTCAACCAGAAGAGGCTAAATGACTGTGTTTCACCAACCAGCCTCTGAATAAAAATGATAAAATATATAAAAAAACTCCCAGATACTGATGGAGGGTGAAATGAAGGGACAGGAAAGCTCACAACTTTCTTGAAATTTGCAGCCATTTTGGAAAATTGGAGCTGTCTACGTGCTGTGGCGCTCCTCTATCTCTGCTGTACGGTGTGAATCTGTTACTTTTAAAAGAAAAAAATAATACTTTTTCATAAAATGGCTTTCTTTACTTATTAGCATCAAGGAGATGCAAAGTATACTGAGGTCAGTTTGTTGTTGGCGTGTTTGTAAACAGGAATGAGCAGTAAGGCCAAAATCTTCTACCATGGCAACGTCGTTTGGTGTCTATTTTTAACACACACACACACACACACACAATCAAATTATATAACAAAATTGGCATTTTTATTCAAAATGGTCTCCTCCAATCACGTTCTCTTTTAAATACTGCTGCACTTTTGTGGTGTTGTATAACTCAGTGCCCGTCCACACAGTGAAGCATAAACTCCTGCCTGAAAATAAACGAGCCTGTGTTAATTTGTTTAGTCATCATCATGAGGTTAACAGATGATATTGTGTGTGTGTGTGCATTCAGGTGCGCAGTATCTGTGTTTCTGTCTGTCTCTGTCTCATCTTCACACCACTGACTGTTATGTAACTCAACGGTCCAAAGCATAAGGACGGAACGATTCACGGCACGTGGGAAACATGTCCGTCCGTACGGGGGACTGTTGCTGGATTCACTGACTGACACACAATCGGCTTGTCTTTTGGAACCACACACTTCCATGCAAACACACAGATGTGTGCCAGTCCAACAAGCCTCTTTGTGTGTCTTTATGATTGCTCGTCATCTCAGCCCCCATCTCCTCTAGCAGTCCTCTCAGCTCTCAGCTTTCGGGGGAAATCTAATCACGACCCCCGATGTAGTCTCGTTCTAATGCAAAAGGGAGCCGATGCTGCTTTGGTTCTGGCAGCTTGAGCCGCCTTGACGTGTTGACCTTGATGGAAGAGCGTTGCGTTGATGAGGTGGGCCGGTTCTGGATACATTCCTCCCAGGGGAGGGCGGAGGAATAACTAAAAGAAAGCATGTCACCTTCCTCACACATTTTCAGTTGTGGCTCCATTAGATTGTTTCATAGCGGGGAAGGAGGGCTGGGTGATGACGCAGCATCCAGCCCTCCCACTTAGCTGGCGACCAGAGCAGTGCCATGCCACGCAGAGCCGAGCCAGGCCAGGCCAGGCCAGGCCACGGCGAGCCTGGTGTCATCGTACAAGGCTGGGAAAACAGATCACTTTCAGAGAGAGGGAGGAAGAGATGAAGTGGGGACAGGGATGAAATGGACGACCTGTGCAGGGATGCATGAGCACACTTGCTCTCCTTCTTGCTGCAGCCAGGCTCACTGAAATGTGTTTTTGGAAGAAGGAAGAGCACAAAAAAAAAACTCTTTCTACCTTTTGTGTGGATTAAAGATGAATATTTACACCAATGTTATTTTAAAAATCACACATGGCTTGTGAAGGACCACAATGTAACGTACATTTAATCTTAAAAGACACGATATGTAGATCACGTATCAGCAAGCCTCCAGATAATTTCCTCCCACAAAGAAACCAGGCTTTTTGGATGTAAAATGGCAGTAAAAAGGGAAACGACATGGCAAGGAATACATGAGCAGGTTAGCACCTAGCACGGCAGCTGAGCCCTACGCCGCTGCTGTGAATGTGTGTGTGTGTGTGTGTGTGTGTGTGTGTGAACGAGATGCTCTCAGGCAGAAGGACCCATAAAATGCAGACCATTTGCCATTTACCACAAGGGTTGAAAGAAGGGGCCTCTTTGAATGGCTGCGGTGGCCCCCGCGGATGCAGCCCTGCCTGATGGCTGGAGCCGCTCTCTCTCTCTCTCTCTCTCTCTCTCTCTCTCTCTCTCTCTCTCTCTCTCTCTCTCTCTCTCTCTCCCGCCCATCCCCCCCCTCCCGCCCTCTTCCCCGTCTTCTTCCCGGCTCCCTCGCTCTGGCTCCCTCCGCCCTGCTTCTCCTCAGCCTGCTGCTGCCACAGTTGCCGCCTGCCTGCTTCACTCGCTCTCCATCTCCCCTGGTTTCTGCCGTTCCTCTCGTCCGCTCTCCTCTTTGCTCTGGATTATGAAATTTTCAGTAGCTTTGCAGCAGTTTAGTCATGCGTTACAAAAAGGACTCCCTACATATATACCAGTCATGTGTGTGTGTGTGTGTGTGTGGATGCCAACCGTGGTTGCTCATTTTTGAGCTTTGTACATTCTAGCGTGTGTGTGCACATGTCAGTTCATATGTGTGCATTAGTTTAGGTATATTTTCCATGCTTGTGCACACAACATATGGTTTGTAATGGTTGGGATGTTTCCATGTGTGTCATCATGGCTGACCGTAGTGTCGGGAGTGTTTACAGGATATATGAGCGTATAAGCACTACTCTCACCTATAATAGTAGCCAGAGAGTAATACCCACTTCTGTTTAACTGTGCCGGCATGTTCTCAGTTGTCAGTAGATCTCAGTGCAATTAATGTCAGGGAGGTCACGTGACAGATCTGTGTCTCGTCCTCCGGGAAGAAAAGGCCCTTCGCTTTGGTTCCACGCTGCTCTCTTAAGACTTACATTAAAGTTTGCATTTCTTCTACTCTAACAACATTTTACACATGTGCCTCATTTCTGCTGGAAGTGCACAAATGACATGCAGTCATGTGACCACCGAGAGGTCTCTTACTGTAAGTCTTCCTTCCTCCCATCCTCCCTCCGCCTCTCCCTTCTGACTCCACTGTCTCCAGCCTTCAGCAGCTCTGCAGGGCTTAATGTAGTGAGGGTTGCCTTGTTAAAAGCACAAAGGCCCATATCACTGGTGCAAATGCACCGAGTCTCATTAAAGTTACATGCAAAACCGTCATGTTTTATTTAAACAATTATGAGGTTATCCACTGAAAGAGGCTTGCCCGCCCCTCTCGGTTTTGCTCGTTTCCTTCACTTGAAACCACAGAAGCCGAGATGTGCAGGACGGCACCGAGTGTCTGGGACAAACATACCCACATCAGAAACATCCTGGCAGCCATTTTCACTCCGTTCAAATGGGTTTCAGCTCATTTTATGCACAATTATTTTATGAGAAAATGAACATATTACCTTTTATATATTATCTAAACGTATTGAGTTGTATATGTGAGTTATGAGGTACATATCTATACTGAGAAGATGATCTCTATACATGAAGTAGGCTGTCATATTTGTTATTTAATATAAAATCAGTTGCTTTTGGTAAATGTCTTAATGATCTATTCTTTTGTGCATTTGCTGAAACGTCTATTTTTATCTGATTGTCAAGTGATTAATTTATTCTCTCTCTCTCTCTCTCTCTCTCTCTCTCTCTCTCTCTCTCTCTCTCTCTCTCTCTCTCTCTCTCTCTCTCTCTCCACAGACATTTATAGTGCTAAATGGAGGGAAGACTATCTTCCGTTTTAGTGCCAACCCTGCCTTGTACTTCATAAGTCCTTTAAATCCGGTTAGGCGAATAGCTATTAAAATTTTGATACATGCATATCCTTTGAAATGGTGTCTTAGCAGCACAGACAAAAAGGTTTCCTGTTCATGTGTATTATTCATGATGATATATCTTTCTGCTTATACGACTATAGATGTTTCCTACTTTAACTACAAGAGCGCACAGACAATTGGAATGAGTTTGGGACCTAATAACATGTCACAAATGATGATTTCTTGACAAATAGAAAGCCACATGGTACCCATTTCATCATTATAAGGGAAGACGAGCGCAAATGATGAGTCATTCTTATCAGTAAACCAGGATAAGGTATGAAGGTTGTACAGTAGTCCACCATTATTTATAGTCTTCATTTGACAGTAGAGATCTGTCACATGAAGACTCCCTGGGTAGAAGGAAGTCGGCTTCAGACACGCTGTAGCCGATCTGAGCAGTATTTCCATACAGGAGGACAAATCTGCCTATTGAATTACCACGTGATGAAAATTATATTTAAACTGTCGATCAAAATCAAAGCAGCAGTCCTTTTTTATTCAGTGCATTCTACTTCATTGTTAAATCCTGCAGCCTACATTACCCACAATGCAAATGACCCCTCAATGTCAAGTATCACCTATAACTCAGGTTTGGACACACACACATTCATTGTACCGTATGTTCTTACACAGCAGAATGACCTTTATTTTGAAAGATTACTTTATTTCAGCTGAAATGGTCTCTAATCCCCTCCTAGTCGTAGCCATAGCCCTGTAGGTCTAAAGCTGGTAAATCTGTACTGGACTGAAAATATAGTATTGTTTTGTTCATGCCATTGTAAATCCACTTAATATATATCTACCATTTAAATATTTCATAGGTAAAATAATGGCCTTTGTGGTAGCGAGCACACAAAACCACCTCCTGTTAAGTGCTACGAGTAGGTTTTTATGACATTAACACTTTGCATTGAGGGCTGTTAAGGTTCACTGAAGTTACATTAGATGCATTCTGTATGCGCTGCCGATGTTTTCTGTTGCTGCGTTTTGCATTTTCAGTTTGAAGGTTTGCTGAGGTTTATGATGCGTGTGATTGCCTTTCATATCCATATTTTCCTTAACGTGCTCCTCACTCTTTTCAGCATGATCATTATGTGTACTATCTTGACCAACTGTATATTCATGACCTTTAGTGATCCTCCTGAGTGGTCAAAACAAGTAGAGTAAGTACACATTTAATATATATTCACCGACACTGTGAATGCATGCTAACTGTGAGCACAAGCTTGAACCTCTGTATTGCTATTGGAGTAATATATGAGGGGCACAAACTGGAGCTAGCCAGATGTTACATAATTGTTACTTACCTGGCTTGATGATCGCAAAAGTGTCATGTGTCGTATGCTTTGTCATTTTTGTTTTTAAACCGTTAACAAGGGTGCAGACATTTAAATGTGAGTGATCTGTCATTCGGCCTGCTTAAAGGATGCTTTTTTTCCCTTGCAGGTACACATTCACAGGAATTTATACATTTGAGTCGCTTGTAAAAATCTGCGCACGAGGATTCTGTATAGACGGGTTTACATTCCTCAGAGATCCATGGAACTGGCTGGATTTCATGGTCATTTCGATGGCGTAAGTATTTCTCTTGTGATTCAGATTGTCAGCGGAATATAAAAATGAAATCGCGTGCACAAATATTGTCGTCGTTTTTTGAGGCTGGGGTGAAGAAATGGAGCTTTTCTGTGCTACGGTTGATTGTTTACCTTTCTGTCTTTCCTGCTCCTTCAATTCTGTCTTTCTGATAACCCATCTTCTCCGTTTCCACCATTGATCTGAGGCTTCTCTGCTGTTTCTCTTTGGGAATCGAAGAGTTCCAGCCGTTACCCTGTGGCCTCCCTTACAACACCCACACCTCAGTCCTTTTCATCCGATTTATCCTCCTCTCGTCTTCCACCTCTCATTCATCTTTTCTCTTCTAATCCGTAACATTGAATTTAAAGCCCGGTGCTCCCCCCCTCGACTTTGCATCGCCCAGCATTTATACGACAGATTTTCCTGCGTCCACATGACCGAATGCAAGCCCGTCTGTGTGTGCATTTCCTGTAAATAACAAGCTGTTGTAACTGTGGTTTGATCCTGCAGGTATATAACAGAGTTTGTAAACCTAGGCAATGTCTCAGCTCTGCGCACGTTCAGGGTGTTGAGGGCATTGAAAACGATTTCTGTTATCCCAGGTAAGACAGGATGGGGCGGGGGACGGTTGGGGGCGGGGTCGGTGTTAGGTGTGCGTGTCTTTCTTTCCTTTTACCTTCCACCCTCCTCCTCAGTGGACAGGCTCTGTGAGTGGCGTCGTTTTTCCTCCTGGTTCGGTGGTGTCGTGCTCTTTGGCGTGTGTGGTTATTGTCATCGTGTTTGTTCTTGTGTGTGATCCTTCCCCTATTTCAGATATGTAACAGAGTTTGTGGACCTGGGCAATGTATCTGCGCTGAGAACATTCAGAGTTCTCCGAGCACTGAAAACTATCTCTGTCATTCCAGGTGAGACTCAGTTTAAACACTAAGGCTGATCCTCTCACCCTTTCTTTTCAACTCACTATTCTTATGATGACGACTATGATTTAAGCAACAGCAAAAATAATTGGAGACAACCATTTTTTGATGTATTTTTCCTCCAAAATTATCAAAAATGGTACTAATACATTTTTGATAGGCTTTGCAGTCTCCTCTAGGGCCCTCCAAAGTGTCTGCACTCTCTTCTGCCCCAGTAGCACTCTCATTATGAGGCTTGTTTCCAAGGCACCAAGCAGTTTCTCTTCAGAAATAGCTTTAACCCACTCCTTTATCACCAACTTTAGGAATAACACCCTGTTCTGTAGCAAAATACATAGTTGATAGAATATGTATAAGGGGGGGAAATCAGGTGATTGTACATTTATCAGCTATGAATCGATCATACTTTCTCAAATTTGCCAGAAATCCATTGTAGTTCTTATGTGACAGAAATGTAATTAAATCAGTTTCTTGCACATTTACGACTGATTGAATTGGAAATAAATGATTCAATGTTTTTGGGGATAAAAACAACCAAACCTTGTATACAGTATGTTTATGTTCATGAGAAATGTTACAGCTCTTAGAGAGATCCCACAGAATACAGCGATTATTTATGTATGAAGACTGCCAAGCCTACTTTGTGAACATATCTCTTATGCTGCATGATGCTTTTCAGTCACTTGCTTTTACAATATAAGTCTAACAAGAGCTTGGCTGACAAATGGCATTGAAAGTTTGATTTGCCTTCTTTTCGTTTTTTAGTTTGATTATTGATTTTCTTTCCTCTCTTTTTATTTTTTTTTTACGACCTTACTTGAATGATATTCCACGCAGAAAAAAAGAAACGGTGCGCTGCTCACATTGTAGAGGTTGGGGACGCAGATGGGATGTTGAATGACCCCTTGACCTTTTTGAGTGACACTGACCACACATCTATCTATCAGTCTATTGATAGAGGATGGGGAACAGATGTGGTGTTCACTCAAAAGAACCGCTGTGGATGTTTTTTTTTTAAAAAAGCAGTCATTTGGAAATATGAAAAGGGAAATTATTATAAGTGCAAACAAAAAGGGGTTATATTTGGATTTGATCTGATTTATACTAATATGAACCACTAATATGAAGTTACAGCAAGTAGCCGATTAGCTTAGCTTAGTACAAAAAGTCTTCATGCTAAGCTAAGCTAACCAACTGCTCATGTGAAAATGTTGAACTACTCCTTTATCAATAATTCACGACGGCCTGTAATCACTGGAGTGGAAGAAAATGTAGCTTTTTCAGGGTAGTTTGAATCCAGTTGAGAATATTTTTTTAATACATTTTTTTTTAAATAATACCTTTCTACAGTTGATATTTTAACATTTAATTTAATTCAATAAGAAGCAGACATAAAAAGGGTTGTTTTGATTTAAATGTTTCTAGAGTTTTTCCTAAGATTGTCCAAATATGTAAGCTTAGATTTAGGTCATATTTTTACGAGAATATATGTACAGCTGGTAAAGCCCACTGTACCTGTAGAGACCAAAGAGAAAAGGGGGATCCTGCTCCCATGTGTGAGGTCCTTGTGGACCCATGTAATCACTGCCAGAGCCAGGATGCCTGTTCCAGAAGGTAAAAAACGATTTTGTCTTCAGCAAAGTTGTGAATGAGACAGACTACAGGGTCCCAGCATGGGGAGTCAGTGCTTTCCTAATGACACCTTATACAAGACAGTTCAAGAAAGTGCCCACGGTGGCGCTGGCATTGAATTGCTCCTGTTCAGCCTTGGAGTTTAAATGCCCTGCATGTGGTTTCCAGCCCCCCTGCCTGTGCCCTTGTCCTTCTCATGGCCTCTCTTTGTGCTGCTGTGCTCTCTTCCTTATGGATTTCCTCTCACATTTCTACAGTCTTCCCCCTCTTGTTCCCTCTGTCCAGCATTGGCAATAAAATGCAAATTTCTTCAATTAAAAAGCTTTTTATGATTTGATTCCAATATTTTCTTACATGGATAAATCTGAAAAGAGTGGGAAGGCTCATGAATATTTCCTGTTTGTTTTGTTTCTAGAGATGTTATGTATGTTATGTCAGTTTTGTCCAAAATGCTACCTTTATCTAAATAAAATAAAACAAGATTTAAGTTGAATTAATATAAATCCTCCTCTTTGTTGGGTTGCTCCAACGAGGAAGGCAATATAATATCACATATTAACAATAGGTTTATTATCACATTAATATTTCACTTATTTACGAAAAAATATTCAATCTGACATGAAAGCAGTAGTGTTACCACTCTCAGCGTATGACCTAAATCCAGTCAAAACTGGATTTTTCACTGATAGAGTCATAAAAAGCATTTGCATAAGAGCTAAATTAGTTAACAAAAGAAGATTTGTTGTAGAAGTAGATTCATCCCTGGGGTACCAGCATCTCCTGCATCACCTGTGTGGTCTGCGTGATTACCCTCCAGGCCTGAAGACCATCGTGGGCGCTCTGATCCAGTCTGTGAAGAAGCTCTCGGATGTGATGATCCTGACCGTCTTCTGCCTGAGCGTCTTTGCCCTCATCGGTCTCCAGCTCTTCATGGGCAACCTGCGCCACAAGTGCGTGATCTGGCCAATCAACACCACCAAGACCATCGACTGGAAGGAGTACATCATGAACGACAGTGAGTAGAGGCCGAGCGTTGCCAACGGTGAGCTGGCAGCGGCCCGAGGAGTGTGAGTCACCCCATATGCTGGAACGACAAAACACCATGTCAGTTTGGCCCTGGATGGACAAAAGGTCCAAACTGGTTGAATTTCACCGTGCTTATTTGAAATGTGCATGTATGAGCAAACTGAAGTAGGGATCGTTCTGAGGCTGGTGGTGGATAAACAACTTCAGCTGCGACAGAATGTGAACGAAATGACTCATTCTGGCTTCTTGGTTTTCCTCCAGCCAATTTCTACTTCCTGCCGGGCCAGTTGGACGCTCTTCTCTGTGGGAACAGCTCCGACTCTGGGTGAGTTGCTTCCTCCGAATGCTGTTGATCCTTACGGAGACCTGCTGTAGCTCTTCCAACTCTAAGCCTGAAGTCAGTTTACATCGCAAGTAAATAGTGCTGAGTCATTTTCGGGCTGGGTGCCCTGTGCTCTCTCTCTCTCTCTCCCTCTCCCTCCCTCTCTCTCTCCACCCCTCAGCCGCTGCCCGGAGGGCTTCACATGCATGAAAGCTGGGAGGAATCCAAACTACGGCTACACCAGCTTTGACAGCTTCGGCTGGGCCTTCCTGGCTCTCTTCCGACTCATGACACAGGACTTCTGGGAAAACCTTTACATGCTGGTAAAGATGATGCATCAAGTGAAGCTTGTCTCATTGGAGGCATATTCAACACAAACAATATTTTAAATAGCATCTATATACACTAAAATAGGGATGAAACGAGGTAAAAAAAAGTGATTCGTGTAGTAAAAATGTATGTAATGTAAGTATTTGCTGCTTCTGGTTCCTTAAATGTGAAAAAGTTCTGTTTTTATATCACTGTTACTTGAATATTGTCCTGCTTTCAACTGCAACTCAATTCAACTTTATTGACACTGCCCCAAATCACACAAGCTATTTTTAGACCTTCCATTCAAGCTATTAGAGGATGTCACTTTGGTGTCTCAGATTTTGTGACATTAAGATTATTCAATAACATACTCAATAGATTTATTAACGATGAAAATGATGGTTATTGCTCAGTCATCATTGCAGCCCTGTTCTATAGACCAGTGTAGCGGATTTCCCTGCAGAAAAGACTGATCCATGCTCAGCTTATTCTCTTGTGCGTTGTCAAGCTCAGTCTATGTGCATGCTGTAACTCAGAAAATGGTGGATCGTTCTGTTTTCCCTTGTTCCCACTTTGACTCACCTCATCTGCAAACTGTAACCACTTCTGTCCCGTCTGTCAGCCTGTGGAGACACTCCGGCCTCCACACACGGAGGCCGAGTGGAAGGAAGTATGAAATATTAACAGCTCAGGATTACAGTACGGCCAATGAGGGAGATGAGACCTGATGGGAGCCTTCTAACTCATCCTTCTATTTTTGCTCCTATCTTGTAAATTTAGGTCTCAACTACGCGCTGCTATTGTGTATGTTTCTTCTGGCAGGTGTTCAGAAATGAAAGGCAATTGATGTGGCAGAGCTGAGGTCTTATTATTTATACTTCTGTAGTAATTCCACTGAGGGTTTTTTTTTTTTTTACCTGCCCACGTGAGATTTGGTGATGTATTGGACTAGAAGACAATGATTTGGAGTGTTTGTGCTTCTCCTGGAAATGTTGTGTTACATACACTTCCCAGCACTACAACTACATTCATAATTGATGTGTGAGGGAATTTCACTTCAGGAAGCCCTCCGTTTTTGCTCTTCTCCCTGACGACAGTAGTCCACCTTTTAGATGGGGGGAACCAAAGGAGGCCGATCAATGAGAACATTTCAAAATTGGGGTCCTTCTTATCCACTAAGAACCTCTTAAATACCAGTGGAAAAAAACATGTTCTTTTCAAGATTTATACAGAATGTTGTGATTTTTTTCTGCTATGCTTCTGCATCCCAATCACAGGGTATACGCATGTTCCGGTATAGACCAAGAACAGATTGTTGTGTAGCAGTTCATCCCTGTATGAGATGATAGTTCAACTCATTTTAGCACATTACTAGTCATAAACCACAAACAGACCTTTTAATGTAGGTGTTTTTTTAGGTCATTGTGCCTGTTCTCTTCTCCCGACCAGCATGTGCGATGAGTTGAACTCCTGGTCTTTGGTTAAGTATCTGACGTCATGAATGTCTCTGCTGTTCCATCCCATCTAACCTCACCTCTGCCTCCCAACAGACTCTGAGGGCGGCAGGGAAGACCTACATGATCTTCTTTGTGTTGGTGATCTTCGTGGGCTCCTTCTACTTGGTGAATCTGATCTTGGCTGTGGTGGCCATGGCGTACGAGGAGCAGAACCAGGCCACCATGGAAGAGGCCCTGCAGAAAGAGGAGGAATTCAAGGCTATGCTAGAGCAGCTCAAGAGACAGCAGGAAGACGCCCAGGTCAGCCCCCTGCAGGACGGAGCAGGAATCTATTCCTTAGTCACGTTATATCATTGTTCTGACTTCCTCTCACGTGTGTGTTTCTTTGCAGACGGCTGCCATGGCAACCTCTGCGGGTACCGTATCGGAAGATGCAGTGGAGGACGATGGAGGAGGGCACCTGTCATGCAGTTCCTCTGAGATGTCGAAGCTCAGCTCCAAGAGCGCAAAAGAACGCCGCAATCGTAAGAAGAAGTGGCGTCAGAAAGAGCAGGACAAGGAGAAAGGCGACAGTGAGAAGTTTGTCAAGTCGGAGTCGGACGACGGCAGCAAGAGGAGCCGTTTCCGTTTCCCTGATAATCGCCTGGGTCGAAAGTCTTCCATTATGAACCAGGTGAGGGAAACAAGACTAATGTCTGGATGTGCTGCTAAGCAATGTGTTGAGCATCGCTTGAATGGTCAGTTGAAAGGGTCACACAAACACACAAAAAAAGAGACCAAACAAGACATCAGGGTCACAGAATTGTAATAGAGATGCTTTTTTATCTCTATGAATAAAATATAGATGTTAAAAAAAAGTGGCTGTGTACTTTTTGACTGTCAGGTGAGGAACATTTCAGACTGAGAGTGCTTCTATTGTACAGTATGGTGTTGCATGAACTCCCATATAGAGGAGCATATAGTGGCCAGAGATATAGAAACACATGTCCACGTCCTGAATTATTCAAAGTGATTACATGAATGTTTCAAAGGGAGCAATCCTGCAGCTTTGCTTAGACCTCAATAGGGCTCCACTGACTCTTAGAATGTGTTTATTTCAGGGTCCAGTTCCAGTTGAACTGGCCTACTATGTGTGCGTGCAGATATAATAATATTGGGATCAATACTAGCAGCTGGCCAGATTGATGCTGTCATGACTCATGTTCCTTTCTACGTTGTGTCAGCTGCATGTATCTCTGTCCTGTGTGTGTGTGTGTGTGTGTGTGAGACCTTGACAGCGTAGGATATCATTGACCTAATTATGTATTTGCATCTTGTTTATTAAGTTACATGATTACAGGAGAATAGGGAAACGCTCCTGAGGGAAAAGCGTCCTGGTTGAACCCCACAGATGCTGACCTTCATCATGACCTCCAAAACCAATGACAAATAGCACAAATATGATGGTGCAGTGAACTGTAATGCATACTCACCCTCCCCCATGTGCTAAAAAAAACGTCTCCTCTCTGTCTCCTCTCTCTCATACTTCTTCGACCTCCAGTCCCTCCTCAGCATACCCGGCTCACCTTTCCTGTCCCGCCACAACAGCAAGAGCAGCATCTTCAGTTTCAAGGGCCGCGGTAAGGACGTGGGCTCGGAGAACGAGTTCGCCGACGACGAACACAGCACGGTGGAGGAGTGCGAGGAGCGCCGCGGCTCCCTGTTCAGCCCCTATCGGCGGAACAGCTACAGCGGCTTCCACGGGAAGAGGAACAGCACGGTGGATTGCAACGGTGTGGTGTCGCTCATCGGCCCCGGGCCTGGCGGACGCCTTCTGCCTGAGGTGAAAATAGATAAGGCAGCTACTGACGACAGTGTAAGGAAGTCAATGAGTAGACCTATCTAGGCATGGCCCCCCCTCTCGTCCTTTCCTTTTCTTTCTCGCTCTCTACTTTTACTCTGTCATCTCTGCAAGTCCGTATGTATCTCTTGGCTAAGCGCTCGCGCCTCCCCTCCCCCAGCGATGTATGCTGCCCTCCAACAGTAGACAAAGGATGGAGAAAGTTTTAGAGGGAATATGCTGTAGCGAAAGTTAGCGAAAACTGGGTCTGTCAGTGACTTCCAGGAAATTTCTGTTGTTTGATTTGGACGATGAATGTCAATGTTTTGAATGTTCATATCAAATGATTTATTCATATATGCACCCTGCTCACACTATCATAAGGCACTAACCAAACAGACATGATTCTACTCATGCGCCGGCCGATTACATTTTGGCACATACGTCCACCTCCGGTGTCACCAAGTTCATATTTAACACATAAAACGCAACTTTTGTTAACACACAGCATATCATGATGAGTTAACATGCTCTGGTGTGTTGATGTGTTCCTCCTCCAGGCATCCTGGTCCTATGCTAGCCTGTGTGGGTAGATCTACAGTAGGAGGCGGAGGAAACAGGGGACCAGCACTATAGAGCCACAGAAATGCTGGTTCCCTTATACGCTGCTAATATACCAAAGCAGATGCACAAGCAACACACACCATCCTATCAAGCCTTAATTATATAGAATTTAAGAAATAAAAGGAGGGCTGCTGTCCTTGTCCGTCTTTACCTTTCCCTGTCTTCCAAAATCTCCCTGGTCAACATTAATGAATTAGTTGTGCCTCAATGTAGTTAGCATGGTAGATTCAAATTCAAAACAGAAACAAGCATGACGTAGATGGTAGAACGATGGCTATGGTGTCTGTAATTTTCTCTCCCTCTCTTTGACTTGGAGCATGCTCATGCATGACAACTGGATTGATCTGAACTATCTGCCTACATATGATCTCTCTGACTTGATGGTTGCAATATAAGTTGTATGGTTTTAAAAGTAGGAAGATACGGTAGCGTCAATTTGCAAGTAACGTTAAAATGGCCAGATTTGGGAGATACTTAGTAAAATGACCTAATGATTATATTGCAATGGCAGCAAAGCCTCCATTACTGCATGACGGGACTGAACATGCATTCATGCAGAAGCAGTTCTCTTTGCACAATATCGCACAATCCATTTATTATTTAATCGGGATGAGCTAATTACATTCGGACACAATTAGGTCAAGTAGCCCGAGACCACTGCTCCCACTTTGGCTGAGACCTGCATGCATTTACAGCATACACACATCTTCCTTGAAACCAGCATTGATATAGAAAAGACTGAAACATGCCCCAGACCCCCCCAAAAATCTGATCACGACTACTTTTTTCCTGCCAATGCTGTTGTGCACTTCCCTCCGCCGGCCACCGGTGGTGCTGTGGGATGGTGTTCATGTCCTCTCCATGGGTGCTTGATTCTTCCTCTCCTCCTGACAGCCCACTACTGAGGTTGAGGTGAAGAAGAAGCTGTCGGGCTCCCTGATGGTGTCTGTGGACCAGCTCAATACCTCCTTTGGGCGGAAAGAGCGGGCCAACAGTGTCATGAGCGTCATTACCAACACACTAGTGGAGGGTACTGCCACTTTAACCCAGCTTTTTAACCTGCTATCTCATTATTCTTTAACTAGCGCTGCTCTCATTGGTTGACTAGTTTGACATGGAATTTCCTGCTTATCTGCTTTGCATATCCAACAGTACCAGATACATACAATGCATACTATTTTATCTATCATTTGATACCATTGCATGCGGTATGCTCAAGCACGCAAGTATGTTTGGTTTTGATGTGTGATTCGCGCTATGTCTTCAGAACTGGAGGAGTCTCAGCGCAAGTGTCCGCCATGCTGGTATAAGTTTTCTAACACATTCCTGATCTGGGAGTGCTCCCCCGATTGGATTAAGATCAAGGAGACCGTGAACCTGATTGTCATGGACCCCTTCGTGGACTTAGCCATCACCATCTGTATTGTCCTCAACACCCTCTTCATGGCCATGGAGCACTACCCCATGACCGGCGACTTTGAACACATGCTGTCTGTCGGCAATCTGGTGAGTTGCAATCTTTTTTTTTGTTCTTTTATTGTGCATCTAATTCCACCGGTTAAGGAACTCGCTTTCTTCTCCTTTGCAGCTCACAGAGAGCTGTTATTTTTGGGACCGTAATTGGCAGCTCTTTCATTGCAGATTCAGAGTTGAAAGGAGGAGGAAAAAAAACCCCATCCTCAACCCCCCCCTGCTGTTTTCTTGTATCCATGCATTTCACATTTCTTCACATGCACGTGTTCCCTGTCTTGTACTGCCATCTCTCTTTCTCTCCTCTGGTTGTGTGGAGCTGCTGTGTGCTTTAGTGGGACCAGCCTGACTCTCTGCTGGTTGGCTGACTGGTGGGAGGCTGGCATTAATATTTCATGGAGCCCGATCGATGAGCCGCTCTACAACGGATCAACACAACCTGGCCATTTTTAGCTATTAGCATTTTGAGGGAAAATAAGTCAATCTTACCTATGGCATCATGATTGCTGTTTTTACTTTTCAGTATCACATTTGTTAACATAGGTTGTGTCCCAGAACGTTAACATCTATAAAGCACAACTCGGATAATGGGCCACAACAAACATTAGAATCTGCTTTACAGCCTCAGATCGCTTGTGAAATATGCTGTTGTGCCAAATCCAAATGTTCAGATCTGTTCCCTTTCCTACCTGCCAGGTGTTCACGGGGATCTTTGCAGGGGAGATGCTTTTCAAGTTGGTGGCTATGGATCCGTACTACTACTTCCAGGAGGCCTGGAACTGTTTCGATGGTTTTATTGTGACGCTGAGTTTAGTGGAGCTGGCTCTGGCTGACGTCGAGGGTCTGTCTGTGCTGCGGTCGTTCCGATTGGTAAGCGTTCATCTCAGTTCCTCTTTAAATAACATGTGGAGTTGACGTCTTTTGCAGTTCACTTTATCCGCTGCGAGTGCTTGCAGGCTAGCTGAATGTTTATACTGGTTTTGACTAAATCACATCCCTTCTACTCTCACCTCCCGCTATATAGCTGAGAGTGTTTAAGCTGGCCAAGTCATGGCCCACCCTCAACATGCTGATCAAGATCATCGGTAACTCCGTGGGAGCCTTGGGAAACCTGACCCTGGTGCTGGCCATCATCGTCTTCATCTTCGCCGTGGTGGGCATGCAGCTGTTCGGCAAGAGCTACAAAGACTGTGTGTGTAAAATCTCTCTGGACTGCGAGCTGCCCCGCTGGCACATGAACGACTTCTTCCACTCCTTCCTGATCGTCTTCCGGGTGCTGTGCGGCGAATGGATCGAGACCATGTGGGACTGCATGGAAGTGGCGGGCCAGGGCATGTGTCTCATCGTCTTCATGATGGTCATGGTCATCGGTAACCTGGTGGTGAGTTCACAGAATTGTCTTTAGTGATTTAGAATCGACATCCAGTTACTGACGTCACATTTTGTGTCCGAAGGTGTTGAACCTCTTCCTTGCCTTGCTGCTGAGCTCGTTCAGCGCCGACAACTTGGCCGCGACAGATGACGACGGCGAGCCCAACAACCTGCAGATTTCTGTCGGGCGCTTCAAGGTAGGCATCGCATGGATAAAGGCGAAGATGCGGGTAGTGATGGCCAGCCTGCTGAAGAAACCCCAGATGGAGGATGAGCAGAAACCGTTGGACGACATGTATGACAAGAAGCTGAACTGCATCGCGAACCACACCGGGGTGGACATCAACCGCGACCTGGACTACGCCAAGAACGGCAACTGCACTACCAGCGGTATCGGCAGCAGCGTGGGCAAGTACATGATCGACGAGGACCACATGTCGTTCATCCACAACCCGAACCTGACCGTCTGCGTGCCCATCGCGGTGGGGGAGTCCGACTTTGAGAACCTCAACACGGAGGACTTCAGCAGCGAGTCGGAAAATGAGAACAGCAAAGAGGTCAGTGAGAGGAATGCATCGAAATGACCCGCTTCTAATAGAGTATTCAGACGGGCAACGAAAAAAAAGACAGGAATATGCAGCATACATTAAAATAAAACTTAAAAAAAAAATGTTTGCAACCTTTTAGAATAACATCATGTTTTTGTCAGCTTTTCTGCACTATGTAATTTCCTGACAAGGCCATGGTGTGGCAGGCTACTCGCCGCTGTTCAGACACTAATATAACTCCATTATTCAATAGAGTCATATAGAGTGGCTGGATCAGGCAGACATGGATATCTGCTGATGTATGTCTTTTTGATAAAATGCATTTAGAAGACTTTCAGAACAGATGATCTGCCATTCGGGGTTGTAATCTTGTCCATCTCAATAAGGAAGGAAAACCTCCATAATCCAATAAGTGCTTTCTTTTTTAAAGCCTGAGCGAACACAATTTGTATATATGGTAACAAAGCCTGACAGGTCCAGACTGGTCTTCACTAGTCCTTCCCAAGTCATGCAATACAGACAGAAATTTTCCTGAATCACTGAGACGTGGCGTCTGCATTTCTCTGTGTGTCTGGATGTGTGTGATCAAACGTCTGCGTCTCTGCAGCTGGATGACACCAGCTCGTCGGAGGGCAGCACCATCGACATCAAGCCAGATGTGGAGGAGGTGGTGGTGGTGGAGCCGGTGGAGGAATACTTGGACCCAGAAGGGTGTTGGACAGATGGTGAGACCGCTGCTCCCACGGCACCCATTACCTCCACCCCATAGCACAGAGACTCCCCCTGGGCTCATTGGGAATGATAGGGCAGTGATAGGGGTGAAGGACAGTGTGATTATGAAGGATCACACATGGGGACTTTATCTATTTGTCTCTCAGGACGCTCACAATAATACACTGATATATAAACACACAACTTTAGAAGTAATTATAATGATAATATGTCAACTGGATCTAGTCCCATATTCCCCGGAAATTCCTCAAAACCCCACATATTCATTTAAAGACTTGAAATTTGCTAACCGCAGTATGTCCAATGCTTTTTTCGCCTCCTGTTTGTCCTCAGGTTGCGTGGCTAAGTATAAGTGCTGTGAGGTGGACATTTCTACGGGCTGGTGGAAGAAATGGTGGTACCTGAGAAAAACCTGCTACCTGATTGTGGAGCATAACTGGTTTGAGACCCTCATCATCTTCATGATCCTCCTCAGCAGCGGTGCCCTGGTAAGGAGTCCTGCTACAGGCCTGTTACATACTTTTACTTTACTGACGAGAGAAAATCACAGCCGGATACAGATTGAATGATTAAAGATAGATGTACTTCATAGGGACCGGTGTGTCTACAGTGTGACACTAAGGAGGAAAACAAGTGCTTCAGCTGGTCTCAGAGCTGCTGGCGTTGGGGGAGGGTCCAGGAGTGCCTGTGATTAATGGTCCGTACCATTTATCACACAGGGGTGCTATTTCTGAGGGCTCAAGTGGGGCCTTGTTCTCAAGCGTGTCAAATGCTACTAAAATAAGAGCAAAGCCTGCTGCAAATCTACAGCTGTGGGGTTATTTGAAATACTTCACACAGAACATATATATTATATCTGTAATCCAAAGTGTAGTGCTGTGTACAATTCCATCAGCGGAATCATAAAGGTGTGATGTCATGTCCTGATCTGTGTTTCCCGTTCCTCCGCAGGCCTTTGAGGATGTGTACATCGAGCAGAGGAAGACTATTCGCATCATTTTGGAGTACGCCGACAGGGTTTTCACCTACATCTTCATCCTGGAGATGTTGCTGAAATGGGTGGCCTACGGTTTTGTCAAGTATTTCACCAACGCCTGGTGCTGGCTCGACTTCTTCATTGTGGATGTAAGTCCAGCTCTTATTTCCCCCATCGGGTGACGTAGACTAAGAGATTAATAAGAACCGTTATTTGGTCCTCAACCACACCCTGGTCCAACAGCAACGCACTGGTACAAACACAACAACGAAGCTGTGATAATTTGTCTTTATTAGACTGTTATGAACCACGTCATACATATAGGATGTGGACACAGGATTTACTGTTCTAACATGTCTAAGTGTTGCCCCTAGTGTTGTCCTTTGGGTGTGGTTAGGTTGTGGTTAGAAATGAATATCTGCTTCATGGCATGCATGAGGTGAGTGGGCATGTTGTTTACAATAAAATAAATAAAGCCACTTTATTAAAGGACCGTGTTTTACAAGACTGTTCTGCAGTCTGTCCTCGTCAAGTGTACACATGCCAGAGTCACCTTTTACATCTCCATCAAGCAACATGCCCTAATATGTACTTGGTTAATTACTCTTGAGCTGCTTGAATATGTACATCAATAATCTGCTCAGGAATTAAAACACTTTATCCGGTGTGCTGCTAGCAACACACCGTTTTGTCTATTTCTAATTTTACAGTTTTAGGACAGTAAGAAGAAATGATTCACATTTGAACACACAGCTATTTAGGCACGGATGCTAACAAACGTTTGTCTATCAAATCAATAACTACATCGATTACAACCATATTCAAGTCATGCTCGGAAAACAATGGGATGTGTCAAAAATATGTCTCTGTGCTACTTTTCTTGCCTGTGTCTCTGACCTGTACGATGTTTGATCTTTGCC
Source organism: Eutrigla gurnardus (assembly GCF_963514095.1). Lineage (NCBI taxonomy): Eukaryota > Metazoa > Chordata > Actinopteri > Perciformes > Triglidae > Eutrigla > Eutrigla gurnardus. The sequence continues at coordinate 13,891,638 of NC_139922.1, read as the reverse complement.
TTTGTCCTCTCTCTCTCTCTCTCTCTCTCTCTGTGTACTTCTCTGCTCCTCGTGTCTGTCAAGATCGAAAGACTGAAATGGGGAAATTTCTTCAATCTATTCTTTGTTAGTCACATATATTATCACATTTTAATCTTATTTTGTCTATTTCTAAGACGACATAAGCTTAGACTGTGAGGGATTTCAATGAGAATCCAATGTGAAAGAAGACAATGAGGGGACCATTTTCATGGCTGGGAGCTTAAAGCGTCTGCAAGCATTGATTTCAATGCTTGCAGAACTGGAATAGAATAAGAATTTCCCTAATTTCTGACTTTCTCCTTGAACTAACCACCTCTCCGCAGTGTCCAACACCTCAGCCAATACCCGTGAATGGACTCCTATCAATGGCCAGAGGTTGCCATATTGATTTATCAGCTCTTGTATGCCAGATTCCATTCAGCAGACATGCATTTATTATAAACAATGTTCACTTCATTTTCTATATTCATGCATTTATATATTTAATTTATTACAAGGCTTAAAATTGCACATAATTATATTAAGACTTCCTAAAGATTTCAGCTTTTTTAATCTTCAAGGTATGACCTTACCGCACACATAAAGCTAAAATCCCACCACCCTGTATTGCTTCTGGTTATTGCCACTGTAGACTCCCTGCCCGTGGGTGTGTTGTCAAGCCCAACACCTGGGACAGTGCAGGGCGCCACGTTTCCCAAGTTGGGAACACGTTACAGAGAGCGGCGTCCCTCTTCCCCTCTTTCCCCGTTCTCCTTTTATTCCCTCTTGAAAGTGTAAACCTCAGGAATGTGGTGATATTGTGCTGGGATGTAATGATGGTGGGTGACAGGCGGCCGGCGGTAAGTTTGGTCTTCACTAGCGCTCCCCCTCTTAAAAAAACAAAAGAAGGAAAGCCTTGGGCTTGATGAGTCTGGGTTGTGTTGTGGCCTGACTGTGTTGTGGGGTGAAACCATTGCCATGGACTCAGAAAAAGGGGGGGACACCATCATTCGACCAGCCTGTATTTTTTCTCTGCCTGACTCTTTGTGTGGGTGCGCTCCTCCTCATTTCCCTTGTGATTCTGTATCTTTCTGTTACCCATTTGATTCGTGTCTTCCTGATTTTCATTAAAAGGATGTTTTTGTGTTTTATTATGTATTTGCTAAAAAAGGCACAGGGCAAGAAATGTAATGTTAGAAAGTTAAGTGTTTACTGTTTAGTTAAATCTGTTAAGACATAAACGTCGCAGCATAGTGACTGGTGAACACAATCAGATTATATATATTTTTATATTTTTAATATTTTACTAACATTGTAGGAATAATCTTTCATATTGTATACCTATGTATCTTATATTGCCAGTTAAAAGTGATAAAACAGTGTGAGGGAGATATGTGTCATACTCCATTCATCTTTCTTTTTTTTATACTCAGATTATTATTATTATTGTTTTGTTGTGTTTTTTTTCATTTGTTTTCAGTTTGCTTTATTTCTGTTTGGTTTGTGCTGTCGTCATCATGGGATCACAGCCCCAGATGTCATTGGCCTTGCCTTGCAGAGCTCTGTGAGAAGGACGTTGAGGCACTGAGGTCACTCCCACACAGCTGGCCCAGCAGGGGGGCCAGAGGCCAGGCACCCCAAAGGGGGGCTCTCCGAGGGGTCAGGCTGAAGGTGACAATTACCCCAAACACTGTAGTGTAGATCAAGGCAAAATCTTTATTTTACTGTCTCCCCACCAGAAAAGCTTCAAACTTATTTTAAGGCAGTGTTATGGATTTAAATGGAGGCTTTGTGCTAAAGAGTTAGTACTCTGAACGTACATTCACATATACAGTAAGAAGTCTGAATCCATGCTGCCACCTTTCTGTCGAGCTTTCCCTAGATTCGATGATTTCCACCCATTAGATGGATGACAAGCTGATAGTCTTGTCATCCATGTTGATCGTGGCGTCAGTGAAAATTCAGATTTTGCCTGTTATAAACCTCCCTCCGTGACTTTTGGTAAGCTTTGGATGTTGTGTACTTCTTGCGGTGAATTTGACCGGTTGGTGTCGGTGGCTCGTTGGAGGTGCTCACATGTGTCCACTGTTGAAATTTCCCCTTATTTGTAAGGAACTGGTATGACCCCTGTTTAAGTCCCTCCAGCATCCACACTGGGATTGCAGTTAGTAAAAAAAAATAAGACTTCCTGTGATTATGCACTAATTCTAATCTAACTGCCCACTCATGCATTTTGCATCTAGAATAACTGCATTCAGTCAAAGAATCCTTCATTACAAAGCTTCCCCGTGCAGCAGACAGCCTGTAATCACTGTCGTAGCACACTTTAGTGACTTTATCAAGTCTAAATCAGTGCATCAGCACTTCACACCACCCCTTAAAGAACATTAGTGCATCAGCTTATTGACCATCATCCATTTCCTCCTTTGTTAAAGATGCAATTCTGTATATGTGTTCAGTTAACTTCAGCTATATGGCCCAGAGCTCTAGGGGATTCACTATTACCAAACCATTACTCCTAAATGTACATTGATTTGTGGCAATATGTGTTCTGTATTTGCTATGTTGCTCAGATTGTATATGAACAAATTACAAAATGTAAGTGTTTTTAAGTGAATGAAGGGTTCTTTGGCTGTAGCCATGCCTCTGTGGCTGCTGCCGGACGTGAGAGGGGCTGCACCAGTTTCTTTGAGGTTACGTGCCGTTATTGTTAACCGTTGTTAACGGTGTGTAACTCGACATGTATTTTTGTCCTTCCAGTGCCATCCAGTGCTAATAACTATTATCCGGTCTGCCCTTAACCCCCATCCCCTGTTTCTTGTGTGTGGTTCATGTGACTGTGGCTCTCCTCTTTGACTCGAAATGCCCTGTGATGAATTTGATTTGATGTCTGCGAAAACAAAAATGGCAAAGTGACCCACTTGTACATGTTTACTTGTATTCTTTCTCTTAGGTTCCATTAGTTTGTCTGTCTTAAATTATATGGGATTTTATGCCTCAGCCCGAGAGCGACATGGAGAGACAATGTTAGAGGGGCAAGGGTAAGGCTCTCAAGTCTGTTGGGTTATTATCAGCTTCTACAGGGTAGCATCCCCCCCCCCCCCCCCCCCTCCCCACCAACTCCTCTCCCCCTGCTCTCCCAGTCCCTTCTCTTGTATCTTTGCTAAATCATGTAGCACTCTTTTTCTGCCTAATGTACTCTCTATTTGAGTCTTATGTCTCTATCTCCTCTCTTTCTCTCTCAACCACAAATTTCTTTGCAGGTACAAAGGAGTTTTCACATGTCGTCAACTGCCCCCAAATAACAGACAAACATCCCCTAAAAAACACTACGCACAGACCTATATTAAACATTGACCTTCTCTCTCAGTGTATATACATGTATAAATGCAATATTATACATGTATATACATGCATCGATTTATGTGTGTATGTCAAGCAACTCTCCGCCTATGCCAGGGCCGTCTCTCTTCCCTAGTGAATATTCTCACTTCTAACAGTTTGGAACCTCTTTTGCTTCTCTGTTTTTGTGTAGGTGTCTATAGTCAGCCTTGTAGCTAATGCGCTGGGCTACTCCGATCTAGGGCCCATTAAATCACTCAGGACACTAAGGGCCTTGAGACCCCTCAGAGCCTTGTCACGTTTTGAAGGGATGAGGGTAAGATCCAAAGCTAAGCAGCTGATCCTTCCGCATGCCCATTCAACAGTTTAAAGCATGCTAGAACTGATCTAAAAAAACAAACAAACTAAGAGGAAAAATAACTCCAAAATTTTGGGGGATTGTTTTTTAAAACCGGGAAATGAAAGCCAATAAGTCACCTTTCCATGCGCAGTCCTGTACCATGCCTTTCTTAGAGCGAAAGAACAAGTCATGATGCAGCTGGGAGAGTAAAGTTACAGTATGTAATGATGTAATAAGTTGTATTGCCAGCAGAACAACATGCATTTCAATTGATTTTTTTTAAACAAACAAACAAATTGATTTGTTTCCTATTAAATAAGAAGCAATTTTTTCACAAGCTGCCTCATCACATAAGTGACAATCTATCAATTCTGGGTGCTTCATCTTTGTTTCTTCTTGATTGGCCAAAGTGAATGCAAAATTGTTCAAATCTAACCAGACGTACATGTCATTTCATAGAGCATTCAACTCAACAAATAGCTCTTCATTTGGCCTGATTGTCAACCACTGCTTTTAACTGAGAACCCTCCCTCCCCTCCACATGAACCCCTCCCACACCCACCCCCAGCTCCCATAAACCCCCATCCTCCCTCCCCAGCTCACACCATCCCCCATTATTGAGAACAACCAGTGGGAACCAGGGAGCTGCAGGACAACTAAACCTCTGCCCAACCAGTCACACCCAAACTCTGCCAAGCAACCACTCAGAGGAATCAATCCCACATGTAATAAAGCAGGAATCACTTGCGACATTGCCTTTGGTCACTTCAACCGAACCTTCCTAACATATCTGATTGGTCATCTCTGTGACTGGCGGTAGCAATAGGTTGCACCTGGTTGTTGTCACCCGTAGTCCGCCCTTGTCTCTTTCTTCCTCCCTAACTCTCTTGAGCTCATTCTCATCTACTACTCATCACCCTTTGGACTAGTTTGAGCTTCTCTTCTTCACCTCAACGCCTCCCCACCACCTCCTCAACCCCACATGTGCAGCAACCAGCCCCCCCCCCCCCCCCTTCTCCTTTTCTTCCGCACGCCCTTACCCCTCCACTACTCACTCCACCTCGACCCGGTTCGGCTGGGTCGGACCACTGGAGGGTCACCACACTCTCCTGCTTGTCCAGGATCGTTCTGCATCAGGGACTGAGACAGAAACCACACACTCACAGTGTTGTGGCTTTGGGAGAAAAATATTTGTTAAGCTTCTGCCAGCGTCAGCACTTTGGGTCGTACCATCCGACTTACAGTCGTGGCGGGTAATTGCTGTACGTTTTTGTAAACATTTATCCACATTAAACACTTAATTTAAAATCTTTTTTTAGTGCCTTTCTTTGAGAATGCAGGCAGAAGCTTAGCAAATATGCTAGGCTGCCATTTCACACAAGTCATGTCATGGCACCACAAACTGTAGCACATACGGCGGACGCTGGCTCCCTGTTGCCTTCCACTCCCACAGGAAGTGAAACTGGGAGGCAACAACATGCCCAGTAAAACTCTGACTTTGAGTTCTGGGTCTGGGTGGGTGGTGGCCGTAGGTACAGCGTTCGGACAACACTAGACAGACGACGCGTCGCCCCTCTAAGCACGTCCCCAAAATGACAGACCAGCAGGAGAAGAAGGCCTGTGCAATTATCTAGCGGGCGGGTTGACTATAAATTTATTGCAAAGTCTCATTCATACGAGATATCCAGCGACTAAAATGTGATGCTGTTGTACGTTAGCAGACATCAGTGCTTTTAGGCCCTGGATAGGCTTTATGGAGGCTGTCGTGTTTCACAGACATTTTATAGGTTTAATTGTTAATTCTGGGATGGGAAATAGAGCTGTGATGTCATTTTTGGGGATGGAGATCATGGCAGATTTGCTTTAAAAGAACGTAATGATGCCGAAACCAGTGCCCTTATGAATGACCTCATTCATGTGGTATGTGGTGTATGTGGTAAGAGAGGTGAGGGAGGCCTGGTCACGCAAAGGGAAACAAATAGAGGAATTTGATCCTGCTGTATCAATTTCTTTTACTATAATGTCCATCAATCGATTTATCATTTAAGTTTGAACTGAAAATGCATTTTTTTAGGTCCAAAGCAATAAATAAATGAATAGGGAAGCACATGAATGGAGAGATGACACCATATGAAAGAGATTCTGGAGAGTTAGAATGATGAGAACTTTTTATATCCCTGCTGGTTGAGTATTGTTGCACGATGCGTTGCACAGGCCAACGCAACTCAACGACGCCGAGCGAGCGGTGCAGCTTCAATCGGACACATTGCACTGCTTAACATGCAATGGTTACGGGCTGATCTGACTACCTACTTTGAGTACTTTTGAGCAATGCATTGTACAGGAATGACAACATCTCCGGTCATCTTAACCCCACTTTCACTAAATCCCATTATTTTCCTGACGACCTTGCCGATGTTTAAGTTGCACCAAAAGACATTGAAATGACAGTGATTTTTGGTAGTTTAACCTTTGCCAGCTACTAAACATCTTAGGGGCCTTCGGATGAAACCTTCAAACCCAATCACTTTTATGGCCCGTCTCCACTGTGAACAGGCCAACACATATACAAGTTTAGTCTTACTGTACCGTATATTTCGTCAGACATTACCCATTACAAACCATGCAAAGATGCACAAGCAAGCATAGCTTCAACCATTATCTCTTTAGCCGCGATCTCTCTATCCACACATATCTCTATTTATTTATTGATTGATTTGAGCGGTTCTTGAGATTGCACAATGCCATGTAACACGCATGTACTATAACTGCCCGATGCATTATGCATTTTGGAAAGCCATTTTCCCTCTTTCTGAGAATGCTTTCCACACAGCATGGCCTAATTCTTTCTCGAAACACCGAACTTGTGAAAGCGGTTCAGTTGTATCTCAGATCGAGACAAAGAGTCATTCTCTCAGCGAGTGCAAAAGCAACACTGTCAAGGAAAGGCCTGTAATTGTATTTGAAAATGATCCTAATGGCGATTTTTCTTTAGACACAATATTTTACCTCTCGACAGCACATGTTTAAGATCCAACGTCAGCCAGTGAAGGTTGTGTACACGCTGAGAGAATCCTGCTCTAGAGCTCCTCCCTGTCTGTCTGTAATGAGGAGGGAATATGGCTCCATAAAACGAGTCTGCCAAAGACGTGCATGCTCAGCTGTCTGCCTGAGAGCTGCTGGTCGGCCTGCCTAACACTGGTAGTGAGTGGTTCACTATGTGCTGAGCTTGTTACTGCCTATGGTAAATCTACGGGAAATCAGATTGGATTGCTAGAAAGGCCTAGATTTTGGGGTGGTGGTGGGAATTATTATATAATGTTCTATTGTTTGATTTATTCATGGGTAAGGGTTGGTAAGATTAAGAATAACAATTGCTTGGGTGGTAAGAGTGGACACTTCATAGTGGTATGGCAAACACTTGTTTATTAAGTAAATTTGAAGAAACATATCAACATCTACTTTATAAAATGTACTTCTCGCAACACTGTCAAATGCTCCCATTATAAATTTATGTCATTATTTTGGGATTTAATTTGCAAATATACATTAAGTGAGGTATTAACAGGCGCATTTAAAAGTTTTGTGAGTCTTTGGGGAGATAAAGCTTTAAGCAACCACTGGAATGTGTGTGTGTGTGTGTGTGTGTTTGTGTGTTTGTGTCTGTCACCTCATGAAAAACAATATTAGTATAACATATTGCTACATTAATTTAGGGTACATGATTTCATTGATTTTTTTTCTTATGATTTATAGCAACTGTTTTGTACATTTTACACAACACTATTAGTTTAGTACCACACAACCTACAATGTAATACCACATACTATCCTACCAAGTATAAGTCATAAAGTATGTTGTGGCTGTAATCATGAAATCACAAAATGCCCCCAAATTGTTGTTTTAAATAAAAAGTTTGTAAATCGAACATTTTACATCGTTAACATTTGTATAGATTTTTTTTTTTACATCTGTGTTTGCCTTGGTTCGAGTGTGTGTGTGAATGTGTGTGTGTGCTTGAGTGTCCCTTAAGCACTTAAACAGATCAGAAGAGCATCTCAGAGTCACATCGGTGTTGCTCTAATTACAAAGAGACCGATGCAGCTCTCCCTCCCATTAATTACCCATGCTTCAGTATGTATATCACAGTGCTGTGCAGTGCTTATTCTTGACTACGTTGAATCATAATAGGATTGAACTGCTGCTCTCAATGACCACCTGTAACAAAGGGTTGAACAGCTTTTATTTGAAGTACTCAGTGTAATGCCATAACATTATGTAGTGTCTCATTGGAGGGGTTGAAAGAAGGCGTTTGCTTCCTGCTTCTCATGTCGTATCCTGTCTTCCCTGGTCTGGTCTAGGTGGTAGTCAACGCCTTGGTGGGTGCCATCCCTTCCATTATGAATGTGTTGCTGGTTTGCCTCATCTTTTGGCTGATTTTCAGTATCATGGGAGTCAACTTGTTTGCGGGCAAGTACTACTACTGTTTTAATGAGACGTCGGAGGAATACTTTCCCATGGATGTGGTCAACAACAAGAGCCAGTGTTTGGCCCTCATGGACCAAAACTTTACCGAGGTCAGATGGAAGAACGTCAAGATCAACTTTGACAATGTGGGCGCCGGCTACCTGGCCCTGCTGCAAGTGGTGAGAGTGTCGCTCCTCCTCTATTTCTCACGTCTTATTTCTTATTTCATTCTAATGTGGTTTCTTTGTCTCATTTAGGCACTTTTCTGTTTTTTCCCCCCTTTTCTTTCTGTGCTTCACCTGAGGGTCTGTTGTTGCTTCAAGCTCCATTTGTCTTCACAGTACTCTGAGGCTGCCTGTCTTTTTCTTATTATTGTGTGTATTTGGTGTTTCTTCATACCCTTTCCTTCATTAACTTGTTTCTTTCCATGCACAAGTTGTACTTCAGGACATGCATCAGTTTCGGTTTGTTTTATTTGATTTCAATTTACAATTTTTGTTTTCTACAAATGTATTAAGTCATGTCTCTCTTTTGAAAGGCCACATTCAAAGGTTGGATGGACATTATGTATGCGGCTGTGGATTCCAGAGAGGTATATTCATTTCTTCTTCAATTAATATTGTAATGCTTATTTATATTATAAGTTTGACATCTTAGGAAATCGCTCACTTTCTTTGCTGAGAACAAAATTATGAAACAAAGTCCGCCAGCAGCCAGCTAACCCAACATAGCATAAAGACAAGTCCAGAATAACTTTAGACTACACCTTATTTCTGGTACCTGGACCCTTGATTGAAGGAATAGGGGTTAATTAGTGAACTTCAGAGGAGTTGCTAGAAGGACTTCCTTAGCTTAGATATTGATCTTGTCATCCAACTCAAGAAAGTAAATTAGCATATTTCTCGAAATGCCAAATTATTTCTCTAAATTGTGTTTAAAAATGGCAATACTCCCTTTAACATTGTGCCTCCCTCCAAGGTGGGAAGCCAGCCCGCCTATGAGGTCAACATCTACATGTACATCTACTTTGTCGTCTTCATCATATTTGGCTCCTTCTTCACCCTCAACCTCTTCATTGGTGTGATCATTGACAACTTCAACCAGCAGAAGAAAAAGATAAGACCCTTTCTGTCACCTTAACCCTTTACACTGCTGCAGGAGTTTCCGTTAGTGTCAGAATGTGATTATAACCAAATATTGGTCTATCCCTTTACTTTGGAGGTCAGGATATATTCATGACAGAGGAACAGAAAAAGTACTACAATGCCATGAAAAAACTGGGCTCCAAAAAGCCGCAAAAACCTATTCCTCGACCACAGGTATGTATTTATCCTCTGGGTTACTCTATTTGTGTTCATATTAATATTCAAAATACTATACTTTTTGGTTCAAACCTCATCGCCTCAAACCTCACCTTCATAACATTATGTTCTCTCTCTCCCCCCTTAGAACAAGATCCAGGGCATGGTGTTTGACTTTGTGACGCAGCAAGTCTTCGACATCTCCATCATGATTCTCATTTGCCTCAACATGGTCACCATGATGGTGGAGACCGACGATCAGTCGGATGAAACAGAGAACGTCCTCTACTGGGTCAACTTCATCTTTATCGTCGTCTTCACCACCGAGTTCTTGCTCAAGCTTTTTGCCCTTCGGCACTATTACTTCACCAATGGATGGAATATCTTCGACGTGGTGGTGGTCATCCTGTCTATTGTCGGTGAGTGAGAGAGGTGGACGACACAAAGCCATGAGGAGGTAGCTTCGAAACGAGTCTGTTGTGTTCTGATGATATAATCTTCCTTTTTCTTTTCTCTCAGGTATGTTCCTCGCTGACATCATTGAAAAGTACTTTGTGTCGCCGACCCTCTTCAGGGTGATCAGGTTGGCTCGTATCGGCCGGATCCTCCGCCTGATCAAAGGAGCTAAGGGCATCCGGACTTTACTCTTTGCCCTGATGATGTCACTGCCGGCCCTGTTCAACATTGGCCTGTTGCTCTTCCTGGTCATGTTCATCTTCTCCATTTTCGGCATGTCTAACTTTGGCTATGTAAAACACGGCGCGGGAATTGACGACTTGTACAACTTTGAGACCTTCGGCAACAGCATGATCATTCTGTTCATGATCACCACGTCAGCTGGATGGGACGGCTTGCTGCTGCCGATCCTCAACTACCCACCGGACTGCAGTCCAACCCTTGAGAACCCCGGCACACCCGTGAAGGGCGACTGTGGCAACCCCTCGGTGGGAATATTCTTTTTTGTCATGTATATCATCATTTCTTTCCTGATCGTGGTCAACATGTACATCGCCATCATCCTGGAGAACTTCAGCGTGGCCACGGAGGAAAGCGCCGATCCGCTCAGCGAGGACGACTTTGAAACCTTCTACGAGATCTGGGAGAAGTTTGACCCCACCGCCTCGCAGTTCATTACTTTTGCCAAGCTGTCTGACTTTGCAGACACACTGGAGCACCCACTTCGTGTGCCGAAGCCCAACACTATAGAACTCATTGCCATGGACTTGCCCATGGTGAGCGGTGATCGCATTCACTGCCTGGACATCCTGTTTGCCTTCACGAAGCGAGTGCTGGGTGACAGCGGCGAGTTGGACATGCTGAGGCAACAGATGGAGGAGCGTTTCGTGCAGGCCAACCCCTCCAAGGTGTCGTACGAACCCATCACCACCACTCTCCGCCGCAAACAGGAGGACGTCTCTGCCAGAACTATCCAGAATGCCTACCGCATCCACCTCATCCGGCGCGGCATCATCTTCAAGCGTCACACTTTCACCAACAATAAGTTTGAGAACGGCGGGACCAACCAGGAGAAGAAGGAGAGCACACCGTCCACTGCCTCGCTGCCCTCCTACGACAGCGTCACCAAACCTGACAAGGAGAAGCAGGACGAAAACAAGGAGGATTGGGCCAGGAAAGACAAGGACAAAAACCAAAAAGATGTGTGGGAATCCAAGTGTTAAGGTTCGGTGACTCGAAATCCAATAAAAACACAGCGAGACGTGACTCTGAGCCCAAACTCGACAAATGTAGAAAAAGTGATCATTTGCAAGTAAGAAAAAAAAACAACAACAACAAAACGTACAAAAATGTTTACAGACTCCATACTAACCTTTGCTGCATAATGAGGAACAGATACAAAAATGACTCACAGTGTGTTGGTCAATGACACACATTTCTTTGGGGACCAACTGCCAATGATCTCGATGATCGAAAAATTGCAAAATCCCTGCCACCACCCTGTGGACCCCCCGCAGCAAAGCTCCGATGCTACGGGACCGGATCATACAGATCCCACTAGAACTGTATTAGCAGTCTAAAGGAGCGTCTGTAACACAGTTTACCGTCTTTATCAAGAAGAAAAACAATAATCAACCAAGCAAGTTTAGCGAGGAAAAGGAAACACGAGCTAAGAAAGGAAGGGGGGGAAAACCCAGAACCGTAGACAAAGATTTTTGTTTGTTTGTTTGTGCTGAGTATACTTGCATCTTTACATTATTTGAGCAGCAAAAAAGATCACATTTTTGCCCATGTCACTAGTCTTTTCATCTCCTGTGTTATACTGTACTGACATTGAAAAAGACACGTTCTACATGGGCTTTCACACTGACTGGGTAGTGGTCATTAGTCATTGTTTTGACTTGGGTTGAAGGAGACTTGCTCAGGTCGAGTTTCAGATAAATAGTTATTATTGTGCTCGTTCAATGCATAGAAATGACTTGCATGAAGGCATGTGTTGATCAGGAATCATGCATGAGTAATCATAGTCCCACAAGACACTAATTCTCAGACCATTGCAGTGGCTTGACGAGTTTGAGGCTGTCCACTGGGGGATTAAGTATAACTGGAAAATAATTTATAGAAGAACGGGGGAGCGGCAGTGATCCTGCCCTGCACTAGTTTTGCTTTTAATTCAGCCCTTTGTTAAACGTTCAGGTGAATGAAGGATATAAGCATTCAGAGGCAAAGCCTCAGTCAGATCAGCCAACAACACAGACTAGAAAACAGGTTGTTTTTTTGCTGCTCTGAATGTCAGTAGTATAGAAAGAGTGTGGAGTGTTTGAGTATTTAGGAAGCAGAATATCCTCACGATGAGGATGCACAGATTTGGAGGACCATGCCAGTTGTCCTGAACCAAATCTGGGGCTCACATCTCTTTGTTTACTTACATCCATCATCACTTTCCTTACGTACCTGTGGTCCACATTACGTCAGGAAAAGCAAGGGATATTTCACGCCAAGGAATCCATTGCTGGCACCAGTGAGGGTCTGGTGTGCTCAAGTCTCAATAGGTAGCCCCTCTAATGCTGTAGTTCCAGAAGAAGGGTTGGTTTTTTTTTTTATATTGTTTTTGTTGATTTGTTTCGGGCTAGTGAAAGAACTGAAAACGTCATTTTGATAGACACATTAGATCGTCCTCTCAAAGATAAATCCATTTCAACTTCCTCTTTTTCTACTCTGTCCGACGCATCAGAAAATATCCCAGTAAATGATGTTTTAGGTAGTGCTTTTTGGACAATTTGAGTTGAACAAACAAAAAAAACGCCTTGAAGTCCTTCTCTGATGTCCTTGTGATGCAATCATCATCAGAAAAGGAGTTGATCAGTGAAAGTGACACTGACCATCTGAAATAGCAGCGTTTGGTAGAGAATTGTCACAAGGACATGCCTTGTCGTGCCTAGCATAGTGTGGAAGGTGGATGGCCATGAAGGGCTCGTGGGTTGGACTGTAGAATCAAATGGATTTTTGTCTGATATTTCAGGGAGGTGGATGGAAGATAAATAACACAAACATGGACCAATAAATAGGTAGAGCCCCTCCCTTCAGGGTTTTTTGTCTGACTGCCATGAGAACAAGAGACAAATGGAAGAATGGAAGAAGAGAACAGTGCTTTGGTCTGAGTCGGGAGTGCTGAAAGTCCCATGTTTGTCAGTGTATCATTGTGCTTTTGTGGGACCTCTTGAACACTGTGTGGTGTTGGACCCCTTGCACCATCGTTTCACATACGTGCAGGCTTTTAAGTACTATCACCTGCTTAACAAAAAAAAACAATTAGCCAGAGACGGACGTACAAATGCGAAACACTTGCCAAGATTAAACATCAGCAGGCCTCACATCGACGCAGCTATGTTGTATAATAAGCTTTCTGGGTGTTTTTTTTCATAAAAAACCTGAGGCTTTGTCAAGTGGTAGACAAAACACAACTGCCTCCTTAGGTGTTCCTGCCATTTCTTTCCTACTATTTCTAAGTGGATGACTGGACAGAAATCCAGCAAACTTCGTCACACCACTAATGCCATTTGGTGTGCTTAACACTGCCTGTACCAGAACCCCCTGTCTGTAACAACAACTGAGGTCTGTTTACAATATGAGGTCTCCGAATCAGTTTGGCTGCTGCACACTGAAACCAAATACATTCCCAATGAGAACCACAGGAGGGGTGGGTAATGTCATCCAATTTATCCATGTTCATCTTGGATGTAATGTTTTAGAATGATACATTCACACTTGAAAAAAACTAAAAAAGCAAAAAAAAAAAAAGTACAAAAAAGTACAAAAAAACACAAAAACATATATATGTACAGTGCAGGCTATGATGTAAATGGCACAATCGCTGAAAAACAACGAACTTTTTGAGAGAAACTATAAATATTGTATTATATTCTTTTATTTTATCGGCATGCTTTGTTGTGTTTTTTGTAAATACGGAATTTTAAAAATGTTACTACTAATAATAATAAAAAAAAGAATAATAACAATAATATAGAATGGCTTCCAGCTATGCCCTTTGTCACATTTGTTACCTTTTTGGATTTTTTGAGACACTTTTCACTTTGTTGACGGAAATTGAATGAAATATAGATATTATATAATACAAAAAGATATATACATGTATACATATATTATGTCTATATGTATATAGGTAAAAACAGAAGAACACTGTCACATTTGATTTATGTGCAACACGTTCAGTGGATGTCTAAAACTGGCTGTTTCCAGCACCCTTCTATGTCGGGGAATAGCTCATGTGCGATGTTACTGGAGCTGCTTGCCATGGATTGTAGCCTGATCATGATGAAAGGATAATGTTACCAGCACATTTCTCACTTACTGTCATATCTCTCACCTTCACTGAGTATACAGGACACACTCACAGTCACGGACACAAACACACACACACACAGGTGACTCCTCACTGCCCACCAACTTTACCAGTTGTCTCTTCCTCGAGATGGTCCCGAACCCCCCAAGGCCTTTCCCCCCTCATACCCACACATCAGTGCCATAACAGCTCAACGTGCATACAGCCATGTACTTACTTCTCATCCTCACGTTCCTTTTTTTGTCGATTGGTTTGTTTCCAGTGTTCCACTCAATGGCATGTGCCTTTTTTCTGCTTTTTTCTGTGAATCGGATGTCTATTCCACACTGAAAATAAGAAAACAAACAAAACTGTCCAAACTGTGGAGGGTGGAGGTTTGGGAGGGTGTGAGCACAACATTAATCAGGGATGTCGAGTCAGAAAATACTGCCAGAAGATCGTCCAGACACCCCACTTCATCTTATATATTCAACAGTGTATGATGTTAACAGCAAAACAGCTAACTCAAAAAAAAGTCCTGTTCTTTGTGCTCTGTGTGTCACCCACTTGGCTTGTGAAAAAGCAGCTTGCCTTCTATATTTCTGTTTTATTTCTTCAATGTTCTGTTTCCATCTGAAATTTATTTTTGTATCAATATTTGATGATAGGACTCATTCTTTTTTAGCATGGTTTATTATGGGCGTTTTTCTTTTTTTTTTTCTTTTTGCTGAAAAATTTGAAAAGTGCTTTTTCAAACTGTTGTTACCATTTCGACACCGTGACAAAAGAGGATATACAGTACAATATGATGGTGTGTTGCACAACCACTTGGACTCTTGGTAAGAATATATGAAAGATTGTCTTCATTTGAGCACGAACCTTTTTATTACCAATAAAGCAGCCTTCCAGTTACAGCTTGTGTGTTGGTTTTTCCATTTTCCCACCTCTACTTTCCTTCAGGCCTATTTCAGATTGTCCACTTCAAGTAGCGGTCAACGTTTTGAATGTATTAGTTCAATTTTGTGGTGCTGTATGTTGATGCAAGTGGATTACAAGACATCCTGTGAAATGGAGCTGAGTGCCGCTATGGTAGCAGGTTCTTGAAAGGCATCCTTTCAAACGTAATGGGCTTATTGAATTTGTTAAGAGACCCATGTTAACATCCCCCTCACAGGCAGACGATGGGCTATAGACCCATTATTATGCAGTCCATCTGTACTGTGATGCTCTTGTTTGTGGTCCACCATGAAGTAAATCGCCTAAAGGTATGATATTACAGTCGTCGCCCTCATAACCTCACGAGAACTGGGCTGAAATAGCCATGATGGGGGGTATCGATCTGTTTATGCTTCTCAGGGGGTTAAGAAGCCCTTTTTGGAGAGTAGGTTGGAATTGTATGTACATGATGCATGGAGTTATCCTGAAACACTGAATAGATTTTCCATGGACTACCCTCCCTTTCCTTTTTGTCACACTAAAAAATGTCTATTTGGCTCCTCTCCCTCCTTCACGTCACATGGATTCTTCAAGGCTTCCCGACACCTCCTCCATCTCCCTGGATTTATGTATGATATTTTCAAATCAATTCGTCTATCACATTATCTACACATGTAGGCAACGGGAGCCTGCTCATTTTTCAACCATCACCCTCCCTCTCCCCAGATCGTTTCACTGCCTTGCTCCAGGATGGTTGTGTGAGAGTGCAGTGAGGTGGAGAGGAGAGAGAGAGAGAGGGAGTCGGAGAGGGGAGGGGAGGGGGGAGGTAAGGAACAGAGAAGGGGAAGGGAGGTGGTGGAGCACTGCAGTGCAGATAAATTAATGCAGCAGTCGAGACTGAGTCAGCAGCACACTCCCAGTTTGGCCCAGTGCCGCCATCAGTTTGTGCCCATGCACGGCTGCCTAGGCGACCGGCTCCCACGCTCCAAAAAAAAAAAAAAAGGAAGAAAAATCAACCCAAAAATCTCGGCTCGTTAACTACGCGTGAGCCCAAGGAAAGCGCCGACGGCCGCTTGTAGACGCGCGCCCCTGCAGAGGAGGAGCTGTCCGTGGTGCTGGAGGTGCTACCGGGTCCGACAAACGTCCTCCGGCCGACTCAGAGGCTCTTAGGTTGGGGTCGGAAGGGAAGATGACAGCGCAGGTTGTCGTGAAGCAAAACCCAGCCATAATATTTGTGTTTAGTGAAGAGCTCGACCTAATTTTTAGACAGCCACACCTACTCTCCTCTCCTCATCCTCCTCCCCTCCCCGCTTTCCTCTCACCCCACCTCCCTTCCTCTGAAGCATGTTGCCACATAGCATGTGGTTTCTCAGTGGGTAGATCTGAACGTGGCTAAATATAACAATTAAACAGTGTCACAGTATTTCCTTGCCATGGTTATCTTTTTTAAGACGAGGCTTTGGCTTTTTATACACATGACAGGGACACTGAATATTATTGCAGGCCATTCATCACTAATGAGAGCTAAACATAATTTACTTCATCTACAGCAATAAAATGCTCTGTACCATATATGCTGCTGTCCTGCTGCTAAATGTCAGACATGTACAAATAGCCAGCAGGAAAATGAGGTTTTCCTACTATCTGATCCTATTTCAATCTATCAGAGGATTGTGTTCTGTGCCCTGCTGGTGCTCCCTCTTTTTCTCCTTTACTCCCCCCCTTCATCTCCCCTCCTCCCCAGATGTCCCTTTCTCCCTGGAGTAGAACTGAGGAGGGAGGATGGAGCCCAAAGACGGAGCTCTCCAGAGCTGCAGCTTCACACAACTCACATTTCTCAATGAGAAACGAGGCAGGCACACAACTCACCCCCCACGAATCCATTCCTAACATAAAACCTACAACACAACCACCTCCGCCACTCCAGTTATCTCTCCACTTTCTTCCACCAAACCCCTCCTTTCTTCTCAACGTTAACTCCGTTACTTACTGCCTGCCTCATTGCATAATCCTATTGCGCAACAATATCCATGTGTGTGAAAAAAGTGCATGCTATATACAGTTTGCACTGCAAAAGGAAACAAAACAGATGCCTTCACACCCACACCCTGCCCCCCCAAAACAGCCTCTGAATGGCCTGAGATGTTTGGCCCTGATTTTCCTGATTTGCTGTACAACAGCACCCACTTCTGGTATATATGAAAAGTGTGATTTTTTAATTCAGGTCACTTGACTCTGCCTCATCTATTATTGGAATTAGTTAGCATAGATAAGACAGATAAGCATATTTTATCACTTGCCACTGTCAATAGAAAATATTTAATTCTAAAATCTGTGTGCACCACAACATCAAAGGCATTCAGGCAAATGCACAATGCATTCAGAAAAAAACCCTAAAATTATTTATTTTTTTCATCTTCCATTTATTTGTATTTATCATACGGCAGAAATCAAACAAACAAACAGAAATAAATAAAGCCTGCCTTCTCTGGAAGGTGTAGCTGAAGATAATTGAATTTCAAATAAAAGCCTGTAGCCACACATTTCTAAATAAGAAGCAAGATGAGATAAGAAACTGAACATCTTGTTTATTTTTTTCTTCACTTTGTCACTTATTTGGAAACAGAAAAGTGTAAAAGGTACCTTTTATTTAAGAATAAAGAGAAACGAACCAATATTTTCTATGCTGTCCTGCTGGATGATGTAAAGCAGTATCAAACATACAATACATGTAGTCTAGGCTGGTTCAAACTTCTGCTGCAAGGTGGAGCAGTTCTTCATGACACCTGCAAGTAAAAGAAAAGGAAAAAGGAAACGCTGCGTTCAGCCGCGTTACACTAGTGGTAATAAATATTTTATATATTTTTACATTTATATATATTTTTTAAATAACGGTATATAATGGCATAAATGTTGCTTTTCAGCTTACCTTTCCCGTTTGGTGGTGGCCAGCCATTCCACAAAATCTTTGGCCTTGATCTTATCAAGATAGTGGGTGAAATCGCTGGTGAACGTCCCGTCTGAATGTCTTTTGAGAATATGGAATATGTTTTGTCCTTTTTCGATCTGATAGGAATGCCATCTAAGAGAAACAGTGTTGATGACAGAGAAGTTATTTCATTTACAGTCTATTTCAGTGCTCAACATCACGTTGCATATTTCATACAGAATTAACAACAGACAATAACAAGAGCCTATACAGTTTTCTTCAGTAAAAATCACAAACCATATGAAATCAAAAAGTGCTGCTAAATGTCTCAAGATGCCAGAAAGAGACTCAATACACACCTTGTTGGTCTAGTTTTATCGACGACCATCTCTTCAGTGCCGGGACAGAGAAACAGGACCAACATACACCACACGTGTAGGCTCATCCTCGGGATCACCTGGTCAACACATAACCGAGAGCAAAACACAATGTTTATCCTGCTATGTTGGATATGATATCATTGCATTATGTGAAAAAAATGTAAACTCACCAGGAACTTTGACGTACTTGCTTGTCTGGAGCACATGCAGTGTAATACAGACGGAGCCACGCAGAAGCCCCTGTACACCTCGAGTGTGGACGAAACCTCAAGTCCTGGTAACCATCGTCTTATAAAGACAGCAGGTGTCCCAGTGTGACATCTACTGTAGGTCACCTCCCACAGCCGATGACCCTCTTCCTCATTAGGGTTTGTCTGAATCATAGCTTATGTGGAGGATGTTGTGTGACATGCGCTCTCCACAGAGTTCAGAGGTCAGAGCCCACTCTCGCTTATTCAGACAGTAGCAGGTGTGGAGAAATGCTCTCTTGGTGTTTGACGTCGAGACAATCACTCTGAAACGGCATCGTTCACGTCTTTAATATCAGAAATCTAGACCTTTGAGGGGATTCAGCTGCAGTGTCTTCCAGGCCTCCGTGCTAATATTTGGATGAACATTTGAGAACACCAGGGTAAATATTCTGTTCTGTCTTTGCAACATGCTCCAGTAAGAACCTTTAATAAAGGCATGTCATCAGGTAAGCCTGATATCTATTCAAAGTTGTTTAGTAAGTATCGTTTTTAATACTTCAGTCATCCCATTTATTATAAACTATGTTTTATTGTTGCTATATTGATGAAATACAACATATAACTTTAGAAGTTCTTTTGCAGCAATGTCATTCTTTGATATTCTGTTACAAAGGACATACAACATATGAAGCTACTCAAAGGTATGGAGCTCAGCTCAGCCTCACCTGCAATACTGGTGACTGAAACCACCAGGTGCCACCTTAGAACTTAAAATACTGAACGATGCTCTGCAGCATGTAGGCAGGGCGGAGTCCCTTCTTTGTCCCGTGTAAGATAAGATAAGATAAACGTTATTGTCCCGAAGGAAATATGTCATGGGCTAAAATTGCCAAGTACAGCTGCAATTAAACAACATACATACACGATACAGAACACATTACAATTAAAAAGTACAATAAATAATGCTGCATAAAACATTCAAATTAAAACCTATAAAAAGTTAATCCTAAAAAAAACAAAAAACACGAGTGATGGGTAATAAATATACGTAAAATGCAATCTAGAATAAAAAGGGATAACTGCCTCTCAGGCTGAGGGATGCTGTGTCTGCTTGTTTAAGAGTGTGATGGATGAAGGTATGAATGAGAGTTTACAACAATTATTTTAAAATCTGCTGGCTCTGAAACTGATGGTGGGAGTTCATATTCGTTGTGGAGGATGTGTGTTCGCTCATTGAGGATGTTTTATCACTTTTCCATCACAGATGGATTGAAGAGATGGCTGACCTTTGTGTCCTATGATTTTTATTAGGGTTTTCAGCAGGGTCGCAATTTTGTTTTATAATTGGACTCTTAAAGTGAGCCAGGCTGCCATGACGTATCTAATAATACTTAGTTTCCCCCTGGGCTTCTCAACGGTTGGTTGTCGTTTGTCCATAGTGAGACAAATATGTGTTTTTTTTTCTGCATTTCTAAAGTCCTTTGAGACATGCTTGAGATTATTCATAATGGTTTGTGATATCTGATCCAAATTTAGACTGATCATGAATAGGGCAGCAAAGCAAGTTGTAGATGATGAAGCATGCAAAGATGGTCCCCAATGGCAAGTGTTTACGTCAAGGGATGTTGCAAGCTCTTATAGCTTTAATAAATAACCACACAGATATCTGGCTGTGCTGTGCACGTATCAATTGTGACGTGTGCAAAAAGCATCAGACAGACGCATGGTACTAACATACGGAAGCCCTAAACGGCCATGCATACATATATTTTATTTCCTACGTTTTCTCGTGATAACGAGATAATTTTACTCCGTTTTCTCGTGATAACGAGATAATTCCTCCGTTTTCTCGTGATAACGAGATAATTTTACTCCGTTTTCTCGTGATAACGAGATAATTTTACTCCGTTTTCTCGTGATAACGAGATAATTTTACTCCGTTTTCTCGTGATAACGAGATAATTCCTCCGTTTTCTCGTGATAACGAGATAATTTTACTCCGTTTTCTCGTGATAACGAGATAATTTTACTCCGTTTCTCGTGATAACGAGATAATTCCTCCGTTTTCTCGTGATAACGAGATAATTTTACTCCGTTTTCTCGTGATAACGAGATAATTTTACTCCGTTTCTCGTGATAACGAGATAATTTCTCTCCGTTTTCCCGTGATAACGAGATCATTTTGAAGTTCGGTAAAGTTGGAAAGATATTCACAGAGTCGAACTTCCGGGATCAATAAATCAGAAGTGAAACGTTTTTCAAACACAAATGATGCCTCTGTCCCACCGTAATATCATAGACTATGAGCTACAAGGACCAAAACCCCGATTTTTTTTACATAAATAAGCCGTCTTGCGAGCTGAACGGAGAACATTGATCTCCATGCGCAACCGGCAGCCGGGCGAGTGCACAGGCACCGTCTGCAAATTGCAAGACAATAAATAACTCCACTGTTATACAGTAGGCTACAGAGACTCCAAAATCACTACACACATCAAGGGTCTCTTTATGGTCAGTTCGAATCTGTGAATATCTTTCCAACTTTACCGAATTTGAAATCTCGCCTATCACGTTTCATTTGTTATCTCGTTATCACTGGAAAACAGAGGAAAATTATCTCGTTATCACGAGAAAACGGAGTAAAATTATCTCGTTATCACGAGAAAACGGATGAAATAAAATGTATGTTTGCATGGCCGTTTAGGGCTTCCGTACTAACACGAGTCACTTCTGCTCGACTGGAACTTCTAATTTACGCACAAAGGTCACGTGTCAATCTCCGCACATCTCATTGGCTGTTATCATTCTCCGCCATTCATTAGTACTACCTGCGTTAAACTGTCGAATTTTCTAAACGTCAACAGCAACATTAGCTTATATTCGTACGCTATTTATAATTCTAGTCAACACTATGCTAAGTCTTTACTTTAGTTAACTTAAGTTGTAGGGCAAAACCATTAACGGTTGTTTTGAGATAGGTAGGTAGATAAGATTAATATTGTAAGCAAATAATGCTACCGCTAGCTAGCTAGCAAGCGTTATTAGCGTTAGCGCGATAGTAGCTAGTAGCTAGCATAACGCGTTGGGTTACTTAGTCCATTATTGATCAATGTTTTAAATGTTTTTTGTTGCTAAAATGTCAAAACATTCTTTCCTTCTATCTTATCCAATAAGAAGAGTTGCTAGTTTTCTCTGTTTACCTCCCTTTGTAAACTCATGGGTTTTGGACATCTGTAGACTTCACCCTTGACTCTGGGAAATTGAGATGACCCTTTTTAAAATGTTTTTTTATTAACTTTAAACGATAAAGCTATCAAGAAAACATTGACATTGAAAATCATTATGTGCTGCCATATATTGGTCCTGACAGGTACCCATCAATCAAATGACGGTAAGTTAACTTGTGTATTGTGAACTATTTAGACAGATGAATGTGCATTTATTGTGGTAGGTTGCCCTTAACTAAGGGGAACAACAAGACAGAAATTAATAGAGATATTGTGTTGATATAAAGAATGAATGACATTTTTAATTTCTGTGTCATGCATATACAGTATATACCAAACCCACATGAGCATACCAGGCACTTCATGCCAGGACTAGTGCTGTGTGTACATTTCCAAACAGAGAAGATTCAAAACTAGAGAAGCAACTTATTTAAGTATCTTTTCAGACCGAGAACCACCTGGAGAAGAACCACAGAACAGGAGATGAAGAAAGAAAGGGCTGTCATGGAAACAACTGGAGCAGAGAGCCCAAGACAGGAGAGGATGGAAGAGCTTCGTCAATGGCTTATGTTCCTATGGGAATTTAAAGGCCTAACTAACTAACTTTTCAGACCATCGTTATCAGCAAACTTTCACATGTCAAACGAAACATCCGAGCCAATTTTTGCTCATCTGTATCCCAGAAGTTCTGTATTCGGTTGTGGGAAGGATGAGGATGGTGTTATTTACTTGATAGGTTACCAAATGTTTCAGGCAAAGAGCTGGACCACCTCCCAGACTGCAGCTTGTGCCCCAGCGGAGGATGAATGTTTCTTCAGGGCAGGACTTTTATGGAGAGGTCAGGATGTTCCGAACTGATGACATCGCTGAACCATGTAAGTACACACTGTTTCAAGGAGTTCAATTTGTTTATGTTTCAGTGCTTCTTACCGTCACATGTTTATGTTCAAAATCAGTCGCCAAATATTAGTTGCACTCGTATAAAAAACAATCTCTAGCCGTCTTCATCATGGTTCATTTGACCTTAATCCTCACACAGACTTTTAATTCTAGTATCATCACATCATTGTTTGTGAGCTAAAATAAGAGAAATTGTAGAGGTATGTGAAATAATCGGATTGATATTTAAACATTTTTATTAAATATTTTCAGCAACTTGCTCTTGTTAACGTTAAAAAGGATTACAGTTGTTCAGATCCTTTTGAGGCAGTCATTGCTGTCTGGTGCTAGAAAATAGGGTGTATATGTTTTGTGCTGAAGATTGTCACCTCATTATTCTTTTAATGGACATGACTTTATAGATATTTTCAAGTCTTGCATTTAATCTTGGACAGTTTTTGTATGAAGCGCACTTGTAGCCATCGGCCACAAGGTGTCGGACTTGACCACAGCACTGCAGACACTGCGCTCTCACGTAGAGAAGCCTCTACATGTAACCTCCAGTCCGGGGCGGTTTGCCTTAACTTTTTCATGACTTCAATCTCCTTTTTTCTGTTCTCAAATCCTTATAAGCCCAGTCATTTTTACCACTTGTCAAATTTTGTCAGTTCTATTTTCAAGTGTATGGTAGAACTAGATGGATTAGGCAAACATGTTGATACATTTTCAACATTTAATTTACTATTATTAAAAGAAAACAAACAAATATATATATATATGAGGACATTTATGGCAATCTTTCTCTTTCCAAGCAATCCTATGTGAGTCTCACAGTGGATGCATGAAAAACTCCCCTCTTGGATCTGTATCCTAAAAGACCCAAAGACTGTCATTTGGCCTGGCATAATGATGCTGATCGAGGAGGCAGATATTTGATCAGTTTGGTCTGTTAAAGAAGCTCTGCTAGCATGTTGGGATGGTGCAGTCATGTAGTATTAATAAGGAATGTGCTGGATCCTGAGAGAAATACACATGTCGACCTCACAACTCATTCTTTACTATTCTCCTCCTCCAGCACTACCCCCGGGGCGGAGGGGTATAAATGTTTGACGCTATATTCGATATGCATTATCACTGACCGAAGATGGGGAGTTCAGTGTAGGGATCATATAGCTGAGGGTCATGCTTACAGGGGCTTGCACTGCTGGTGTCCCTGCTGCTGCCTCTTGATAACTCGGTGCTGATTGGTACATTAATATTGCATTGATCCGTGCCTTTTCTTTTACACTGGGCCACTCCTTTACATCGGGTCACGTTAAAGCTAGGTAAACGGGAGATCTATAGATCTTTTCGCAGAATCAAGTGTCCCAGGGAGTTTAGTGTTATAATGTACTTGTTCTTGTTCATTAAGTACATTGCCTGGAAAAGGCCTGTTTCAGATGGTAACCGTATAGTCGCGAGACATTACATTTACATTTACATTTAGGTCATTTAGCAGACGCTTTTGTCCAAAGCAACTTACAATAAGTACATTTGTCAAAAGAAGGAAACAAAGAAACCACAACGTATCATTGCCATAGACATAAACAGAGACATAAACAAAAAGCTGACAATTAAAGAAGTTGCCTTTTTTCATTATTGTTATTATTAGCGCCATCTGAATATAGAGACAACCATGTAACTAGCATCAGGGTGGATGTTGCATAAGATATAAGAATAGTTTACATTGAAGAGAAACTCCTACACAGTGCTCTTATATAGATCATTGGGGGTTTTGCGGGTCTGTGAATCGCAGTGGATGCTACACATTAGACAATATATCTGCAACAATAAACACCTTCTCTGGTGTGGCATAACAGGTCTTTGAAACGCCACGGGAGGCAAAACAATAAGACTATCACTTATAAACATCTCGACTGAGGGCAATGGTTTAGCCTGAGATTTTTCCTTCCATTTATTTGGCCTGTTAATGATAGGCTATCAGATTCCTATCTCCCTTTCCTGCTCTCTCCCCACTCCTGCTCCACGCTGTAGCCTGGAGGACTGTTTTGGCGAGCATCTGGAGGCAGACTGTTGAATAGGCTCTATTCTTGCAGGGCCCTGTGCTCCAGCGAGCACACTCGGGGCATGAACGCTCGGCCACGGTTGACGGAGGAGGCTGCGGCGGTTTCGGGGGTGGGTAGGAGAGAGAGACGAAAGGAAGCCTGCAAGAACACAGCAGCTTACGTTAGTTGTGAATTTTCTCTCAGTGCACTATTTGCTTCCATGCACAGCTTCTCCACAAAATGCTGTTGCCTCCTGTTCTCCTTTTCCTCGCCTCCATCTATTGTCCTTTCTCTTTCATTTCCCTTCAAATGTAAATTGAAGACTGGCCTGGTGGTCTCGTGCCATCGTGGGCCAGAGCAGGAGAGATTTGATTCATTTTTTTCCTGATAACTTAAATACTGAACAATGCTCTGCAGCATGTGTGTATGCCTTTTATTCACATGGGGAATTGGTGGAGGGGGTGGTGTAGCAGTTAGCCTGAGTGAATTTGCTTGTGGAGCAGGTGGGGGAGTCTATTTACAGCATTTTTGAAGGATGCTTGTGGACAACTGTGGTCTCAAACCTCAGCCACCAAGCGATTGCCTTGTTTATAGCCACATGTCATGTCACGAGAAAGCAATATATCAGTACAGTTCAATTGTTCATCATTATAATGTTCTCACAGAATTTTAAAGGAGGAGGATTTTATTGATACAGTCGTATAATTTTAGGATTTTGAAAACATCTGCCTATCATGACAAGTTTAGGGAGATTTAGTGAGAAATAGTTCCTTCTGTGTCCTTCATTCCCAGCACTCCAAAATATGGCAGTCATTTATTTTTGTGAATCACATTGGATGCTGCGCATTAGACAATCATAAGTAAAATCAAGCAGGCAGTCAACTTAGAAATTATAATACAAAATTTGAGTGCTAACACTCATCTGAATTTGCTTTGAAGACATGCAACGTCCTTCCCTATTGATTGTGTGGCTGTGAATCTGGGATGTCTTGTGTCTGCCCTTGCTGTTTGTTGGTTCTCATGTTGAATCGATGTGTTTGTGTGTGTGTGTGTGTGTGTGGGGAGGCCCCTGCTCCGGCCGGAGCAGAGCGGTAGAAGGTAATGGGATTGTAAGTGTCTGGCAGAGTGGAGGAGTGGTAATGAAATGAGGGGCCAGGGCTGTCAGAGCGACAGTTTTTTAACTGACAGCCACCCGCATCAGAGGATACACACCGTCTAGTGTGCCGTTCATGTCATTTCTTTTTCTTCGCACATGTGGGAATGTGTGCATATGATTACATGTGTTTATGCTTATGCGGATGCAGTGCTTTCACAGTGTCACTGCTCCTGCTGATAGTTGGACGGGATCACGGGTGTCGGTGCTAACTGTCAATGGCTCTTGGTGGGTTTGTAGCTCTGCCTTAATGACAGAGTGAAACCTCAGCATGACAACATAACTACAGCATGTTACCGCAGGGAAGGCGTGGCAGCTCCCTCATTTCCGACTCTGCTGATTGTTCTTATCTCAGAAGGCAGAGAAATGGGGTAATGCTGTCACTGCAGCTGCCAAAGCAGTCATTCTCTGTTTGGCTGTTTACTTGACACACGTCCTGGGAGATACGGCTTAGCTAAACTGGAAGAGAGGTTATGTATTTTAATAGTAAAATTTTCACTGGACTCTTGTAGAGACTATTTAGGCTATCAAAACTAAACTCAAGTATTTAATCTTTTTATATCATATTTCTGCTAAATCCTTGCAAATATTCCCCGGGCCATTCTGTGAGTCGCCCTCCTTCTGCTCATGCTTTGAAATCATAATATCAGTGCATAAGCCCTATATGTATCCCATTGTGATTTGATTTGGACAACAGAAATGGCAGATTAGTCCTAAATCCGCCCCAAGTAGATTATCCACTCATCTCTAAAGCTCATGCATTGAGGGTTCCTCATAATTGCTGCTTGTGGTTGAGGGGGCAGGAGTACCCAGCTTACCCACGATCAGGAGAACAGGGCCGATCTGTTTCCACAATGCCATCCATGTCTGCTTATTAAAAGTGCAGTTGACCCTGGTTTTTCCCTCGTGTGCCTCTTCCTATTGTGTTCCGTCTGATTGATGTTGACTGGGGTCACCTAAGCCCATGCAGGGGATCACGGCACAGTGCGCGGGGGGCTAAATGTTTACATGCATTCATTTGACTTTACCCAGGGGTCTGCTGGCCCAATCCAGGGTCGTCCTGTGGCCGGGCGGACTAGGCCATATGTCATGCTTTTCTCCACCACTGGTTTGAAGGTCAGACCCACCAGGTTATGGAGGGTAGTTAGGAAGCATAAATACTCTTCGTGGGCAGGTCCTCCCCTTGTGTTTTGTCTCAGAGCTTTGAGCTGTGACACCAATCGTGGCTCTTAACATGAGTGGGTTGAGAAACATGTATGACACTAATGTTGCATCTCCATTGACGTTAAACTGACACTCATGACAGACAAATAGGCGTGCATATTATGCACAGCGTTCCAGTCATGCACTTATCTGGAGCCAAGTGTAGACAACAGGACTGACACAAACAGATATGTTTTCAGCAGTGAGGGCATAGGTGAAAAGTTGGACAATGTTACTGATGTCACTGTCTTTTCCATTGCTAAAAGCCCTTTCTTATCTGATGTCAGGGGGGTGGAGGGTGTTTTATTGTTTTCTTAAGTTGCAGTGCATTGAGTTTTCCATATGAAATGTCCATCCATTCCTCTCTAAATTAGCAATACTCTCCACACTTAAACCCTGCATGCAAGGCACTAATCATTAAAACGGTTAATGATCGCTTAACAAGGGTTGGCCATTTGTCAGAAGAATAAAAATCGAAATTTGCATCCCCAGCAACAGTCCAGCAAACATTCTCATATGCATACCCACCAACATCTTAATAGCACACCCACCAACATCTTAATAGCACTTGCATATCCTCCCTCCCCTGTCCCTATTGCTTTCAAACAAAGGCAATAAACTGGAACTGTATGTAGCTGTATAAATTACACAATAACATTGTCAGAATCACGCTGGACAGTTTGGGAGGGGAGGGGTGGAAAGATAAAAATCAATGCAGCAGAACCAGAAATACTGTCTTTTATATTCTTCTTCATTGTCAAAACACTGCCTGGCATAACTTTAGTCAGAAATGTGCATGTGTTATCCTAGGAGCGGTTAATGTAGCCTCAAACAGAGATGAATATTGAAAAGGTCTTGTAACCTTGTTTATTTGTAACTCCACACCACTTGAGCCAATTTATCAGATTTCATGCAGCTCCATAATACTATCTTTTTTTTTTTTAATGTTCCCTGTTGTTAGCTTAAATGTAGAAGCTTAATTTGTATCATTCATAATAAAATCGTAAGGGTCTCCCAAAGTTGGCAGTTTTGTGCTGATGCAGTGTTTTGTTGGGGCTCATTGCAGCAAGGCGTTGACAGTTCCCGGGAGTTGCAGGAGCGGCCACTCCTCACCACTGTTATAATTCACCAAATGATTTAACTACGAGCCACTGATCCACCTGGTAAACATTCATTGCTTTCAAACTGATTTTCCACTCTGTTCAGATCTCTCTCTTTCTCTCTCTCTCTCTCTCTCTGAGACTCTTAGCGTATGCAGTGGAATGCGAGTCTGTGTGTGGTGTGTGTTTTTGAAATGAATGTTAACAGGCGGGCGGGGGGTGGGGTAACTGATTGGAGACTGAGCGAGTGTTGGTAGAATGTGGTAACTACTAAGAGAAGAATAGGACAGAGAACAGACAGTGTGGTAGTAAGGCATAGAAATTGATTGTCTGCTATTTCTCTCACCCATTAACCAGACACGGCCATTGTTGGGCTCATTTCCCACTGGCACACTGTTGCTGTGACTGACAGCCCGACAAGCCGCCCCTGTAGGTCTGCCACATGGTGGGCAGCTGAATGGAGAATGCAAAACGTCACTGCTTTTGTAAAAAAACAGCTTACCTCAAGTCTTTATGTTGCAAAAAGCTTTCACCTGCGCTTCACTTCTACTTTTGTAATTGCTTTTGCTTCACAGCCCTGAGGCCAAAATAACATCAGAGTGCTGTTTTTTTTAAGCCATTCAGAAGATTACAAACGCAATTGATCTGATTTTTTATTGATTTGTTTGTGAATGTCAGATTTCATGTACTGGTGTTAGTGACTTATGTAGTGCATTTTCTTTTTGCATACAAACAGCTGCTCTGTATAGTGATGACGACATGTTTATACACTTACATGCACCCGTCTTTGTAAATCACCATTATTGGCAGGCTGGTGGGAATAGTAAGCATCTACTAAGGACGACTTCTGGCTCCACACTGTGCACACTGCACACTGTAGCCCCATTCCCACCTTGACACTCTCCCTATACACCCTGCGACTCTCTCGAGCAGAGGCCGTCTCATGGAATTCCAGTGCTGGAGCAGGAGGCAGAGAGGAGACTGCAGGGGAAACAATGGCCAGGGACATCTGTCATGCGTGGCTGCACTCCCCTTCGCTTACAATGGGTCTGGGGGACCAGCCAGTGGTGGCTTTCTTTTCTCTCCCCTCCTTTCCGGGGACACTTCTGGCTCTTACAATGGGCCTTTTGTCCCCTCCCTGCTTTTTGCCAACATTTAACCCTTGAGTCTGCTCCTTTTTCTGCCTCTTCTTTCTGTCTCCACTAGAAAACAAAACAGAGTTGAAACCGCGACTATTCATTCACCTCCCTCTGCTTCTGTTTTTCATTATGACTTTTGGCTCTGTCTCTAGCTGTGCACTGTGCTCTTTGTGTTAATGTGCTGAGACCCTCTCTATGTGCTGCGTGTGTTACAGAGATGAGAAACAGAGCATGGAAATGATTCCTGCACTCCTCTTCCTGATTTGCATATGGGAATGACATAAAAGCCTCACAATCCGGCGCTCCCTTGACATCTGATTTTAGCCTCATGTGAGTGCATCGGCTTCAGCACAACACAGCAGTAGCCTCTGGCACTTGAGACGAGCCCAGCTCAATATGTTCCTTAAACTCAGTGGTGTCTTCTTCCCACCAGCTCCATTGTGTTTCAGTCAGGTAGCCACGTTTCCAGGAAGCCGGGTCGCTAAAAGGTTGTCATCACACACTTGATGCCCGTTGATGCGTCACAAATCATTTCCCCTGTGTGATACTTGGCAGTGTGGTGAGCAGTCTGTGCACATGAATGACATGCGTTTAGGCACTGTGAGACTCTGTAGCATTATAATCAAACCCATGATGATGTTAGGGCCACAGCTCTGCTCTGGCTAGGATGTAATTATACTTTGATCCTTGGAGCTGTCTCTTTCTCAGTGTTTTTAACACTCATCAGCCTGATGTAAATTGCAAATTGATTTTCCCCCAGCCTCTCATTCTTAAGGACTTAAGGGGTTCAAGCTGGTCTACAATTGATTGGTCAGATTGCAATTTATTATTGCTGTCAGCAACAAGACTTTTCAAGGAGAAACTTGGCAGTCCACTGGGTAAACTGAACTTATCACCTCTTCCATGCCAACTTGATAAAAGCGGAAACCAGCTGTGTATGAAGACCAATATCTCAACTCTGGCCTACACTAAATCCCCTGTAGCTTAATTTGGGTAGACTCAACATGTGTTGCCCTGCTTTGGGAATGACCAGCCTTGAAAAGTTTCCACGTTTAGTGTGTATGATTAGGGAGTAGAGATTCCACAGCATCTATCACAGATCTAATTTACTACTTCTGGCGCTTGTGATTTCACTCCCATGCTTCACCCTGCACCGTAATGGACTGACTGGCAAGCTGGACTGCCGTGTCCTGTCCCGTCCTGGCAGCTAATTGCTGCCAGCTGCCTTTTGGTCGGGGAACAAAGCGCTGTTTGAAAAGGTGATATGTTGATTGGAGAAGCTGTCCACCCTCCCTTTTAATGGGATGTGCATCACATGAGATGTGGCATCTGTGTATAGTGCTGCCTCATTCTCGCACACATGTCCCTGAGGCCCCGCGCACTGTAACACCAGCCCATCTGTGTTGTGCAAGCGGAGAGCCAAATTAACTCAAAGAGTGAACAACAGGGCAGAGTGTGCCTGAATAAAGTGAAGGTGGTGCAGGTCATTTCACTATGGTTGGACAGAGCTGGGAGGGACTGTTTTAAAATGTTATTATTGTCATGATTGCTGCCATTATGTCAAATATTCACAGCACCTGACAAAAACAGCTCCGCACTTTTTGGGGCCGTCTTATCTGCGTCCTCGATCTTTTCTCTGGTGCACATACCTTTTTAACTAGCTCTTAGTGGAGGTTGAAGGGTCGAAGGAAGCAAATGTTTCAAGTGAGTGGCTGAGTCAGAGCATGTGTTGATATGGAAGCACGTCCTTGTTGGTGATAACATTCTTGTCTTTTCCCTGTCAGCATAAATATTTAAGTAAGCCTGTCAGTGGTGCTCTCTCTCCCCTCCCGGTTCTCTGTTGGAAGAGGGATAAAATGAGAGAACGAGGGGAAGGAGAGAAAGACAAAGGCCCCTGACTGATGACTGTCTGTCAACAGGGCTGTACTCTGTGGCTATAACCAGCACCTCTCACGTGCAGACAGGTCCTGTGTGTGCGTCTAACACCTCTCCTAGCTGTCTGACTGATCGAACAGCCCTCCAGGCGTCCTGTTATGACGGCTCTCTCTCCGCCTTGAGAGACCTCATCTGGGGCGAGTTCTGACAGGGCGGCCGCTTGGAATAACTCTGATGAGAGACAAGCGCAGACCTTTATCATTCTGCTGCTGCTCCCTGTCACTCTTGCTTTCTGTCTTTGTTTCCGTGCGTGCTTGCGTGTTCGTTGTTGGTTTGTCTTTATGTAAGTGTGAGAGCATTTTGCTTTGATATAGCTATAACAATAAAAACACTTTTATACAGTAGCAATGTTTACATACACAGATATATAGATATTGATTTTCATTGCAGTTAGTATAATGCCGCCATTGAAATATGAATCATGCATAGTGGAGCACAACATCTGAGATAAATCATGGTAGATAAACTGCAGTTAAGTTGTGGAAATGACTTTCGATTGCTAAACGACAGCGGGAACAACTACAGCTAATGTGCAAAACTCTAACCACTGACTGCACAGCAGCAGTTCATGTGGGCCAAATTCTAGCTCCTTTTTCATTGCTTGAACGCAGTTTTCAAAACTCTACACACTTTAACCACAACCTGCACAACGCCGTGGATTTACAGCACTTTGTTCAAATGCTTAACACACCTCTGCCAAAACTGTAAACCTCACATTCACAACAGAATGATTTCAGCCTGGTGACTTTCAAACACTGATGATCGCAACTTCAGCAGAAAGCCTACGCAGGTGTCTTAGGTAGATTGTTATAGACGAGTTAGTGAACACATGTAAATATAGGGAACCACTGTTGTTTAGCAATCGGGAAAAACTGTATTAGGATAATTGGCCCCCCCAAAAAAATCACCTATACATATCGTAGATTATGTTTTAAAGTTTTTAATATACGTTCCATGGATTCCCTTGAAAGCACTGAATTCAAGTAGGAACAATCCGACTATTGTGCATACATATGTCAGTTTGTACAAAAGTGTGGCTGTTCTGTAAAGCTTGTTGTTGAACAAGATGTTTGCCTTCAGATTTGAATGTCAGCCATTTCATAATGCATATTTATATTGTCACTGCTCAGCAAAGAAAATACTACAAAAAAAAATGATTGGAAGTAGACATAAAGTCATACCTCTGCAGGACTAGTTCTGATTGACTGTGAGGTTGTGATAAGGAGATCCGAGCAGTAAAAATGTCCTTGACGGAGGTCTGGATCGGCCATAGTTAACAGATCAACCAGCACCATCTGTGACATCCCCAGAAGCAATTATCCCCTATCACATCCTTGCTGACCATCTATATTAAAACCTGCTCACGACACCTGAGATTAACCCATACTTGCACCTCTCCTGCCATAATCTTGCCTGTCGGCCAGCCTTCGCTCGTCTCTTACATGGCTGAGCCAGTAGTGTGGGGGCTGGTTCAGGGTCAGTCTGTTCTACCTATTCAGCCATGCTGCTGCCGCCACTGGCCTGGACTACAATCATAGCTATGTCATAAAATGTCCTGTACCTGAAAATGACTATAAGCCATGCTATTACAGGCAGGCGAGAGGGGAAGGGGGGTTTGGCTGTAAAAGTAGCATCATGGACTCGTCCCTCAAACAGCACCTGAAGGTCAGTGGCCAGCCACGGGGAGCTTCAGCTGTGCTTTTCCCAGTCAGAAACACCACCTTTGCTTTGCTTTCCTTTCCCCTTTTTTCCTGATGAATGCCCTTCTTTACATGTTATAAAATATCAAACTGTATGAAGCCTGAACCTAATTCTCTACAGCTCTCCATCTGCATTTTAAGGGAGTTTACGTAGCTATTAAATCTAATGAAATAATGATAATTATAAATAATAATAATCATTTGATTTAATTTACCCTGATGCCAGTTATGATGTAGTGTACAGTTGTACAGTAAAACGGTGAGCTGGTCTAAGGCCAGAGCGAGGTGAAATCAAGTCTGCCCCTGCTCTTTGCCTAGCAGGTTTAGAAAAGCTGTAAGCTTGGATAGATAGACAAAAGTAACTACCAATACGTTTCAAATGTTTTGCTTTGTGAGGATTGTACCATGCAGGAGCAGTAGAAATGCGTCAATATATCCTTACTTTATCTTTGGATCTTTTCAAATGCATGTTTTCACATACGTCAACACCGCAAAGTCTTCTAGTGAGAGGGGTTGTCATTCCTATACAAGCATTTGAAAATATTGTCAGATGGAAAGATCATTGTGTACATGGCCACTCTCCGCGTGTTGTGCCTTTAGCCTGGAAAATGAACAGACCTTCAAAGTGCAGAGGGCCACATAGACGGCATGCATGATGTCTTGTGATGATGTCAAAGGGAAAGGTAGTGAAATGGCCCTGACAAAGAGCAGAGCTGCCATGGGTCAATTAGAATTGGAGGTGAATGGGAAGATGGAATTGAGTTCAGGCTCATGCACATGGCTTGATTGTTGTGAAATGTTTATCGCCTGCTGCTGGACAATGCTCAGGGCTGCTCTCTCTTTGTGCGCTGTCCTTGTGTTGCTCGCTGCAGCCTATAAGGTACATCCTGCCAAGCCCACTGAATAATACAGACTTGGAAGGAAACAGGCTCCTTGCACTAACAGAAAGTGCTATTGCACATTGTTTTACTGTGACTAGCAGGGACCACACAACGGTATTAAAGCTTTGACTTGAATGAGTTGGATATGGAGGATGTGATTTAAAAGCTCCATGTCTCCCAGTGCATGTTCTCCTCTTTGCGGGGGCCATTAAGCTATCAAAGATGTGGCCTGTGAAGAAATGAAACATTGTCCAGAGCTGGAGAATTCCTCTGAGCTGGGGGAGGATAGAGTGGTGGTGGTGGAGTGTGTATCGGGGGGATTAGAGAAGGTTTGGAGGTGGAGGAGAGTGGAGACGGTGATGATGGACAGACACGGGGGAGCCCCCCCCAGTATCAAAGCAGCAGGAATGTACGGCGGGCTGGTAGGACCTGGAACGCTCTTCTAACCCTCTGATCTGATGTGATGTGTGAAGTGGAGGGGTGACTCAGAGCTTAGCACTGCACACAGCACCCGAGATACAGACCAGGGCCGCAGACGTACAGCTGGTTACCAGACTTGAACCAGCATTACACAAGACGAGGAAAACATGAAGGGAAAAAAAGTGCTCACTTTCATGGGGAGCAATCATTAATGTTTTGCTGTGCGGATGTGTTTTTGCTATATTTGTTATACTTTGATGGATGCCCTCTTTTTTGTGTTTTTGCAAAAAAGCACAATACGCTCCGGAACGTCAATAAATCGTTTAACCTCGTGATACCTCTTGCAAAATCCAAATCCCATATCTATTTAGCCAGAAAAAAACAGTTGTTGGTCAATGATATTTTCTATTTAACCTGGTGTGATGATCTATGGGCGCTACCTTCTGCGTCTCACTGGTGTTTGGTGGTTAATATGTATGGAGGAATCAAGAGCTCGGCTTAATTGACCGGGGCAGCTCTCCATAGCTGCATGGGGTCACAGGCCAGCTGCAGACTTGGTGCCTCATTTTATTTCTCAGTAATAAACAAAGCCCTTCTACAAGTGTTCAGACACAATGAGAGAGAGATATTCTTGGATTGCATCCCTTTGACCTGACTGCTATCCCTGTGAATACATGGACAGAGACAGATGGAGAGAGGGAGGACGATGCCTAAAGCTTTTACAGTATCTGTCCAACTATGACTCTACATCCGCATCTGTTTAAGTTAATTTGCTTTTACTTAATGCCCCAATCATTCCCTGATGCTATGCTCTTTACTCGTAATACAGATCTCTCTATCCATCTCTTTTCCTCTCTTTCCTTCCGTCTCTAGACTGATTGGCTTCTTGCCCTCTCTCTCCACCTCCCCACTGAACATGTAAGCTGCCTCCCATGACTGGCTGCAGGGTCATTAGCCACCGGAAATTTTGGCTTTGTCTCCCTTGCTATTTTCTTTTCTTTTTTTTTTTGTTTCTTACCTTCGCCTGGAACAAAGGAGAAACATTCAATAGTTATTGATTCTGAGACATACAACTTTTACTGGAGATCCCATTTAATCACAAAAGCTGATTTATTGTGGGCCCTCTGACAATCCCATTAAATTGCTGTCTAGCTAATCAAGTCCATTCTTTCTCCTCGAGGACTAATCTTTTATAGGGCCAGCAGAACAAATCCCGGCAGTAACAGGATTGGTGGGAAACGGTTCAGGGCTGCCTCATCGTAACTGGACGAAATCACACAAAATGAAACATTTTTGGGTTCCGTTGATCTTCTCTGCTGGACAATAAGGATTTACTGGTAAAACAAACAGAAGATTAGTGATTCTCTTCAAGTTATTCCTCTAGATAAAAACATTTCTTTTACATGATGTAGTAAAAGAAAACTTAGATAGATAGATCATCAGTATCCCAGAGGCCAATGTAGAATACAACAATACAATGGTAAACTTGATTGTTTAACATTTTGATTACAATCAGACTTAGATTCCACCAGTGTGATTGTGTCTTTTAAAAAAAAATTGGTTTAACTTGATTTTAGAAACCCCATGCTACACATTTATCTGCAGGTGTTCTGTTACACCCTTTATGTATGTCTCATATGCAGCTTTAGATGAGGTGATGCCAGACACAGCAGGCCCCAAAGACTCTCATAATGAAATTGTTCTAGTAAACCTTTATGTTTTTCCACCCTGCATGTTGTGTGTGTGTGTGTGTCTGTACATCCTTACTTTATGAGTCACTTGCTCATTGGGCTCCAGCCCATCCAGTAAATGAAGTGGAAACCCAAAAGAAATTATGATGGAAACCTGGAGACACATGACTGAATTTTATGATGGGCTAATAAATATTAACACGCACTTGTCTCATTGGATAACTCCAGGAAAGATACCAATGAGCCATGTTTTTGCCTTATTTTCCTTTTTTAATTTCATTTTGAGACATAAACCCCTTTTGAGTTGTTTTTACATCAATCTTGAATCAATACTTGCATAAATTCAGCATTACGCTAAGTAAAGCGCCCAAGACTGTTGCGTTTTCATTTTGTCCGTTACGGAAAATGTCAGTAGTAACATTTCCAATAGAGCAAAATGATGTTATTTCAAATTATATGTGATAGAGAGCTGTAATTGCTTGCTGTTGAAGTACCTTTCGGAATTCAATACTGTCAATAGAGTGCAATTCTGTGTCATCTACTGTTAGTCCACTGAGCATGTTCCTTTTGATTGTCATCTATAGTGAAACCCTAACTGGGCTGCAGGGTATCCATCTGCTTCCTGTTTTCCTTTATGCCGCCGTCCCTTCAAGATGATGAATTTCTGTGTAGCCCCATCTTTGTGCACAAGAACAAGAAAACAGAGACATTTACTACAACCACTCATCGATCGAAAGGTTAGAGTGACAATGTGGCTCTTTTGTACATTCTGTTTTCATATATGGGAGCATATTGTCACGGATGATCCTTGGCCTGAATAAGATAAGATAGCCAGTGCAGCTTGAGGCCCGGCACACCCAAGACACACACAGACAGAATGCTGCCTCTGCAGGCCGCTCCATAAGTCCAGCTCAGCACCTCTGGACCTCAGTGGAGTGACCATTGATTTGATCTCCTCACTTATTCCTCCATTGACACAGATACACTGTGTCAGAGCTCCTTGACAGAAAAAATCTTAGTCAGTAAACAGGCTTACTGTCAGCGGACATTTCAAGTTTTTTTTTCTTTGGTGTTTATGGAGATTTTCAGCTCCTAACTCGATAGCTGCACTGCTTAGCTTTAGATGGTGATTGCATTTCTCCCCTCTCATTTGCATACTAAGAGTGGGTTCCCACTGAAAAAGATCAAGGCAATCTATGTGTGACCAATTCTGGGCGGCTGCCAGGAAGACTGTCGATTCCATTAAAGGTGGGGCCAGATGTTTGTCATTACCTTTATTGATAACCACAGGGTCAATACTGTGATTTATTCTGCTGGGATAGGACTAAGCTTTAGTCACAAGTTTCAACAGGGCCTGATCAATAGTACACAATGGACAAGTACAACATGACCACACATGAACTGAGAGCATCAGCAAAGCTGTAAATCTATCATGAAGTTTTGTGGTCAGGTTCTCATACTCGCTGCAGAGGAACTATAAAACTGTTGGCCGTGTTTCATGAATTCTTCCAAATACGGCTCCCTTGGCTAATAGCACAATTACACTGTTTTGTGAAGTATTTATGCGCAACTTGCAAGGAGGACAGTTTACATTTTTTCTGACATATGCGAGCTGACCTGTGTTTGGATACTCTTTCAGTGCTGGAGCTCTTCCTAAAAAAAGCCCTTTTAGAATTGAAAGTAAACACTGTTGATCACCTTTCTCACGATGGCGTCACTCTCTTTCACACGGCAGATCTGTTGCACAACTTTTGACTGTTGATTTGCAGAAGAGCTGCCGAAGGCTCATATATCTATTCCAGTCTGCCAATTAGAGTTTCACATAGAGCCGAAGCCACTTGACAGTTTTTATTTTAATTTTTTACGTGACAACATTTTTTTTTTAAATTAAAGTCGAGATGATTTAATAGTAGTTATTAATGTATGTGTTGTCAGATAAATGTTGGAGCTTATTTTATATTTCCCTCCTTGTCCCTCTGATAACAGGGTCAGTGTGTTGACAAAAGTCTACTAAAGGGAAGTTTTCTGATAAATGTTTTTAGTTTGAACATGAAAGTCCTTCTTCTGTAGCCTGGAAAGTGTAGTGGTGCAGTCCGTGGAGCTGTTTGTCCACAGCAGCGTGTCCAACTCTGGACATTTCTCCGGTGGCTGTGGTCTATAAGAGGAGGGCACTGACAGCACCTTCTGAATAGACGCTGAGTCGCTGGACTGGACCAAAATGTAATTACCTCTCCCTCACAATGTCACAATGCAGACCTGAGCCTGACAGCGGCCTCAAAATGAAACGTGCTGGGATTGAATTAACCTCCAGCTGGGAACAGTGTTGTATGTGCTGGTGTGTGGTGTGAACCACACCTACGCATTTTCTATGCCTGCAATTCACAGAATTTTCTTGAACCCACGCTGTCACACTATTATGCTGCACCGAATCGGTTTCTAAAATTGCTTGGGCAAGCGCCGTTGTTTTGTGGCATTTCGTGACTTTTGGCCCAGCCAGCCAGCCGCAGGAATCAGGTTCAGACCACTGTGTAATACACTCTCACACACGACATAGTTGGCTTTCTGGTCGTGAAAGCTGGTTGCAGAGCTATTAGAGACATTCTATCCCTGTGAGTGACAGTAATTTGCTGCTCTGAGTGTAAACCTTTGTCATAGTCGCTAACATCAAACAGATTATATGCAGTCATTTATTGAGATTGATTAATATTTTCATGATGTGATTTATTTGCATGGGAGTGTACAGTGTGCGGCGTATGAAGAGGCTAATATAATGTAATGGGGACTTAAATGAGCCATTAATCTGGAGGACCCAAGGGTAAAGGGACAACACAACAGAGATCCTGCCTGCATGATGTAACCAAGATGTGGGGAGCTGCAGATTACACAAATTATTTGTGTTATCATGCTTTTAAAAAGAATAACTGACATTTAACCCATGTGAAGACGTGGGTGCCTTTTATGAGACTAAATAATCCCCTTAAAGCATTACATCTATCAAAAGTAGAATAACAACATACGCTCCAATACTGGACAGAGATTTCTTTCACAACATGTTCCATCAAAAGAAGTTTATTCATAATGTACTTGCAGGGGAAAACTGGAGATTTAAAAGGGGATACCAGGTGTTCTAAGATTGGAAATTGAAAACGGAGATAACACTGTAGAGGTGGTGATACACAATTATCTATGGGAGGCGTTAGGTATTATAAACGACCCTGTGAGACCAGAGAGGGAGGTGGGAGCCAGCGAGCTGTCGGGGGCTTCCTGGTTGTATAATTGAAAATCATTCAGACAGCTGTACAGTTTAACCTTGGAGGACCATGGTCTTAGTCACTAATTGATGGGTTGACATGCACCGAAAAAAGTGTGTGTGTCCGCGTCTCTAGAAAGCTTACAAAAAGCTATAAGAGGTCCTTCACAAAGGTGCTTCAATAACTCTCTGATGCACCATGACATTTTCCTTGAATGTTTTGAGTCATACAACAACACAACAACAACACATTCCTTTTGGCACTGAATCATCGTATGTTGTAACCCTGATGTGTGGGCTGATTTCTGAACATCTCTGTGTTCAGTTCTGCAAAACACCCACCACCACAATACTGTCTGATATGACTTAA
Source organism: Eutrigla gurnardus (assembly GCF_963514095.1). Taxonomy (NCBI): domain Eukaryota; kingdom Metazoa; phylum Chordata; class Actinopteri; order Perciformes; family Triglidae; genus Eutrigla; species Eutrigla gurnardus. Next base: position 13,851,961 of record NC_139922.1, on the reverse strand, counting down.
CTGAAATAGTTGCTTAAAAAGTAATAAAAAATTGATTTATTGACATGCAAATAAGAAAGTTGAAGAAAATGTGGAGCCTATGGAGATTAGATTCCATTGTGACATTTTGAGGGGAAAACGATGCCAAGAGCTGTATAAGAATATTCCCTGATGAAGTCTCGTCACTGGTGATGAAGTCAAGAATATTTGGATGGATGAGATGTGGAGCAGGAGCAGTTTAAACTTTGGCAGCAGTGACCACCTTTAGCTCACAGAGGTTGTGGCAAAGTCTGATCGGTGTACCTGAAAGAGTCTCGCCCTATTTCAGCTGATAGGAGTTGGAAGCAAGAACAAATGGAGAGAGCAAGGGAGACTAAAGAGTAAATAAATAGAGTAAGCATGAAGATAGTCAGTTGTTCTGATTGACTTTATGCTAAGCTTCATAATAATCCCATTTCTGCAGTAGCTTGCGTTTAGGGACTGATACAAGCCAGCGAGTCAAGTGAGTGATCTCCAGGAAGTAATAGATCTGTCCGGCCAGTTGGAGCAGAATCCTGTCTCCTTCCTCCATGCGGAGGGCAGGAGCAGGGTGGTTGTCTCTTCCCGCATGGAACCAGATGCATTATTGATGGATGGCTGATTGGGAACTCAATTACACAGAGATTACTTGGCTGGCAGACACTGGGACACCGCTACCCTGTCAGAACGATTGAATTAGAGCACAGGAGAGGAGGCAAAGTGTCCTTCAGAGACATCTCCCCTCTCCCTGCCGACCTCCTGGGGATGCCAAACGGCCACAGCCTAGTTCATTCTCTGACAGATGACCTTCCCAGGGACTGCAGGAGTAGCTGGGCAGCCAGCTGGCTGAATGCTGCATGGAGCAGTGGGGAGAAGCATATTACAGTCTAAGCGTTGTCTGGCCAGTTTGGTGGGGTTGTACATTTCGCAGCTGCGGTTTGTGTTGGATTTAATAATTGTGCGTGTACGTGCACGTGTTTGTGTATTCCTCAGTATAATTTGATATGTCAAATGACAGCTGCTCGTCCTTTTAATACCGAAGAAGATGCAATGATGAGAAAGGCTGGGGATGCGAATGTATGTGCATAAATATTGGCATTTCACCGAATCTCATTCATATAACATTGCCCGGCTGAATGAGAATTGTGCCTTGCAGGGTCGTATGCTATTACATGTTTAATGTGAAATCTGGATCGAAGAAGATGAGAGAAGGGGGCCTCAGCATCTGAAATGGAAGCATTCATCTTCCTTTTTCGGTTGGTCAGCAAATGCGCTGAAAGGAAAAGGAAAAAGCAAGGCGAGAAAAGCTGATCTCGAAGAAGAGAAATCATTTTATACCAAGCCGCATGGTGACGCCTATTTCACCCTTTGGTCCGGTACAACTGGCTCTCCTAGGCTTCTGTTATTGCATTCATCAGTGGAGATACCAATCTTACGTGGCTTCACATGTATGCCTCGCAGAGATTTTTCTTTGAGGGAAAACTATTTATTTGTCATTTACAGATGGACTTGTCTCCCTGTATCATTTGTGAGGAACGCATGTGTATGATCATGGACAAGGTTTTCCATTCCTTAAGTGTCTTCTTGTATTGTTGTTTGTCAGTGTGTCAGTGAAGAGAACGACTCCTGAAAGAGACCATTGTTCGTTTCGCATTGTCAGTGGAGACGGGGGCATAGCTGGGATTAGGTGGACAACAGGCAGCTTTCACCAGACTCCTGCTTTGTCCAGGTCTTCTCCAACAGGCTGGACACTTTAGAAAAGACACCCTGGTGAGCGTTGCCCTGCTCTGTTGCCCCTGTTTCCCTGAACACTGGGCAAGAGTTAGCCCCTGGAGAAAAGGGTTTAATAAGGAGTGGAGAATAGCCATTAGCTCCCTACCAACCTCTGTTGATGGAGGAGAAAATAGAGGGACAAATAGACCAATAAGAGCTATTGGAAGCTGTGACAATCACGTAAGGGGGAATTAAATCCTTTTCCTGAGGTTCAGCCTGACTGGTTCACCAATTCTGAGCTGAACATATACTTCATCAACCACTTGGTCTCAGTCATTACAAAATGTAAGAAATTTGAGCTTAAAGAAAATTGGAGTGGTTTCACATTACCTGATATGTGTGTGAGCCGCTTTATATTGTGCCTTTGTTCATGTCTCTGCCAGGTTTGTGTGCGGTCTGGTTGGAGCCTGTTTACTCTCTTTATTACACTCAAACATGCATGCCTATGCAGTATGTTCACATGCACAAATTACCTTCTTATTTATAAAATTTTGATATTTCCTATTGAAGTCATCATTTACCCTCTTATATTTTGCATTCAGGTGACAAACAATGATTTCCCCAATGCCTGCCCTGCATATATAAATTGTCTTTTCAAAATGAAATACATTTCCAATCAATTTTCAATCAATGTCTTTTCTGCCACAAGCACATCTTTCAATGGCTGCTGGTTTGAGACGATGGCTTTTGAGCCATCTATCTATCTAATCTGATTAATATCCTATACATTATCAGGTCAGTGTTGATTACCATTTTCTGTGAGACTTGTGACAATTTACATGCAACTGTGGTAATATTTAAGCAATCATTTATTTACCTAAAATTCTAATTCTAATTTTAATTATAATCATTTATTTTGATTAAAACCAATCTATTACAATTGTCATTCCCAGCTTGCCTTTATACTATTTAGAACACTTCTGTGACTGTGAATATATTCCAAAGATAAAGTTTCTTTCAACCAGCTGAGTAGGCTGAAAGTTCACCGTGTTGTCTGCAAATAATTGTTCAGCTTCATGTCAAAAGAGGGAATCCATTGGAAGATATTTGAAAATAATGAATAAATTCATGCAATTTGCAGCTGACCTATTCACAGTGAATAAATGCATGCCATTATTTAAGGAAATCATCTTCATTAAATAAGCAATTTTGCAAATTAATGTCAGTGACTTATGGCATCAAGTTACAACTTGCCTCAGTAAGCAAGGTTCTGTTTTGCATCAGTTATCATTTTTGATCAACCTGCCCTCATTTGTAGGACATGAAGAGGAGTGGGCCCCGAGTATGTGTCATTAGATGTACCAGTGATTGTTTTATTTGATTAAAAGCCTCAGATTCAAGGGGAAAATGGCCGTTATGCATCACATGATTGTGAGCACAGATATAGTGCAGTGGCCGGAGCTGTGTTGATGAACTCTGAGGCTGGTCTTGGCTGAGTGTCACTCCTGATTTCCTGAATTGATTTGATTTCTATTCACAAGTTCCCAACTCGATTTGATTTCCGATTTGATTCGATATCCATTCATTTAGACATATTTCAGTTCCAAAATCAATATTGCTGGGTTATGAAAGAGATTTTCGCAGAACTAATGCTGCAAACTGTACAAAGATGGAACCTTGTGCATTATTGAAATATTAATTTTGACATTAAAAATTGAGAGGTGATATGGACAAATCTGGTTGTCCAGATCGTAAGTATCTGGACATCTGTGGTAAGTATCTTTTCAAGTAGGTAATATGTGGTTCTAGTATATGAACAAGTTACTGGAGGCCATCATTTTTGTCAAAACTGTATGGCTGTATTTCCTTATTTCCTATTTATGAATGTCGATACAGCCTTGGCTATTTTTTGGGCACGTGGAGAATATGACAGCAAACGTCTTCTCCATTCTGGTTTGATTGGGCTCGCACATCTTGGCTGATTTTTTGGGGGTGTTGTCTGGTTAAATGGTTTTGGAGATTTGTTGTGTTTTCACAACATTTTAACTCTAGTTTGGACATCTAGCGTATGGCTTTGCTTTTGTCCAGCTGTCCTATGTCCTCATACTTTTTAAATCCAAAATGTCATGTTTTGGTTCACCAGTCTCTCACATAGACAGCCATTGTGCGAGACTAACGCAGAGGATACAGAAAATGGCATATATTAAGGATTTAATTAAACATATCAAATCTTTTGAATGAAGATCTATATCAATCGGACAATCTTTTTTTTAAACCCAGCCCTAATTGATAGTATCTAGTATTAGATCCTGCAGCTAGTGGATTAGCCCTCTGTATTTAATTGTGGTTCACAGTTGGCAGGGATGCACACACACACACACACACACACACACACACACACACACACACACACACACACACTAGGAATGATCCACAGAGCTATTGCAAAGATCTCCACATCTGGAGTTAATGTTCGATTGCATAGTCTTGTCAGCACCTTCTCCCCTTTATCTCCCCTAGTTTGTCTGCCTGTTAGCCTACTACGTCCTACACAGAAAACAAACCTTAGACACCGAAGCAACACCAAATAGCCCCACAGAAGGTAATTTGAAACAGCTTGAAGCCCATTGGAGATCTAAATTCAACTCTCAGACCTCCGTATGTCCGAAGACCTGATTCCATGGCCTGCATGCCATACCTACATGGCGTGGAAAGTTCAGGTTTCACAGCTCCCAGTGTCACATGTCCCTCTCCAGATTAGCAACACACATAGACTTGACCAGAGACCCTTTGACACCACAGACTCATGCCAACAGTGTATGTAACAGTGAAAGTCCATGTGTGTTGTGATATATTGAGAGTTGAATCGATGTGTTCCAGTGTGTTTAAAGAGTTTGTCTGGCTGGCTTTCTTCCCCGGTCAGAGGTCGTGATCAGCAGCATAATGGCAAAGTGAAAAGAGGTTCTCTGTAAATGCTACAATAGAAATTCAACCAATGCCTCAAGCACAGCCAATTAACACCGCCGTATGTTTTCTCAAATACTCACCCACGTCTGAAGTGTGAAGCTATCCATCGACCTGTAAAGTCTGCAAGTGTCTTATCACTTCAGAGCGGTAAATCTGATGTGTCTGTTAAATTTTGTGAATGACCTCTGTGGTGTGTATGTGCTGTGTCAGTATGTGTGAGTGCTGTCAGTGTGTGGAACCATGCCACAGGGTTTAACCCTGCTGCATTGATCCCCAGGTTGCTCAGGGCTGCAGCCTAATTCCCCAATTTTCAGCTGTTAGAGATAGAATTGGAATAATAAACAGCTGAACCTCCCACTAATAATCCCCCACTCGCCCACCACCACCCCCCAACCCTGACACACACACACACTTTGTCCCTTCCTCCACTCGTCCAGCCCTCTTCAGGGCAACTGGGGCTGGAGTAGAGTTTCTCACTCTGCCCTAATCTCGGCCAAAGCCCCGGCACTCGGCCCTCTGCTCTAATTAAATGATATCGGCCAACTTTGGGAGCCTGGAACTGATTATCACAACTGACACACATGCACATTTGAGGAGCGTTTATGGATACGTGAATATGCAATCCTTACGCACACTCCTCAGCAGTGTTAGGCAGCGTGCACACTCAACTTTGTATCGGTGTATTGCTTTTCAACCTCCTATAGTTTCCCATGCTTCATTGTGCTTTTAGATGCTGTCACATCAGGGGGATTACCAGAAATTACATATAATGTTTGTTTTGAAAAACAAAAAGTACATTTGGCTCACAGGCATATGTGTTTGAATTTGGATGTTTAGTTTCCCTGAATTAGCGCTTTGGTCTGGCCAGTCCACACAGTCCTGGGAACAATTATCTCCCAAGGTCAGGCCTTAAGTCTCATACCCGAGGTCCACTCAATTCATATAGCCTCCAGGTCTCCAAGACTCCAGCCTCAATGGTTATCTACAATGTCAATTACAGTGTTTATGGACTTTTAAATAACACTGTTTTAATGTATCTTAGCTAGACAAATACTTGCCATTCAACTGATAATCCATTAATACTCTTGTTCTTTTTGGAAGTAACAAATATTTTTTTGAAGTTTTTAATAGGTTTCTGTAAATACAGCCCCTTTCTCTGGACAAAACCCCACTCACATCTGGCTTTTTTCTTCAGTGGGAAAGGTTACAATCGGCTTTCATTCCTGGAACAAATGCAGTAGTAGTCATAGCCCATGACTCTTTTTGACTCCAACTCTGATTGGCAGTGATGGAAGCATGACATGGTGAAGTGGTATGCTAATTTTCATCACTTTTCTGGTACGATGCATTAAAGTGAATATATATTAAATAAAAGCAACAGGGATTTGGACAATTATTGTAATTTATTAACTGGCAAAACATACAATTTATGTGAAAACAGTCATTTTACCTTGTTGATCATTTTAAAACTCATGGAAAATTGTTAAATGTTCCAACAATCGCCAAATCTAGTTTGAGAGTTTGAAAGAGAGACTGTTTAAGTAACAGATATAAAAAAGATGTAACCATCGCAACCTTGTCATTGTTTATTTCAAATATTTTCTGTCTCTTTTCTGGTTAAACTCGGTGTCTCTTGAACATGTGACACTGTGGATAAAACTCCAAGTCTGTAGTCTAAAGGTTGACTATGCAATTAACACATAGCTTCAACTGTTTATGAAATGATGCGACCTGGCCAACAGCTGATTGGCAAATATGTATTTATATTTGACATCAAATAACACATTTATCAACCCTAATAGCGATATATATTAACCGACTTCACATTTTTTATGCAAGATGCTACCAATGCATATTATTTATATTATTATGTTATTTCCATACATACTATGGGCCTTGTGTGGACAGTTTTTCAAGTGTCATGTCGTCCGATTTCTATTTCTATTCCACTTTGCCAGACCTCACTGCATGTCAGCAGGGGTTCACCATCACTGTCCTCGTAGACATGGTCTCGCACTTTGCACCGGCCGTTGCAGCTTTGCAGTTAAAAGTATCTTTGCCTTTGTCGGTTGCTTAGCTAATCACCCTGTGGGCTGTGCTGCATGCAGATTTTCATTTAACCTAATTAAGTATAAGCCTGATTCATCAGTTTAGCTCGATGAATCCAGCTGACCTGCTAACGTAGTTCATCGTCGGCGAACAACCTGCTGAATGAAGGTGTTGAGTTGACATGCCCCCTGACTACGAGGTTAAACATTAGCGTGTTGACCTGTACCCTCTGTCCATTCAGGAGTCATTTTAAGCTTGCCATGGCTCTTTTGTCTACCTCTCATATCTCTCTATTAACCTCCAACCACTAGGCACCTACGCAACCTCCCATGACAGTTACCCACATCCCACATCGTCCACTGGACTGAATGTCCTCTGAATGCTTGAGGAGATGTGTGCAGAATATCTTAATTCATGGTCGAAAAGGTGGCGGGATGTTTGAGACGCCTGTCACAGGGTCAAATCTTGGAAGGCTATCCACTACACTGGCAGGTAATTGTCTGTCCCAAAATAATCATGTAATAAAAAAATATGCTGAGTCTCTCCTGCAGTGAGTTGACACACACACACACACACACAAACACACACACACTCAACCATCATATGTTTGAGGCAGGCCTAAACGTTAGTTGTTTCACCAGTATTCAACATAATACATTATTGTCTCAATGAATCACAATATGTTACACAAAAAGGCGAATTATTACTTCGGACAGCGAAAAATATACTTTTTCTTTTCATCGACCAGTCTCCGTGGCCAGTGAGTCAAAAAGTTTATTTCAGACACTGCCTGTCAAAGTCACTCATGTGACTCAGAGATTAGCTTTTGCAGGTGTACCTGCTCTGTCTCTGTCTCATTCAAACTCTCTTTCAGTCTTATTTTTCTCCGTTTTTTGGCTCATCTTGTGTCCTGGGGCTGTGAAGTCTTTGTGCTTCGGTAGTGCTGGGCTCAGCAAGCTGCCTGTGTCCACACACTGCTGCCTCAGCACTAATAAGGCAATAGAGTGATAGAGAGCACGCCAGAGTTGTCTTTCAACATCCCTACTCAACCGTACCCTCAGCTAACCCCCCGCAGAGACACCATTAGCAAATCTATTGAGGATCCCATATTAGGGAAAACATTAAGGAGTCTAATTGTGGTCCGGAGTTGGGACTCACTGGGTGTTTAAGTTTTGTAACCACTCTAATGAGTTGCAGTGTTTCCGCCAATGGGTTTATTGCCCTACATTCCAATTTGAGCCATGTCACTGACCACTGGGGCATCTACTAAAATAGCTCAACCCACACCGTTTCAGAGGCCATGTGTTTAAAGGATAATTATGTTTTATTACAATTTGGATTTTATTTGGGAAATTTGTACCGGCTGTTCTATCTGTTATAACACTGAACTGGATAAAGTACATGGGAACACCCTGATATTGATATAAGAGGGATCTGACAAGCAAGAAGCATGAGCTGTTAGATGATCACAAAGGTAGAAATCAAGCCAACATTGCACAGGGAAACTGCACAATAAAATTGTGTGTGGGTGCACCCTATGTCAAAGTAGGCCAAAGTAGAACCAAGAAGTTTGGCGGCAAAATTAAAATGGACAGTGTTGATTATCATTTTACCTTTCATGTTCCATATACATTTGACTAACATGAGGTTTGATTTAAAACTACTTTAAAAATGCTTGTGTCTCTTGGTCTGACTGACTTCTTGTGTTCCTAGCTATCGACTTAAGTTGTACAATGTTAATATTATTGATAGGAATTATAGCCATATTATGAAATTAAGATGCAAGTTTGTTATAATGAACCAAAATTATATTGAGATAACATCATGGACTTGCATCGGACAGTACAGGGTGACTCCAAGCTGCACGAAGAGCAATGACTTTTTATAATACTGTCACATGATGAGGTGCATGGCATGGTCTGGACACCACACATATGATCAGTGTCCCTCTTTATTTTTAGCTGGTTTGCTCACTCAGTGTACTTACTTGAATAGGAATACTTTTGGTGAACTGTGTGTGTGTGTGTGTGTGTGTGTGTGTGTCCTGTAGCTTGTGTGGCAGCACAACATGGAAGCTTGACTGGAGGACCGGCTCCGTGTAACTGGAGGAGATGACTTGGCCATGTGGCCCTCAGTGTGGCGCTAAAAACAGCCTGACAGCTGTGTGTGACGAGCAAGTAAATTAAACTGGAACAGCACCTGACCATGTGACCATAAATGCATAATTGTAGTGTTTACAAGAATTATTTCATTGTTAGCTTTTACAGATGTTCTCTTTGAAAAGTTTTACTGTGAATGCCAGGAATCTACACAGGTTTAAAAGAGAAAACAAGTTGTTATGCAAGGGCAGGAATCTGATCTTTCTTATTTGTGTGATGTTTATTATTGGCATTTGTTTCTCGATATTACATAATACATCTTCCTGATGTACACCTGGATCTTGGATCTCTTCTTTTGGCCATGTTATTACCTACCTGCCTTTGTGTAGGTATTTGGTTGTGACTTTCTAGTGGCCTCTTCATGGTTTCCATTTGCTTGTGGGACTCCAAGGTATTTGTAGCTGTCCTGGACATCTGCTATATGGACCCTTAATCATGCATTCGTTTGTTTGTTTTTTAGTTGATTATTGTTTTATTAGCTTAATTGGGTGGGGAGAAAGCTATGTGATAATCAGAAATAGTATATACAGTATATTATAACAAAGTAGGCCTAAGTAACAAATGTGTACAAAGTTGCACAAGTTAAAAAACGCAACGTGTCGCGCACAGCACCCCCCCCCCCCCCCCCCCAAAATAAAAACAGGAGAATTAAGAGCAAGTTTGGAGGAAAGTCGGAGATATGGAACCATTTTAAATTAGTAGGCAGTGACATGTGACAGCTTTGGCGAGTGCATTAAATGCACTTCAGAATTTCTGAATAAACAAACACGCAGTTTCTTACATGCTTCATCCTTGTTGCTCCATTCATTAAGATCATTCTAAACAGATTTCTGTCATTCGAACAACTCGAAATTGTCGTTGAAACGTCATTTATAACAGCCACTTAAAAATGTACCGTTGTAATTGGGCAAACTAAATCAGCAGGGTATCAAATAATTATTTCCCTTATTTGTAGTGGAATTCCAACAGTCCCATAATCTCTTAAGGCGCTTTTACATGGAAGAAGACCCCTCGATAAGCCCCCATCGCACCGTTTCAGAACTTTCTTTGCGGCTTAACGCCACGACGGTGTCGCCTTTTACAAAAGCATCCCGGCTTTGCGGAACCAGAGAGGGTGTGATGTGTAACATTTCGTTGACTGCGGTAGTGTGGCGTATTAAATAAGCGTCGGAAATATGATTACCCGTTGCAAACCAAAACAACAATGGATAGGTTTCTTTTGCAAGCGCACTAGTGTCTCTTTTAACCCCTCCTCCCAGCCCTTGGCTCCGCCTCAGTCTCAAGCTCATTCACATGAATGTAGGAAGGAAATTAACTCTGGATTTGACTATTAGTGCATTTTACAACTTTTAGGACATAACATTTTAAACAAGGGATATTGAAGTGTTTGTACCAGGAAGTTAATTTAGCCTTTTGGGCCCAAGGGCATTACATGATGTAATTCCACAGTTTGGCCACCATGTAAAATTTGCTACAGGCAGGCGCTCTTTCTGGGGGCTTGGTTACAGAATATGTGATGTGTGGGTGTGGCAGCTGTGGAAATGTTGAAAGGCATCTTTGAAGGAACTGAGCTGAATTGCAAAAAAAGTTATGTAACCAGTAGTACATGTTATCTTCTGTTGAGTGACGAGTTAAGTAGTGTAATTACTTTTAATTGAGTAAATAATAAATTATTACTTTTTTCAACTATCTTGATCACCATCTGTTTCAATCAGAGAAGAAATAAGAGATTGTTTGTGTGTTTTCATCCCACAAGCTCACCACTGTTCCTTCAACTCTTTCTTAATCCTCCCAAGGCAGACCGAATATTTCCTTCCAACAAAAAACTCTCTCTCTCCACTGTCCTCTGTGTCCAAGCTTCAGTGTGATCGCCCTCTCTCTCTCTCTCTCTCTCTCTCTCTCTCTCTCTCTCTCTCTCTCTCTCTCTCTCTCCCCTCCATCCTCCACTGCTGCCCTCCCCTCATTCTCTCTCTCTCTCTCTCTCTCCCTACTTAAATGCTTTTAGCATAAATTGAGAGAAGGAGGGGAGGGAGAGGGGGATGGGAGATCCATGGGGGAGGGGAGCTGAGTACTCACTCTGTTGTCACTGGCTAGAATGGGAGGGAGGGAGGGAGGGAGTGAGAGAGTGGAGTTGTGTCCCATATGTGGGGGAAAAAAGCATTGCCGTGCACACACACGAGTCTGGTCTGCTCCAGGGATTATTGTAGCGCTTTCTGATGGAGGACATGCAGGCATGAATAGGTAAGGCTGTCATAGCCCGCTGCTCTCCCTGCTGTTTGACTTGGCTCCGCTGGCTGACTTAAGTTGGAGAAGGACTGGAGCTGAGCGCGTTGTAGCCGCTCTCCCCTCCAGCCACTGACCATGAGACATTTCCCTGAGCAAACCAAACCTTCATCTCTCTCCGCCTCTCTCTGATCTGTGCAGGGACAGAGCTGTTTGTTTTTTAGTGGAAGCTGTGGTTTGCTGCCGTGGTGCAGTTAGTTATTCTGTTAAAAGTTGACTGTCAGTTAGTGGATCGTAGTCAAGTGTTGTACGTGAAGCATGTTGGTGTCCGGGGACAGCAGTGTGGTTATTGCGTAATATCGCTTCCATGTGGACTGGTGTGTGAATTAATATAAACTGGTTACATGCTTGTTTGTGTTTTATATGTAATAAGTGAGATCGTCTGTGACATCTGTTTACTTATTATGTGCAAAAACATTACATGTCATAATGTTGCATTACTTCTGTTAAATAATGTTAAAGTTGTTTTATGTACATTTTTACTTGCAAGTTTGTTTTTCAATAGATATGGATATAGATATCTTAACACGTAGTTATAGATGGCCTGTATATTTACGGGAATATGTATGTGCTTAAAATGTTTCCACAGATTTAAAAAATCAGTCTCTATTGTTTTTACACTATATTATCTGCAGCATTTGAGGCGACATGGGCTCTTATGGAAAAAAAAAAACTTTTCCAGAGTTGGTTTAATCTCCTGGGTTTACTCGGAGAGTTGCCTTATATCAGAATAAAATTATAGAACAGAAGGATTAAACTGTCTTTAATCTGTGCTTGATTAAAATATTACATTTACAACACCAACCATAGATAGACTATATTTAATTTTGACAGATTTTTGAAAATAGACAACACAGTTCGTTGAATTAATTTGCTTTTAAGCAATATGAATATGGATAGAATATTCAGGACCGCTTAGAGATGTGTCATTTATTTATTTATTTATTTTAGATAACATGAAAAATAAAACTTTGTCATTTCAGACTTTTTTTTTTCCACCTTTACAATTTGCTTATGCAGCTCCAAAAGTGTCCGCTCTCCTAAGAATGCAGTCTTTATTGCCCCAGTGCACAGAGCAATGGTATGCATGAGTCTTTTTGTGAGGCAGATTTAGAAAGCCCTCTTTAGAGCCTGAACACAGCTCCACAATCAGCTTAATGCCTGCCTACAATGAATACCCTTCTGTGTGTCAATTTGGCCGACCGTGTGTGTGTGTGTGTGTGTGTGTGTGAATTCTGTTTGTGTTACACTGACAGGGTTCTCAGGTTGTTCAGTAATTCTATCGTACTCTGGGTGAATTCTGGTCTGTGTGTTTGTGTGTGTGTGTGTTTAGGTTTGTGTTGCCGTGTGAGCTTGTGTGAAAGGGTTGGTTGACATGTGAGTGTTTGTCCAGACATTGTGCAGTAGCCTGTAACTCTCTCTCTCTTTCCCCTCTCTCTCTCTCTGGGCTGTTCTGTTGTCAGGGCGAGCTCATGCTAGTGATGGACTACAGTCGGACGGACGCTAATCTGAGCTGGCATTCACAAAACTGGATTCCTCCATACTGAGACCAGCTCCACAGAATGCTGAGTCCTATTGTCCCCTATAGTGAGTACACCCTTCTTTCTCTCTCTACCCGCATGTCGCACCCAACAGCCCCGCTTGACTTAGTTGGACTTTGCCTGAATCAATGAGCCCCCGTTGCAAAAAAAAAAAAAAAAGTAAGTGGGAGTGGACTGTGTTCTGTATAAAACAATTACAGGTAACTGTGAAAATGTGCAGGCCTCAAAAAACCTTTTCCTTGACCCGCACCGAGGAAATGCTTAACCCCGGGCATCGACCCTATCTGAATGTTTCATCATCAGGCGGAAGACACCAATGGGGGAAGGAAGAAGGACAGAGGTTGGAGGGCTGATGGTTTAAGCAGCAGAAACCCCTCGGTTCTGCTCGTGTCATTTTACTAATACAGCTCAAGACCACCGCACACGCTGCACACTGCTCTTCCCCCGTCTTCCCGTTCTCTCTTTTCTCCCTTCAATGCTGACCTAATAACCGACGTGTCCAGTTTTGGCCTCCCCCCCTTTGCACCCTCCCACCAGGTTTCATTTGAGTCCAGTGCTCGGGCTCTCCAAAACAGCATTGTTTGCTGGCCAGCATGGGGCTGCCTCAAGAGCCCCCTTTTTCCCAGCTCTTTAACTCGCTTCAAAGGAGCATTATTGGCATGACAGTTAAAAGAAAAAAAAAACAGGGAGAAATCTAACTGAATGGTTAATTTAAAAAGTATTATATCATAATCAATGGTAAAAACGTTATTTGTTATTTTAGCATCCAAAAAATGGATTGCCGAGTCCGTGTTAGGCAAGTGTAGTGGTGTGATGAATCATACTGTACAAAACAGTCCGGTTAAAGCATCACAAGCTGATGGTCAGTCACCATGATGCTTTGTTTGCTTTTGTAAATTTCACCCTTGTTATTATTCCCCACTCATAAGATGAGTTACCGGTGAAACGGCCTCAGAACAGCCTGCTAGTGTGCATGTACGTAGACGGAGCGCACACAGCAGTGTTAGGTAGTCGGGTTGTTTACTCTCAGACCAGTGACACACAAACGCACACTGATGACACTGCAGCTCGCTGTCTTTTACTTAAAGACTCTAGTCATGATTCAAAATTACCACCGTGAGGAACTTTGCATATGGGCAGTACATGCGAAGACTCTCACCACCATGTTGGAATTCCCTTTGTGGGAATGTGGAACATTCCCGTTTCCCAACGCGACTTCTGACTCCTGCTGAAGGCATTTCTCTCCCAATGTAAAACAAATGCATGCATCATGACACACAGTTTGGACAGGTACACCCACAAACACACTTCATTCTTTGTTATCCGGACTACTCTTATAAATCCAGTTTCAATTATTTGGATCCCGCATTAAGTCAGTGTGTGTCTCCTTCTTCCCTGGCGTGTCCGGCCGTGGCCCTCGTCTCCGGCCAGTCCAGAGGACTTCAAGCTGGGGTGAGCAGCCACGGCCGGACCTGAGGAGAAACCTGAGAGAGATTCCAGGGGCCATAGATACTCCTGGAGGGATTTGGTGCAAAGAATCTGTAATCTGCACTTCAAACACACTCTTAAATCAGTCCCAGGCCGCCAACCCAGGAGTGCCCTAACTCTTGTTGCTGGGGCCCCTGCTGGTGTAGGGATACCTTTTCTTTTAAAACAACACACACACACACACACACACACACACACACAGGTCCAGATCTGGCAGTTTTTATAGCTCTCCTCTGACTGACCCCTCTCCCTCATCTTTCTCTCCCCGGCTCTGTTTTTTATGTTTTGTGCAAGTGTCTTTGTGAATGACTCGGCTAAGTCATGAAGTGGTTTGTATAGAAAAAAAGTAGTAGTTCTCATCCTGGCCCCTGCAGGAGCAGGTTGGAGGGCCGTGCCAGAGTCTACCCCCTATTGTAGGGAGAGTGGTATGAGTGCTGCAGTGGAGGGGCCTGTGAGGACCTTTAGTAAACACACAGCCCGCTAAAGTGTATGTGAATAAGAGCTGGGATCATTAGTGGAGGGTGTGAATGGGCTCTAATTAGCCCCCAAAGTGTGTGGTTGTGTGTATATGTCTGTGTTTATGTTTGCACGCATTTGTGTTCACATGAAAAGAAGGTTAGGGACCCAGGGCCCCGAGAGTCCACTGGCCCTGCGCTCTGTCTCTCCGAGGGTTCATCAGTTCATTAAGGAGACCTCCGCTCCCGTTAAGGGCCCAATTAAAAGGGAAAGTGGTGAGGCTCATTTGGATGGCAACACTTCACTGGATTCCTGAGGCAGCAGAATTCAGCGCTCGACAATGAGATACTAGTTCTTTCACACCGGCAGAGCTAATTAGCAAATGGCCACGCTTGAGACATAACATACTTTTATCGTTATGCCATTAGGTGTTTGTAGTGCCGTGGTTATAAAACGCAGGCCCACGGAGGGAAGGGTAGCTGGTGATGTATTGAGCTTGTTCTAATTTGTGTGTGTACTAACAGAAAACAACAAATCCCATGCGCTGTGAGTATAAAATGGGAACACAGAGGGGCCAAGGGATTTTGACGGAAAGGAGGGAAGGTAACATGCTCACTGGGAATGGGGGGGGGGGGGGGGGGGGGGGATAAGGGAAGTGAGAGAGCAGAGAATCTGGGCAAGAAGGAGATTGCAAGGCAAAGATGGAGCTGAGGAGGGGGAGATAGGGCAGAGATTGGGTGAGTGAGACAGATGGAGAGGGTGATTGGTCATCACAGAGCCTTAGGACAGCTGTTCTTTGATATATTAGTGGACACAATGACCTAAAGCCAGCCTGCAGTCACAGAAAATAGGGACCCTGTTTTCTTGAAGGGGAGGGGGGGTTATGGGGGGGGGTCTGCCATTTGTGGACGTGCGTTAGCAGGCACGGGGGATGGGCGAGTTGTTTCTAAAATTACGAGCATGAAGTGACGTAACCAACAATTATTCCGGAGGCTTTCTACTTTTGGAGAGTGCTGAGAAGCGGGCTGTAAATTGAGCATGCCCTCAGAGTTTGCGTTTTGCTGCACTATCATTAGCAATTCTAAACACGTTTGTCAATTAATCAATGTTTAACAAATGCCATCAAGGAGTTTGGCTGCTGCTCCTCTACATCCCCTCTGCAAAACAACAACTTTTAATTACACCGAATATTTGTTCACCACTAACAAATATAAGATTCACCACATGGAAGCTTGTTTTATTCTGTTTATTAACATTGTTTTGAATAATAATTGTCTCTTATCCTAACTATATTTGATTACAGTCAAGGGTGGCACTTTGATTTTATCATTATCGTCAAATAACTTGTTGTCATGCTGTCCTCTTCTAATGAAACCCTATTAGCTACTTATGACAAAAACTACTCTGACAGCTGGCCTGCAACGTTCCCAAAGGGGAATGAAACAAAAAATAGAGTTAGTCAAAGTGTCATGCTGATACATGGTGTACAGATCGCCCTATCCACAGAGAGAAGAAGGTACAGCCATAGAGCTAGAGAGAGAGAGAGAGACGCATGCACAGAGGACATCCCTCAATGCCACTGCAGGAGATGGGCTCCTTCCTCCTGGGATTGAACTGGTGAGGCGTGTTTGAAAAGAGCTGCGTCTGCTTGTGTGCTGGGCAGCAGGTGTGAAAACTCCCCACCAGAGCTCCCGCACTCTTCTGTTATTACATCTTTTTAGGGCCATGAAAGGGAGAGCAGATGAGCCAGAGGGAGCGACAGGCAGAGTGGGAGTGTGTTTCTTCTGATTGATAGTAGTCCTGTGACTAACACATAGATTTATAATAATTTTCCCCTAGCAATGCCCAATTATGCACGTCTGATGAATTATGATCCCTGTTGTCCGCTGTGCGCCTTAACACTTTGGGAAGGGGCCTCTCGGACTGACCACGAACTTCCTTTAACAGCTTTTTGACGATGAACACCCCACGCGATAAGGTTATTCAGCATCCGTGGGCTCATATTGTAGGAGGTAACTTGATATTTTTAGCAGGAATTCATACTTCACGTTCATACTTTTTCAGTATGTTGCTGAAAAACGGCAAGAGCTGATAAAACGTATCTCGTACCAAAGTGAGAGAACATCCAGAAACAATTTTCCTCTGTCTCCACCTGCCACCCTGTGAAATGTGGCCGGCCTCTCAGATTGGTGTTTTTATGACAGACCAGGTAGTATGCAGCGGCAGGACGGCAGCAGCCTAGTGAGAATGTCCTGCTTGATATTAGTGTCATAAATCACAGTGAACTTGAGAACAGAGGACTTAAAGGGCTTCAAATGTGAACAACAGATCAATCAAACACTGATAAAAAATACAAATAATTCTCTCTCTCTCCACACCAAACTCCTTTTTATAAAGCAGTTTATGGGATGTGTTTGTTTAAATTAATTCCTGAAAGAAACATTCCTGAAGAAAGACATCACTTTTTTCCTACTTATTTTATGTCTAGCGAGCAGGAGTTTCATCCTATAACTCATTGATCAGCTTGCGTTTGCTGAATACATTACGACTGATGCATTCATCAGAGTCATCAGAGCATCAACTTTGTGATTAATCAGCACAAATATAGTGTCTGTCCTCTGCCCTTCTCTCCACTTTCTGCCTGTCGTTCCCCTTTGGCGCGGCTCTGTGCGTCGTATCGTAACCGCATTCATTTCAAGCTTTAATTTTTAAAGTGGCCATTTCTGAGATGTTATCTGAACAGAATCCCTGACTTACTG
This sequence comes from Eutrigla gurnardus, assembly GCF_963514095.1. NCBI lineage: Eukaryota > Metazoa > Chordata > Actinopteri > Perciformes > Triglidae > Eutrigla > Eutrigla gurnardus. The sequence goes on along the minus strand of NC_139922.1, from coordinate 13,834,549 downwards.
CCACAACAGCCAGAGCAGCATTCTTAAAACAATTAGACACGGCCATCTATGCAGCTTTCCGTCTGGAAATACTGAGAGAATTTTCTTTTCGGCACCAAGTGAATTCACACCTCGGGGTGAACGGACAGAATTGCCCTTTTTTTTAGATTTCTTTGGGTCCAGTGGATTTATTTAGAGCAGAAAGGGTGATCTGGCTGCACATTTCTCTTTTAGGACAGCTTTTTAATTCTGCAGGAGATTCTTGCCCTTTCCTTGTTAATAATATATTTTATAAATGTAAAGTGACCAGAAAAACATCTCTGCAACATAACAAGGTTATTGTTATTAATGTTTTATTATAAATTCAATCTATAAATCATGTCACCCTGTAGTCACCCGTATTCATGCTTGTGTGTAAAAGTGTATGATGTAGTAGAGGTGGTTGGTAGTTTTCTCTCGGTGGGTGGGGGGTAGAGCTCAGTCCTGAATAGAGCCCTGATTGGATTGATCCACAGCGGTCTTGTTTACAAGCGGGCTCTTCACAATCGCCACAGTTTAATAGCACACTGTCCCAGAAGGGTTGTTCCATCCGTGTCCGTTTTGTTCCTCAGGGCAGGGAAAAACAAAAGTGCCGGGAAGGGAGAAGGGGAAAGCAACCTCAGGGGAGCTGTGAAACGGCACTGGAGCTCTCCGTCTCCAGGCTTCCTGCCAAGATAACGTTTCACCTCACCCACTAATACCTCTTTTATAGGAAACCACAACAAGGTCTAGAGTTCTACTGGGCTTTATAGGCTAAAAACTGCTTCGGTTTCACCCGGTCGACAAGAGATCCAGTGACTTTGTAGATGGCACATTGGAGCATTTGAGGCCAGAAATCCCAGATGAACCTAACACACTCCCCCTGAGCCATAAGTGGTCTAATTTTAATTTTAGGGCCTCCTCAAAGTAAAGCTGGTTTCTGGTGAGAGAGCCATGCCACTGTCTTCATCACGCACTGCTCCAATAGGATGCAGCTCACACAGGTCCCCCAATAAATCCCAGGCTGACACAAAAGCTGTCAGTGGACTGCTGCTGAATAGATTAATAAGATTTCCATAATTAGACAGCCCCTTGACAAAAGGATCCTTCAGGCTTTGTCTCAGGGCCAACTGGATTGTCCGAGCTGTGCACGTCTGCTGGACGGCTATCCGCCACAATGGCCGCACAGACAGTAAGGCGGTCAGCAGAAGAACATCTGTCTCTCCTGGGGCCGAGAACACACACACACACACACACACCCGCAGTGGGAAGTTTCATGTGCATACACACGAGGCTCTTATCGACCTCTCCGCAGCCAAAAGGAGGTTGGTCAGTAGAAAAGCGATCTCTGCACATGTTTATGTATACTTCAACTGATTTCTGTGCACCACTGATAAATGATAATACATTAAATATTCTTCCAACCTTTTTGACTGGATCCCAGAGTAACTTTACTTATATTGACAACAGCAACAAAGACCTAAGAAATGACTGAATGAGGGCAGATTCCAATTTACAAACATACTGACACCCTTGTCCCTTCTTAGTAGATGTGTTTGTCTATTTAATCCAAGCTTAAATGCATAAGATTGAGTTTTACGGGGTGTGGCAGGGGAGCATCACAGCATTGGAGCCGAAAAGTATACAAGTAAAAGCTGCAACATGATAACTTGCACTAAAATTACAACATTCACAAATTATTTTAGAAGTCATTTTTCTTTTTGTGTTGTAAATCATTTAAACTCCAACATCACACTGAAAGATATGTTGAAGTTGATCTAATGATTGCACTGCTCCCGCACCATGTCCACATTGTCCTGATTCCCTACTTCTAATCTTAGCTTTCTTCCTGCCCCCTCCAGTGAATTAATCTACATGATTGCTCTGATTTAAGCAGCAAGTGTAGATTAGATTTGCTCAGTTTATTGTGGAGCGCTGCTGCTCTAAAAACCACAATCCAACAGAGGATTGCATGGAAACAGCTCAACTGCACTGCGACCCTGTTCATCAGGGAAGTAAATGCACTGGTGGTCTATCGCTCATCTGAACTACTGTAGATGCAGAAATAATTATTAATTTTAATAATTTTTTATTTATTTTTTTGCTTTTTAGAAAGTAGATACTCTCAGATTTAACATTGAATTAGTTCATCAGGTATGACCAGCTGGTCGTTACATTGGTCAAGGGGGAAGTGTGAAAAAAGTCCATTCTGTATTGGTGCAACTCTGATGATGGAGTGGACAGCAGTTAGCCTGCCTCACTGAGTCCTCTAATGTCTGCTCCGGTCCGCTTAGAGAGGACGAAGCGCCTGCTGTCCACTCCTTCCCCTCCCTCCTCCATCCCTCCCTCCCCACTGCAGGTTTTATGAGCTCCCCTGGGCTCTCATCCATCTCTGTCACACACAGGCCCCATTATTGGGGCTGCTCACTGGTTGGGCTGCAGATGGGAAGGGCCTGCAGGACATATATGGTTTCTGCAGCCCCGGACAAAGACCTACGAGTCACAGAAATATGTGGTCATCTGGGTGTGGACAAGACAATGTCTTCAGCATGTTTGTGGAAAAAAAAAAAAGTGAACAGAATGTGAGACCTTTGCATCTTGCTGCGGTGGGTGTGTGGGCTGGATGAAGCTTAGGAAAGTACTTGAACTGGTTTTGCCATTGGGAACTTAAGGCAATGGATTTGAATATGAAGGACATGATAATCCAATGGCCATCTGGTGTGCTGGTCTCATCTGACTGAATAAATAACTGCCGTAATCTGAAAACACACATGGGGAGGTTTGGAAAGCGGGTAAAGAAAGAGGGCAAAGTTAAGGAGAGAGCAGCAGCAGAATCGCAGACTGTGGATATTGAGATTTGATTTAAATGGCAATAAGAAGCCTGGCTCCACGCACTCAGACAGCCATGAATAATGAATCATCGGGCGTCCACTGAAGGCAAGGCAGAGAGGCTAGTAATGACGGCTTGCCATATTCCTTTTTACCTCCCTGTTTCTGGCTGGAGTAGTCCTCACCTCAGGGTAAATCATGACAGTTCAATAATGCCAAGCTATGTGTGGAATGTCAAGCCGATGCCTCAGCAAGAGCTAGCGCTAGTCTTCATGATATAGATGGTTCCAGGACTATATCGTGAGTTAGTACACACACATACTCTTTAGATGTGAAAGTGAAAGATGCGACAATTGAACAAACAAGCATGCAAAAACAGGGTAAAGATGGTAGCGTGCAAATGCTGAAAATGAACAGATGCATTATCCATTTTGTCCAAAGGAGTCGTTAAATCATGTCCTTCTAATTTCGGGTGCACCGCCGGTTTAATGTTTACTGGAAAATAAGACTTTTACATGAGGGGAAACCAGTTTGTGGAACAAAATCTCTTTTTTGACTGCCCTTTCCGCTGTTAGCTCAGCGATGTGCTCGGAGCATAGGAGCCATGATCAATCAGCTCGGCCAGTGCTGAAGTCAGCCAGAGGAACAGACATTCCACTTTCCCAGTGTTCCATGGGAGACTGTGCTGATGAATAGCACACTATGCTGCAATTCCAAACCCAACCCCCCTCCTTCTTTCTCTTTCTTTCTCACTCTCTCCACAGCACTGTCCACACACACACACACACACACACCCTCTTTCCCCTCTCCCTCCCTCCCTCCGTCCAGCCGGCCACTGGGCCTTTGGAGCTCTGGTGTACGGTGGGTGGGTTGATTGGTGGGTGGTAGGTGGGGGTGCAACATGCATGGGGAGATAACAATAGGTCCTCTGGGAGACCTGCAGATGTTCGTGGTACGGGGAATAGTGCAGGGATCTTATCACTACTCCAACATGGGAAACTGCAAAACAACACATCCAACCTACTGATCTCCTTTCACTCGCTTTCCTTCCGCAGCGCTCTCTTTCTCCCTCCACCTCCCCTTAACCTCCCTCTCCCTCTCTTGGAAATGTGAGCCTCTTCTTCTAACACGCATGATGGCAACACTAAAACAGATTCCTTGCCAAACAGAAGAATGGCCATTTCTTGTCATTGGCTGTTTGGAGAGGGAGGGGCTCAGGCCACGTGTCACTGTGCACAGGATAGTGGTCAAGGAGTGTCTACTAAACTGTAAATTATGAAGTAATGTCGACTTATTTTTGTTTAAAAGGAGTCTGTCTTACAACTTGACAATGTGACATATACAGTCGTCCAAACTACTTTTATTGCATTACAAGCTAATTACATATTAGCTTGGAACGTTGGGATATAAGGATAATTTTGTCTGTCAAAGAAAACGAGGAAAACAATTATTTTCAAGTGACAGGAAAGTAATCACTTGATACAGCTATACATACCCAAAGTGATTCATATCATGACCACAAAGCTGCGCAGCTCAATATTCTATCAAGGCCTGTTTTCTGAGATAGTTGTACTTCTAGGGAAATTCTGACCTGGTTTCCCTGTGTGTTTCTTTTGTCAGGCCTGTTAAAGATGCACTGGAACCCAGAGCATGCCCAGCCTCTCAGCCAGTGGCCTGAGCAGCACCTGGACGTCTCCTCCACCACCTCCTCTCCGGCCCACAAGTCAGATTTATACTCTGCCCGTGGTCGCGGCGGCTACAACTACGCCTGGGCCAATGACGACATCTCTGCTTTGACAGCCTCCAACCTGTTGAAGCGCTATGCCGAGAAGTATTCTGGTGTGCTGGACTCACCTTATGAACGGCCACCTACTGTGGGCCCCTACCCAGAGCCAGGGGCCTTTGTGGGCCTCAATGTTCCGAAGACTGAGCTGGAGCCCTGGCCACTGACACACAGCACTGATGCCTCCTATTCCCTGGTGCCCCCTGGAGGCCATGACAGCCTCTCAGGTTCCAAGGCCGCACCCACAGGCCCTCCAGGGGTTGGCGGTGTTTCGGTGAACAGTAACCTCTCAGACTCGGGCTACAGTGGGAGCAGCTCCTGCAGTGGCTCCAGTGAGTACCCCTCTAGCTACAATGGCACCTATCTTTCCTCAGGGTACTGTCCCCAACCCAGTGCAGCACTTCCCCCTGCCTCCCTCCACACTCTCCAATCCACGCCCACCCTAATGCCCAGCTACAGCCCAACCACACCTGTCTATAACTACTCGAGCACATACCCTCCCCAGACCGGCCTTGCCGCCAGTTACAGCCACCCCTCTGCAACTTACCTTTCCTCGGGGCTACCAACCCCGACTCCCGTTCCCTCAAGGCCCTCAGCGGTAGGAGGCAGTTATAGTTACCAGAGCACCAACCATGGGACATCTGAGTCTGGGGGGACATTAAAAAGAAAAGCATTCGAGATGAGCATAGAAGAGGATGAGAGCTCGGATGGCTCTCGCTATAAGAAGTATAGCTATGACTCCTTGAAGGCGGGGGGAAACTCACCTTACAGTGTCAACGACAAAACAGAGTGCCAGGGAAACGGCTTCAGCAGTTCAGGCAGCACAGACCCTCAAACCTTCAAGCCCAGTAAGCCCTCCTCCCAGCCCCTGGTGTCTCCTCAGTATGGGGCAGCTGGGGAGTACAGCCCTCCGCCTGGCATGACGGGGGAGAATGGCGTAGCCGAGCAGGGCTTCCTCCAACAGCAGCACCGCTCCCAGGCCCACAAACGCCCTCCATTGTGTGCTCCGACCGTCGAGACTATGAAGAGTCCAGACCCCCGACTGTTGGACCTTGTCAATGGGGAGTTACTGGACTGCAGCCCTGCTCTGGGCTGGGGCGAGCTGGCTGGGCTCACCCATGTCAAGGCTGCCCTGGAGGAGGACCTGCTATGGCCCGTTTTGAGGCCCAGTCCAGTGATGCGGCCGCCAAGAACCGTCCTGCTGTTTGGACCCCGGGGAGGGGGCAAGACGACGTTGACTCGGTCTTTGGCTTCACAGCTGGGGGCCTCCTTCTACCGGTTGAGTGGCGCCATGCTGGCCTCTAAAGGCAAGGCCGAGGCAGAGCACATTCTGGGATCTCTCCTGCAGGTGGCGGGGGCACGGCAGCCCTCAGTAGTGCTGCTCAGCCAGGTGGAGGCCATGGAAGAGGAGGGGCTGAGGCAGACACTCCTGACCACCCTGGAGAAAGCCCAGGTGGGGACCACAGGTCTGGTGATTCTCGTATGTGCCACCGGAAGGCCAGATCTGCTGCAAGACGCAGTTCATCGGAGCTTTGCCAAACGGTATCACGTCGGCCTGCCAGATGTGGGTATGCGCCGGCAGGTGCTGCTGCAGGCGCTGTCGCCCCAGGGCTGCAGCCTCAGCGAGAGGGAGCTGAGCGCTGTGCTGCAGCGCACAGAGGGCTTCTCGGTGTGGGAGCTGCTGCAGCTCAGCCAGCAGGCACTCTCTTCATCATCATCCTCCCCCACCGGGGCCATGCATGGCCACCCCACATCCTCAAAGCCCCCCGCCTTCACAGACTTTGAGAATGCCTTCTGCAAGGTGCGACCACACACCACCACAAAAGAACTGGACTCATGTATAGAGTGGAGCAAGATGTATAACCACTGAGAAAGCAGCCAGTCACTGTACTTGGACTCTTCCTCTTTGCTTTGACATCAAAAAGCATCGGGAATGTTTTGTTGTTGTTTTTTTTTGTAATTACAGATTATACAGCCAAAAGAGCCAGAGAAGCTCAGCGATACGGGAGAGCTGACAAACTGGCAGAAGCATGCCACGGTGTGCTGTTTTTGTTTTCGTATGAATATCCGCAATATTTTATTTTCCCAAAGAAAGCAGAGATGAATAGGCCTTGTTGAGTGGGGTAGTGTATTAGTCTTTTGGCCGATAGGAAAATCAGATTATATACTATTTGGGTACACGCAGAGATTCTGATTAGCCTTGGTCCGGGACAAAATCAATTATTTGTTGCTAGGTGACGTGGTCCAAGATTATGGGTAATCAGGGTTTGGAAAATCCCACCTTTGACTGCTACTCTCAGGATCCTATTTATTGCTAGTCCACAAACATGAAATCCTAATGTTGATTGAGTCATTGGATTGTCACTAATTGTTCAGTAGGATGGGCTCGGGATGAGCAACATTACAGCAAAACACAGTTTTTGACCAAAAAGTTGTCAAACCAAAAGCATTGTCAGCAGTGTCACTATATTTCTCAAAGCAGACTGGTCCTCAAAATAACAATAAATAATCCAATCTTTCGAGAAAAGGAACACGCCGCTGTTCTTCCCAGGAATTAAGTCAAACCTTGCAGTCACTCGATATTTTTGACTGTCGAAATACTAAACATGTATCATTTATTCACCAATAGTACTACAGTTCATGGATAGCTTACTTTACTGTTGTTGTCTTTAAACTCCACATACGTTTGTTCTTAATCTCACATTCCTCATCATCTGCAGTTTTCCTGAGAATCTCACTCACAGAACAAAACGTGTACCTGCAGTGTGTCTGTTTTTCTCTCTTACACGTACTCCTTTTTTTTTTTTTTTTCTTAGTATGTAGTCTTGTTTGAAATGCTCAGGAAGAATTTCTTTACCTCAGAGATATGAAATAAAGAATGTATGTAATCTTAGGGTCTTAGTAGAGAGTGGCGCGGCGCAAGAGAAAAGGAGCGAGGAGAAACCGGACAGTCTTGTAATTCCCACTACAGCAGGGCTTTAACCTCGGGAGAGAAACTTGAATATGCTACAAAGAGTAACATTGAATGTAATTCAGGTATTTCAAAGGATATTTGATGCCATAAATCCATGTATTGTTATATATGAATATATAAATACGTTGTCTTTTCTGTTCTTTAACCCTTTATTTTTATTGTAGTTTATGGTGGAGTGATGATTGTCTTCAAGAAATGCTTTGTAGAATACAGAAAATATTCCTTTTTTTGTTGGACAAACTGTTTGCAAATCCCCTTGTTATTTGGTGTTTACATATCCTGTAAATGCTTGTCCTGCAGTTTATAGTTTGAAGGCTGCAAAGTGCCGTTTGAAAATGTAAATACAACACTTTGCAATCATCATCGTCGGCGCCTAATACCTTCCAAAAAACAGATGGAAAAAAAAGCGTATGGGTTAAGTCTATATGTAGCTTTCAGCAAATCCCAAAGTCTAAGAAATCACAGTTTATGTGTACATATTGTGGATGAACCCAACATGTAGACAATCCAGACAAATCTCTGCTTTTCCACTGGTCCTCCAGTTTTTAACAAGCTGGAAAAAGCCCGTCACTTGAATGTTGGTACAGAGGTCGTACTTGTTAGACTGTTGCTATGGTCCTGAGGAGGTACACACAGAATGATGTAATATTTCCCACTGCCCTTTCCTCCCTCTGTCTCTCCCTCCATCATTATTTTTCTCTTTTTCTCTCTCCCCAGTGCAATCTCATTAGATTGGATTGCCCCCTGGCCACGAGCCCCAGTGGCCATGTGGCGTTGTGCATCCCCCCCCCCCCCCCCCCCCCCCCCTTTATACCAATTCCTCTGGAGTGGAAGTGGTCTGATTGATGTCCAGCAACCCTATATCACAGTGCAGCCGTCCCTCTCCAGCTGGTGGCTTCAGTCATGCCATACAGCCGGATCAATTAGAGTGACCCCCGCTGTGCATGCGGATCAGTCTCAGAAACTGAAAACGGACAAAAAAAAACCTGACTCTAGCGGCACGGTCTCGATAATGCCAGCGATTATTCCCATGTAATTACAGAAATTAAATGCCGATGGCTTAAAGGTACAACGTAGCGACAGTTTGTCCAACAAAACAAGCTTTTACTTTTGACATGTTTTGATCTGTTATGGCGGTAACTTTGTTCTTGGTTATTGTACATTTTCTGTAACCATTTCTACCTCATTTTTGCGGCATATTGTACATGAAAGTATTTATTTCATGTCTTTTTTCGATGTCTGTTTTAAACATGATGATAATGTTCTTGAACTGTAATGGTCTACCTCAGAAAAGACTGTATTTTAAGAGAAGAGTATCACACAATATTAAACAGAATTTGTCAATATTGCACTACGGTTGTTTCTTTGTTGATCCCCCTCCCCTCCTCTGATTTTAGCAATTCAGGGATTGCAGTTGACCAGAATGCATTAATGACATGATGGCGGCGCTTACCTAATGTCTCTGTATCCTGACTTGACCCCAACGTTAAGGTCAACACAGTTACTTAAACTGATTGCGAAACAGTTTCACGTAGAAACACGCCAGACTACATCACAAGGTGAGGGTTTGTCTTTGAACAGGACGCAGGTAAAGATCTAACATGAATCCAGATCTGCATGGGGTGAAGATTAGAGCAAAGGGAAGCCGTGATTGTGGACATTTAAAGATAAAACCGAAGACTGAGAATATTGTACGGGAGTTTGCCAGCCTGCACATGTGTGTGTGTGTTGCGGTGTGCAGAACAGCAACAGAAGCAGTGCTAGCAGCCCCCCGAGGCTCCAGGCCCAGCACCAGAGCACAGAGGTCCTTCATCCCTGTCACTGTCTGTAAACAACTGCTCGCCCCAGCGGACCGCCTTGCGCTATTTCTGGCCTTTCCTGACATCTTTCAAAGACTCAAACTTAACCAAGAGAAGAAGTAAATCTGAGAAACTCTTGAGCTCAAGAAGTGAAAGTTTAGTCAAGGCCCGAAAACAGGATCCCCAGTTATGGATAGTGGTGTCAAACGCTGAGTCCGAAACATCTGTGACTGAATCCCAGTAGAACATTAACGCTGGTGGCGTTGGTGACAGAGTAATTAATAGTCTAATAATGATGCATAGCTCTGTTATAAGCACAACCTTGTGCTGCGGCTGCCCTTCATCCTCTGATGAAGGATAATCGTTTCTGCAGCTGTTTGGAAATGATTTCCTACTTTTTCCTCGTCACAAACTCAACAACCTGATCCACAGAACAACATTAACCTTGCAGAGGTAGAATGTGGAAATGTAACATTGGTATATGACAAGAGGCTCATGTACATTGTGCATATTAATTTAACAGTGCAGCTAAACGATGAATTATTTCATACCTGCTGGAGGTTTTAAATGTTTTAAAGTGGTAAAGGTGTTACTCCCAAAGTGTCAGTGGTATTGCTCTAAGGCGATTTGTGAGAATGAACCAAAGACAACCACAAGCTCTTTTATATACTGCCACAGTCTATGAGTCACTTTCCATCCAGTAACACTAGTTTGTCCTTTTTGTCCTGAGTGATTCCTGTCAGCCAGGAAGTCAATCATTATCTTCTCCCTGCTGATTGGAGGTAATTAGGTGAGCAGAGTTTGTAATTGGATAATAAAAGATGCTAATAAGCTGCTGTCCTATTTACTCATACTGTGGCAGTGAATGGCAGGACCCTTTCTTCATTACGTTACAGCGCTCATAAAAACTCATAGTGAAAGTACATCTCCAAGTAATTAAAGGCTAGACATGTTATTGATTGGAATCATTAGTTTTATATAGTCTTAGGTTTATTAAAAAAGTTAATTAAAGCACATTTTTAAAAAATCTGATGATGTCAAAGGTGTGCAGCTTTTAGTCACATTGTGCTCATGGATGCAGGACTTTTTTTTGTTTGTTTAGTGTTTATGTATATGTTTTGTGATGATTGTGATGGAAAGCTATATTGCACATACACTCTTAAACACCTAAATCTTTTTTTATTTATTTATTTTTTTAACAGTTCATCTTCAGCTTCTTTCAGCAATGCCTTGACAAAAACTAAAGTTATTTATGGTAACAACCTTCGTAAAAAGGGTCATTCTCTGAATCTTATTTCCTTCTCTCTACCTTTGCTGTGCTGCTGGTCTTCCATTGTCCGGGCCTTGATACTGACAAGGTTGACATCAGAGGAGAGCTCTGACACTGGGTGAGTTAGGACTGCCAGCTGTTAGCAATCAAGTCTATTTTGAAGTCAGGGACACATGGACCCCCAGGGCCAAAGCAGCAACTAGCCCCCCCCCCCACCAACCCTCCCCCCCCACCCCCCCAACACCAACCCAGCCTACAACCTCCGAGCCCCCTGGTCCCACAGATAGCCAGCACAGCAGTATTGGTTCCAGATGTTGCAAAGCTGTGGTAAGGGTCCTTTACCTAAGTAGGATCCCGAAAATGATGGCGGACCAAATTGATAACGCAGCAAACCACAATAATAAAAATACTGAGCTGTTACATGTAATATTATCACCAAAACCTGCAACCAGCAGACAGATTAAAAGCTTAGAAAGCATTGCATTTATTTAATTCACATAACATAAAATGGCATTACATAATATTCTCAAACTCTTGAAAGAGGAGGTGCTGAATATTGTGACAGAGAAAGCAATACCACTGCAGATTGCTTTTAGAGAACGGGATCAATGTCATTTAACATTAGATATTGACGACTTCCTGGATGCCATAAATGGCATCACAAATATTGGCCTGAATACGAAAAGGAGAAATATTTAAAGTAACTGAGACAGAGTCCATCAGCCCTGCAAAATCTGGCAGTCATGAAGCAGAAATCAGCCGCTTCAAGACAGATAAATAAACAAATCTGAAAACTCAACTTTGCGAGGAAAGAATAGCACAATGGAAAACTGCTCAAGTTGGAAACAAGGAAACGATCAAATCTTTGCAGCTGCATTGTTTCGGTGTTGGACAGGTCAATCAAAACTCTCAGGAAATTGGGTTTGACAGGTGGAATGTCCCGGTGAAATATCTTGGCCTGCCCCCTCACACATGGCTAAAATGTGATCACTGAATAAATAAATAGTAAATAGATACATAGGACAACAATTGAAACATTGTCACTGTGAGAACGGCAGCAGCATCTGACATTGATAGAAACAGATGAAGGAATTAACATGAAAGTCTTCACGTAAAGTTAATTATCTTCATGTTGGGTAGTTTGTAGATGAACAGACTACCAAGTCTTTTTCAGTGATCTGTGATCTTTCAACGATGGCACCTAATTTCAAACAGACTATTGACCACATTGTTTAGGAGCAGATCCATACCGCCCTCATGTGGCCAATCCAGGAAAGTATAAAACCAGATGTATGACTAAATTGTGCCATGAATCCACTTAGATCAGACTAGGTTTCAGTTAGAGGATTTGAATTTGATTAATTTTGTTTAAAAATGTATCAAAATGTAATGAATTGCAAATAAGTTATTTAACTTGAAAGATAATTCTATTTTAAAATGCCTAAGGGAAATGATAAAATGCCAATATGACACACAATATCACCATTTCAAAGCTTCAGACAGCAAAGAAGTAGCTGAACTATAACATATTAAACATTAAATGTCATTAGCGACCCCTGGTGGATACTTGGGAAATGATGAAAACGTACATGATTTGCCCTCTGCCCTTGGGCCCTTGCAGCAGATAACCCCCAAACCCAAACCCGACCCACATGAATGGCAAAAGTGGCGTCTTTAGAATGACATTGTGGATATCTGAAATGTTCTTTACAGTTATCAATACAATATGTCTAGCTAGCTATTAAGCTTGCCATAAGGGGACTGAAAGAGTCACACAGAGAATTAAGGAAGAGGGGGAAGTGGGTCACAGGAAGCCGGACTTGTTCCCCTCAGGGTCTGGTGCCAGTTATTTTGGACTTGCCCCCTCCTATAAGGGTCCGGGTTGACCCACAGGTCAAAAACACAAAAATAAAAAAAAACCCACAAGAAGATAAATTGCCCTTAAAAAAATCAAGCGGAAAATATACAAATATAGTTAAGTTACAAAGTGTTAGAAGTGCCTTAAAAAATAAATAAATAAATAAATGTCATAAAAATAAAAATAATAATAGAAAAGGATTAGCAGAATGACAAGATCAAATAAGGGACACAAGAAACAATATAAATTATCATACATATTGTACAAGGGACTCTCAATTGCCCGTAGGTGTGAATGTGACCTGAATGTGACCCTGAATACAGGATAAGCGGTAGACAATGGATGGATGGATGGATGGATTGTACAAAGGGGAAAAGCTCTGTCTTAACTGCCATTCAGATCACTGGGGAATAATCATATTACATTAAAAAAAACTTTGTGCTTTGGCTCCTTTTAGTATTTTTTATTTATTTATTTTTTAAGGTTTAGGTACATTTTAAATATGAAAACAATACATTCACAGAAAGCCGGTCTTCTTCTCTGGATTCCACAGACTAGAGACTGCAGTGGCTTGTTGCTGCCCTCTACTGCTTGTTAATAGTCGTTTTCAGTTCCTCCAGCTGCTCCACAGGTCACAGCTTCTTTCTTTGAAGTCATTCATTTTTTACACTGGCTGAGGATGCAAATCTCCCCACCCACGTTGGCATTTACCAATCAGCTGGCTCCTATAAGCTCACAATGCCCAAGCCTCAGCCTGGGAGGCTGCTGCATCTCTTCTATTGCAGGAAACATGGATTTAGCTGTGGCCTAGGCAGAAGACCTCCTCTTTTTATACCCCCCAACTTTTCTTGTGCTTGCTTGTTTGTGATTGAGGTGTATTCTCATACTTCATGTCATGGGTCAATTTGTATTTTATCCTGAAAAGCAGCATTGTTTTTGTTGTGCCAAGTAGCCTAATCTTTCTTTGTACACCCATGAATACCAAAATAAAATAATTTGGGTGAATTATGCATCTCTTGTCAGTAGAAAAGAAAAAAATATATAATATATAACACTTATAGACTGCAATTTATACTAATTAAACTTAATTTAAGGGACAAACCTTCACCATTATTTTTAGTCGTAGGTTATGTCAACACGTGTCATTATTATGTAATGACCATGTGTATAATGTAAGTCATACAATAGTGACATGGTGCATATATATTTATAGTACAACACACCGGAACATTAAACATATAATCACACACAGAGAGGTAAACTAACATATGATCAATGGACCTGATGATTCCCCGACAATCGATGCCGTTGGGAAGATTTCCGACATGAAGGCACTGCCATCTGCAGATATGATATCATGTGGCTCAGTCGAGACTAACTGGAAGTTATGGGAAATGACTCAACATTACTCCGCCTAGGTCTCGTTCTGTGGGAGTGTGTGTGTGTGTGTGTGTGTGTGTGTGTGTGTGTGTGTGTGTGTGTGTGTGTGTGTGTGTGTGTGTGTGTGTGTGTGTGTGTGTGTGTGTGTGTGTGTGTGTGTGTGTGTGTGTGTGCGTGTGTTGATCGTTAAGCCTATCGGTTGTTTCAGAAGAGAGACGTCAGACCGAGTGCGCGCTCGAACAAAACAGAAAGTAAACAGGTGGGCACGCGCCTCCCCAAAACATAATGTAGCTTATTATCCTCAGCTGTATCATCATCATCATCATCATCATCATCATCATCATCATCATCATCATTATATTAGTAATAGTACTATACTAAACTGGACGTCATCCCCGTCGACGTGCGTGAACTTGAATGTGAAGGCAGGAAGTAAAGTGCGCTCCTCCTACGCTGGGACATCGTGCCTAACAGGGAAGTAACCTACTTTCTCTACGTTGCTTCAAACTTGTTCGTGGTGAAATGATCTGAGTTGGTTTCCTCTCCGGGGCTCGAACTCTTCCGTGAAAACGATCCGTGCGACTTTCGAGGGACTTCTTGTCTGCTTTCAAGTGAGCGATGGAGCGGGGAGACGCTCAGTAGGAGACCCTGAACCGGAGCAGACCGGAACGCCTTTTTCAATGTGTTGAAATCTACACTGAACTGTAAGTGTTGTTGTTTTTGTTGCACAGATACAGCCCTGTTAAACACCGAGGCCTGCCGCCCAGGAGGCACCGTTCGCTTAGAGAACGGCGCGTAATAAATGAGGTAGTCTGCTTTGCGTCATGTTTTGGTTACCAAAATAAAAAGCAGGATGTGCTTTGACTTTAAGTATAGCCTTATATCCCTCGAGAGTTATGCAAAACCCCTTTAAAGTGATTGTCTTCTTTACTTTCACGTGTTAAAAAGAGACTTCAGTTCTTAATAGTGCTCTTCTGTTTGACATAATCATGTAATGATCATGTTATGAAACGATCTTTAATAACATATTATTACACAGTCCCTCCACCCACACCGTGTGGCTCGTTTGGTCAACTGACGTTTTAAGACGTGGTAGAATAGCTCCTGTCAGACTTGATGCCAGTAAATCTCTATCTCAGCCATCACCCCAAATGTCAGCAATAAACATTTGCTTTGAATATAACGATTGAATTGGGGCTTTTGGGGGTCCCAATAACAGATTTGAGTCATTCACTCTTTCTTTCCACAGTAAACGTGTTAGCCAGATGTTTGTCTGACCTCCATTCAGTAGTTTTGCACGCTCCACTGACTCATGACCAAATGAAGACCAAACGCTAGGCCTGGTGTAGCCTACTACTCTGTGCCATGGACCGCCACTGATCCCCAAAAGCTGTTCAAAACATGTAACTGAGCTACATTGCTGCAGTGGGTGGCATGCTTTTTCATTAGATTGATGCTTACTGTAGTTTAAATCCCACATAGGCCATCCCGGTGTAGTAAATACTCACGTCCTCCAAATATGTATTAGTGAGCAGTAAAGTTTTGGTTTCTAAAATAACCGTATGCGTCACTGTCTGACAGTCACATCAATTCTGCAGCAGCTTGTTCCAACTTGAAGCTCTGTTGCTTTAGTCTGAGTAAAATGTTTAAACCCAACACTGCTTTTATTGGCTGGAAACGCTCCGCTTGGCCACGTTTATGATATTTTTGGAACCTTTTGGACCTTCGCTAAAATGCTTAACAAAGCTGAGTGGGCCTGAATAATTTGTTTGGCTGCACAGAAATATTTTTTTTATTGATGCTGCCTTGCTCGCACCACAGTGGATTATTGAGTTTGAAATGTTTATGCATATGCATGATGGTGTGCATCGCTGGTTTTGGGATATGTTGATAGGAAGGAGGACATGGATTTATGCCTACTTTATTCTCTAACGCCAGTGTGCAGTTTCCATTTGTTTCCACTGTATATTAAAAATGAATATTCATACCTAATGTTTCATGATCTTTGACCTGTGCAGCCCTGTCTGATCATGGCCCAGTGGACACACATGTCCCAGATGATACAGTGCCTGCCTGATGACACTGTCAACAACCTCTATCCCCCGGCCGCCTTCCCCATTGAAGTCAGACATTTTTTAGCCGAGTGGATTGAGAGCCAAAGATGGTACGACACGAACACCACCTTTACATTTAATAATAATTAACAATATTAATGTATCAACTAACACTAATAATTAACGTTTCACTTGTATATGTGCAGAATACGGATCAATGCATTGTAGATGTGTGTATGTTGACGTGCACGTGCTCTTTGCTCACAGGGACGACTTTGTGCTGGAGAAGGTAGAGCAGGAGAGCCAGGCTCAGGCTTTGTTGGACCAGACCATCAGCATGCTGCAATCCATCGCTCAGAATAACGTCAACGTGGTGGTCAAGATGAAGCTGATGCAGTTCAGCAGGAACATGGTAGGGGAACTGGGTCCCGGAAAAGGATTTGGGTCACACCCTGAAACCTTGACAGTGGTCGCCGCAGGTTTGAGTGACTGAGACCGCTGAAACCAAAGACAGGAAAATGGTGTTTTCATATGTAGGAAAACTGGTTTCCTATGAGCAATGAAAGGTGTTTGTGGAGCTGTCGAGAGGATGACTTTCTTTCAGTACTTCAAGTAGAAAATAAAAGCGTACATGTGCTTGATTTACAGACCATGTTTCAGCAGCAGCCTCTACAGTTTGGCGTGATGGTCAGAGACATCCTCACGAAGGAGAGGCTTCTGCTCGGCACGGTAAGAATGTTTCACAAACATGTCTGTGGTTTGTTTAACTACAGCCCAACCCTGATGAGCCAGCTGATCATTATGTACAAGCAGTGAGGCATGACCTCAGATTGAATATTGATGTGCAGACATATATAGAGTTGCAAAAACGCTCCTTAGAAGGTTCTAACTACCCAGTTCGCAGTTTGAAATCTCACCATTGTGGCGTAAGTGTTCAAGGATCTGAGTGTATTAAGTGATTTTCCTTGTTTGTAGCCTGCTCAGATGTCCAACCCTCCACATTACCAGTCGTACCCGAATCAAGAGTCGTCGTTCCCCAACATGCAGGATGTAGACCACCTGGTCTTGAAGGTGCTGGAGGTCCAGGACATCCGACAAAAGATGCACGTGCGGCAAGAAGAACTCAATTTGGAGGGGCAGAACTATGAGGCTTTACAAGGTGAGAGACACAAACAGGTAGACTGAACGCAGTCTCAACAGTAACGTTGTGCTTTGTTTACATATCTGACATTTTTAATCTGATGTGTACGTGTGTGTGTGTGTATACATATAACACAATGTTATTTTGCACAGGGATGATCCAACAGAACGAACTGGATTCCACAAAATCAGACATCCAGAAACTCCTGAATAACATCAAGCAGCTGGAGTACAATGTGACGGCAATGGCCACGGTGAGCTTGGCAACGGCTTCAACTACGAGTACCAACATGACTGGGTTCTTGTGGGATTTATGAAGGAATTAAAGTGATATCAGTCATTATCAGTACACTGTTTATAAGGGGTTTTTTAAAATGTTGTCCAGGCTAAATGAACAATTGGAACAGACACCAACCAATTTCAGTAACAATTAATGGATGAATACTTATGGTCTTTGGCATGTTTGGAGGTGTGTAACATATCTGTGTTTGTGTGCATGATTGACATGGACGTGCATCTGTGTGTGTCAGTGTAATGTGTTTGGATTGTTGTTGTAGAAGCGCTTCCAGCTGCTGAAGGAGTGTGTGGACTGTCTGGACCAGTGTCAGACCCGCCTGATCAGCAGGCTGAAGGCGTGGAGGTGGGATCAGCACAAGGCCGCCATCGGACATCCCTTTGACGACAACCTCAACCCCCTGCAGACCTGGTGAGGGACACTCCGTCCCACTCAGGACGCACTTTTGCATTGACTTAATCTGGATTGTTACTGTTTGTGGGAGTCCATAGTAATGAGGCTGAAAGGAAGTCGGATAATTCATCATTTTACTTTTGAATATAAGAACTTAGTCGCATTTGTTGGTACAACACATGATATGAAATATCATTTTGAATGATTACATAATCATTCATCTTCTACTTTCTTTTTCAAAATGTTTCTCTGTTAGGTGTGAGCAGATGCTTGGTGTAAACGGAAATCTGAGACAAGAGTTAATGCTGATGGGGGAACCAATCCCAGAGCTCCAGGAAAGGCTGGGGAAACTTCTACAGGTTCTGATCCAAAGGTAGCATATATTTATATTCCATTTTAAATAGGAGAACTGCAAAAGAAAATAAACTTCCCTCTCCTTCACTCACACAAAGCAAGCTACATAACTTACTTCCATACATCTTTTAAAAAAGGAAGCATTTCCCTCACTCTGATGTCTCCTCCAGCTCTCTTGTAGTAGACAAGCAGCCCCCTCAGGTCATTAAGACTCAGTCAAAGTTCTCCACAACCGTGCGATATCTGCTGGGGGAAAAAGTCGCTCCTGGGAAGCCTGTGGTGCTCAAGGCGCAAATCATTAATGAACTGCAGGCCAGGAACCTGGGCGGAGTACCGGGGTGAGTCGTAACCTTTATATCACCTACATTATACGCTATAATAGACTAATATCGGCCCTTTTCTTGCATTCTACTTGAGCTACTATTTATTTGTTTGAGGGGATGATCCCTCAGAGACGATGGTCCGGTCAGTACAGCTCCTCCTTGTTTTTCTACAGTGGCGCTAGCAGGGCTTTTCTGTAAATGCTATTACCATGGTTTTGCACTTGGCGCCTCATGTTACCACAGCCTTGTAAAGGGAGGCGTGATGGGAGGCTCAGTCAGATGGTTGCAGGCTGAAATCCTAAACACTGGCTCTTTCATGAGCAGGTTTTTTTTCAAAAAGTAATTGACAAAATACTGTCTTAGTGCCTTATATCTGTTATGTAAATGATATCCCTTGAAATCTGTTTGTGAGTTTGTTTGATACTGCACGTGCATGACCATATGATTGTTGTTTCGTGTCTTTCAAGTTGTCAATTAATAAAGTTTAACACTTCAAAAAGGGTTCAATTAAAGGACTAACTGTCCACTTATTATATGACAAAAAAAAAAAAAAAAACTGGCATTAAAACTCTCTGCTTTGTCACCTGCAGTGACAATGTCGGGGAGCTGATCAACAATACAGCCATCCTGGAACACAACACCACCAGCAAAAGCACATGTGCCACTTTCAGGAATATGGTATGTGCCGCTCTAGATTTCTCAGCCTCGGGTAGATTATTGTTTAGACATCATAAGAAATTTCAACTCTTCTCTCTTTGGTGTTATCAGTCCATCAAGAAGATCAAGAGGGCAGACCGAAAGGGATCAGAGTCTGTGACAGAGGAGAAGTTTTCTCTCCTGTTCTCGACCGAGATCAACATAACAGGCTGTGACACTCCCTACAGGATACAGGTCTGGGCCTTGGCCATTGTGCTGCCTGTTCTTTTAGTGTTCCTTGCATTCCTTTGCTTAATGCAGCGGTTTTCAAACTGGGGGGCGGGGCGGGTATGATTTCCACGATGCGGAAAATGTGGACTTAATCACGGAATTTGACAACAACAAGGAATTTCGTTGAATTTCTAAAAAGATGTCCAAAGATGTTATTTTAAAAAGTGGGTGGTTTGTTGTGACTCCTCCATAAATGATTGCACATGCATTTGCATATTTATGCTAAATGACAAGGAATTATAATTAGAAATACTAGAATGTTTCCTTCCTTGATATATATTTCTCATATTTTCTGATATTTCCTTGATTTATTGAAATTTTGATTCATCAACGACATGATTAGACACCATTTGATGGGAACATAATTATGGAAAATGTCAATGGAAAACATGGCATTTGGGACAAAATAAAACAGAATCTGGAAAAAGAAAAAGTTTGAGAACCACTGGCTTTATGATTCAATGTCCTGGCATATCATTGGTCGTCTGACTCCAGCTTTGTTTAAATGGCTACAGCAGTGATGCACTCGTCATACAACTTAAAAATGATGTCATTGACCATAGATGATCTCCCTGCCGGTGGTCGTCATTGTCCATGGTAGTCAGGACAACAACGCTCTGGCCACCATCATATGGGACTGTGCTTTTTCCGAACCAGTAAGTGTCAAACCATTACGTTTCAGTCTCTGTTGTCGCTGATTCTCCATCTGTGCTGTGGTGAACAATAGTGTGCAGTAGATAATGATGGGAATCTATACTATTAGATTGTAATAGCTTTTACTATGTCCAGTTGAGAGTGAACCACACACTTAAAGTAATTAGCACCCGAGCTCTTTGTGCCTTCCTGTTTGCTGCTCTCTTCACTTTATCTATCAAAGTGTTGACTGGAAATAGTCTGATGCCTGTTTTTTTTTTTTTTAAATGTCTAACCACTCAAACAAAGTGGACAATGCCTACACGCTCACGATAATTGTGTATTTGCTTCCTTTTTCTTCTTTCACTCTCCCTCCGTCATCATTGTAGATGCATATGAGTGTGTTTGCCGTGTCAGCTTCTTTGTTGTTGTCATCAGGATCGAGTGCCGTTCATGGTGCCGGAGCGCGTACCCTGGAGAATGATGTACAGCACCCTCAACAGCAAATTCACATCCGAGGTCCAGACGCAGCACAATCTGGACCACTACAACCAGCACTTCTTGGCCCAGAAGATATTTGACAAGCCCGACTTTGCCGACGACTTCAGCAACATTTTGGTTTCCTGGACCCAGTTTAATAAGGTACGCGCCGGTGCGTGTCTTCTGGCACAGACACACTCGGGCTGACACGCTCAAAATCTCACGGTGCACTTTCAAATCTGACAGGAGGTTCTCCCGGGTCGGCCATTCACGTTCTGGCAGTGGTTTGACGGAGTAATGGAGCTGACAAAAAAGCACCTGAAGACCTACTGGAGCGAAGGGTGGAGAGATTCCCTTGTATTTTCATATTAAATATTAGCGACCTGTTACAGTCTGGTAATAACCACACGTTTTCTTCCACTAGGCTGATATTTGGTTTCATTGGGAAGCAGCATCTGCACCTGATTCTCAAAGACAGGCCCAACGGGACGTTCCTGCTTCGCTTCAGTGACTCAGAGATCGGAGGCATCACCATCGCATATGTGTCCGCTACTGAGAGTGAGTGTTGGTGGGGCTCCAGTTTGAGTTAGATTGTTCCATTTCCTGTTTGGACTATGATGACGTGGTGATGAGGGCAACCAGATGAGTCTGAGTGACTAAGACTCTCTCTCTCTCTCTCTCTCGCTCTCTGTCTCTCTCACGTGCACACACACATACGTGCACTGACACATTTATGTCACCTAGATGGGGGCCAGAAAATCCAGAACATCCAGCCCTTCACCAAGAGAGATCTTGAGATCCGTAGCCTTGGTGACCGCATCCGGGACATCAACCACATAACACACCTGTATCCGGAATTCCCCAAACACGAAGTTTTCAAAAAATTCTACTCAGGTAATGATGTCCGTGACGGATTTGTGTTCTCAAGCTCAAGTGAAAACCGACAACTAACTTTTGTTTATTGCTGCTGTTTGATACAGAGCCTCAAGCTTCACCCATCGGGGGCTACATCCCCGTGTCACTCCATACTAAAGTCGGCATGTAAGGGACTACTTTATGAGTAAAACATACCATTTGATGCAACTAAAGTAAAATAATTTGAAGGGAACATGTCATGGATGTGTGTGTGTGTGTGTGTGTGTGTGCAGGGAAGCTGGCTCAGCTGCACCCCCGGCTCCGACATCCCTCAATGAAAGCCCCCACCATACCGTCAGCTTTTCTGTGTAAGTTTCACTTCTGCACATTTCACTAAATTTCCCACGGCCAACTCACTTCCTTTACCAGCCAGCGATCAATGTAGAAATGTCCTACCAATGAGAATATACCAATGGGATTTGTGTTGTTTATACTTGACCATGCCTAACTCTTCAGAAGCTGTTGTCTTGAGTGCGTTTGCTCCAGTGTCTCACTAAAGCTATAAAACACACTCTAAATACAACATCCAAGTTATTGTGACATCCCGATATATCTACGTGCATAGTGCAGCCGTCTATACAAATGAGCACACAAAGAACTATAGAATATAAGTCACTGCAGAACTATCTAACCCATCTTCCTACATCTGAACAGCAAACCAAACAAAACCCTGAAAGCAAAAATCAAGCAGACACAAAAATATTGTTAAATGTGGGGAACAGTCATTCTCTATCATGAAACTTGGCCCTAAATTAAAAACTAAAGTAATGCAGTGGCCATTCAAAACATCCTGCTATAGATGTATTATGATGTTTAGATATGAGTATTGAATTGTGTTATTACTCTAACTTATTGTACCCCAAAATAAGTTACAAAAGCCCCCAAAAGCATTTAAAAAGTCTGCAGCCCATGTATACTGCTTTCTTTGTACTTCTAGTATACTTCTTCTTCAGAGGAAAACACCCGACAGAGAAACTGCACATTCAGATATGACTCACAAAATATAACCACTAAAATAATTAAGTGAAGGTGAACTCTAAAGCGAGGCTGCATTTGCCCAGGGCATCTAAATTTGGCCCTGAAAAACACATCAGGTTGGGGCTAGTTTCTGTCAGGAACATTCTTGGAATACATTTGGCAGAGGTTATTTCCAATGAGTGTATTAGTTGCTATAAAGTCGAGCATGGATTTATTATGTGGCGGTCTTAGCTGGTGTTTTAAGTTAGTATCAAGTCTTACAGTCTTACTCATGGGGGAGAAACACAAGTAGGACTGGCAACATATAAATCGCTTGCTTTGACGTAACCACTGCAGGGTAATACGCTTATAAGTTAGTGAGGGTGATACGTTTGGTTATCTGTTCTTTTAGGAAAGGTTACGTTGCAAGAATCGGTGGTACACTCGATGCTACTTTCTTCCATTTTCACTTTATTCACTTGGTCATGCATCACATTGTGTACTTACCTTCATTTTACATGCAGCATTCTCATCCAACATCATCTTCCACAAAGTCTCATAAAATAGAAAATGACTGTGCAGATCAAAGGTAAACCAATTGTATTCTTAATAGCAGCACGGCAACAATAACCTTTAAACAGCAAGTCGGAATGCCTCAAAACAACACTGAATGTGGAAAATCTCAATGTGATGCGTGTTAGTGTTGATATTTCAGCCGTTTTGAATTAATGACACAGTGAAAGAATGAGTTCTTGACATCAAAGTCAATAATGAGGCCTATTTTTACCAGTGTCAGCTTCTTACACCAAACTGGTATGAGTCATGAGTTCATGGTGTTCATGCCATTTCTTTCAGACATCCATTTTCGCAGCCGTTCAGCCCGCAGGAATCTATCAATCAAGACATAATGGAAGCTCCGCCTCCTTCTGTGGAGTTCAGTCCAAACCCTCCGGTTGGCTTCACTGAACACATGTGGGTTATTATTTTCACATATGTGCATGAAATCCATTGCCATTTTCTTTATACACCGAGGTCATGATGTGTATGTTTCTGTCTTCTAGTTCTACAGATAACAATATGGAACTAGATTTTGACAGTCTCCTCCAGACTCTGAATCAATAGGAGGATTCCCACGCCAAAACAGACATCGGATGAAGACCAGAGCCAGAATAAACCGTCCTACCGTCACATGGAAAAAAACGACTTTTGAGTAAAACCAAATGTGATTTCTCTGGGACTGTTTTATGTGAGACAGGACTTCGTTTTAAGGATAACGTCCAACCGAGAACAAATGAAAAGAACAAAACGTACGGTCATTGTTGTCTGTTGGCCATCCTAGAAAAAACCTCTCTAACCCGTTGGAAGGTTCATTAATGTATAACAGAGATTGTTTTTATGGTTAAGTTGTCCTCTGTGCTTGTTGCTTGTTTTTCTTTAGCCATACATAGGCAGGCATATTTAAATAGTATTTTATATAACACTTCCTTATGATGGCTAAGCCTCAGCTATAGTAAATTATACACCCAACGTTACAGTAACATAAAGTATGCATGGTAAAGACGTCATCACTCATCTGACTACTTACAGTGGCGGTACTTCAGATTTCAGGCTGGGAGCAATTTATTTTATTTAAGTATGCAAAGAGTGAACGTTGTTGCTTACTTTGCAGAGAAGTTGGAGGTGTGCAGGTCTTCCTCTAACAGCTCGTGGTGACGGCTCCTTCTCATTCCATAACTCCCTGCAACATTTAAAACTATGCTGTCTACGAAATGATGAAATGGCCATTGTATTTTTTTTTTTTTAAAGATGCAACGATAGCAGGCAGTTTCATACTCACTGACAAACATTGCATTTCCTGTGACTACTCCATAGTTACGGCGAGTTTAATACTTTTAGATGTGAAGCTGCAGCAGGAGCCTGAAATCATTTAGCTGTCACTCAATGCAGCATGTTTTCAGGGAATGCCGCCACAGGCAGCCAGTTCGTGATACTGCAAATATATAAATATTGCAATATTTTAATCAGTAAATGTTTATTTGAATTCAGATCTTCAAGATTATTAGGCTACTTCTTTTAACGACTCGGTTGGGTGCATTTTCTACTAAATTAAATCTTTTGTTTGTTGCTAATTCATTGTTGCAGCTAATTATTTTGTTTTCAAAATGTAAAAACGATTGGTGTCTGTCTTCAGTCTTTGAAGTGACAAATACTCATAAATATAGTGAGAGTACCCTAAATGTTCAACAGTATATTTCCTTACATTTATTCCTATGTAAATTCTGAAAATATGTTATTTTTTTGTACGTATGGGGTCTCACATGTAAATGTGCCATTTCAATGTTTTTGAGGTTTTCTTTTTTGGCGTTTGGTGAATATAGAGGAGAGTTATTAATTTTGCTTGGATTTAAGCAGCTTGTATCATAAGCATATCCCCCTCATAAACAAACATAACGCTTTGCACTACTCTTTGTACCATCACTGTCATGTGCATGCAATAATATAATGGTGTGTTTGATGTACTATGGCTACTACAACCCATATAATCTCTCAACTGTGTTGTCAAATAAAATCTCATTTTTTTTCACAATATCAAAACTATTTTTGTGCATTTATTTACAAGAAGCATGTTATGTTTTTAAGCCAAGCTTGAATGGTATTACAGTGATTTCTTGCTTGCAATATTTGAGACACTGCAGATAGTGGATGTCCTACATGCAGTTGTAGATCTGATATGCCAAATATTTATGTAAAGGTTTACTGGGTTTAGTTCTGAGAAAGGTTATCTTATTGTAGGTCCGTCCTGTGTGGAACCATCTATTTAAATCCCATATTTATTTGAAAGAACACAGACAAATAATTGATTGGAAACATGCGAATTTTCAGATTTTTTTTTGACATATAAAAATAATAAACCAATGGCATTTTGATTGGGAAGGTATGTCTGGTGCCAAAAAAGGCTGTCCATTGAATGAAAGCATATTGGTGTATAACATAATTGGCATCGCTTCCATAATCCATCAGCCAAAGAGGAGACATTGCATAACTAGCATATTATATTTCCTATCTGTCCAGTTTCAACAACCATGAAATGATTTTTAAAAAAAGAAAGAAAACTTTACACTGTACATCACAAAGCTTTTCCATTAGAACACAAATTCTAATTTCAACATGTCGCTAAAATATAAATTCTACTCAACCACTGCCAGGGAAATCACACTGAAAAAAAAAAAAGGTTATGTAGAGGAAGCAGAAAGAGAATCAGCTTACATGTCTGGTTCAACAACTGCTCTGGTGAAATGCTTCATAATGCTAACTTGTCTCAGTGGCCCGTCCCCTTCCCTTCACCCCAGCAGCTTTAGATGTCCCCTCATTGGAGCAGAACAAAAATGGCTGCCTCGTAAAACAAAGGGAGGAGGTAGGGTGAATGAAGGAGGGATGGGAGAGAGAGGGGACGCCAGGCCAATGGAGAACTTCAAAGGTCATTCTCTCGTGCGTAGATTGCATGTATGAAAATAAAAGTGTACATTTATCACCCTGTACAAACACACTTAAGATTTCAGTCGCCTCGCGGTGACCTTCTCTCTTCTCCCAAACATCGGAGAGGGGCGTGTCCAATAAAACTATCCCACTTCCAAAGAGCCACCCAGCTCAGCGTAGAAAAGAGAAGGCCCCAGGTGTTTGCCAACACCAGCAACAAGCCACCACACCTCATGCACGTTCATTTTCTAACCTCGAGTTGATGTAACGAAGACCCTCCAGTCGTGTCAACACAATTCAACTAGAAAACGCTTGTTCCTCATGACAGCTCATCAGGTTTGCTTTCTTTGTTTTTCCATGGCAGACACGCAAAAAGTAAAAGCAAGCCAACTATCACACACCTGTACATGAATCTGTGATAAGCGTCGCTCTAAAAGCAAAGCTCATGTCAGAAAAAGTCATTTAAAATGTAACCCAACACAAATACTGTATAAGTGTGGTACAAACCTGCAGATTTCCCACTTTTAAAGCAGAGGGTAACGGAATTGGTGGCAATTATACCATTTCAAGCATTTGTAATCGCGACTTCATTGAAAACTGTGCTCATAAAAGACCAGATAGTTTTGTGTTTTGTGTTTATTTGATGTAAATATGAATGAATGTGTGTGCGTGTCACTAGATGAGACACAAACTCTAAACTGAAGGAATTTGGCTTTAAGATTTGACTCAAAGGCATAAATTATTTTTCATCTGATATAAAAAGGGGGGGTCACTCTAAACAAGGAATTTTGCAGTATCTGTAAGGGCTTGGAAAAGGCCACATCTTTCCCTTAAATATGCTTGTGTGGTTTAAAAAATAAAAGAAGTCATGATACAGACGAAGGATTGTGGCAATGCAAAGTGAAAAATAAAAATTATCAATTAAAAACAAGCACACACACACACATGCACAGAGACATGCATGCACACCCACTCTCTGTCTCACACAAGCACTCACATACAACTGAAAAAAAGAGAATGTGAGCCAAATAAATACTGGTAAAATACAATACGTACATGTAATTTACCCAAAGTTCATGAAACAAAAACAAAGGGCGAGATCACGCCGGATCAAAATGGAAAAGCATGCAGAAGTCCACTGATCTACTGTAGCTTCACTCCTAGCAGACTACGAAATAGGGAGAAAAACAGAAAGAGAAAAGTGAAAGAAAGATAGCGAGAGAGGCCCCTGTCCTGAGCAGTTATAGCCACCTGGTCAGCCAGGAGTGACTGACACCCCACACCACAGGGCACAGGGTGCTTCCTTCAGTGGCAAGTCTTCTTGTGACCCTCCATCTTTGTCCTGCAGTCCAAGGGGGGAGGAGAGGGGGGAGGTTAAATCAGGCGAGATGGTTTGGGGCTCTGGATTCCCCTTCACTGTAATTCAGTAGGCCCAGTTCTGGATGCAGAACGAGGACAACAAAGGCGTTTTGGGTTCTGTGTTAGCATGTGTGGAGGCGGGGAGGAGGTATGTGCACATGAAATGCTGAGTGGGCTGAGGATGGACCAGGAACTGAGGGGTGAAGGGTGAGGGATGGGGGGTCGGGGTCAGAAAGCGAATCTTCTTCTCTAGGCTTATAGGGCCTGTGTCTTGAGCTCGATGGGCTCTCCTCGGGTCTCCTGCTGGCCCTCAGCCTCTGGGGGCCGGGTGCCCTTCAGTGTGGCGAGCCTCTCGGAGAGGCCGCGCACGCGGGGGAACAGCATGAAGTCGTACAGCAGAGCACCCATGGCACCGCCAATCATGGGTCCCACCCAGTACACCTGCCGCGAAGAGAGAAGACAAGGAGCAGAAATGTGTTCGTGAATTTGAAGATGTCACATGAACTGTGCAAGAGTTGGTAGCTTAACAATGTGATCTGATCATCTTACCCAATGGTTGACAAAATTCCTGACGAGGACAGCGGGGGCGAAGGACCTTGCTGGGTTCATTCCTGCTCCGGTGTAGTACATCTAAGTGAAAGACAGAGGGAACAGTCCAGGGTTTAGAATGTTTGT
Organism: Eutrigla gurnardus; assembly: GCF_963514095.1. NCBI lineage: Eukaryota > Metazoa > Chordata > Actinopteri > Perciformes > Triglidae > Eutrigla > Eutrigla gurnardus. Next base: position 13,806,677 of record NC_139922.1, on the reverse strand, counting down.
TCTGTGACACCATGGTGATATTCTCGTAAACACATGGTGAGCCATCTCAAATAGGTCTTACCCCGAGAAGATGCCCCATGAGCACAGAGAAGCCGATGGCCAGGGCAGCAGAACCCAGGCGTCCATTGCGCCTCTCATCAGTCACGGCAAAGATGCAGACGACAAGCTGCAGGGTGAGGAAGACCTCCATGGTGGTGGCCATGCCCAGGCTGATGCCTGGCTGCAGCTGAAAGGTGGGGGAAGAAAGGTGAAATTAGTGAGTGCATAAATTAAAACGCACAATCAACATTTTTACAGACAATAGATAATAGGGACTTTTTTTTCGATCTACATTGCTTTTCAAGGCACAATTGGCAACTGCGTTTGTGTACGTGCAATACTTAATTAGTACATGGTGTAATTTAAAGTCGATTATCTAAATATTCAACAGTCAGCATGCATACTTGTGGTATTGATGTCGTATTGACGGAGTATTCCAGTGGCTGGCAGGTAATCTTACCGTGTTGAGTGCCAGGTTTCCCCTCATGTTGCCGGGAGTGACCCCGTAGAGCACAGCAGCGCCAGCCAGGGCTCCGAGACACTGGGCCACGATGTAGAAGAAAGCACGGAACAGGGACATCTGGGAGCCGATCAGGTAGGCAAAGGTAACGGCCGGGTTGATGTGTCCTCCACTGATGTGTCCGATGGACTGGATGAGGGTGGCAGCCGCCAGCCCAAAACAAAAGGCAACATGGAGGACATTATGGGGCCCAGTGGTCCAGCGGAGGGCGGCCCCCAGCCCAAAGAACACGAAGAACATGGTGCCATAGAACTCGGCGAACACAGCCCGCCAGAACGACATGGACCTGAACTCCCACATGGTGGCAAAAGGTCAAAAAGCAACTTCTACGCAATTGGAGGGATGAAAAGGCGACAGAAAAAAACGAACTAATCAACAAAAGTGAAATGCTGTTTCTCCACAATACTGAATGTGTTCGAAACTGCCTCCAAAAAACACAGAGCGAATGACAGAACAAGCCCGTCTAAAGCTAAATGCAACGACACGTAAACTGCTCAACATGAAACTCTAATGCGATTGCGAAAAAAAATCTGCTGCTGGTGATGCTGATATCTGTCATAGAGAGCTCCTGAGTGGAGCAGGACGCCAGTCTCTGTGCATCTATGTGCCAACCCCGCTGGTTGTTAGTAGAAGAACATGGATTTACAAACGGTAAGCATGTCCTGCAGACATTCAGCCTCTTTACCAGAGCAGGGGGAGCTAAGAGGCCTTTTTATAACACCAGGGGGCCACTGGGCCCAAGGGAGGGGCAAGCACACAATACTACAAATCAAAACAAAATAATTTAACCCTTCTCTTGCCTTGACCCGTTTGTCGGCTCATAGTAGAAATAGAAATTACTCTGAATAGCTGTAAGTTTAAGAGTGTAAATAATAAAAGTGGTTGCTGATTATTTGTCAACATACTGCTTTTTAAGGGATCCTTTTGAAATATCAGTATTTGAGGTTTAACGTATGCTGGGAGGGAAAGAGGAGTAAGTAAATCAAATGTAAAATGCTTATGAGCATCTTATATTTCCACCGGGGGATTTCCAGTCTTATTTATAACACTACCGGTTGATAAGCTCCCTTGAGAGAAACCGTACTGACCTTAAAAAATAGAAAGATAAATACCCACGCCAAGGGTATTTCACAAAGCATTTAGTTAATTTGTCATGCTGTTGTTTATATGTATGTATTTTTCTATATATATATATATATATATATATATATATATATATATGTAATATGGTTATGTATTTTAAACATGCTATATTATTATAATATTTTTTTAGAATATTTTGTGTATATATATATATATATATATATTACAAGCATAGAGTAAATGTATTTACAGTGTCCATGTTTCACTTATTTCCATGATTCTCTTTTCATTGCCTCTCATTGGCTCCCTCTGCAACAGGTTACGGTCACGAAAGCACCAGCGATTTCTCCACTTGTGCTCTGGATTGGTACAAATTAGGTTTGTGGCAGCAGAACTGATTAGGCACAGTTTTACTTTGTGTGTGTGTGCTGGGTGGGTTTGGAGGCTCAGGTCAGATAAAGCGGTGGAAAATCCACGGTTGCAGAGGAAGAGGGGAGAGCAGGCCGGGCATTGAGCTTCTGCACTGGAGCATCATGCTGACCAGGGCAGCCAGAGGGACGGCTGCAGCCCGCTGAAAGGATTATGCTGAGCTCACTGCTTATCTCCTTTCATGCATAGAGACAAAACGCTGGCAGTAACAGTTTCTGTGGGTTTCTATGATCTGTTTGTCTTGCAATCACTGTTGAATATGTGAGCACCCTTGTCCATGGGCCAGCGTGGCTGTATGTATTTGACTCAGCGCTCATTTCCCCCAAAAAGAGTTGTGTTGCAATGGCATGAGAAGAATGTACGATAACAGACATTTTATGTCTCACAAGATGAAAGTTGCAGCCTGATATTTGGATGATTTTCACCTCAAAACACATTTGAAAAACTTTTTAAAAACCACTGTTTTTTGTTTTAATAGCAAATAGTGTTTGTTGTCCTGATCCGGACAGTTTGTTAGTTGGTGCAGCTCTATTGTGATGAGTATTATGTCCTTCTCATGACTCCCTCAGTCAGTGGTAAGCCACCTTTTGTGGGGTTAAGCCCACAGTTTAGTTTTACAGGGGAGGATGCTGAAAAGGTGCTTGCAATGTATTTTCCTGTTCCCTGGGTGCAAACTGCTGACATGTGCGTAATTACATGCAGCCCCTAAACATCTCCCAGTCGAAGCTCTGGCCCGCACGCACCACACAGTGATCAAACTATGTATTACAGGACACACGAATGGAGCACCAAAACAAATTATGTTTGCCTTCAGAAGAGCCCATTTAAAAGAAATCTTCAACAGGGTATGAATAATATATGGCTTTTAGGGACTGATTTGTTTTAAAGAATTAGGTGACATCTTTGCTAATTACTTGCTAGTGAATTATGTAGCACAGTTGCTAAGTTTTTAAAAACACCACACAGCAAGAACACACACAGAAATATAGGCTGGGAATGTAATTTGAGGCTTCCATTTTCTATTTCCACTGTAATGTTAGAGAAGTGAGAGCAGAGGGCTCTGAAATATTAGGACTATGAAGTGGTTACAACGGGACATTTCACATTTTCATTGATTAAAGGAGAAGTTTAGTTTTTTAAATGATCACATGACCTTGAGGATAGATTTGTCCAAAGAGCATGACGAGTATGAACAGGAAACAATTTAAATCACAATAATGATGTACATACTGCACTGATTTGGTGAGTTAAATAGTTTGGAACTCGACAAAGTGATGGTCCAATACTAAGGCCTTGCATTCAACATCCTGAAACAGTTTATTAGAAAGGTTTACCAACAGCATCAGACAAACACAAGTGTTCAACATGTGTCCAAACACACAAGGCTCAGAGGCATAGTTCTATTGTATGGGATTAACATGTAAAACCTTGTTTAAACTATTTGAGGAACTCTTGGTAGACCATATAGGATATGTGCCCTCGCCTCAGTATGCCAGTAGAAAAGAAATGCATCTTTGTACCTGCTACAATGTTTTGTACACTGGCATAAAGAAATAAACTCTCCTTTGCAACCTTCTCAACACAAGCTGTAAGTTGTAAGCACAAGCATATCTGTTTATTTTAAATGCTGAAATATGTTTTAAAAAATGAAATCATTGTTAAATATTTGCAGATGTTGGCATACATTGGAAAACCCCTTTTCAAGTGGAACTCCTGCTTTTTAAATTAACAAACAAAAATAAGTGCATTTTACAATACAAACATTAAAAGGGGGAAATGTTCATTAAAAAATTCTACTTTTTCAGAAAATAGGCATTTTCAGTTTTTTTTCTTGGTTAGAAATCACAATGTTCAATACATAATCTGACATCGCAAAAAAAAAAAAACAGAGAGAAGTTGTTAGACATCAGCACATCCCATTACAGTCATTTAAGTCGATGAACAAGAACATTTTCATTTGAACGGAATTGTTCATGCAGAACAGAACAGCAAAGCACAGCACTGTATGTGGCTATGGATCTCTGTGCATGTCTGTTTTCAACAGTCACTCTCTGTCACTCCTTTGAAGGATTTCACTTTGGAAACGGCGTAGAGAGATGAGATCTGTTCTCCAACATGGCTGCCCAACTCATGTCTAGTCTCTCTCTCTTTAACCGGCTTTTAACTCTTTGTTTACTACTGAGGTGGCATCCGTGTTCATCTACTCAAGGTCGGGCATTTCTGGAAGAGAGACAAAATGAAAAATGTGATGTGAGTGAGCATGTGATTAGATTTGAATCATCCATTCATTAAAACTAATAACATAATAACAAATTATAAAGCACTAACAGGTACTTCAGAAGGCATTTGGATGTAGTCCACCCAATTCTAAACTAATTCCAATCATATGTGATTGTGTGATAGACACTGATTGAATAAAATGAATTATCCTTCAAGGACCTCCACAATGAAGCCTTTTCAAACACAATAACATCATCAAAATACTACATGGGATGATATATTTTACCCCGACATTGTATAGTTCCCTTATGCCTTCTTCTAGTGACAACTGATTACAAATGACCAGATAGCTCTTTTAGACTAGCACTTACTTTCATCATCGTTGTCTCCAGCATCATGCTGCAAAACAAAGCAAAGAACAACTAGAATTACCGCCTTGTGGTTGAATGCCAGTCAGTGTAATGTCATCATTCAATTTGATCCTATTAAAGCTAAGGTCTACATTCTGAAAATCAGTTGAGCCTCTGAGACAGATTTGAAAAAAGGTTGGTTTGTTATTATCTGAAGAAGTTCCTGAGGTTTCGCATATGGATGCCTCCCACGTAAAAGCATACCTCTCCTTCTGGACCATCTAAATCAGGTATATCATCCCTTCCCATTGTGTTCATCATCTGTGAAAATGCACAGGAGACAAAGATCAATCTATCAGGACTGCAGTATATCTGGACAAAGTCACACTTAAGGCACGGTTGAACAAAATGGTTACCTCTGAGAATTTGTCAAAACTTGACAAGCCCTCATCTGAGTCATCCTCCCAGTCTTTCCAATTATTGAAGTCCACACTCAGCCAGTTGCACTGAGAAAAGATAGATTCAAGTTTAATTAGGGCAATATTTAACATGCAGCCAGTTTATTACAGATGTTTTTAATGTGGATATTTAACTAACTGGGACATATTATGACCATTCTTAGAACGTTTTGAATCATACACACCAGGATATGGAAATCATGCGCAAGTTTGATCAATATGCATCTTAAATTGGCAGTATTTGGTTAATGATTTAAAAAAAAAAGAAAAGAAAAAAAGAATGACAGTAACCTTTGACTTGTCTCCAGTAAGTCGGGGCCATGATCTCCCAGACTCTGCTTTTCGTAAACAACACAATACAGACCTGTCAGTGCGTCTGTATTTGGAGACCTGAGTGGAACAAAGAGTTTTTGATTAAGTTATGTAGGAATAAAATATGGTAGAACTGCAACTATGTCTACAGCTGACCAACGTACTTTGGGGTCAATCTCTCCAAAAAGCTCCACTGTGTTCTGTTGTTTGATATTATCTGTTCCAGTGACGCAGCTGTAAAGTAAAGAGAAAATAAACCATGATATTTCCTTTTCAACTGCCAACCAGGGCTGGGTTCAAATCATCGATTTTCTGCACCAGGTTAGAGGGTTCCTTGTACGATTTACAGGTTTAGTTCTATGAAGATCTATTTCATATCCACGCAAAATTGGTATTGTAACTAAAATATCCCTAACCGAAACGATATTGAATTAAATCGAATTGGAGATTAAATCAAATCCGGACCTTGTGAATCAGAATCAAATCGATTCGGGAAATCAGTGGCGATAACCATTCCTCGGTTAAAAACTGAAACGAGGAGGTCCAAAACAACCATGGAAAAGAAAACACCGTGGGAAATAAGGAAAAAAAGAAAAATTGCGACGGTGCCCGTAATAAAGGTGGCGTGATCTAAGGGATTTCAAAGGGCACGAAGTCAAGGGGAAGGAGCTCGTGGTCATTGGGGAGGAGCGTGAGTGTTGTCAACATTCAAAATCTGACAGAGTGCCCTCGATCCGCCGGACTTGTCGACTGGGACTTTAAGACTCTTTAAAGGTATGTCGGCTGCTATTTGTAACCCTAAACCCACGTGGGATCCCAATACTCTTAGCAGATGCATAGAAGACTCAAGTTTGTCATAAGTGACGATTGAGAAGGAATCTCGTTTTTCCCCCTTGTTTGTTTCAGAAAGGTTGCATATTATACCTTTAAGACGATTCTGGGTAGAATACGGAATATTACCATTTAACATAATAGTAATGTAACTTACCAGAAAACAAATTGGGACTTGTCAAAATGTACTTTTACATTTCTACTGTCCTCCACGCAGAACTCTACAAAAACAGAGTCCCGTCTGTCATACCACTTGGCTGTTGCAGGCTGCCTGATGACAATGAGTAGAAACAGAGAATACATCACATTAATATAATCCAACATTTCCCATGCTTCATTGTAATCTGACATAGAAATTAATCAGAACTAAGAGTGTTGAGCAGTGACTTGCATAAATTACAACCCAGTTCAGGAATTAACAACAGGTCAGAGTCATATTATAGAGGATTACAGAATCAGAAAATGTTTTTGGTTTGGGTTTCATTTATATTATAGACATGTCTGTCTTATTTTTGTGATTTATTTTTGATTGATAATGTGCCAGTATTTGAGAACCTTAACTGTGAAAGAATTATGGCCACTGAGCAACTGTTGAATGTTTAAAAATAAATTAACAAAAAAAAATGTATCTTCTTTCTTTCTTTTCTCGATTGAACCAAAAACGTACCGACCTGTGAATATTCTGTACAGTTACAACACAACAAGTTTACTTCATATCTATCTCTACCGAAAAGCAATAGGACGACCTGTTTCCTTTAAGAACAACTTTAATCAAAAAAGGTGCACCTGCTAGCATTACATTACAGATCATAACGTGTATCAGAGCAATAATTATACCGAGAGGAAGTCAGGTAATGCCACATTAATAGCAAGCTGTAACGTTATGTTTATTTGAACCACAGTCAGGAGAACGACACTATAATACTGGATTATGGCAGCTCGTGTTCTCTAAATCGCTGACAAGCGTGTGTAAATTGTCGTTAGCCTACATTAGCTAAAAGTAAAATCTCCCAAGCTCATCGTGACACCACGCTTTTTCGGTGCTAACAGTAACGTTACCCTTGTGTTGCTTGACATTAGCCGGCTAGCTAACGAGAACGGAGCTGTGTAACGTTAAAGCAAACGAGATAAACCGGAGTGTATTTTTTGTTGGTGACATGGTGGTTAGCTGCCGGTGTATCTAACGATGCGCTGCGTCTTTTAGTCTTGACAGCAAGTGAGGCTAACTCGTGAGTTTAGCTCAGTTCGCTAATGATAGCCGGTTGTAACCTTAGTAACACACTACCAAGACTTGTAACTACTCAGCTACGACCGTAGACGACTACATAGTAAACCCAAGACTTACATCTCCACTGTTTAGCAATTAAGTTCCCTCGTCGGACCAAGATTTGGGTAATAACGATATCTAGCTGTGGTGCCCGGCAAAAAGAAACCCCGATGCCTGAAACCGAAACAGTTAACTGAAACGTTCAAGAGTTTACATAAAAAATATCGCGTGTTTTCACTTCTAGTGACGTACACAGCTTCAGCCGCCTGCTACGGGCGTGTTCACAGTGCGCGTCGCCGCGCCACAGCCCACAGGCCGAGGAGGACTGTTCTAGAACGAGAGTGAGACTCGCAGCAGCACGAGAGCTCCACCAGCAGTGCCGCTCCGTAATAGACGGAAGGCGACTACTTAATAGTTTATTCATGTCATCACGATAACTCTGTATTTAATTTAGCATATAAGTTGCTAGTAGCAGGCTTCCTTCACTACTTCCACCTTTGTTGTGTTTCAGGAACGAAAACGGCTAAACATACATCAGATCCCTTAAAATGTAGAAATAGGCTACAGGCAAAAAGCATGGATTGAAATGTTTAAAAAAAGTAAATGTGGCCTACAAAAGTATTAGTATTACACTATTCAATACAGAAACATTTACCTTTGTGTGCATTACTAATGAGTAGTATAGCAATACAAATCTTAAATGGAGGGGAAAAAAGTAAAATACTTTGCTCTAAATTTAGTGGACTTGAAGTATAAAGTGGCAGTTGATATAAGTGAAAAACTCTTCCTCAAATTAAATTAAATTATTAAATTATTGGACATCAGAGCCGAGAGGTATTTATTCTTGGCACAGGAGTTCCTCCTCCTCATTAAACGTGTCCATTGTTGTGTTGGACCAAAGGTATATGGAGCTTTTGTATCATGCTTATCCAATAAATGAAAAGACTACCTAACTAAAGGATTGGAAAACCGCGTGTCCAAATCAAAAAGAAATCACATCCTTGTTATGTTTAGTGGCGTGTGCGAGAGGTGCTTGCACCATAATGCATATAGGTGCACAGTACAAATATAAATCAGACATTACACTCACATAGATGAGAAAGTATGACAGCATTTTGCTTTTGTTGGTAAGGCTGCTGAAGGGACATAGTTAGAGTGGCATTTATCATGTCAGAGGTGTTGCTAATTTGTGGCTGTTGGTGGTTGGACGATTGAGCACCATGGTGTCAGATGAAGTTGCACAACAAACCAGTTAGGCTCGCCAAACATGAACAGATTTACAATAAGGCAGGTGAAGTATCGCCTCTTTGAAACCAGGAAGTAATGGAAGCTTAAAGTTATAAGTTAGGTCAACGGTGTCGCCTGAGATGCGTACCAAGCAGAGATTTCTGCATCTGGAGGTGATGAAAAGACACAGTCGTTTGACTTGTATTTAATTTCTCAACAGAGACTATAGCACAGATGCAGCGGTGGAAGCCAAAGCATCTCCCTTCACAGCTTGCTGCTCAGCTGGCATATTAACAGCTGCCATTTTATTGCTGCCAGCCATGATATTAGAGTGAAGTTCAAGTTTAGCTATCAGTTCGGGTCCCCCACAGCGGTGGAGGCTGTCAGATGCACCTGCTGCTGCAGGTGTTTGACTTCTAGTGGTTTTCCTCAATGGGCCAAAGCACTCGAGCAGCTGAGAAAGACATGGAGATTCACTTTAAAGGCAAACGGGGTCACATTGGGGACGGCTTCAAGCCGTTGGACTTGGACAAGAGAGAGCATAGACGGAGAGGCAGTATCACCAATATGAGGCCTGGCAGCTGTTGATAGGGCAAGTGAACAACAGTGTAAAGGCAGAAGGGAGAAAGCAGATAGGATCACAATGTCAGAGAGCTTCTGAATGTGGAGAAAATGGTGATGTCAGAAAGGATGGGGGAAAACATTGACCACCTTGTGCCAGAAACTTGCCTTTCAAGGACTAGAATTGGAGCCAAAACAATGGCAGGCTTTATTTGGCCATATGATGGAGGGAAGACACTTTGGAGATGAGAGGCTAGTTGACAGATGGGAGTTTTCTTTGGCCAGGCGGGACTGTAGTCAGAGCACATATAGTATAACTGCACAGTCCAAATTTGAGCCCATTTAGAGGAGATCACATGAAGCCCAGAGGAGAGCAAAAGACACATTTTCAAGTTGATAGGCCGTGTCAGCTATGGATATTACAGATCCTCCTTAAAGCACACTAAACCTAGCAGCACCCGTCTCTGAACATAATGTTTTTTTGCAGTCCAATATCTTAAACATTGTATATCAACATTATCTACATTATAATGCACCATTTATTCATCGTTTTGTCCCTCAAAAGATTCTACACGTACCTTAAAAGCCACTGAAAATAGTAGCTTTACGATGTAAAAGCCACATAAGTCATCATTAAAGACGAGAAAGACGTCAGTGAAACCTGAATGACCTCCAGGAGCTTTCAGCAGCTACAATGTGAATTTGAATGGGGGAATTAATAATAGCTTGCAGCGCTGCTGTCTTTTCTACCAATCACTCCAGCAGATAATAAGCCATAATTTGGATGCCTTATTGTTATTATTGATCTTAAAACCTAATTTCCCTCTTCAGTATGGTCCAGGTGAACAAAGACACAACTAGCCTGATTGTAATTATGCCATTTATAAAGTTTCTCAAGCATTTGCAATGCTGGTCATCATAAAGAAACTGCTTCTGTGGCTAAAGATATCTGAAAACAGATTGTTTCTCATATAACTGATTATATATTTTATGATACACATGACTCAGATAGACTGTAAGGGTTCGGTTTACATCGTATTGTTGTAGATTCTGTGATATGTAATCCTAAATGTGTGTCCCAAAACCGAATATCCATGAGAAAATAAGATGTATTTTTTCTCTTGGAACATGATTTCATTGGTGATACCTTTCCTTTATGTAGCAAAGAGACAAGCCAGTGATGATGTCAGCCAGGCAGAAACCCTTGAGCTGCTCCATATACAATGAATAATGGACACTGTAAGCGCTGCCATGGGGCGTTTTACCGGCAGGTTTTCTGATTCACCGCTGCGTGTCCGACATTCATGTAACACTCATTTGATGTAAGAAAAATCTATGAGCCTACAGAGTCTAATTTTGCTTCAATGGACTCCAAAAGTGTCATTATTACCAGTGCTGTGATTTCCATCTTAGGGATGGTTGTCTTTTTACTAAGATTATTCACTAATATCAATAGAAATGTACTTCAAAAAATATGATTATCCATCTGTGTATTGTTGCAAAAATAAGGCTGTCCTTCATATGAATGTTATATTAACTCAGATAACAAAAAATTGCATTTAGATGTTATGTGTCAGCTCTGTTGAGTTACTACAACATGACAATGAAGGGTTCAATAGGAGGTAAGGGGAAAATGACTCAAACACTGTTTTAATCTATACTGTTTATACATGACGAGTGGAACCACCAGATATTAGCTCTCTATATATTCACCATAGTTGAAGAAGTTTAGCTAAAAGACAGGTTTGATTACCTTGAAAAATAGAAAATAAAAGTATAAAATGATGTGAAATATGTGATGTGATGTTGCAAGCTCCGTGAGCGTGATCCGACGTCTATGGGCCTTGACAGCCAGAGCCAACTGTCACCTCCTAAATCTAGCCAAATACTAAAATAGAAAGGGAGACAGATTGTCGCATGGTTTCAGTAAAACCCTTGCTTGTACATTTTGTAGCGGCAGACTGAGAGGGATTTCCAAATGTTCTGATGCCCTTGTGTCAGCATTGTTTTTAATTAAAAGAGGAATCAACCCTTTTCAAGTATTTTCTATTGAAACCTAAAACAATGATTAATAATACTCATTACAGAAGTTCGTATGAATCAGGAATAAGAATTTTTTTGGTGTCATCATTTGATGGTTGAATCAGTTATTTTGAGACATATTGCATTAGTTGATCTGTGAGTCATAGGAGCTCTCTTGGATACAGCTGTGTCATGTTTCAATCACACACAGCCTTGCATTCAGTGGGAAACAGCAGGGGGGAGACAACCCACCCAAATGGATTTGCTCCCACCATTAATTATTCTTATTTCTAAGTACTTTTGTCTGATGTGTGCAGAAATAGAGCAGACTGAATCCTTCTGGTTGATTGAAAGAGCTAGTGGAATTACTTTCTCATTCAGAAGTAAGTGTGTGTATGCAATTTCTGTCAATCATATTTTATTAGCCAAGAGCACCAAAACAACAACCTGGAATGCAAAACATGTGGAAAAAAATGTGCTTTGTAGGTTTTCCTGATTGTTAGTCAAACAAAATAGGCCTGTTTTAGTTGATGATGACAAACAACATAAATCAACGAGGATGCAATAAAAAGTAGGACCAACTCAACATGTGTCAAATATGCAACAGAGGAAATATTATATATTTGAAATGTATGTGCTGACGTGAGCAAAAGGCTTTAATACCCAAACAAAACAATGACATGATTGCAGTCGACAGAGAGACGGCTTGATTTGCATTAGAAGTGAATGAGTGGGTATTCCCTCGACGGCGCGTGGGCTCGGCTCTTGCGCGCGTGGAGCGTTATTATTATAGTTGTGCATCACGACAAAAAAAAGTATGATTCACTCACAGCATGAAAAAAAAACAAAAAAATAACAAACCACCATTTGTCAGCCAATCAAGTCGGCTCAGTGACGAACTTCCTGGTCCCACTTTCTCGTAGGTCCCAGACCCCCTTGTTAATGGGTTCGGCTGTGTGTTTGCTCCTGCAACAGGGGGAGGGGGGGCAGCGGGCTGACGCCGGAGATCCGGACTCAAAATGAGGAGACGGAGCCACTGATCTGCCCGGTGAAAGCTGTCGGAGCCAGATAAGAAGAGTACCAACATGCTACTGACTCCGCGTTACGCCTAGCCCAAGGACGCGCCGCAGCGAGGAAGGCAAACATCACAGACCGGGGGGCGAGCTGCGGGATTTTGGATGGCGTTTGCCACAGCCGGGGAAGGGGCTGTTGGGAAACCCAAAGAGACATGAACTGGGGACACTCTTCGGATAACATGTCTTGACCGCAAACGAGTCATTATCCGGGGATAAACTGCGGCGGCACGCCAGAAATAAAGGCCTCCTCCGATGGAGCACCGCGCTCTTTAATCCGCCCAGAGACCTCCCCGACAGGCAGCAAAGGGTGAGGTACCGGAGCGATCACACTTAGCTGAAATCTCGACGCCAAATGTATCGAAAGCTAAGCTAATTTTGCGAAAATCGCTGAATATCTCTCCGCCGCCGCCGCTTTGCTGCTGCGGAGAATGGCTCAGTCCGAGTATCGCCCAGCGGCTGTGATAACGTTTGTTCCGGTGCTTCAGCTTGTCTTCCTCTCTCTTTCTGTTCAACAGGACGCTTTATTCACAATTGAAGGGGATTTATGGGATCGCAAGGTAAATGTTCTCCAACATCTAAACATAAAGAAGTGTCACTGTTGTGTTTGCATGCAGGCTTGTCGGCGGGCTCTCATGTTTTCCGCGTGTGACGGAGTTTAGTTCCCTTTGTTTACAGTGTGAATCAGTGAACAGCTGATCCGTCCTGATCCGATGCTGCCTGTTGTACATCTCCCTGACGTGCTGCGGCCGCTGCAAACGGCTGCACACGTAGAGATGTCACACTGACTACTGGATATAAATATATATATTCTGTTGATATACCTGAGCCACGAGGCCACGTAGACAAAAAAAGAAAGAAGTAAAGTCACCACAGCCGGCAGAAATAAAACTGTTGCAGCCACGTCTGAGCAAAAGATGGCATCATTTCCCATAATGCATTTGAAAATAGCATCATAGGCTAGTGCACAGCAACTTCCACAACTGGATTTACATTTACAAATGTGCAAATTGTGTTTCGTTTGAATGTCTTTGTGCTGATGACTTTGGTGTTGCCTCTCCATGCAGTTTCCTCTGATGAGATGAGTGTGCGTGCTGGCCAGGGCAGTGATGAGGTGCTGGTTTCACAGGCGGTGTGGGATTACCTGGCTGCAGCCGGGCGGCCCTGGCTCATTGACTTCCAGCACAAGCAGGGGATGAGCGCTGGTATCATTAGGCGAGGAGAGAGGGGAGGCTGTTGCGCCGTGAGGCTGCAGCCTGTAGAAGGCTCCAGGAACTGTGGAGCCGGGATGATGGATGGACCCATCTCCAGCGAGACACGAAAAGCCTTCATTGACTTATGCCGCTGTGCCCGCAAGGAAATGAGCAAACAGGATGGGGGACCCAAGAGGAAGAGGGCTCTGCTGCCCTGCGTGGGAGTCCTGGAGCCAAACGGAGAGGGGAGCCTGCTTCAGCCTCCGCCTCCCCAGCCTCGGCGCTCCCAGAGACAGCAGCAGAGGTTCAGGAAGCCTGCCGATGAGGAGGCCTGCGCCATGCTCCACGAGGCGTCCCAGAGGAAGGACACGGACCCGAGCTCGGCTTCCCACAGCGAGGCCGAGGACAACAGCACTTGTTCAATCTGCATGGGGGACATCGTGGAGAAGACTACCTTGGAGAGGTGCGGCCACTCCTTCTGCCGCTCTTGTCTGGATCAAGCCTTTAAGGTGAAGAAAGCGTGTCCTGTGTGTCGGCTAGTGTACGGCCAGTTGATCGGGAACCAGCCCGCTAACGGTACTATGATCGTAGAGCGGGACCCTGATCTGGAACTTCCTGGCCATGAAGGCTATGGTTGCATCTGCATCATCTACAGCTTCCCTCCCGGCCTCCAGGCGGTGAGTAGACGCAGACTCAAAGAGCCACTCGTTACCGTAATAAGTAGTGATGTGGACAATCATCTATGGGTGTAATGAAACAGTTATTTCTAATAAATAATACAAATCAAATGATAGAATTTGATAGAATAATTAAAATAATACATTCAGGCATCATCTTTGTCTGGCTTTCTTTTGCCAAAGCATGTATGTAGGTAACACTACATGAGATGTTTGTAAAGAATCCAGCCCCTATGCATCAGAAAATTTAATTTAAAATTCAGGATTGGGCCTTTTTTCTTAAAGCCTCTGAACACTGTCACAGGTGTTTTCAGTTATTCTGACTGATAAGACCTCTGCTCAGGTTGAAAGTGGGACAGAGCTTTGATGGGAATTTATAAGCGCACTAATCTCATCTAGCAATAAGCGTGATAAAGGTGTCCCTCGCCGCAAAAAGTTTCAAGAAAAGTAACAGGAGTCTTATAGATGTCAATCAATTACAGTCTGAACACACCCACACAGTACAGAGAAGAGGCCTAATCAGCCAGATTAACTGAAAACACCTGTGTGGGCGTTCAGAGCCTTTAAGGAAGTGAGCGAGGCGTCTCAGTATTGCTTCAGAGAGACTTTACCTTTTAAAGGTGTACGCCACTGATTTGGCCCTGCATGAGTGAATGAGCAAACAGAATGCGTTTGCTTCCTCATAAAATATTTGCATTTGTACATCCTGCATTGTTTACATCCATGTTTATTGGCTTGCAGTTTTCTTCTTTCCTACATTTGCTGGTACATTGCAGCATATCTTTGCACATTACCACAATTTTGTCATTCAGTGGAATAGTGTGAGATGATTGGAAGGACCGTGTATGTGGGTTCTTTAATATTTAATTTCCATTATTTGTTGACCATTTTATGGGTCAAACTTGTCCATGTGCTATAATATAACTCAGCCTCAGCCTGCATATGCTGTCAAGGTCCATGACTTCCGTTTGTAATGCAGGCTCTCGGTTATAAATTTGTCATCCGAACCGAGATAACCCCTCATGACATCAGCATTTTTTTCTTCGCTCCGCCCCAAGTAGACATCATAAGACCGTTTGTTTTTTTTATGGGCATTCCACTGAGACTACTGAGTTCCCCTTTCTCTGCATAAAAACATAAAAACAGACGTCACGAAAGACATTTAATGAATAAATGAAAAAACACTTCTGCTCACAACAACAATAGCTATTAAAACATGGGAAAAAAAGTCAAAACTGTTCCTGTTTGACCTCCTTAACAGCCAGAACACCCGAACCCGGGCGTTCGGTACCCAGGAACAGACCGTGTGGCCTACCTCCCCGACAGCCCCGAGGGGAACCGTGTGCTGAGCCTGCTGCGCCGGGCCTTTGAGCAGCGCCTTATCTTCACCATCGGTACCTCCATGACTACGGGCATGCAAAATGTCATCACCTGGAATGACATTCACCACAAGACCTCAATATGGGGCGGGCCTCGCTGGTATGTATGGCCTTCTGGCTCGAGGCAGACTGAGATTTAATTTTGGTTAACAGCCTCAAACAAATGTCCCATAAAGGTGTGGTAGTTGAGAAAAAAGGGCTCAGCGAAGACTGACAGATGTAATTCAAGTTGCTGACAAGGAAATGCTTTCAGTTGGTGTCCTTGGCTAGATGGCACTATTGCTGCCTGAGCTCATACTGATGCAGTGATGGCTTTTTTATTTCTCCTGACAGTTTTGGCTACCCAGACCCCACTTACCTGGTGCGAGTGACAGAGGAGCTCAGAGAAAAAGGCATCACAGCGGACTGACAGCGTGAAAATGACTCTTCCAAGACTTTGTATGACTTTCCGAGTGTCCTTGAGGTGGACGTGGCTCGCCTCCGTGTTGCGCTCCGAGGCTGCCCGTCTGTTACAGGATGACTGAAGATGAGGCCCTCAGCAGACAGGCGTCTGAACGCTGCAGCAGAGCCCACTTCGCTCCATTTACTTGTTCCTCTGTTTGTTCATTTTTCCCTCCATAGTTCAACTTAACCCAGTGCGCCGTGTGGAAGAAAATACTTTGAGTGCAGTGCATTCTTGTATTACAGTCCTCTACCTGTCACTGTTGGCAACAGGGCCGATACCTGACGCACTTATTTCAGAGCATCACGGCGTGTTGCAATTCATGGTACTTATGTATTATTTAGGAAATTCTAATTTAAATGTTATATAAAAAAATTGTTTATGTTATATTAATGTTTATTTCTATTCTGGGGATCACTTTATTTCTTACAAGCACATTGTTTTCGCTCCCCAGAAGCGTTAAGTAAGTCTCTAATTTTATTGTTACTAATTACCTGTTGTAAGGATAGTACTTGGGTTCTATGGCAGAATAGCACTGCTTCGTTAGGAATAATTCATTTTCAGAAGTTATTGCAATCTAAAGCACTCACAGGCACTTTTGTAAGAGAATCTTTTTTTTCTTCTTTTCCTCAGTGAAGTCATGGTTTTTGCTTCCTCTGTTTGGAAGAACGCTCAGAGAACACAGGTTTTTGCAGCTATCAGCTATTAGCTCGGTGGCGACAAGTTGATGTCAAACGCTTCATTTTTTCCCCTCCATTTGAACTTAAATAGAATGTTTAACTACAGCTCACTGCAGCACTTTTTTTTTAACATGCATTAGGACATTCCCCTGGGTTTATTTTTTGCTTTTGCCAACAGTCACTCCTGTTATTTCATGTCTCCCAGGTGTTGAGCCCATTGCCTCAGTTGTTAGTAATGAGCTCATCTAATTCCCAGATTTATGACGATGTCAAATATCAAAGGGCATATAGACCACTCAAACCAAATCAAAGGCACATAAGTTCAAATATCTATGCCTCTGTCCCTGGAGATTTGTCTGCTAATGTCCTCATTTAAAATGAGGTATGTTGTAAATGTATCTAAATAGATCATCTATGATACACATTGAACAAAATAACAAGAAAATGTTGCAGGAACAATTGATCTGATTTTGGGCGAGGGTGTTGATCTCATTTTGTTGTGCCTTTCTTACATTCACTTTTGATAAAAAAAAATAAAAAAAAACATTTAGAAATCCAGCATGATGTTACTAATGAATGGTCAGCATTCCGGGCGTATTTCGGTGTAAATCGCATTATGTTTGTAGATGTACTATCTGGCTTTATGTACAAATACTACACAGTTCATGAAAATATGTATACTAATGTGCATTAAATTAGCTTCTCCTTCATAAACATCCTTCTAGTCCGAATGCTGCAAAAACACTCTTTGCTAAGTGCAGTAAACTGCTTGGCTGGTGGAACATTTGTCATTAATTTGAATTGTCAAATCCATACATCAAATTCACTTATGTTTTCATCCCCCTTTTTTTTGTATTTTAGTTAGGGACCAACTGAAATATTTTGGGACACAGGATTGTAGTTCACAAAAGCTACTGTGCAAACATTTCTATGCATTACATAACTGAGCAGAGGCCAGGAGAACAGATCGTTGGGAGGGATAACGCATATTACAAATTGATGATGAAGGAAAAGTTGGGAGTTTTTGCTTTTTCTAATTGTGTTGATTCGTACTTTGTTGATATTCAGAAAAATGTGCTTTACATTTTAATACTTGAATAAAAAGTTAAGTTTGGGTTTGTCTTTGATATTCAATGTTGGCCCTAAATAAACCAGGTGCATCGTAAGCAAGTGGATATCCAAATTTTCCATTTGGAATGAGTCGGAGTGGTTGCTTCTAATCACAGTTTGGCCTGAACTGAATCTTGATTCAACATACTGAACTCTGAAATGCTGATAAATGTTGTGCCATCTCGATCACGCCTACAGACTGAACAAGGCTCGCACTATATCAAAATAAAATCCCTTATTTTGGGTGATAACTACCTTTACAAATGGGTAAATAATGTGGTCTGTATTTGATTCATTTTAGAGTATTTTAAGTATAGTCATGAATATTAATGGTTCCACTTCCAGTGACTGAGATGTGTCATAAAGAACTGTTCTATGGGGCGTCACAGTGGCTCAGATGTGTTTCACACCAACCACAAAGCCCTGGTTTGACGACCTTGGTTGTATGTCATGCCCTCTACTTATCACCGTTTATGAAGGATATCAGCAGTGTTACCGCTTGTTTGTTTGGGTGCATTTTGAAGAGATTAGATTTGGTGCTTTTGGCAATTATTTACTTTACTTTATTTACTTTTGGAAATATGAGAATTAAAAAGTGATTATGATTTTTTTTCTTCACAAGGTGATATTTATTCATTTTTTTTCATAAAGAAAATATGTTCCCCAGCAGAATCAAAGATCCTGTTTTCTACCTACACCTGCTTAAGTATTTAAAATTAGTAGTTTTTACAAAGGCAGCAGATAGTTGCCATGCAGTATCCTGATTTTTCAGGCCATAAGTCATTAATAATTGTCAAACTATTGGCTAGTTTGACCATTTGTCCAAGAAAGCACTAAAATACTAATAAACAATGGTCTCATTATTTGCTTGCTTTGCATACATAGTAGCCTATTGAACATTCAGAGTCTCGGGAACAAAGTTAAGTATTTTTTGGCCAAATAAGTTACAGGTGTATTCACCTACAAACCTATAGAAGGTTCAAATTTCTAGTGGACCCTTGTACCTTTTGTAATATGGCAGAAGAAACCTTAGAACACATGTTTTTGCCCTGTGTCCAAAAGGTTTTGGCTGGATATTCAAAATTGGATATCACTTAAGGTTAATGACAATCCATCCTTTGAAATTTCTCAATTTTTTTTTAAAGGACAATCTTAATCCATCTACTTCTGATATTATTAACATAATCATTCTCATGGTTAAATATATTCACTGTAACTGTTTTTACATCACTTTAAAAAATACATTCTAGCAAAATAGCAAGAAAGATTTATGATGATATATCTCGTTTCTTACTGTTTTGAAAGGTACTCCTTTATTTCATGGTCTTCCCTTTTGTATTTTAATGGTCTTGCACAGGTGATTGGGAAAATATTTATTTATACCATGTTTGCTTTGTATGACTCTCCCTTTTTTCTCTTTGTATTGTATTGCTTGTGTTTTTCCTCTAGCTTTTGTATGTTTGTGGACTGCCTTGACCTCTTGAGCCTATCGTCCACGTGTTCATGACGACAGATCAAGTCGGACACAAAACTCCCGCATGCATCGTGCGTCGATCGATTCCCCCGCTGTAAAAGTCAAACCAATCAGAGGTCAGCGTTTGCACCACGTGTATCAAGTGCTGGAAATTAGTTGGGACCTTCCTCATGTTGACGTCACGTACCGACCATTTGCATACATGTCAAAGCGGAAGACGCGCTTATGTGCCCACGTACCGGGAAATGATGGACAACGCAAGAGTCCGTAAAACTGCGGAAGACTGCGCCATTTGTTTGGACAAAATTCAGGAGGAGAAAACGCTGAAGTGCTCCCACTCTTTCTGCTCCGCGTGTATCGACTCGGTGTTCAAACGTAGGCCCGCGTGTC
This sequence comes from Eutrigla gurnardus, assembly GCF_963514095.1. Lineage (NCBI taxonomy): Eukaryota > Metazoa > Chordata > Actinopteri > Perciformes > Triglidae > Eutrigla > Eutrigla gurnardus. Next base: position 13,786,940 of record NC_139922.1, on the reverse strand, counting down.
CGATATGCAACACCTACCACGGAGAGTACACGGGGACGCAGCCGGAGGGCACCATGGCGGTGGTCCGCCACTGGCAGCGGCTGCCCGGCTTCGAGCACTGCGGATCCCTCGTCATACACTACAGCTTCCCCGCGGGGATACAAGGGGTGAGGCTCTGACCGCCAGGAGGCTACGCACCGACACAGCCCTTGTTTACTATCTTTAAGTAATGGCTCTCAACTTGCTTGTGATATTGCATCTGTCCACCAGATGGTGCTGTTGTTTGTTTTTGTCTCCCACGTGAAAGCATCTGGATTAGGTATGAGAAGATGGCCGACAGCTGAGATGAGCTAATATTGACATATTTAAGATAAAGCCCCTTGCTACATTATGAAATGTCAAATAATTATCCATCCAAGTTTCCCCAAATCCAAGATGAGGTATTCAAATTAGAAGTCGACTGATAGTGGATCTCAAGGCCAATATATTTACGATAATTTGTAGCAGGAAAAAAAAACTTTTTTGTGGAGAATTGCTTTCTGCAGTACCAAAGCCCGACCTTAATAGAGATATCATATGAGAAAATGCATCAATGTCTTGGCCACGGCCATCAGTGTGGGTGACATATATGCTGTTGTTCACCACATTGCAGCCTGAGCACCCGAACCCTGGGGTGAGATACAGCAGCACCTCTCGTACCGCCTTCCTGCCAGCCTGCGAGGAGGGTGAAAAGGTCCTGCTGCTGCTGAGGAAAGCCTTCGACAGGAGACTCACCTTCACCATCGGACGATCTGTCACCACAGGCCTCAACAACGTCATCACCTGGAACGACATTCACCACAAGACCACCATGGATGGGGGTCCACAATTGTACGCAGGTTATTGCTGTAGAATAATCAGTTATTTAAACGTGATGGTAGAGACATTTTTCTTGCTGAAGAAAATTCCTTTTTTGTGAGGTCTAACGTTTCAAAGCTAGGTTATTTGGTAAAAGGTAAAAACAAAGTTGTTATTCTTGTACCGGAGATGTGCTGACACCTACATTTTGTTTCTCAGTTTTGGATATCCAGATCCAGGATATTTGTCCAGAGTTCAAGAGGAGCTTCGTCTTAAAGGAGTCACGCTGGATGACTGATGGGAGAAGACAATCAGACAATGTCCTTCAAATAGATTTGCTTCTATTGAAGTCTTTGATTTCAAATCTGCACTTTTTTTTAAAATTCCTCAAGAAGGAATCATCACCAGGAGCACTTTGAGATGATTGTATTGTATGAAGGTTAGTGGCTATTTCCATAGAGTTTTCAACTATACCAACTTACTATGCAAAATACAGTATGTGATCCAACACAAAGGTCACCGTACAGTGATCATCAAATTTCAATAATGTAAATATCGTTTGTAACACTGGATCACGTGTCATGTGTCACGTTCTAAAAGCAGAAGAAAATGAGGGATAATTTTGTATTTGGCATTGTCATAAGTAGTGTATTGAGTTTAATGGATTGTCTGTATTTCTCTTATTGTCAACAAATCCCATATAAAGACCAAAATCAGCAATTCATTGATCCCAATACAGCAAGTATTTCCTGAGTAGCCAAACCCCAGATATAAAATGTAGCTTATTCTTCTGAACCATTGACCAAATACTGTCCAAGACCTCTTAAAACATGGGTGCCATGTAAGGCTGAAACGATTATTCTTAATTTATGATGATGATTATGATTAAACGAGTAATTCGATTACAAAAAATTCTCGAGGCAAACACTGCCTCGAAGCTTCGTTAAATTCCTATCTCGTCATTATGGACCACACGGACCGTTTTTGAGGAAGCCAGGACTCCAGAGTGCGACCATTAAGGGCGCACATGCGACCAAAAATCAGTGAAATGCAGCTAAATATATTCCTTGGTAGCACCGGTGCTCCGGTAATGTTTTTTTTCCTCCCACAACATACAGAGATGAATCACCACGGTCTGAGCCAATCAGAGGCCGAATAGGGGCGGGCCTAGGCTTCTCATTGGCTCAGAACCCGGTCTCTTCTTCTGTGAATATGTGAGGAAAAGTAATCAAGTAGAGTGACTTGGGCATCAAAAATGATGAGCCGGTTACGCGAACCGGGCGGTCGGACGGGTGTAGTTTTAAGAACCGGTCATTTGATTCGGTCTCCACCATTACACCGTACGACCTGTTGGAGTATCGTCGTTCAGAATCGTTACAAAGCACCAGAAACACAACCGGTACCGGGACAGGTGAGTGGTGGGCCGAGCCCCCCCCCCCCCCCGCAGCGTCAGGCAGCCACAAACCGAAGCAGTGAGGAGTCAGACATGATAATAACAATTAACAGTGCTTATAATCACCAAAGACGCGCATTTTAACTTTATTTGTAAACACTTTAGGTTATTTAGATTTATTGTTTGTGTTGAGATTTAAATAAAGAAAAAACATTTATCTTTAGCATTTTTTCCCTTTCTTTTTTTCTTATCTTTATTCCTGTTTCTAGTCATTGACTGAATGTGTTAAGGAATTAACAGTGTATATGGGAGCTATATACAATGTTAATTTTTATCCGATTACTCGATTAATCGATGGAATAATCGGTAGATTACTCGATTACAAAAATATTCGATAGCTGCAGCCCTAGTGCCATGTTCCTTATTAGATAACATGACCACTGTAGTTTGTTTTAAGCAGATCCCAAGTACACAGTCCTGCTGCTGTTAATATACTATAGTATACTAAATATATTTAGTAACACACCAGATCTGTGACAACAAATTTACCATCTTTTTCTAAAAAAACCAAGCGTACCAGTTTTGTTTTACAATCACAGCATATAGAATATCACCGGTCTTATCATATAGCACCTTTAATACTATATTAATTAATTTTGTGCCTTTTTATATGACTTCGGTCAACTAGAGCCAAATAAAAGGAGTGTCAGGACTTATCTAAAGTCTTTAGTCTTAAAAACATCTTTGATATTTTCAGTCCTGCCTTTTGCCTGTCTGGTTCACTAGAGGGCGATGCTGTCCTCTAGAAAGAGCGTGTGATGGCATCTGCTTGGTATGCAGCTGTATCATCATCACAAACCCACAGTCCTGCAGCACCTCCCAAACCTCATCGCCCAAAGTCAGTGAGAGGAGCAGAGCATCTGCTATAGATGATGAGTCATGTGTTTCTATGGGGCTCTGGGCAGTTTTAAGCGGCCTACCAACAGTGTACGTATACGACGGAGAGTTCCTCTTGACCATATTGAGCCGATCCTCTCTGGACTCCTTAATATGTGTAAAGATGAGCTGTGGTAGTTACATGCACACACGGACGCCGATTCAGTTAAAAGTCAATCAAGACGGAATAATTAAAGGCTCATCTGTTATCGGACTGAATGCTAAATGTAACAACCATTACTAGCACAAAGAAACCTGAACATATTGCACAAAGAGAAGCATTGTGTTGCCTCAGATCTCTTTTCATGCAGCAAAGCAGGCAGACACACATGCTCTGTTTGCACGTTTAACCAAGTTTCAACTGAATATGAACAACAGCCTGCTGATCGTCCTCTTACAGGGTTACGGGTGGAGGAAATGGCTTTTAACCTATATTTCTTTATCAGACAGAGTGCACATGTGATGAGTTACCGGGCTCTGCCTCTTTAGCGCTCTGGTGTTTAGTGGCTGGGGGCATTTCTGTGGCCTAGGATCCCAGGGCATCTGCTGCTCTGCACAAAGCAGACCAGGACCCATCTGGTCAAATGTACACCCCCACCACCACCTCCCCCACTCACCTTTTCTCCCATAATTTATGATTTCATTTTTTTAATACTTCCTTTTATTCTCTTCACCCCTATTTCCCCTGTTGTTTATCATTTTGTTTTAAGGTGTAGCCGCACATACCTGATTCAGCTTTATTTGCAGATTTTGTTGTTATTGATTACACTGTAATTGTCTTTCTGAGTACAAAGACATACAAAGAGATACTCTGGAAATGTAACCTACATTTGAATACAAGACATTCCCTGTGAGATGCCGAGACCATTTCCATAAGAAGAAATCCTCCCATCTGACTGTATTACGGGCATTATTTGTTCAAATGCAAAATATTAGTTTAATTTAAATAAAATGGCTTTGATATGTATTTTTTGCACCCTTAATTACAAAGTAAGGTGTTGGGTCTACAATTAGCATTACAATTGAATGACTCTGTGCCTTTGTCTGCAGCACACTTTCATGCACAATTGCAGAAATATTACCAGAGATAGAAATATGTATCAATAATCATGCAGAGCAATGTTGTGGCAGATTAAATATGCATCCATGGCTGCCTCCTCTATAAAATGGATTGATGATAGAGTGAATATAAGCTCTCAGTGGATTAAGACCAATACATCTGTAGCTGCTTACACTCGGTTCCATCAAACATCACTCTGCTGTGGCACGATATCTTGGGCTATTCTCCCTGTCAGGCACTGAAAACACCACGAGTCTTTGGTTTCTTGTTTCTGGCTGTGACTACATACGGCTTCTCGGGAGGGGCTCCCAAGAAACACACAGACGTGCCTGCCCGTCAGACAGAGAGATGTGCAGTGTTTCCTATACTAGGGATGATAAGAAAATCATTATGTGACGATGCGGAGCTGCCGTTCTCGCCCCCTCTTCCCACTGTGCTCCTTAATTAGAGTGTCTCTGGCTGTGGGGAGAACCCTGGCACATTGCCTGCCTGCCTGCCTCCTCTTCCTCTGGTGCTAGAGCCACCCAATCACAGAACTACCTGTCTGTCTGGGTGCAAGGCGCGCCACTCTTTGTCTCCCTTCACAATAATGAGGATCAACTTCCCCAGACGTACTTTTGCATATACCTTTTTGAAGGTTTACTCTTTTCTAACATCGTAACCCAGTTCCCTGACAAAGACGTCAAAGAAACAGATTCTCTATGGCTCTGAATTAATCTCAGGACAAACGAGGGTATTTCAGGCTGCAGCCGTATTTCCGGTAAACGGACAGAAGGCGGCATCTGTCTGTGTGCACACTCTTTGTGTGACAGAACGTCAGCCCACACCGCTGACATGCTCTTTCAATGAGCCTCAGGCTGTTTGCTTAAAAACAGCAAAGTGAAGGTGGGTGTATGGGCGCTTGTGCTTTTGTGGCTTTTGTCTGTGTGCCCTTGACTGCATCTGTGCTTACAGTATGTACGGATATGCACTAGTGAATACTCGCATATTCATAGCCGGGCCTACACAGCTTTTTGTCTGCCTGATTTAGCTGAACAGGCCCTCTGCTTTTCTTAGTAATGCCGACAGATTTACTAGCTCAACCCGCAGACAGGACTCGGCAGCAGAGCTGGCAACTCTTAGGGTCTTTGGCTGGGTTGTCAGCGTCCCAGATTGAAGGCTCTGCTCAAGCTGTTCTTCATTAGCCACAGCCGAGATCTGAGAATAGCCATACAGCTCCATCATCTGTCCTCTGTGAGAGAGATTCAAATGTCCAGTAATTACCTCTCCATACATAAATAAGTAGTGTTGCTAATAGTCGTTCATCATGCTTGTTGAAGTGTTTTTGTTTCGTATCTCACACAATGCCCAACATGGAAAATATCCAACAAAAAGCTGAATAACTTCCCCTGCAAATCCAGTGTAAGACACCCTTTTTCTTGGTGCAACGAGGAAGGCCAAACTCTTTTGTCGTCTTTCCTGTCTGCAGCCTCAGCCTTGGCCATCCACTCTCAGACTACCTCGTGTAAGAGCGATTAGCGGTGGTCGTCATGGCAACTAGCATGACCTTTCTGTCACTTTACAAACAGGAATCTCAACCAAGGCCCGTCTTTCTTCTGAACAACTGCAACAGCTGTCTGGAGCTTCTTCTTTTTTATCACATTAGTGTAAAAAGTGTTTCTTTTTCTGATAGCGGACACAACACGTATCCACAGTAGCAAAGTTGTATCCAGTGGCCCCTCGACTCTTTGTGAGCATTATACTCCTTGAATAGCTATGAACCCTTTTATCTCATTTATATAGAACGATCCTGTAGTTTGGCATACCAGGTTCAAGTGAATGGAAAGCATGGTTAGCTCTATAAATGGAAACTTAGGAGTCACAATTACAAACCAAATTGTAGGATTTCAGCCCCGTTTATTTACACCTGTAGGCTACAGAGGAGGGAATGATATTAGTTGTTTCCGAAGAATTGCCAAATTGCAGATGTGACAGAGGAAGCATCGTTGTTATATACAGAACTGGCCTCAGGCAGGATCCTGTGCTCAAGCTGTTAATGCTTCACATTGAATATACAGTTTAAACATGAATACAGACCAGCTCCAGAAGACAAATATGTTTGCACAATTTAGTTTATGTTTTAGGTTGATAAAGCATTCTCTGCTACAGCTTATTGCGCCTGCTGACCGATATTGTATAATTAATCCATATGTGATGTTACTAAATGAACTATTTCATGTCGTATAATTCCGGTTGAGCATCCATGCAGCGACCGAAGAAGATCAGACTAAACCCACTGAACTAGCAGAAAAGGAATACCGGTGTTTTTAAAATGTCTCAAGGTTAAGTGTGTGAAGACGGGAGTTTATCAGACGGGTACCTCGCCTCACCGTTTGTTGATGTAGACGCGTCATACTTCCTGAGGGCGTTCCAGGAGTTCTTACAATTAGCAGCTGCACCTTATGACAACAAACAGCTCACTCAGCAGTTAAGCCGGTGAATCATGAGAGTAAACACAAAGCTTAATCATGTCAGACAATTATTGCAGGAGTTGAGAACGTTGTGTGAGCGACCCTTTCCTCGTATGATCAATCACAGTCAGTCACAAGATGCAGGTGAAATGGCATTTAGCCACTTTGCTGTCCACTTTTGGTACAAACTACCAATAGAAATGAAATCTGCCCTTACCGTTGCTTCTTTCAAAAAGAAAATGAAAACCCACTTATTTTCTATTCCTTTTTGTTTTGTTTTGTATTATTCTCTTCTTATATGAACCTTTGTGTTGTTTCTGTATAGGTTTAAGCTGTTTTACTGTTGTCGTTATTTAATTTTATATTGTTATTCAAATGATTATTATCGTTTTATTTTATATTGTTATTTTTTTTATTGTTTTATTACTATGGTTATTCAATTATTGTTTTATTTTCTCATTTTTGTTTACATTTTATTTATTTATTTTTAAAGCATTTTCAATGACAACAGTGTATGATATTGTGCTGTATAAATGAATATGCCTTTGACTTTGACATATTCAAAACCCCAAAACGATCAGTAAGGTTAATTATTTTTATTTTTTATTTATATTAATAGCTTATACTGTAGTAGCCAATATAACTCAAAACCAAAACATTAAGGAAATCTTGACAGAAGCTTGGGTTTAACTTTGGGGAAAATTATTTTCAGAAGTTTGTGGCATACAAATTGTACTTATTTAAATGTAAATGTAATTTAATCTATGAATATTTTGTCTCCACTAAAGAGCTCTTGTGAACATCAAAAGCCAGCTAATTAGAGATGGAGCAAAGGTAGAGAGTGGTCATTTCATATAGCCAGTGTAGCATACTGATGCCTTTCACACAGCTGCCTCTAAGCCTCCTCTAGTCACTATGAAGGTGGGAAGGACAGGAAGTGAGAAAAATAAATTGCATATCTGCTTATCAAAGATGCCTCCTAAAAAAGCAAAAACCTTGGAATATGTGCGTCAAAGAGAAGAGGAAGTATAAAAAAATAGAGGAAGAAGAAGAAGCAGTTTTGGGAGGGCAGACAAAGGACGGATGAAAATCCTCCACAGGAATATCTTTGAAGCTGATGTGTTGCATAGTAACAGACTGCATTCCTGCATCTGACCAAGCATTGATTAAAAACATCTCTTCCTTTACTTTCTACAGCACTCGGTGAAACCACGGGTTAAATCTAGAATGTCGAACTAAAACATTTTCAAACATGAAACCATGCTGAACTCTGACCTGTGAATCTCCAGAAGGTCAAGGCAACGTTTTATCCTGTGACTCTGTTTGTGACACATTTTTTGAATTTGCATAATTGTCGGGTGAATAAACGAGAAGTGAATATTTGCAGTGTGACAATTCCACAGATAGTTAGAAATGCCATAATCATATAAATAAACATGAGCGAGATCGTCTCCTGATTGTGTTCCTCTCTCCCTGGTGTACGGTTGGCAGAGGTTGAATGGATGCTCAGGTTGGCGTCGTTTCCACCCAGACTCTGGCATGCAGACCATGTTTACCGAGTTCATCAAGTGCCTCGCATGTCTCATAGTATTGCTTCAGTATCTGCACTGCATGTGCTGCAGAAACTACTGCTGTGAGTCACTGGCTGAGGCTTGTACTGTAAATCTGCACCATCCCCTCAACACTTCTGTTATAAATATAAGACAATAAGATGCACACTGCAGTTACATAGTAAAGCAGGACGGGTACATTTTCTGTGAATGTGCAAATCTGCTGTTTCCCTAAATAAAAACACATGCGTTGTACATCTGCCTCGTCCTTCCCTTTTTCTTTCATTATCTGAGATAAAAGCCTCCCTTTTCCCTTTAAAAAAGGAAGGCTTTTATTACAGATAGAACAGCTACCTGTTGTTGTCATAACAACATACCCCTGCAATGAAAATGGTTGTGGATCAGCGCATCCAATGGCAGTTAAATAGTAACACTGATAACAAAGGAAGAGTGGCCATATAAGCCTCTCTTACGTTTCCTCTGTTTGATCTTCACATCGCCGCTGCAACTTGGCTCATCCCAGTTTCCCGTGGATGCCGCCTGACAGCAAAGACCTCTTCCCAATGCAGTGCTTATGTAATCTGCATCGGCTCTATGCTTCAGCTCCCCCTTTGAGTATATGTACATGCAAGAACATCCCTCCGCTGTGCGTATTCTGTGTGCTTTTTACGGCTCCGCCATCACTAAGGATCAATGTCATTGCTCGGCTGTATTGTTGCTCCTTCTTTTACACTCCAGTGTCTGTCTCTGTTTGCAGCGGGGCGAACATAAAGCATTTCTCTCTTCAAAGTCCACTTCATTTTGAAGTCGACCACAGATCAGGTTTGGACTTTAATCCAAATCTATTAAAGCTATTAAAGACATCCTCCCATCTTCCCATGCACCCTCCCCCCTCGGCCTTTACGGAAAAAGCAGAAGAGTTATTGCTCAGTGGGAGGGCCCTCTGGTCCTGCTTGCATCCCGGACTAAGCCGAACACACACACCTCACAGTCCCTCCAACCACTAAAGGCACATTCTCCCGCCTGTAGCCATGGCTCCCTAAAGAAGAGTGGTGAAGACAAAAATGAGCAGAGTGCTGTCTGCGGTAGCCTCGGCCTCCCTTTGTCTCTCCCCTTTTCCTTCCCCCCACTGCTAATACTCCTCTCATAGCTGCAGGGACCAAAGGGAGAACAGTTGCATCCATGCACGCGCATTCAGGCGCATGTTGATCGCTGATGGAGACACGTTCTGTTCGGAGGAATGCGCCGGTGCTTTTGAATGGCTGCCGATGTGATACGGCAGGCCCATCCGTCCATCCGTCGACTTCGGCTGCCAGATTTGGACTCAGTACTTTGATGCAGTGCTTTTGCACATGAGCACTGAGTAAAAAAACGATGGCGGTGAAGCACAGCAGAGACACAATATGGTGTAATTACGGAGTAATTATCACTGCTGTGCTCTCAGTCCGCTGCAGCTGACCTAATCTAACATTTTAATCGGCATGAAGGACAAAGCATGGGACCCTGCACTGGGGCAGCTGAGAGGGCAGCGCTTATGGCCGATGTACTGGATGTACTGGATGTCTCCGTGTTATTTTGGCGTGCTCAGACACACGCAGGATGTGGCCTGTTGCCAAATCTGCTGTGTTTTTCTGTGTGTGTGTGTGTGTGTGTTGTAACATACAGCCCAGTGCTCCTCCTCATCCTCTCATGCTCAGACAGTGTCACATTGTGCACAGCAGAGCATGCCTTGCCCAGTGATCACAAAGAAGACCACATTGTGTGTTTTTGTACTGTGTTTATGTCCTGGGTGTAAGTTTTGGATTGGTGCACTCATCATGGGGAACATTTAAATAAACGGGCACAGTTCCTAAGAAACAAAACGCTCATATGGATAATTTTTTTATCATTTCTTTTATTGAACTATGTAGAAAATTAAACAGGCAAGCACTGAAACAGATCATGTACAACATAACAACCCTTATAGGATGAGAACTAGAGGTAAACAAGTCAGGGGACATTAGCTCTTCTGGCAAATACAAGTGCGTAAACATACACGAGAGGCAATGCTCACACTCATAGCATATAAGGATTAGAATAAACCGATGATTACATCCAGCCCACATCTGCTCAATTTGCATGACTTGTGCCACAGACATGTTGGTCCGTCCCAGTTAATGCACAAGGATGTGTCCTAAAAACAGCACTGCGATTTCTCAATTCCTTTGGAAAAAAAACAAAAAACAGCATCCAATTTCCGAGGAACGACGTGTGCTTCCCCGCTGTGGCCACAGGGGACATTAAACAATTGTTCACATTTGACTGAGCTCATTGGCGGTGCTGTCAGGGAAACGCAAGGTCAAGAGTGAGCTCTGGGGAAGCCGAAGGTTTAACCATGGGAGGGAGTTTAGGGTCAGAGGTCAGACAAAGAGGTGGGGGTGTTTAGTCCTCAGTGAGCCTGAAGAAACAGAAGACAGATCTGTTCAGGTGGACGGCTGCTGATGCTGTGTGAAGTGATGATGCAGTGGGTGCGAATGAAGGAAGAGGATTTTGTTAAAGTAATCATCAAGGAAAATAATTGTAGACAAGAAAGAATTCGTTGACACTCATCTCGAAAAAAAGAATATTTATACATTATAAAAAAATTGGAATTTAACTGCCAGCCTTTAGAGCGAGGAGCTTGAATAGAGATGGACAGGATAAAAGGCGTAATAGGTACGTTGTGATCATGTCCTGTTACATCATGTTGTACCACCCCCCCTTTTTAGAGCGTAAACTGGCTGAATTGGAAATGGATGGGTTTGAATATTCTGGCCCTGCCCTGCACTGCGGCAGAGGCAGAGAATCTGGTGTCTGTGTCTCAGAGAGAGAGAGAGAGAGAGAGAGAGAGAGAGAGAGAGAGAGAGAGAGAGAGAGAGCACACTGCAGGACACAACACACCTCATCAGTAATCAAAGATTAGCACATATCTGGCACAGATGCCTGTGGATGGATGATTTTTGCTGCATTCATGAGCATGTTTTTTTTTTCCAACCAAAAATGATAATATGGAAGAGTTCAATCTTATCTTACTTCTGGAATGTGCTCGTTGTGTTCGCTGCGTCCTTGATCTGAGGACCCGGATCACGATGTCGATATAACACAACAACAGTGAGGGCCGTCCCCTCACTGCTGCATGACTCACCTCAGATCACCCTTCAACCAGCTTAGACCCCGCCTGTCTGACTCTCTGGGCTGTCAGGTGTAAATCCTATTTGTCTTTTGGTTGCACATGCCTTTGAACAGGACTGTATTACTGCTGGGCATGTTCATACTAACTTAGTCAGACTTGTTCAAATTTGGTTCAAACCTGCTTTAATCATCTCAGAAACATTTCAAGGATTTTCTCCCCAAAAAACTGGCAACCGTTATCCATGCCTTCATAACGAGTACATTTTATAGTAGTTTATAGTAGTACATTACTACCTCCTGCCTCTCAAGGATATACAGCAGACGATCCCTCTCCTCCCTCCAGGTCATCCAAAATGGCTGCTGGGATTTTGATTCTGCACCACTCCGCTTTTAGAATCGATTCGTGGATATTATTGAGCCCTGAGACGCCTCGCCACATGTTATCTATCAGATCTCTGATAGTCCCCTCTAGCACCCTGAGATCCTCATGGGTGCTGCTCCTTGTTGTACCAAGGTCCAGATTCACAGGTTTAGGTATTCTAGACCTAGATTCTGTGGAACGACCTATAGGAGATCAGGACGAATCCCATCTTTAAACTCACTTTCATAAACCTACTTATCTACAATTGCTTTTCTGTGATTTGATTCTGTGTTTTATGATATTTTACCTCTCTCTCTATATATGAATCAATGAGACTTTCTATTGGTGTCCACCATCAATCTAGATTTCAATTGATCGATTTAAATGTCACCAGAGAGATGATGACGGTAGCACTTTTTAATGTTGGATTTATATTGTTTCTTATTTTTTAAATGGATACTCAGATGAGTGAAGTGTGAATCAGAATGGATCCACTGTGTTTTACAGCCTGTTGAATTGGCTTTGTGTGGCTACAGTGCCCTCCCTCCCCTCAGTCAAAGTCACCAGCTGTTTGCACAGGAGACAAAGAACTTCTGTGTATGGAAATGTCTTCATGAAAATGGCAAGGTTGATCCTGAAAACTCACTGGACTGTGGCACGATGCCACATCTCCTTAACTGAGTCCTCAAGGAACAAGCCACAGCTGAGTGGGCAATTGAACTCTCTGTGCCTGTCCAGATGTTGGCCTAATTTACTACGACGAGCAGCGTATGTGGCCCATTTGCATGTCCTCACACCCAGTGTGTGTGTCTGCATGTGTACAATGTCAGCCTTTACCTCAGGTGCTCCAGCATTCGCCCCACTGACATTCCATGAATCATTGGAGTGGTTTTTTGTTGTTGTTTTTTTTTTACCAAAAGCAGCAAGATCTGTGGATAGCTCAGGCTCAAAGTGCTCACACAAGTTTCTTAATGAGCACAGACAGAAAACAAGCACCCATATGAATGTGTAAATGGAGTTGCAATAATGCCCCCCTTTCTGATCGGACTATTCTTATAAAATATATATTTTTTTAAGTATATATGTGCATTAAAGCTGCTGTAATCAGATGGGTCAAAAGAGTCACTTGTGGTGAACTGAACTGAACTTTTCAACGTTTCTCAGCTCATTGCTTTGTTTTTTTTTGGTTTGGCATGCAATCATGGCCACTGACAGCAGGAAGAAAGTCCCAAAAACCGACTGTACACAACCTGCTCAGCACCAAACAGCAGAAAGACACAGTTGGGGAGCTGGTGAACATGATGGAGCATTTCAGCAGCTAAAGAATCAGGATTTTCACTCTGTAGTTGGTTGAGACCAAAATAGAGATGAAAGGAGAGTGAATATTCGACTTCAATTCAGCAGGTGGAGCTGATAACATTTCCAAAATCACCTTGCATTCCCTGCACTGTGTCATTGGAGCTTATTAGCACTAGAGGACGTCGCAGAAGAGGCACCATGCACATGTGCTGGTTGACCTGTGCCGCGTCTTGTGGCACCAGGCCAGTTTTAGACACCTCTGCAGCTGGCAGCGACCAGATGTGGCGTATTTGAAGAAAGATGAGAGCAGCAGTCATGTGCATCTTCAGAAGAGACGGAGAAGCTGTGAAATTTTCCAACAGCCTGCAAATATGAACGCGTGCCAAGTCCAAGTGCAATATATCTGTCTGTCTGTCTGTCTGTCTACAACAATGTTCATTAACCTTCAAATTAATATAATAAATATTTGGTTCTTGTTCTATTAATTAAAGTGTATCTTACCCTTCAGGCTCAGGGTTAGAGTGAAATATATTAATTTTGCATCATAAATTCATGGATTTGTCTCTATTGTGCTGCTCTCTCTGCTCTCATCCGTCCATCGTTTCTCCTTCAGTATAACACTGATGGTATATGGTGCTATGATACTTTGAGTCCACTATTTATTGTATAACAGTTTTCACTTTTCATTCGGACTGGACCACATCATGGCAAACATAGTGGACTACAGTGATTAGTCATTGTGGACCCAGCCTGTGACAGTGTGGTTGTGGATGCTCTGGTTTTTAATTGAAATGTTTCTGGTATCTCTTGTTGTTCCCTCTCCCTCTGTATTCCTGTATGATGGCTGAGTGGTTGCTGTGGGAGGGGCTTACTGACTGGCAGGCTGTGAGAGGGGTGTAGGAGGCGGGTGTGGCAGTGGAGGAACACCTGGGCTCATCAGCAGCATTGGCAACACATGGGCCCTGAGTGTCCGTCCTCTCCTTTAAAAATCCCTCTGGAGCTCAGGTTCTGTTTCTCTCCTCACCGACTAAACACACCACTGTTATATTAGGCGGTTTCCTCTTATATTACTTTAGATTCAATAAGTCATCTGTTGACTGACTTGTTCACGTGACCTGCTTTGTGACAAGTGTCAAGGCACAGATCAGTGTTATCCATTATGCTGTTCATCATTTGGCAGTTAGACATCCAGCTGACACATTCTCCTTTCTCTCAGTCTGTGATATCTCCTCGGTTATAATAATAAGTTTGCAGTTGAGGTAACTGAAAATGACAGTAATCCTCCATGTACCGTGATTTAAGTTAGCTCTGTCCTTACTGAGACATGCTCTGCATGCATGCAGTGGCATGGAGCCTGTTAAAGGAATTATTAGCACTGATGGATTGGATTGGATAAGCACCTCACTTCCTACAGAGATCAGTCAAGTGATAGACGACTGGAGACATCTGTTCACTTTTATTTCAACACGTTCAGAAGTGTGTGGTCAGAATGAAAATGACAGCGGCTACATTCTCCCAGCCAAAGTTGTTTTTGTGGGGGTTTTTTCTGAGCGATCTGTTTCCTTACGCTTGATAAGCTTTTACTGGATTCCCAAACCCCTGCCTGCCTCTGTTCAGCTCCAGGATCAGCCCAGGAAAACTCATCCTCTACCTGTTTGTAGTTATCTGCATTCAGAACACAACATTTTGCAATAAATTAAATTAATCTGCTTTCTTTGAGCTGAGTTCTGGGTTCACTAAACACTAAACGTAACATTTTCTGTGTATATGTGAATTTTGAATATACTTACGTAATACATATTAATGTCAACACCAGCTGTTTTATTAAGCTTCTCAAGTAAATATTTGAATATCCAGATAATTTGACAACATTGGAAACGGAGTATAACAGAATCATCAGTAATTCATTGTGAACGATTTAGGCTTATTAAAGTGACAGGAGGATGACTATTCCAGGGTGCCAGACAGGGCAAGCTTTATTTAACACAGCAGAAACGGAACAAAAAAACAACAAAAAAACAACAAAGAAACAAAAAAGAAATTTCCAAAATAGATTTTAAACAAATGTACATGTCAATAAAAAAAAAGGCAAAAATAGCTCCAAATAAATATTCACATCAAGAACAATATTTTCATGTGACATCCTTGATGATGTCTTACAATGATTATAAAACAAGAGACGGTATGTACAATCATACAATTTAATAGGACATGCTTAGGAGTTGGACTGCACCGTTGTACCACACACTAACTACAACACAAAGACTGCATATTAACTGACAAGGTCCGAGCCGCCCATCTATCCCATCTTCATCAGCTCCCCAACCCAAAGAAAAATATCAAGAAATGTTTTTTTTTAAAAACAAGTCTGGCAATAAACGCATAACCGACGCTGTAACAATGGAAGTGGGGAAGTCTGCTTGTGACCATACCCTCTCTGTCCACACAGCCAACCCAGGAGCCGGCCTTCTGTTCCCTACACTGAATTGTTGCTAGGCAATGCTGAGGAATTTGGTGTGTGTGAACACGAACTGGAAGCCTTTGTGCAAATCACCACTTTGAGTTCCTTCAACTACCGGGGGCCGACCACAGCTCCATAAAGACGCTACAACCATCTCAGAGAGACATTTTCCAAAACAACACCGCGACTCACATCATGCTTTTAAATACCAACGAAAAGAAAAAGGAAATACACATCAACCAAATAAACAAAGAATGGAAAAATAGCTTTCTTTGGACAGGGCCAGCCTGTGCATTTTGATCACTTGTTCTCCTCACATTATTTACTTTTTTCCCCTCCACACACTAGCCCTTTTTACAAGATGAATGTGACACTTTTGAAGTATATTTCCAATTTTAATAGCACGTACTGCACTGTCAACTCACTCAAGCCGTTTGTTTAACTCCTGCTGCCTCAATACTTTATATTATGGTGATGTAAAATTGACGGCAAAGTTCAGCATCTCCCTCGAATCACATGCTCCAACCTATTTCATAGCAGGACATCGCTATTCTACATACCAGAGGCTACGTACACGGAGGAGGAGCGTAAACACAGATCAGCAGCCTTGTTTTTGTACAGCAGAGATGGTTTCGGTCTTTAACACGGATGTCCAAGGAGCACTATAGCATGACAGTAATCACAAAGCTGCATCTTTATTGCTGCACAGGTTACCTTGCATCGCACGCACTTAAATCATTATTGCTTCATGGTTAGAAGCACAGAGATCAGTGCTGCGCACGCACATAACCATGAAGCCAAAGATTTAAGCTCCGAAAAGGGTCAGATTTTTTTATTTTTTATTTTTTTTTTTGCTTCGTAGTCATTGTAGCCTGCAGAAAGTGCTACAAAAAACTAGAGTCATCTTGGAAGAGTACAGTCAGATTGGGAGTGCTACATTGGATTGTTGCAAACGAGAGAAATCTACAGGCATATAACAGGAGTCAAAAAAAATCTCATTGACTTCCGGGAACATATGAAAGGCGTTTTTTCAAAACTGCATACCATTTGAGAATTGTTGAAAAACTGTCAACAATGCAATGCTACAAATCTTTCGGAAGAATATTTGAAACAGCAAACCAGATTTCCCCCCCGTTAGCAGTCGGCCTGACTTAGTTAGGCGCTATCCTAAGCTTTTAAAAATGCCTCATCGCATTTTGACCAATAACCCGCCGCAGCTTTATAAATAACACTCAACAGCTCGGCATCGAACCGTTTCGATGCTTTTTATATAAAAGCATCTTATCCATTTAAAATGTGTCCGTCACCAAAATAGTATTTTAAAATAGACTTCAGCCATGACAGAAGACACCGGAAGCCCAGCTAAAACTTTTTTTGTTGTTTTTTTTTTTTGCGTGTCCTCATTTCTGCATTAATTTTGTATACATAAAGCCACCTCTAATGAAAGCCGGTGGAGCAGTGCCGTCCAGAGCTACACAACCATGCATCAACAATCCATACAGGTTGAAATAGTCTAGACTGCTGTCTGTGCAGCAGCCTGCACTCACAGCTCTTATCAACGCCGAGACAATGAGAACAGCCCCCTATAGCTCTCACTGTTCTCCCTCTTCATCTCTGCGCTTAAATGGGGACACCGGCAATGAGCTATTTCACACCTCGCACACCTTACTAAGAGGGATGTACAGGATGTTGCTAATTCCTGACAGTGTCATGCTAGATTTAACTTTTTGTACTTAGAAAAATATCCATAGAGTTGTCTGAGAGGCATTTACATCACAAGATTTAAACGTCACACGTTGCACATTTCCAATTTGGACAAGAATCGACATGTGCCAAGAGATAGTAAAATCAGACGGATGTAACACCATTGTAGTTGCATACTGTTTACAGGTGGAGATAAATGACAGCTTGATGATCAAACCTTTTTGACTGGTATTGTTTGTCCGAACGCAAGATAAACAATAGTGGATAAAAGATGGATGTGCGCTAAAATGTTCAGGAGCAAGTGGACAGCGAAGTGTCCACCTCTCCTGAGTGGTGTTTGGTTTCCGGGGGGGTGAGGGAAGGATTCAGCAGGAAGCCCTGATCAAACCATCGTGCCCACCCCCCCTTCCCCGAGACCAAAGAGGCAGGGGGCTGGGGGTTGCATGTGAGGACTGTAACCCAGGAGGTCTCCACTCACATGACCGAGCAGCTTTTGGCCTTCTCCTTCTTGAAGGTGGAGGAGAGCAAATCCGACTTGCTGGGCAGGTGGAGGAGTCTTTTGGAGAGGCGGCGGGTGGGGCTGGGCTTGGGGAGGGGCTGCAGCTTGTTGATGCAGGCCATCGCCGCTGTGCGGAACACGCTGTGGATGCTTTTCTCCGAGGTGAATGCTGAGCACTCCAGGTACGCCTCTGCACCCAGCTGCTTGGCCATAGCAGAGCCCTGCAATAAATGTGACGAAGAGCGCTGTTCATAACCTCCCTTCAGACATTCTTATTGTTTTCTATTTGCAGCGGGGTCACACTGCAGTGTGGGGTTCAGGAAGAAATGGTCCTGAAATAATGGCTCATAAAATGGCTGTGAAATTAAAAAGGAGGGCGCGTGCCATAATTGACCCTTCTCGGTGACAAAATGGGAATAAAATATATTTATAGTATATTAACTGCCATTGTAACCATAATGCATCATGTACGTAAATAAATAATCAATATCAATACGTCTGCAAAGCCCTGACATAAATTAAGCCACAAAATAAAAAAGTGTGGTTGTCATAAATATTTTGGGACTGTTTTTAATTCCGGCATTGATTGTGCTACTTCTTTGATCTCACCTGCTCATAGGTGATAGGGGTCTGTTTCTGATTGGACAGCTCCATCAGTGTGCAAACATCTGTACGCAGGTCAGTCTTACAGCCAATAAGCAGGATTCGTGTACTCGGACAGAAGTCCAGTATCTCGGTTTTCCACTGTGGACGCAAAATGACAGTTCAATGGATTAATTTTGCCAAAGTGTACCGTAAAGTATGACCTGCAAATATATACAATCGTATATACTTTAGTATAGTATACTCTAGGAATTGCTGATTTTAAGTGTGTGACAATGGGAAAGTAAAGAACTAAAGCCATTACCTTCTTCAGACTGCTGTCCACAGTGTCAGGACGGCTGATGTCAAAACACAGCAAGACTGCATCCGAGTCACTGTAGCACAGAGGCCTCACGTTATCGTAGTATGGAGAACCTTAGAGGGCAGAAAAACAGAGAATTATACTTGTGAATAAAAGACAAGACAAACTTTGAAAACATACACAGGCATCTCTTGTATCAGGCAGCTCTATGTGCCATCAATGCCTGCAGTGCAGCCCCTACTGACCACGGGGGGACTTTGTGACACAAATCATTCAGAGGAATCTTTCACAGCCGCACTGTTGAAATATTGCCAAAGATCCCTTTTCTCATTTTCATGGTGAAATGGTCTCAAAGTTCCTTTATACGTTTTATTGTTCCTGAAAATGACCTTTTTATAGGATTTTTTTAAAACTTTGGTCAGACCTGCACACTGCCTACCTTTCTGGTGCTACATTAAACGGCATATTTTCATATCAAAGGTAAAATTTGCTTGGTAAAAATAATTAGGGTTGATTTAAGTGTGATTAATTGATTTGAGTGGAGATTGCAACAGAAATCGATTGCTGTAGCAACAGGCAGTTGGTGAGACCAAAACGGGTGATCGAGCAGCAGAGTAGCGTGAGCCAGAACGAGACGACACAGCAGCAGGGATTATGTGCAATCGGCATCACTTGTCCTGCTGAGCCTCACTTTGCTGTCCCTGAAACTGCTCTTTTCCCTGCTCCTACATCCTCTGCTGGCATTTCAGACGGAGAGAAGATGACAATCGAGCACTAAATCCTCATTGATCTTCTCTTGCAGTAGATTACGCAAGTGGAACGGTGGGGCTCGGGGCAGGCAGACGCTCCCACTCATGCTCAGAATCTTTAAGTAAACCACCCACCCCCCCAAAAATCCTTTGCTCGGTGCGCAATACCTCCAGTCCCTCTGTTACCACAGCAACAGCCTTGGAATCCACCATCTACATCAAAGCATTCCTCCCACCTCTCCATAAAGGCTCACTTTTACTGCCAATCAATCATTTTACACCACAAACTGCCCACCCACCTACTGTTGGGGACATTCCTCTGCTCTGCAACAGAGTCGGGGATCACAGACGCACAAAAAATCACACAATGCAGCACCTAGCTCACTATTTAAATTTGGCAACAGCCGAGAGGTCTGCTATCAGATGAAACAGAAGAGGAGCAGCTCAATGCGATTAATATGTTTACTTTTGGCTCTGTGTGAATCCCAAAAGGGCTTCGGTGTTCCTCTTATAGCTACAGATAACAAAAGCAGTCTGTGTAATCACTCATTAGATATTACACAACCATCATAATTGATTTACAGCGCAGAAAACAATGCATCAGAAGGAAAACATATGAAAAAAAAAAAGAGCACACGCAACATGGATGTGTGCATACAGATGAGTTTCATGAATACTTAATGATTTTCCACATTATCAAAGGGTAAAACTGAATTTGCCAGCTGCCGGGTGCTGTGAGTGGAATAATGACAAGCTGCGATGAAATTCCTCAGGGCTCAATGTCCTGTGGAAAATAAACATTGCAGCAAAGGAGCAAAGGGACGTGTGTTAAAACACTATGCTTATATGCCTAAGAAAACGTTCTCTACTCTAGTAGCAAACTGAGACATTCTGATTAAAGTGAATGATTTACTACGCCTGTATTTTTTTTACAGACATCACCACCTTAAGCATGCAAAATACGTAATTGCCGTAACACTGTTCACACTTTGGGCCGAGTAGAGAAAATATTCTCATCTGTGAGACAACTTTGCGTTTGCTGAGTGTGAAAATTGACACACATTAAAAACAGAACAATAAGCACCAGTGGGATGATGAGTCTCTCTCTCTCTCTCTGTGTGTGTGGTGACTCTGAGGTGTCTCAAAGGAAAGTCACAGACAGGGCGCTCAATCTCCCTCCAGCCGTTATCACACAGCGAGGGGGACCTGGGTGTGATTCTGCATTAAATGGCCACTGATCTAAATGCAGCAATCAATGGAAAGCTGCACAGGGGGTCCAAGAGGCTTTGCAATTAAAGCAGACAAATGAGTTGCCCTGTCGAAAGGGAGGGGAGAAGGAGGATGTTTTTTTTTCTCCGCAAATATCAATATTTATTTTTTATTTTGGACAAACAATGTAGGAGTCAGTCGGCACATTTACCCTATCTTCAAAGGAATTCAATCCAAAATGATAGGAATGTGTAAATATGTGTGTTTGAAGCTCTACGACAGGCTGGTTGGGTACAGTAGCAGCTTTGGCAGCACTCTGCTGACACTCCAGGACCCTGTTTCTAATCCTGGAAGAAATAGCTGTTTCTATTGTGGCAAGAAAAAAGCCAGGAGGAAGAGAGAAGGGAAAGCAGGAGTGTAGCCTACCGAGGGAGATCACAAAGAGCCCTCCTATGCCATTAATCCTTCACCCCCTGCAGTCTGATATCACAGAGCACCAGTCTGTCTCTTTCCCTCTCTTCCCCCCGTCTCGACATTGCGACAACCCAAAGAACTGCTTGGATAGATCAATACGCACGCAGAGTCTAAGCATGCTCCAAGTGTTCCCTTTCTTCCTTTTTCTCAACAGCAGGCCTCGACAACAGATGGAGAATTTCTGAGGCATGAAACACGGAGACTGAGGCTGACTAACTGTGGAATGGAAGGAAAAGAAAAAGAGCATAACCAAATTCCTGCGGCTGAGCTCAACGGCGTCCGCCGTGATGGTGCGGTGCCCAGAGCTAAGTGTCGAGGTGGAAATTGGGCCAGAGCAGAAGTAGGCTTTGCAGACCCAGACGATGGGCCTTGTGCTGTAGCGCTGTAGGGTGGGGGGAAGGGAGGATCTACTTTTTTCGGCGTGTGCCTGAAAGTGCGACTGCGAGTGTATTTTTGTGCATGTGTGCTAAATCAGCTGAGGGGAAATAAGCTGTCTTCATCATTAGCACACTCCTCTCCTGCAGTGAGAATGGAGGGGTCAGACAGATTAATGATCCAGTGATGGGATGACTCACAGATTTTGGGGTTGAGAGTAGCCATCCACCCACACGCAGCCGACTGGGAGATGCGCTGCTGCTGCAGCTTATAACAACGGACTTTGCAGTAAGGCCAAAAAACACACACTACATTGCGTCAGACAGTTGTTCCCTGGTTTCACATGCCAGTCGGAAACTCTGCTTCAGACCCCTGCAGTGAGAGAGAGGGCGGCTCTTTGTTCCTGAGCATCACTACGCTGAGATGTTAACAAGCTTTACTTTGTAACTTTTTTTTGCACTGTCAAAGCTAATCATACGCTGGATTTTGAATTTGGTTCAAACAACAGTTGGTTTAAAATTTTAAAAAGGAAAGCCTTGATGTGCATTGAATTAAAATTTTGCTCGTAATCTTTCACAGAGTCATAGTCCGAGCCTCAGAGAAAGTCACCCTCAGAGGTACAAAAAAACAAACAACTGTCATTAGTTTAGTTAAATGTTTATGCTTATACTTATCAGTTCACCCAGCCTGTTGGATATATGTTATCTGACTTGAGAAAACTTGTTTTTCAGGATATGGGACCTTTAATATTCAACCAGAAAGCCAGCTCTCCACATTCACATGTCACACTGAGCCTAGATGATTTAAAAATCTCACTAGGTTTGAATGTGACATTGAATCCGTTTATAATATGCCCCAAGGGTAACAGATGTAAATAGAATAACAGAGGCCCCAGAACCGAGTCTTGTGGGACACCACAGGACCCCTCTCACCAATAGAGCCAGTAAAACATCTATCAGTGAGATAAGATGAAACCAATCTAACACAATGCCAGATAAACCCACCGGTTCTCATAGCCTATTGATCAAGATATGATGGTCTACAGTGTCGAACGCAAAACTGAGTTTGAGAAGCACTAAGACACAACAATCACATCAGAGGACATTTGGATATCATAAGAAACTCTCAGAAGAGCATGTTTCCGAAACCTTGACTGGAACTTAAACATTGTGCCTCTCCAAAGCAGCAGTGAGTTTGTTAGCCACAACCTTCTCTACAATCTTTGACAGAAATGGTCATTTAGATATCGGCTTAAAGTTCATGAGCAAAGCAAGGAACAATTAACAATATGTACAACATTGTGGCCTTCCAAAGCCACTCTGTCCTGCGACACTTCCTTTTCCAGTGTTGCAGATATCCCTCATCCTATCCTTAAACGGTGCCACTTTTTCCAGCAATGTGGAGCAATGTTCATTAAAATACTGCATTAACAATTCAACAATATTAACATTTGTATT
Organism: Eutrigla gurnardus; assembly: GCF_963514095.1. Classification (NCBI taxonomy): domain Eukaryota; kingdom Metazoa; phylum Chordata; class Actinopteri; order Perciformes; family Triglidae; genus Eutrigla; species Eutrigla gurnardus. The sequence continues at coordinate 13,764,093 of NC_139922.1, read as the reverse complement.
ACAATCAAAGCAGAAACACCCCAAAAACTGCTCAAATCTACTCTGGGTAATAAGGTTGTTTAAGAAACAAGGGGTCAGCATACTAAGAGATCTAAGAAAATACATTTATGATCACTAATCAGTAGTTTATCACAAAGTATATGATCTAGTCCCAAAGTCAAAACAAGGTCCAAGTTATGACCCCCCATGCAAGTGACGCCGGAAACTTGAAATTAACAGTCTGTAATATTAACAAATTCAGAGGCTGCATTATTTGTGGCATCATCAATATGCAGTTTAAAATCCCCAACTAATAACACCTTCTCCAGCATGACAATAGAAATCAGAAAGTCAGTGAACTCAGATTATCGTATATCATATTATCAGTTAGAGTGCGAGAACCTGAGCCATTTGGGTGGAAACCACCATGACGGAAAAAAGATAGGACATTTCCAGATTAAAATGGTCAATAAAAGCCACGTTGCAGGTGGGCTGCTCAGGTTAATTTGAGCCAGGAATGTAAACTGGCCGTGCGGCTAAAGCGACCCCAACGCGGTTGTGAGGGGGGGTGGGTCCGCTGATAAAGACCCGTCTACCGTGGACTGCCAGGGAGTCGAGGAGGTTTGCCCAAATCCTGTTTCAATAATTCAGACAACTGGTTGGAAATGTCGTTGTGGCCATTAGGCCATATATACTATCAGTCATTCCTAATTTATTTTCTAACGTCTCATTGTTAATTGACTATCGCCATGGTAATCCATTAACATGATTATTGTCTATTAACAATGCCTCTCTCTAACAATCACACAGATTGTGTCATCAGCTTAAATGGATATTGGGTTAATTACAAATCAATTTCATCCATTAATCATATAATATATGATTACAGTGCATTTGCAGTAGCTTCTAAAACTCAAAGGCTTTATCAGCAAGACCATTCAAACTAAAATAAATTACCCACTAACACCATAACAGGATTCATTATTCATGAGTTATAGCCACTGGACGGTGTTGGCCATCCCCCTCCGCATGTCCGACGGCCTGGGCTGATTAAAACCGCTGGATTGATTTTGGTCTGTAAATCCATGGTGGGGCTGGGAGAAGGAGCTGCCTGCCATGTGGAGGCATGATGAGGTCAGTCCAATCAATGAAGAGGAGTCGGGATAATAAGGAGACCCTCTCACAACTTCACGCAATTAGAGCAAATTACAGTAAGAAGAGAAATTGTACCATGTGACCAACAAATAGCCCCCCTGCATGTTGTCCATCACCCGGAGCCCGACACGAGATACGTGAGTGTCATCTATGACAAATGATGTTGAGGTGGGGTGAAAAGTTCTCCTCTAAGTGGAACGAATGAAAATTCAGTCTTTCCATCTCACCTAAAGCCTGTTGCAACTAAAAATATCACTTTGAATAACTTTATGTGATGGCCAATTGATTTACAACTGTCTGTCAGGCACGTGTAGTGGATTACAGGGCTATTTTATTGTTCATGATTATGCAAATTAGTGATATTTTGGATTTTGCATGGATAACGAGGAAGCGACAAAGAAAGGGATCAACAGAGTGAAGAAAAGAGTTGAAACAATGAAAGAAAAGTGTAAACGGGAACAGAAGAGCTGCACATACATGTCAAACTCATTGGGTCAGCCAGAATGGTTGGCCCATCGGACCTATTCAGAGTCTTAATCCCCTTCATCACGCTGCTCTAGTGGGTGACCCGGAGCAGCATATGGAGGGGAATGCAGGTCACCAGAGTTTCTGAGCTGCCTCCTGTCTGTCTGCTCCAGAAAACCTTCCTGCCCAACAGGATGTCTCTCCCTCTGCCCATCATCCCCCGGCACCGGGCCCACTCATGCTGGCCAGACCAAAAGTCCACAGTCTGGGATTAAAAAGCAGGATTTGGTCTGGGGAGGGAATTACACTCACTTTTTCCCCCCCTCCTGTTGCCACTTTTGGATATGGGGGGCGGGAACACAGTAAATAAGGCCTCATCTCACTCAAGAGGGTCCGTTACATAAAGGATCTGTACAAACACACACGAGCCGCCTTGTTCAGCCACAGTGACCTAGTGATACAAGCAGAGTGTGGATGGAGAGACGGATACATGGGAGAGGAAAACCAATGTGCAGTGAGCATGAAGGGAATCAAACAGGTGCTGCAGACCCGTGTTCACAGTATCCAGGTCAACACACTGAACAGCAGATCTCCAGGGAGATCAGCACTGACACATTGACCCTCTTTTTCACGCTTAGTGTAAATGAACATATGATGCACGAAGTCAGCAATAACAACAAGTGAAGCGTGCTAATCCCCCCTGTCTCCATCTCGTTTCCAGTGAAATATATTCAGGGACAGGAATGTACCTATCCATCAATGCTTTATCGCGCTGTGTGCAAAAAGCATCAGGTGATAAAAGAGGATATTTAGATTTGAAGGATGACGGAGAGTGCTGTTCAACAAGTGCACGTTTTGTGTGCCCTTACTGGGTGAAGACAAAGAGTATGGGGCTTTTATGTAATCCAACATCACTTTCATGCTGTCTTTTTTATTCTAAGATGGACATGGTCATAACTATGACATCTCTCACTCCAGAAATAAGAATATCTGAGGCGCACAGATGCTTGTTGCATTCACATTGCCTAATATTCTTCCTCAGCAGGCAGAATTTAAGATGGACAGACAGAGATGGAAATGTGAGCAGATACCTGAAGTGTCCCACAAACTGAGCTCCACTCGCTGCTCCTCCAGCTCCAGACAGGCTGTGTAGTTTTCAAATACGGTGGGCACATAGGTCTGGGGAGGAATTAGCAACATGGTGCCATTAGTGGTGACAGTCAGCGAGCTACAGGTCATTACATTTGTATAAATTTAAAAAATCAAACAATGAAAAAAAAAATCCTGCAATAGAATGAATTTTGGATCAATCACATGAATGTGACATGAAACAATCATAAGTGGTAGTGGGGGAGGACATGCCCATTGATCATGCGATAAAAAAAAAAAACGCATCCAAAAAGTATTACGGTAAACGCATAGAAAAGAAACCAAGATGACCACATTTTCTTTTTTATCAAAATGCGCATGAAGACTGACTGCAACATGCGCACCGCTTTGTCTCTGCCACATTCAGTCACGTTAGCGCTCCGATCATCAGCATCCATACACAACAGCGTCACGCGCACACGCGTTTAGTTCATTTTTCACTAAATCCGAGCCACACGAGAACATACCTCCGGATAACAATCCTTCGCCAGGACTTGCAACATCGCCGTTTTTCCGCATTGCACGTCTCCCACAAGGACCAGTTTACACCTCACCACCAGCGGCTGCGTATTTCTCCTTTCCTTCATGGTGTCGATGCTGCTCCAGTGTTTTGGGCGTTTTTGAAAACAAGACGCAGGAGAAGCCAAAAATCCTGCCAGTGTGTGATGGAGCGTCCCGTTGTCTGGTTCTCGGAGGATGCTCGCAGTTGATCTGATTGAATTTGCCACTGCGCCTCTTTATACAGGCGAGCAGCAGCCAATGGGAGCTCACCATTCCACAGGCGTCCTCACATCCCTGTGATGTTCTCAGGGAGCAGAGGCAAGCTGCGTTACAAACAGGGATTTACATTGTTACATTGTATACATTGTTAGAGGAGTAGTTACATATTGTTATGAACAAATCCTGCTCCAATAATTTCTTGTAAAACTGTTTTACCTAAAATACAGTAGCCATCAAGGGTCAATCGCAGCAGCCTTCTGTTTTGTCACCTGTGGGTCCTGTCACTTGGCCTGCTGCAAATTGATTGATTAGATTGACTTGACTGGCTGGATCAATAGCAGAGCACTGGCTGAGGACAAAGGGACTGATAGACCAATCCACAGTGGACTAATTAGTTTGCTTTGATCTGCACCACAGAGTCAAGTCAATTCGATCCAACCCCCCTCAGATCCTTCTTTTTAAAAATGAATCTCCATCTTCCACAAATGGTCTGCAATCAGATTTAGCAGAGCGTGTGGAAGGTGATATAATTGGATACGGAATGAGGCAAATTAGCACCGAATCTCTTAATCTCTTAAATGCAGTATGTCTTCTGGTTATAGTCCCTCTGGCAGCCGCCTTAAAAGAAACGTATGATTTAAAGAATGTTTCAAAGAATGGGGCGGTGTGAGTCCCCCTGATAGGTGACCATGCTATCAGCTGATCCACGGGGTCAAGTCAAAGGTCTTCTCTCACTTGTGCTGGCTGAATCCCCCGGAGACACACACACTGACTTTCACACCTGGAAGGTTATTACTGTATGGAAACAGCCTGTCATTGTTAGGAAAAGGATCATTACAAGATAAAAGTCAATTAGCTGACTCCCCCTGTGTCTGGCAGCCTGCTTACTAATTTACTTACTGTTGCCAATCAGAGGTGTTGCCGTTTTCGCCCCGGTGGGTCAAACCAATTGTTCACAAACAAACCCTCCCCCGCTCTGTGATCTGTCTGTGTTTTACAGCCCAATATGTCTTGTTTTCATCATACACCCCTCTGTGTGGGGGTTGTGTCTGTAGAGGAAAACATGGTATGTATTGCTGTTATGTTTCATTAACTCAGGTGTGCCCTTTCTCTCTTTATTCATAGCATTTCTCTGCAAGAAGAGCATGTTTTTACACAAATCCTTTGAGTGAATGCTATGATTGATATCCTGCAGTAGGATGGACTGGTGCTGAAAACTTACAGGTCAAGTCATCGTGTCTTTTATAAAAAGTGAAAGACTGACAGTAAGAAGGGGGAGTTCAGAGGGAGCTGCGTCTTTAATTTGAGTGTTTCGGAGTGGTTTAATGACCTAAATGTAAATGTTTAATATTGTGTGTAACATGGGCAGCTAGTGGGCATTATACCAGTTAGCATTTTGATAAATGATGTAGCATTATCTTCAGTTTCACAACCTTTTATTGCAAATATATAAATGCATTTAAGTTATTAAAGTTGTAACAATCTCTCAATTTCTCAGTGCAGGGGCCAGAGTTTAATGGCTTCCCACTTTGTCTTATGCTACAATGGGGGCCGAAAAAAATAAATAATAATGTTGTATCATTTTCTAAAAACCTCACATTGAAAGCTTTACTGTAATTATAAAGTATATGAAAATATGAGATGTCATTTTGTGCAGCCTTTAATGGACGCATTATTGTATTATAAACACCAAGGCCTCATGGTCTCTATGTCACTGATTGGTAGTGAATAAAACTTCTTACAGGAAGACAGAAAGAAGAAAAGTTTCAGATGATGAACTCTCTCTAACCCTTGTGAAATAACTGCAATGCACACGGACGCCCATGTAACCACAGCAGAGCTCCTCTGCTGGGACAGGGAGACAGGTGGCTCTGAATAATCATCAGGCATAAAGGGACACATTCCAATATGGATGAAACTCGAGGATGCGAAGGAGGATACGGAGGGGAGGCTGACTATTGGCAGGATGACACCTAGACGCCTCAAACATATTGTTTTTTTAAACGCAAGCCTGTGTTTGACAACTTTAAACATGGTCAAAAAATCTTAAAATCTTAAAATTAAACTAAACCTCCCATCCGCCATGGTATGGTATGATCCACTTTCTCTCTGATCGGATGTTCTTTATTCACAAATGTGGGAATGATAGTCAAAAATAATGTTAAAATGTACAGTTTTTTTGTTAGAAAAAAGCGGGGGATTTTTGGGATCATTGAAATTGGGTGCCCTAAAGCTCGGTTCCTAGAATTGCCCTGGTCCAACTGCATGTAGAAACTCCAATATTAATGTTAAACACTGACATGCTTAAGAGCTTCCCCTCTTCTAAGGCTTTCTGCTGGATTTTATAACCTGATTGCAGGGATTTGCTCCCATTCAGCCACAAGAACACGAGCGAGGTCGGGGGGGCGATCAGGTCCGGCTCACCAGGGTCTGGCTCATAGCCGGCGTTCCAGTTCATCCCAAAGGTTTTGGACGGGGGTTGAGGTCAGGGCTCTGTGCAGACCAGTCCTTCCACACCAAACTGTGAAACTTGTTTTTATTTTTTATTACAGCTTTGTGCTCGAGGGCACGGTCATTTTGAAACAGCAAACGGAGAACAGAATGTTTAAACGTATTTAAAGCTTGTGTTTACCGCAGACCTTATTTCAGAGCCGTATTTTAACCAAAAACCCACATTGAAAAAATGTCACAGCAATGTGTCCTTCCAGGAACAGTTGTTACTTGGATTTGAGGAAATCTGAAAACCTTGCCAGATAAAACCCGGCTGCATTCCACTGGAGGAAAATGAGAACTCTGTTTTTGTTTGTGATGAGGGTGACTTGCATTTTAAAGAGAGACAAAAAGTAATCCCTGTATGGTATATTATAGACAGACGATTCCACAGGATAACCTGAAGATACAGACATGCCACGTCTGCCCCCTGTTGGCAGCGTCATTAGTTGCCATGGAGAAATAAAAACAACACGGGCAGAAATGTTACTTAAATGTTGTTAAGTTTTATTCACCCCCTCTTTCAAATGTGCTATAGACAAAAGATGCACCCTGTACACATCATCACCAGACACTGTGGGATATCATTTATGTTGTTGACTTGGCAGAAAACACATGAAATGTTGACATCATCATCATCATCATCGGGCCAGACAACTCGTTTGGTATTGGAGGTGGGTTACAGCATAACGTTTAGTGCATTTATTGCATCGTAAAGCAGACATATAAATGATAGTAGTGCAATATCACCCCTCATAACTGAGGAGATACATTGATAGTCTCAGCTAGTGTCTCGTCAATGCTAGACTTTGTATTGCATACAGAATTTCGGCAAGTGAAACACAATAGGAAATGATAATTGTAAAAAATTGTGCTTTGAATGTCCAAAGAATAATACCCCTTTTGTAGAAATGTCCTGAACTAAAACTTAAGCAAATACAAGGAGCTGGAATCTGTTTATTTTAATCGAAGGAAGGTACTGTGCTGTCTGTGCTCTCTGAGTTTCATCAAGTAGAAGTTATGTATCTCAAACCTGCTCCTTCAGAAATGAATGTGGGTGTCATTGGAAGCAAACTTCACGGTGGTCCTAACTAACTGCAGTGCATCGTTCTAAAAAGAGAGGAAAATACATATAAAGACATGCTTTCTGAGGCATTCTGAGTATAGAAGTGTGTACTGTCACTAAAACCCTCCTTCTTCCTGTTGGCATGTGTTGTTTTTTTCTGTGCAAATTGATAATAATAATACTAATAATATCTGCATATTGAATATACAGTATGTACAATTAAGCCTTGATACACGTATCCGTCTTGATTTACTCATGTGAGGATGGTCCTAAAAAGCCCTTCTGATGAAACATGAATACAATATGTCATGCACATACGTTCCATTATTTACATATGTGGTGTGTTAGCTGAGTTCTATTCTATCAGTCTTATATGATAAAAGCAGATGCATTGATGTCGAGAATCTGTGAATTATTGAATTGCACTCATTCTTTTGAGTATTTGCCCAATAGATTACTTAAACAAAACGAGGCAACCGGTGGCTTTATGCAAAGTGTGGATGAAGCTTTTGGTATTTGCAGCACAGGTATTTATTTAACTAGTGGAATGACTGGAAGTTGCAGATATTCTTAACGTATGTGGATTACATAATGCAATGTTCAGGGAAATAAGCAGTGGTGGATATGAGCATAAACAAAGCTACCACCAGAGGTCCCTCTACATAGGCCTGCCACACAGGTTTATTTTAGTTGCCAAAAAGTAAGGAGAATTCACTGGGCTTATTTGGGAAGTAAACCATCCCAATGTGTTGATGTGAAAGTGTTCTCCTCAGTGTTGTAGCACGGTGGTCTAGTGGAGGATGAGTGCTAATCTAGCTACTCCTTTTTCATCGAGCAACTTAGTTCCATCGATATACCGATATATAAGTTAGCTGATATGTTCCTGTTTCGTTTGTGGTCATATGTTTTATTTACTGTTACACATTCAGCGCACATGCTGAGGTAACATTAAATTGGGTTATTAATCTTTACATCTATTGTCTTTGGAAATCATACACTAAATCGACTATGGTGGTGTTTTATTATGATATCCAGTCCACTTGGAACCCTGAAGAACGTGTTGAAATCTCATTTCCTTCTCCTTTTGACAAGGATGTAAAATTACAATAAGCATCTGATGGAAATTACTGTTTAAAAAAAAAAAAAGTACAATATCTGGTTATAAGAGTCTGTTTTTTTCAAAAGATAAAAAAAGAAGATAGTCATTGTTTCAGTCTCAGATTTACAGATTTTCTTGAAAGGCATTATCTCGGCCAGTTTGGGCAGTGAACACCAGGTGCGTAAGACTGGAGCAACGCATCTGTCCTTTTTTGTTGTTTGTATGTTTACACGTGTTAAATATCACTGAATCTCCTAATATCTGGATGTGCTACACATTATGTGCAAATGATGTGTTTGTCAAAAATAATAATCATATCTGATAACCCCAGTTTTGGGTTAATATTGAAGGTCATGTTGTGGGATTTGCCACCAGCTGTATGCAAACGAACCTCAGTTATTGTAAATAATCCTTCGAGCATTTATACATTTACTGTGACAAAAGATGCATATAGACTGTTGATGTGCAAGTATGTGCTTGTCATGCATGCGTTTTGCATCACCGCATATACATATGTGATCAGCTATACTGAGTGCCAAGATATGAATTACAGAGATAGTAGTATAGTTAGTGACTGTAAAATAAAAAAGGGGGGAATAAAGAATACTTAAAAAAAAAAGGCTACTGGACAAACAAATTCAGAAAGCAAGTTTTCATTTACCTTGTGTGTCCCAACACAGATTATGCTCGAAACAATTGTGCCTTTGAGGAAAGATTAAGTTAAACTGGAATGACAGCTCACAGGGAGCTAAAGAGCCTGGTGTCATGTCACTCCCTGCACTCTTTGGCTGGAGGGGGATTTATCAAGAGAGGAAAACCCGGGGAAGCTACTCATCTTTGTATCTTGTGTTATACTGATTGCTATGCTACAGTTCTGTATGCTCACATACTCTGCCTTCACAGGTGTGTCATCTATCTACAACAACATCTGAATAAGCCTATGTGTGTCTGGGACAGCCGCTTCAGGGCGGCCTGATAACACATGGGCTGGCTCAGCGTGGTCAGGTGAGAGACGTGACTTCCGGTGTGAAAGCAGGGCGTTGGGAACAAGGTCAGGGTGGGAGGAAGGGTAAGGGGGAGGTGGCGTGCAGTGACTGCACTGCTGCACTGGTTTTTTGTCACCAGCAGGCGTGCAGCTGTAGAAAGCGGCCCTGAGTTGTCGCGTGGCGGTGGGAGCAGGGAGCTCGACCCGAGGGGGCAGCAGTGAGGTGGAAGCTCCTCTGTTGAATCTTCCTCCTCCCGCTCCTCTCTCTGTGTGTGTGTGTCTCCTCTTCCTCCAGCTCACCAACCCCTTGCTCTTTCTCTTCTCCAGGGACTCTTGTTCTCTTCTTCGTCTGGGGTGTGGTGGTGGCTGCCTTTGGAGAGTTGAGGGCTGCTGCTGCCCCCTGGTGGCGCCCTGGTCCCTGTGCTCTATGACCTCCTAGTTTGCTCCCGGCCGACAGCACGGGCTTCCTGCCGGTGGAGGAATTTCAAGAGAGTAAATAGTAGCGGCAGCAAAAGAATGAAGTGCACCAAAGTAAGAAGAGAGAAACCCATTTCTTCTCACCTATGTCTGTGGTAGTGATCATTCTATCAACTCTTGAGTCTCAGAAAACTAGTGAACGGACACAGGAAGCAGAACGGTTGTGATGAATATTGCAGCCGGAATGTTAATAAAAGCATGATTTGTGCGTTAGTCTTACCTGTTGGCTGGAGTTAGCTGAGGGCGGGGTAATCACGCTCTGGTCCAGTAAGGGGTTAACAGGGGCAGAACAGGGGAGGTGTGTAGCACGCCAGTAAATGTCCAGGTACTCCGCGAGATGTTCACACGCGTCCTCCAGCTGGTTCTCATCCAGGATGACGTCAAACATCTCCTAACGAGACAACGACGAAGTGACATCACCATAAAGATCACTGTATTCATTTCAAGCTTTTTCAAAAAGATTTTTGAGCAGTGTGACGTACAGGCGGACACTGTGCAAGCTTGTCCCCTGCCATCATCTGGACGTTGAGGTGTTTGCTCTGTGACTTCCCTCGAGATTTGATCAGCCTCTGAAGGACCTGTGAGATCAGCCGGACACAAAAAGAGTCAAGCTGTTTACAAAGGACAAATCCAAGTAATGAAGGTTGTCAAATGCACAGTTTGTGTTTAATTTCTCAAATCTTTCTTCTTTTCCGTAGTCGTTAAAGGGAACGCACCGCAGCAAATCATCTGAAGTCTGAACATAGTCCTCCTCTCTTTAAACATCCTATTAACCACTTGTTTTCATAGTCATTCAAAGCTCATGTCTGGACATTCGACCTTCTGTGAAACACTGTAGGACAGTATCTTATTTTCATTATCGATTGATCATTGCATTTATATAATGTCACAGAAATGACACATCTCAAGTTCACATCTCATAATTTTAAAGGTGACCTGTTGAAATATCTTGTTTTATCTGACCAAGACTATAAAACATAAAACAGATAAAAGCAGCAAATCCTCACACCGGAGCAGCTTTAAAGAGTTAACAACTACAATGATGAATCAGATTTTAAAATGGTTGCTTATTCATTCATTCACAATCATCTAATCCATTATTCCAATTTTTTAGCTCAAATTTGAAATAATAATCAGCAACAATCGAAGCCAAAGGTTCTTTGGGAAGTTTATGTGGGCGTTGCCATACTTTAGGCGATGAAACTTTAACGTAGACGATGATGGGAGCCAAAGACGTTTTAAGGAGCTGTGCTGGGTGATTGATGGTGTCTGCATCCAGGACGACCAGCTGGAGAGACTTGGCCAACTCGAAGATCCTCTCTATCTCACTCTGGACCTCAGCTGTCAACAAACCAGAGAAAGACGGGGCGTTGTACGAGATACTCCACAGAGCAACATCATTTACTCAGGTTTAGTACAGACTTAACATTAAAGAGAGAGGAGGCATCTATTCCTGGCAGGTATTCATCTTTATTTAGCACGAAAAGATCAAAGACAACGTTGTCGTCACTCACCGAGACTGGAGCGTGTGTTGGATCTCTCCATTATGGCCTTCTTGTTCAGCACCGAGCGCTTCGCCAGTGACAGATCAGCAGTCACACGTGTAATAGAGATCCTAAAGAAGAAGCATCTTATCACATCTCATCCATAACTGTTTGTATGAACTTGTCCTCTCCTCCGTCTAAAAATAGATCACCGTCACCGTGTGTCCTATGGACCATGAAACAGGCAGACTCAGCTCTGTAACTCGGCTACAGCGTTACTGTACACTGAAGCAACATACACAGCAGTACCCACCTGCCATCAAATCTGTGCTTCAGGAAGTCAAACAAGGCTTTCTGCATCATGTCTGTTACCTAGGCGACAGATAGGATGAAGGAAGAGGGGAGAGACGTTATGAAATATACACACCTATGCACACACCGCCCAACATTATTAGTCATATTTCTCACTCACTGTTGATTTTGACATCACTTTAGTTAAAGTCCCCTTGTTTAGCATTTATACGCATTTACCAGCCTCTACTTATAGGTGCTCCCCGCGGGTTAACAACCACATTATATGTTTATATGCAATAATAAATTCTAAATATGAGCCTTAACATAAAGTGTTGCCTTGATTGTTGAGTGTTAGATTTCACTTTAACAAGACAGCCAAGGCCAAAATTAGAAGACAAACAACTGAGCATATTGTAACAGGACAGAATCCAAATTATTAGAGTAACAATTCTTTGTTAAAATAAAGACATTCCTCATGAAAGAAGATGATGTTATCAGCACAGATATAAACACATTTTTTCACTTGGATGTTTGCTGATGACTGGGCGGGGTGATGTATGCACAGAGTCGACACTAGCATTACATTTCAGTGTAAAACGTACCAGCAGGATCAAAACTCGTATGGAGTCCTGATCCAATATATAAACGTGTAAGGTGTGATGTGTAACCTTGTTGCCTCCAGTGAGAACTTTTCAGTGTGTTTGCAAAATTAATCGAGCTTTGAATTTTTGTCTTTATAAAAACCATGTTAGATAAGCAAAGTGTGTTGTCTTCAAAGATGTGTGCAGAGGATGTTAATGGATGACATGGAGGGAGAGAGAGAGAGAGAGAGAGAGAGAGAGAGAGAGAGAGAGAGAGAGAGAGAGAGAGAGAGTCTGTGTGTTTGCATGTGCACTGTGAGGGAGGAGAGAAGCAGTCTATTTTCAAACAGTCCTGAAAAATGGATGGCCTTCAGAATAAGGCATGAAGAGCACAGTGGTGTCTACGACGTGACAGAGGCATGGAGGAACAGCAATGAGAGGGGGAGAGAGAGAGAGAGAGAGAGAGAGAGAGAGAGAGAGAGAGAGAGGGAGAGGGAGAGAGAGAACAATGGTGAGCATCCGAAAATAACATCGTTCACAAGAGAGACAAAGCGGAGAAAAAGGAGAGGGGAAGAGAGAGGGAGGCAGACTGGTGTTCACCACTGGAGCATCCCCAAAGCACATCACCAGAGCCATGCATAAATATTTCACACGCACAAAACAAACGGCTTGGCTCATAGCCGGCAGAGTCACAGAGCAGAGAGCGAGGCAAAGAGACATCATTGATGCGCAGAGACACTGTGACAACTCCACGCCTCCAAATTGCCATATTCTCAGATTGATCAAGTTTAAACGCATGTTTTGATACGTCGCACTCCATATGTGTCGAATATTACGGGCGTTAGCTAATATAAAGCAGCATGCATGCTGTTTTGTATCACTCAACATGGATCTAAGATTCCTGTTGTGCGTGCTATAATTTCATCAGGATGTGACTGTGGTGTTTAGTATCAGTGGTAATGGGATAATGGAGGCGAGAGTGATTCCCTTTAGATCAAACCAGACAACGTCCATATTGGACCAGACAACACAGTCCAGATTAAACTGGAACTGGAACAGACCCAAGAAGAAAAGACCGGAGACTGAGCTATATGTCACACACCTGGCTGGTATTAAGCAGTAGTCAAAGTGTATAAAATAATGATGAATATCCTAAATTACTCATTTTAAATTTAATTTTAGGCAGAGCAGTGCTTTGAGTTCAAAGCCAATTATCAGAAACCAAAATAATGGTGTATGGAGTAAAAAGGGCCTTGAATGTGTGAACCAAAATTTCTTAGAAATCCATCCAATAGTTGTCCAAACATTTCATTCCAAACCATAAATAGCAACTTCATGGTGGCAGTAAAGAAAAGGTGAGAGGATAAGTCAGGAGGATTCATCATGCATCCATGGATGTCTGTACAACATTTCATGGCAATCAAAGCTGTGGACTGACTGGCAGAGCCCTGCTGAAAACCAAGCAGCTAAAAATGTATCAATTTAGTGTCATGATGTGGTCTAAAGTAAGAAAATACTCTTGATGACTTGATTAATGACTAAAAGTCATAAAATGTAGTGTCTACGAGTAGTAAGCAAAACGGACTGTAGCTGACAGCGCTACGCTACAATATAGCTTATCCATATCTGGCAACATCCAGATAATTACTGCAAACACGAGACAATGGGCTGAACCAAACCGAAGAGCAGTATTGATGGATGTCTCACCTCGTAGCCTTTCAGCGAAGGACCCACCAGCACCACCGGCCTCATGGACGGGACCACATCATATGGAGGGACGTGCTCAGTCTGCACAGGCCACAAGCACATATAGGATTTGGACGTGGGAAAATATACAGTGTATAAGTGAATTTGCTGGAATAATAATTTACATAACAAACGTAGAAGCCAGATCCATAAAAATGCATCAAGTGTAGCAGTATGATGGAGGGTGTTCTTAAATAATTAATAAGGGAGAGGCCCAGTGAAGAACATACCTGTTTCTGCTTCTGTTTGGCTTTCAGAATAAACAAGATGAACATTAAACAAGGAGGATATAAGTGAGCTAATAAGTCATTTCTTCAGTAGAAAATGTTACTTTTAAGACTCCATAAAGAGTGTATTAGCAAACATGCATGCCATGCTGGACTGAGGAAAAGTACATTTAGATGAAGGCCCTTCAAGGACAACTATGTTGAAGCTAACAAACTATGTTTTCAAACACTCACATTACTTCTCCAAATGAACAGTCCAGAAATAGCCCTGTGTATAACACGGTGAGAGCATGCAGTCCAGAGCAGTCGGACACAGCAGGGCTCCTCCAGTCCCACTTACCTGCAGATGGCGGGGTGGACCTCCATCCTCCAGATGAAGCGTTCCCTCCTTTCCTGTGGAGCAACATAATGCAAAGCTTCACTATGCGAGAATCCCCTCAGGAGGCAATTTAGAAGGAACGACTTCCACAGACAGAGCAACACATGAGCAAGAGCTAGTTACGTCAACGGAGAAGGTTTTCAAAGAGTGTGTGAGACAGGAAGCTGGTGGAATTAGGACAACACAGAGAGACAGAGAGACAGACACAGAGTCAAGCAGAGGAGTGATAATAGGGATCTCACGGAGCTGTGCGACCTCTGACCTTGCTGCCGCTTTCTGCTCTTGTTTTATCCTCATGGCTTCGAGTTTGACGGGGCTCGGGATGAAAGTGATGTCGGCCCCTTCCTTCACCAGCCGACCAATCCACCAATCATTGTTGTATTTCTGCATGACAGTGAAACACGCCTTTTATGAATAAGGAGTTACGCTGCAAAATCTGTTTAATAGTAAAAGTCTTTATTTGCATGTTAAATGTTCATCTTAATGCTGAGCACGTCTCACCTCTTTTATGTGCAGGAAGTCTTTGGTTTCAAAGTTAATAGCGGCGCCTTGGACAGGACAGTCCTCATCAAGGGCCCCGCAGTAACTCACATTGGTTTTCACTGCAAACGCTACTGGTTTGGCCTGTTGACAGACATAAACAGAAAACACTATGCATTAGATACATTACAATAGTATCATTGCCTTTATGCTCAGCAACATATTTGGTTCTATAGACAAGTGAAGTCAAATCAATTTTATTTATGTAGCACAATATCACGAATCACAAATTTGCCTCTGGGTTTTAACATGACTCAGCTGTTTGAATACTGCTCCTCGGGAACTGAAGGCAAATTTAAAGACAAGCATTGACCTTTGACCCTCGGAACCTCACCTTGGCTCTCTCTAGCTGTAGCTGAGCCTGGCGCTCGGCTTCACGCCGAGACGCCTCCTGGTCCTCCTCCAGGGACAGGTCGGAATCCGAGGGTCGACTAGTGTAGGAATCGGCTGAACCCTGAAAGAGAGGAAGGCAGGAATAGAAAACAATCTGTTACAGTCCAGCCAGATAGGAGATAAACACACCACAGTGAGGTACCTAACGGCCCGTGGCAGCAGCATACGTCAAAATGACTCATGATATAGTAATAGACAGCTCTAATGTAGCTCCAAACAGATAACCTACATCTCCCTCCGTGTCTCCCATGTCTTTTTCGCTGTTCAACCTGTATCTGAACCTGCCTGTCCTTTCCTGAAGCCATGTGATACAGCTCGCAAGGACCAATACGTTCCTGCAGCTTTCCAAAGCAGCCATCTCAGGGGAACATGTGTGTGAGTGCTGCAACAACACCGACAACCGGCACAGGGCTTGTAGTCTATTTATCCACTCAGCCAGGTACACCAGATGTTGGCAAAGGCCCAGAAAAAAAACCCCTCTTGGACACAAGTCGAACAAAAGAACTGATGATGCAGGATAATGTAACAAAATCCATCTTTACATCCATTTACTCATCAAAATGCTGTAATGTCAAAATATTAAATCATTTGTTAATTTGAAAAAGTGTGTGTTGTATTTGGTGGCATCTTAGCAGTGAGGATGCAGATTGTAACCAACTGAAACTTGTGTGGTTGTGTGAAAACGTGAAAACGTGAATCTAAAACCAGTGTTTGGTTTGTCCCTTCTGGGCTACTGTAGAACATGTGAAGCAGAACCCGCTCCCTATGTAGAATATGCTATACATCACTCATTTAAGATAATGGAAACTCATTCTTATTTTCAGGTGATTATACACTCAATAAAAAATGCTAATGTATATTATATCCAATTTCTAAATGCTACACACTGTACCTTTAACACATTTAAATGACATAAAAATACATTCAAACACTTTTTGTCATTTAGACATTTGTTAATGTATGAGGGTGATTCATAATTAATGTCATGTCCTGCTCAGTCCGATGGTTATGCTTGTTTATTTAATTTCTTAATATCATTGATATTTAGTGCTTCCTGTTTTATTTTGTTACGACTGTCTGTTTCAGATCACTTCATTTCCTGCCTTTGTGGGATTTCCCGCCCGTTTTGATTGTCTGCCTGTCCCTTATTAGTCCTGTAGCCGCCACCTGTTCTCACTTCCCCAATCAGTCCTTCACTACATATACAGGCCAGCTCCTTTGTCACTTGTCAACATTTCTTTCTTCCTGTCTTGGTTTCTCTGTGCTTCTGGTGTTTTTGGATTAATCCGTTACCTACCTGCAGGACCTCAAATTTATTTTGGACTTTGTACATTTATTTCAACAACAAATCTCTGCTGCCTCCCAAGCAGAGTTAGAAGGGGAGATGTCATGAGTCATATCACTGGGGAACAACATGTGTGATAAAATCTGCTCTGCACTTTGCAAGAGGCTCACTAGCTGCTTCACGATCACAGAACATGAGGATGACTCATGGTTTCAATCATGATTTGTGTCACTGTCTGCAGGGAGGGGGTCATAGTGGCTTACTTTATGGGTGAGAAATACAACTCTGCAGTTATTCAAACTCTGGTCTTCATTCACAGAAACGGATGCTTTGTATTTAAATATGTTCAGCTGCCCTTCATTCGAGCATGCACACCCAAGAAGATTCGTCAGGCCGACCGCAACCAAAGAGCAACTGAGCGGACACCGTCCACTTATTTCTAGCGCCGTCTGCTGTAACCCGCCCAACATTGCTGCGCTTGTGCCATACTCCATAGCTCAAGGCCACGTCCTTTATTCAGTAGACATCGCTGCATCTTCTGAGACCACAATTAAAATAAATACAGGTTTTTGTTTGTAGCAACAACCTGGCATTTAAGAATGATACACAATTGTAGACATAATCCAACTGCCTTTCACTGCACATTATTGGTGTTTTTAAATGTGGAAAGCAAAAATATCCAGAACAAATGCAAACTGAATACTTCAGATACATGCAAAGATACTGGCTCATAGCACAGTATCCCATTTCTGAACAACACACAAAACAAGCAGCCTCTTTTCTGTAATGCACTGTAATGGAAAATCATTTTAAAAAACTAATTGGAGCACGCGTACAGTACAGACACCCACCCTCTTTACACATGTAAACCTCCAGTCTGATAAAGCTCACCTCACCAGTTACATTTGTGCTCTCACTCCATCAGCTCTCCCCCGGTGGCTGCAGTCCCAGCTGGGTGCAGGACTAGAAGCCTCCTCACATACCAGACAGGAGCACCCACATAAGATAAATATAGCTAAATAAAAACGTCATCTTTCCCCCCTACCTGTCTCTCCCCGCCTACACATTTCCATCCCTTCATTGCTTTTTCCCATGCCACAAAAAAAGGGGTAAAACTGTTTTGGTTGAATCCAATGCAGAGTTTGTGGATTTCATTTGAATATCAAAGGCTGCCAGAGGTGGAACAGAATCCGAAGAGTCTGCCAGCAGGAGAAACAAAACCTAATTAAAGCACATGAAGCTCTGCAGATATCGATATTCTGAACTACAGACAGAATCTTTTGCACAAAATATCTAGATATTCTTCACCTGCTACTGACCACACATTTATAAGGCTGCACATCTATATTGCTTTCATATGATGGACTATAGTGAAAATCCCTAGATTAAAAACAAAGCCAGGTAAGATTAAACATGTTCCCTTAGTTAAAGCACAGGATCGCCTGTCTTTTTCTCTTCTTGCTATCCAGATCCATGAAATCCTTTGTTGAAGCATCATGCTGCTTTGCCTACTGTAATACTGAATGGATTCCCAACAGGCTGGAATAGTGCAAAATGCCCAGATTGTCTGCTGTCTGGTGTTTGGATTTTTAGTTGTGCAAAATTGAATGTCAGATGCAAGGAATCAGATGATTATGATGCTAACGTGTATATATATTTGAACCATCATGTTCTCAAAGCCAGTATTCACACTGATAGATGAATATTGTATACTGTATTGAAGGATGATTACATCACTCAATATGAGCAGAATTTTGTGACCATTAGTATCAAGACGCTACGTGACTTGGTGGGTTTATCCCGTTAGATTGGTTTTCATCTTATCTCACTCATAGGAGTTTTACTGTCTCATTTGGTAATTATGTGTCTTGTGGTGTCCCGCAGGACTCGGTTCTGGGCCCTCTGTTATTCTCTTTATATCTCTTACCCTCAGGACAGATTATAAACAGATGCAATGTTGCTTATCATTTATTTATCATTCAAACCTAGTGAGCTTTTTAAGTTATCTAGGCTCCTGGACTGTCTTACTGCTATTAGGGAATACAGAGCAAATTATTTTTTACAACTCAATGACAAGATGGAAGTTCTGGTTATTGCTCCGCATGATGTTTCCCTGATGATCATGCAAATTATTGGGGCACTCTCAATATGTCATTTAACTTCCTTGCGGGCAGTTGTCTAAATCATGTCTTTTCCACAAGCGATGCTCATGTAATGCACGGATTCCGTCACTAAGCTTATCGTTATATAGTTTACAGGCGATCTAGGATGCTGCTGCCAGACTACACTCTAAGTCAAATAGACGGTCTCACATTACCCCCACACTCAAATCTCTTCTCTGACATATAGCACTTAAAAAGTCTCACTCTCGATGACAGAGCATTACAATGACAGACATATGTGGCTGAACTTCTTCACCCTAATTTATCTGCTCGCACCCTCAGGTAAAACATGTGAAATGTTCTGTCTGTCCCACGCACCCGCCTTAAGATACGTGCTGATCGAGCCGCAAAATGTAAAACATTTGTGTAAGCTGAATGGTCCTGGTCTGCACTAAATGCACTTATCGTGTACGTTACTGTGTGTAAGTTGTGGGAGGTTTTATCAAAGTCCTCTGCTTCCTTAGTTCCATGAAACTGTGAGATAAATGCCTGATATTCTCACATTAGCCTCGTTGGTAAATCTGACACATTCCTCTGTTGGGATAAGCGGTTCTCCTGCCTCCTTTTCTTTTTGTTTTATGTTTACTCTCCCTGTGCATCCTATGTGTGAGTGTATATTCTCCTCAGGGCGTGGCTGGCAGGTCTGTTCACTCTGCTCGTCTCCACCTCCTCCTTTTCTGATCACACCTGCTGCTGATCGTTCAATCACAGCTCACCTGCCACCACAGTACTTAACCACTGGCTCCACAACCAGCATGCATCGACGTCAGTTTATTCATTTGTTAACAACTGAGACTGATTTTTGCTTAATTGGCTTTTGTCTGCATACCTGCAATCCTGACTCTGATACAATTCGACCAGTATAGACTGATCTGACTCAGACTTGGAAATCAAAAACCTTCAGCGTGCTCCATTTCATCAAGGAAATCTGCTCGGACAACATGAACAAGTACTGAAAACATCCTCTGAACAACAAACTGAATTCAGTCTCTCAGCTGAACTCATAATCCACCTCCCGTCTCCTCTCCTCATAGACTCATAGACTCTCCACCGCTCGAGCATTGGCTTGACTTGGGCCGAGGCTTCAACCACAATCAGTTGGTGGAAATGACTTTTGAGACGTTTGTGGTCACACGTGTTCGACTTCGTCACGGGTGTGTCTCCGTCCCAATGTAACAGACATTCTCACCAATAATGACTAGTTTCTCAAAGCTGTGCACTTGTTGCAATATCAAACCCCTCCCACATAGTCTGCTGACCCGTTAGTTCACCACGTCTTTCATCTCCATGGTAACCCTGCTGATGCTGTTCATATTGTTGTTCATATTGTCCAGTTTTCTTTGTACAAACAGGGCAGAACAATTCAACCAGTATACTATGGACCCATCTGACTTGGAAATCAAAAACTTTTTTTTCCGTGTGCCTCAATGTATCTCCTGTCTGCTGTGTCCTGTGTGAGTTTGTCTACATCTGCGGTTTAATCTACAAAACAGTTTTAACAAAACCCGCTTTCTGCAATACTCACTGCCCATTTGAAAGAGTTTTGGCTTTGGGGATTATTCCATCTGTTCATACATCCTTCCTAAAGTGCTTCGAATGTAAGTGCAAAAATATATTCCAAAGTGTTTGCCTACTTAATCAAGTGGGCACATTGCTGAGCTGAATGGCTGAGTGGAAAGATGATAGAATGACTTGAAGACTATAACGAGTCAAAATCCACCATATTCAACAGATGGACCTCTGAGGCACAAGTTCAATGTAAAGCTGTAAAGAAGCCGATGCAGACTTGAGCTGGACACACTGTTAGTGTGCAGTACGGCCAGAGAAGATGAGGAGGGAGGAAGAGAGGAGAGAGAACAGGGGGGAGACGCTGGCAAAGTGAGTGAACAGAAACGGACCTCTGCTGAGACGAGAGTGAGACGGATGAGGAAGAGGAGAGAAAAACAGGACATCTCGGAGCAGACAGGCAGGGGACTCGTGGATGAAGAGACTTAGTTTGCATGCGGAGTGATTAAACAGAGAGGTGAGCATCAACAGCATACCTTGTTACAGATGAGTCCTGTGGCGCTCGAGTCGGAGGCAGACATGCTTCTGCTGCCAGCGCTCTTTCCCCCATCGCATAGACCCCCCCCCCCCCTCAACTCAGCCCGTGGTTACAAGGGGGGAGAGAGAGGGAGTTGTGCTCAGCCTAAGTGCTTCACAGCTGACGTTGCCGCGTTGTCTCAACAGCCATTTCCTATACAAAATTGATGCCCGACTGCGGCACTGGTGGGTACACGCCTGCATACTGGTACAGTACGGTGGGTTGCTTCAGCTTCGAGCCTCCCTTTCTTCTGCTCTCCCCTCCCTCCCTTCCCCTCCCCTCTGCTCCCGTGAGTCGCCCCACTACACAAATCATGTATCCCTCTCCAGCATTACATTAGTACATTCCTCTCATGTCTCTTACGTGCTGCTCTAAGAGATCCTGAAAAAGTCACATAAAATCAACCGGGGCTGGTCCGGTGTTTAATCTCCCACTGCAGAGCATCATATTCACTGGGCCCAGATAGATCATCTATAAATAATCCGTTATGTAAGCCATGTTAAGTGATAATAACAATAACCAAGGAAAAGGCTGAGAGACGACTAAGACCGCCATTCCTCTGCCAATTAATGGCTCTCTCTCTTTTTCCCACAACACAAAGGGTGTGAAGGTAGCAGAGGGAGACACGACCAGAGGAGGACGTGAATGGAGAAATGAAAAGACAAAGAGGAATAAAGGAGGGCAGGGCTGTGCCCGCCTGCCTGTCTGCCTGCACCGTCCTCCTGACAGGAAGGTGATGCATGAGTCTACAGAACAGAAACGCAGCGATGAGTCAGCAAGCAGCCATGTAGAGTCCATCAGATGTCTTAATAAGCCAGCAGAGAGGTCTCTATTGTAGGAGACGAGCCTCGTTGTTCCTGGCTGGCCTGCATGCCTCTTCTCCATGTTGCCCCCAGGCACCGAGGACCCTACTTTCAGCATCCATTATGCTGGCAGCATGCGCTCTCTCACCCTCATTCAACTTTGGCTGCTTAAGAATGAAGTGCACTCGACCAGGGCTTTTAGCAAAAAAGTGTCTCAGGGCTATATTTCTACATGGCTTTTAAAATTAAAGGGAAGCAAGCATACAAACACACACACAAACACACACACACACATTGTTGAAGTGCAACTAACTCCCTTGGATGCCTCTGGAGCTGAGAAGATAGGGGGACTATTTTCATCATTAGTGTTGTGCATGAAGCAACCATTGAGTAACAGCTTTTTAAACAGCGGGAGAGGAATGCAAAGAAGGGGAGGGAGCAAACACACAAAAAAAGAAAAAGAGAGCTAGAAACAGAAGAAACACACCTGAATCGCAAATTAGTTTTAACTTAAACAGGGGGAAATCCTGAAAGGAGAGTTTTATAAATGTGTATCATGCCGTGTGTCGTCACTTTTAAGCTCCTTCACTTGAAATGCAGAGAGGGAGATAGAATGATAAAGACAAGGGGAGAACAGGTACAAAGACAGATAAAGGCAGCAGGAGGAAGGCAGCCAGGACAACAGAACCAGAGATTAACGGCACAAACTTTTTTTTTTTTTTTTTTTTTGCTCTTCAGTCAGTCTAAATATAGCTATCCTCTCCTTCCACACCTCCCATCACAGACTGGGGTTGGCAGTGGGGAGAGGATAGCAGGGGATTGTCAAAGTTCACTGAATTCCCTCAAGAAAGAGCAAAGCAGATTTGAGACTGGCTCAGCTATATTCACCGATGCCAGATAGCCCATCTGAATGTGAACTAAGTGGCTGAGAACAAGGACAGACAGCCACTGAGGCTCGTCTCTGTTCCAGCTACATGGATCCAAGTCTCTGCAGCAATGGTACAATATGTTGTTATTCCTCTCTCCAACAGGATGATATTACATCGAGTGTTGTTCAATCCTCCTGGTAATATGATGCAGGTGTACTTCATAATGTTTCTTTTTTTAGCACTTACCTTCAAAGTTCACACAGGCTCACGATCAAAACAAGATCATGGTTAGGTATGCTAATTCCCAGCACGGCAGGGTGCTAATAACAATACTTTTCCCTCAAAATTCTTTACTTTGAGGGATAAATCCTGTTTTTGCTTCCAAAGTTATCAAATAATAAATGTTGTCTACACAGAAGCAGCTATAAAGCTTTACCTCAATAAAATATGATCTAATCTCTGCAAAATATGTTTTAAATATCTGATTGAAGATCAAAGTAGATGATTTCCTACACTCATGATGCTGCTACAGACACATTTCGGTTGGTACCAAACGTGTATTAACGTTTGATACTGATATGAGTAATTATTTATTTTCACAAAGTATTTTTTTATTAGTTTATTTGTGCAACATTGCATTAATTATGCAGAAAATAAAAAGATGAGTGCACCAGATTTGTATCTGTAGTCCCCAAAACAAGTAGATACAACAAAATACAAAAATGTTATAGGTAGACACAAAAACAACTAAGTACTCACAAAACGAATAACACCCTACACACACACACACACACACACACACACACACACACACACACACACACACACACACACACACACACACACACACACACACAAAACAATATAAAAACCACTCAAAAAGATGAGAACAGATATTCTCTATATGAACGTGATAAAAGGCATCCTACATGATAAAGTTTATGATACATAAGGCATCCTATACAATTATTCATGGTACACAACAATATTTATGTGGAATACACTATGCAATTGATTATACATAATACCTACACTATTCAATACAAGTAAAGTAAAATGTATGCTTGTGAAAGATATTTCTATTGGCTTTTTTTTTTACTGAATATCATAATATAGCGCCATATGAAAGGAAAATCAATGATTTCCCTCAAATGCATTAAAACTAAAGTAACGAGCCTGTTAATGATGTTGAAATGTAAGGAGTAAAAGCAAAATGTCAGAAAAATAAATAAGTATAAGAAGTATTTGCCTTCATTACTTCCCACCTCTACTCTGTGGCTTTGGGCACGTCAGAGAAGAGTTCCAGATATCCCCACAGAATCTGGAGATTTTTAAGCACAGAAACGTTTGCAGTCACCCGTCCACACCTCCAACCTTTTGACTCGTGAAGATGCACCTTGCCATCTGCATGCTCCGGGAGCTGCGGCAGCGTTACAGATGGAGGTGGATCATCCGGAGTCAGAGAGGCAGTGCAACCGGAGTAGGGCAGAGTGGATCAATAGGAGAGCCACCCAGATTGATACTCCATCCTGTCCCGAGCAGCTCCGCCCTCCTCCTGCTCTAATGTTGCCCCATGATACTTTCTCCCTGACTGTAATGAACCCTCGGCAGCCTATAAATAATCACTTTGAACGCACGCAACACAGCTGCTTTTATCAGCAAACACACCAAGTGTGCTGCAGTCTGTACGGCTGATTAAAAACTGGAAACATCTCGTATGAGCCAAAGAGAAAGCCCTCACAGCAGCAGCAGCAGCAGTCTATGGAGGTCTAAAAATGAGAAGAAAAAAAAAACTCTTGTCTCAGCCAACCGCAAAGAGAGAAGCTACTGATGCAATGAGGACAATGTAATGACGGCAGTGAAGTTGGCACGCAGTGGAGGAAGAGGAGCAGTCCTGTCATGGATCTCTATCTTTCATCTCCGCTGTGGACTTGGTCTTGCCGGCTGGGCTGCGCATACTTAGGCTTTCATCCCCCCAGGGATCCCTCAACCTGACTTCTCCAAACTGCTTCAAAGTGCGGAGAGGCTGGAGCTAACCCACATAAAGCTGTGTACCTACAGTGCAGCACATAATGGCACCGCGCCGCCGCATCCTTCATTAAATCCGTTTGTTCGACGCTGACCTGATTTAAGTTGAGTTAGGCCTAATTGGTGCGTCTTGGCGAGTGGGCTGAGCTAACTGAGGGAATGTCAGACGTATCAATATGTAATGGCGCCCTACATATTTGGGTATTCCAGCTTTTTACACCTAAAAACAGCGCGTTCTAATTAACGCTTGATTCTTAAACATTTTCAGTGACTACACGGGGCTTAATGAACGTGCATTGGTGTGATTGCAGAAGTTCCAGCCAAGAAAGACGGATGGACCAACTGGAAATATTGTCCTAGATAAGACCAGCCAAACACACAAAGAACAAATGAGAGAGAGCATTCTTCCTTGCGTTCTTGATTTTTAATTAGTGAAACATGTTTTTTTTTTTTTTTTTTTTTTTAAAGGCAGTGTTTCTAAACGGAAACTCAAACAGAAGCTGAAATGGAATCTTTGGCCCTCTCAACATTGCTGGTTCATCAAATTTAATCAAGGCATTGCACACTGATGCGCCAACACACACACACATATGCATGCATGCACAAACACACAAAGCACTTCGCTCCTCACGGGATAGGCTTTTAGTGCTCTGTCTCATGCAGTATTTAATTGACCCCACACAGGAAGCCTAGCGGTCCCAAATGCACTCCCCCCCCCACCCCACACACACACACACACACAACCAGAGAAAGCGTGAACGCCTTCAAGTGTGCCCACAGCTCCCCACCACTGCTCCTCTGTCACACAACTGCACTAAATGCCATTTTCTGCTTTAGTGCAACTCCAGACTTTCCACAGAAATGTCAGCGATGAGGGTGAGGCATTTGGATGAAGACATCAAATTTGGTCAAGAAAACGAATGTAAAGAAAAAGAAAAAAGATTCAGCCATGCCCCACTTTGACAGCCGCATACATCCACTCACATTTCTCAAACTCTCACTCAAAATTTTACAGAAGCAGAGTTGAAAGGCTTTTACTGTTTCTTCAAAGTGATACATTTTCTTTTAATCACGATCTATTCAGTTATTATTCAAAAGCCACAGATGGATCTATTGTTAGGTTTACAGTGGCCATCAATGTGATTTGCAGCAGTGATAAGACGCAGAAGAGATAGCAGCGTACTTACTCGGTTGGAGGTAGGAGAGCACACTCCCCGTCTCTCTCACTCGCTCGCTCTGCTAGTCGGTCATGGTGTGCTCTCTCTCTCTTGGGTAACACTGAAGTGTACTGTAGCGTGCTTGTAAGCAGTCTATCCCTCTCTCTTTCTCTACATCTCCCCCCTCCTCTCTTATTCTCCACCACTCTCCGTACACAACCCTTCGCTACGTCAGTGAGGCTCTCTCTGCTCTGCATATCGTCCTTCCCATCCTCTCTGCCTCTCCCCTCGCCTACCTTCATCTCCACCTCGCACGTCCAACGGGACTCTGCAGCTGCAGCTGCATGTTAAGTTCATTCAGGAATGTCTGTCTAAAGAAATCAGCATTTTTCTCATTAACATCTTGGGATTCAAACAAGCTCATAATGGACAAAAGTATGTGGACGCATGAATATTACACCCTTTAGATTATTATTACAAAATAGTTAAGATGCCACCTCCACTCTTCTGTGAGGATTTTGGAAGCCGACTGCAGGCGTTTGCATCCATTCAGCCACCTGAGCAACAGGGAGGTCACACTAATGGTGGGCGAAGGTCATGACTGACCAATTTGTGTTCCAAATAAGAACCTGTTCAAATTGTGTTCAGGTTTAAGTCGGACATATTATTTCACATTTAAGTCCGGAAACAATTTTTTTTTTATGCAAATCGCTTTGTGCATGGGGTCAATGTCACAAATGTGCAAGGTTTTCTAAAATAAAATTGTATGCTGTATTACCACAAGTAAGTGGACAGTGGTCTCTTCAACCATGTTGTGTAAATTACACACACATTGTGTCATAGAGGAATATCATCCATTTCTACAGTCCTGCAGCATTGTGTTTTTAACCACTGAGGATTTCAACATGTCAAAAGTCATAAGTTTAGAGACGGGAGGCGGTCTGGTGGCGTTGAGGGGATACGGGAGCCGTGTAAGTTGTCTCTGTTGGACATGTGGAGGCGTCCCCACTGCAGATGTCACGGCTGGCTGTACTCTGACACCTGCTCAGCTACACTACGTGTGCAGATGTGGATGTAAAAAAAACATACCAAATCAACTTAAAATCTCAAGACACGAAGATCTTTTTCATTATTTAATTTGTGTAAAAACGCTGTGCGTAAGATAGAGTGCGGTAACATGCATCTAAAAGACAGACAGCATAAAACCATGACTACGGGTGATGTGAAAAGCTCCAGCAAAGTTGAGATTCATAATTCATAGGATAGATTGCAGGAAACAGTGAGGCGGAGGAGGGAAAAAAGGAGAGAGAGAGAGAGAGAGAGAGAGAGAGAGAGATGGAGCCCACATTCATTTGACTGCTGCATGAGCAGTAGAATGTGAATAAAACATGAATGAATGAAGGTTTGAAAGTTAAACTCCACAGCGCTTTGCACCGAGCGTGAGACAGGCAGGGAGGGAGGGAGAGCGAGCAGCTTTAGTAGCTGCACCCAAGCATTGAGTGCAGCTGTCTGTCAGTCTGTCCCATAAGAAGCGCCTCTGTGGGCAGAGCTGCTGCTGCATTATGGATGAGGGGCTATTTTAAGGTACCGGGGATGCTGCGTTGATTTTTTAGTGGAGGGAGATGACACCTGGCTGCTGCCAAATCCTTTCATGAGGTTCGTACAGCGCGTGATGGGTTCAGACATGCAGGTACGGAGTGCGTTCCAACATAGACCTGATCCCCGTTTGAAGTGCACACGCCAAGAGGAGGGAGGAGGTAAACAGACCGGTGGGATGCCAGCGAAGTGACTGATAGTGTCACCAAGCAGCTCTTCACACAGACAGTGTACTTTATGCATGAAGAGCACGCACGCACAGCACATTACATAACGTCTGGTGTGGTTTTTGGTCTCTGGGCTGTTGGATTACGGCCTCGGGATTGGACGCTTCCACCAACCAGTCATGTTGCTGCATCAATCCATGTCTGCCCAAAATGTCATCACTTCATTATTTTATCCTGTTGGACATTTGTCTGAAATTGTCAATAATAGCATTTCAAATCTTGAGTTATGGCCAAACACATGTCTTGTGAGGTCACAGTGACCCTGACCTTTCACTTCTGGCCACCAAAATTCAAATCAGTGAGTCCAAGACCAAGATGACATTGAAACTCCTTCACGGCGTTGTTGAGATATTGCGTTCACGAGAAGGGGACGGGCGAAGGGACAGTCTGACGGAAAACCCGAAAACAACAGTGCAAAGGCATAAAAATGCAAAACATTAGTCGGCAATCAAAAATCGAATTGAAATGATTTACAAAGTACAATTAAGCAACAACATTAAACAACACAAATTCCCTCGGCAAACTATTGTTTTCTTTCTGTCTTATGCTACAACCGAAATGTCATTATATCGGACAACGTTTTTTGTTGCTCACTTTCCAAAGAACTCAAGTAACTCTTCCCTTTCCTCTAGGTTATTCCAAAGCAAGAGTCTCAAACCTGCACCAAATGTTATGTAACCTAAATAAGATGGCACAAGTCATTTTGCTGCTTGTTTTTCAAGGGGAGATGCTTAATTAGAAGTGGGAAAGAAAACCTGCTTTAACATGACACTGGAGAGACTTTTAGCACGCCGGATAAATCTCCTGCAGAGAGCCTGACTCGACCCCCCGCGGTGGTGAATTTTGCAATCATCTAGCTCCTCTAGAGGACCTTTCCCCAGCTGGCAGCTCGGTCAAGATCATGTGCTTTGACTTTTGAAGCGCCTTCAACACACTCCAGACTCTCTGGGTGGAAAAACAAGCTCATAGAGGTGCAGATGGATGCCCCAAAGGTGTCCTGGTTGATGGATTATCTCACAGGAGGGCCACAGTGTCTCAACCTTCAGCAATTTGTTTTCTTTATGTCAAATAAAGTCTCATTCTCTCTATTTGTATCTTCAATAAGTCAGAGCAGAAGAGTGTCATGGTAACCCGTTTAATGTTTAGGACGGTCAGGCTCAAGCAGCCGAGGCAGAAACCCTCATAGCGAACACACAAACCATAAACATGAATGGTTATGAAACGTTGTTGTGCATTATTGTATTATTATTTCAACACACTTTTCTTTATTATAACAGAGTTCTCTGTTCTCTGTTCAACAGCTAATAGTGGATCAACGTTATCGAGAGAGAACTGATACATTTGGAAACATGGGATTACAATTCTGAGTCATTGAAGTGAATGACATCATGCATATTGTATTTACAGCTATCACATCATCTATTGCTACACATAACATTTTTACAGTAGGTAGTTTTACTCGAAATGCCCTTCTTTAATTGTTTGTATTTCCCAAACTTAAATATTTTCTTTGCACAAGCGTTGCCCTCACTTATGACTATAAATATATATTTTTAAATGTGAATATTAACCTTTTCCTGGTGTCATTCTGTTCCAAAGCGTACTGAGAATATTAATTACAGTAAGAATATAATTCAACCCCATTAGCCAGCAGGTATAAGTCGGTCTCACGTGTACTGAAATGACATTAAGTATGAAGGGGAGACTTGTTGACAGTGGATTGATTTGTCTGTACCGAGCAGCTAGAATACTAATGTGTTCTCATTCAACAGTAAACAACTGTTTTATGACTGCATGTAAGTGACAGAAATATTATGAAGCTATAGCCTCAATGAATCTATTTCTCTCAGCACCCTAAATAATAAGGTGGAAGCATGTGCTGGATGATCGTCTTCATCTGTTGCTCCAGCTGACCAATTATTCTGTATTTGTTGTTTAATAAATGTTTACCGTGCACATGTAAAGTACCACTGCAGCCCACCTTGTCCCTAATCCCTGCTGGCAGACTGACAGCGCCAACGCATGCCTCCGATCCTCCGAAGTGAAAGACTCCCAGTGAGGTCAGCCTGCCTAATTTCATCATCGCTATCCAGGAGCTGCTTTGTTTATGTGTGATGGGACAGCAACGACGCATGCATCTTGGTTTCAAACCCCTTTAGGAATAATCTTTTTTTTTTTTTTTAAACAACTGAAAACAACCCACCTCGTTGAGCAGAAAGACGCTTGAATTGGTCAGGGACATCCGCAGTAGACGTGGATGTCGGTCTCCTCAACTTGGGTGTGAAAGCCACAGTTTTTTTGTTCTTGACGGCAAAAGGCATGAACTAAAAGCAGAGCACCGCGCCTCGTCCAAACATCCCCCCCACAACACAGCAGAGAGAGAGAGACAAACGGGGCTCCGGCGGCGTCTCAGCGCTTCATCTGGATGTGAAGCTCCGGTGGAATGAAACCTCTCGTTTCTGGATCCACGGCATGATCAATGACTGTACACAAAGCCATAGGCAGACGGACACACGGATGGATGGATTACAGCTTTCTTAATAAATTATGCACGACCCGCACATTTCACACAGCCAAGTCCCCGAGAATTTTCTGCGGCTTTTAGTCCGCTTGCTATTTTTGAATTTGAATATGCGATGATCGAGTTTTTGGCAACAGTCCCTCTTGAATTTGCGCCCGAACTCACTGACATGTTTTTTTTTATTAGAATTGAACTGTGTGCTGGATGTGGTCTTTAAGGAAGCTCTATATTAAGTGTTGCATGTTTAATAAATTAATGAAATGGGATGGAAGTATTATGATATTGTCTTTAGTGTTACATAATAATCAAAGTCTGAAGGGTCCCAGTCACGTTTTGTGACACTTATGGACCAGCTGGTGTGTTTGACTGGGGCGCTGCTTTCAGCGGAAGGACACGTCTGCTTGCTGGCTGAAGATGTCCAGGCAGGCAGGCAGCAGGGGTGAGATGCGGGTCTTCTCGGTTTTCACTGATCCAGCACTTTGGCCCCCCCTCACATCCTGTAAACTCCTTCCATTTACACGGGGCCAATCGACCCACGCAGTCAGCCTATACTGCCAATGTCAAAAAGACATGAGAAAGTCACTGGACACACACATGCGCGCGCACGCACGTACACACACACGGGGAGGGGGGCATCAAGTAGCACTTGTTTGTGGTTAGTGTTGTTTCACACTGTTAACAGATTGTTGGTGCGAGTGGAAGTCTGGGACAAGCAGAAAATACAGTGACTTCAAAATCCTGCAGTTACAAGTTCCTCCTTGTGAAAACTGCACATCCATCC
Organism: Eutrigla gurnardus; assembly: GCF_963514095.1. NCBI lineage: Eukaryota > Metazoa > Chordata > Actinopteri > Perciformes > Triglidae > Eutrigla > Eutrigla gurnardus. The sequence continues at coordinate 13,733,352 of NC_139922.1, read as the reverse complement.
GTCTGGCCGGTGGAGATTAGCACTCAAAATAAAGCTGTTTTGAGTGAAGGGGGAACTACTGTAATAGGCCTTTCTACAAAGAGAAGCACTGTGTGCTCCAATATCCATACTACCATACTATGTGTATGCTAGGAAAAGTTTTGTCAAATGCAGTATGCCAAAAAAAAAAAAAAAAAAATACCACATCGATTGGATCCACAATCCTTGTTATGACTGTTATGATGTAGTAGTATGTCCCAATCGAATGCATACTGCATGCAACACTGTATTGTGTGAAGGACAGCTGCAGCATGTGCTGAAAGTTCAAACAGAACGTGTGATTTTGAACGCAGCCTTGATGTGGAAACTGTTTATGAGCAACAGCGCCGACTGCTGGTCAACCTGACGAAACAGGCGATGAGTAGTGTATTCGTATGTATCCGCATTCATTCAGCTGTAAACATAGAAATTGGCTTCACAAATCTCAACTCAATGATAATTTTGTTCGAATTTCTACTGCAAATATCTTGTCTCTTTATTTGTGACTAGTTGGTCTCAATGCCATTTATTGTAACTATTATGTTGTGTACAGGCTATGTTGTAAATGTTTTCATGCTTCATTATGTAGATAATGTATTTTAGTTTTAATACGTGTTTCAATACAATGCTTTGATACTTGGATTCCCCTGCATGGGAATACCACTAGTGGAATTACACTATTGCAGTATGTGTAGGCCTATACTGTTATTCTATTACTATAACATAATTACATAACATAACTACTTGCACTACCTTATGTTGATAAAGCTGCAGTATAACGTGTAACGACTTACTGTAACCTGACGTCTAAAGTTCCCGGTGGGATCTTCCAGGGTGTGTTGTTGCTTTAAAGGGTGAAAAGTCAACACAATCTTCTGTGTCAATACCAGTGTTGCCTTACTGGTTTACAGCTTCAACTTAATCATGCGATGGGCTGTTTGCTGGCTGCTTGTACGGCCATTAAAGCCCGATGCACTTAATTTACTGTCTTTTATTGTTTTACTGTTTAAATGACCTCCTCTAATGATTGTAAACACTGGAGTAGTTTCGGCGTGACTCCTGTTTTTTTTTTTTTTGGGGGGGGGGGGGGTTCTTTGCAGTGGTTCTGTATTTGTCCACTAGGTGGTGCTTTGGCGCCGTCTGAAAGCTTGAGTTACATATTTTTTCTGCCACTTAAAAAAAAGAAAAGAAATGTACGTGGTTATTTTATACGTGTTGTGTTACACGTTGGGTGACACTGTGTGCTGATGTGAAAGTGAGAAAAACATTGCAACAAAAGTGTACATCCCCCACACACACACACAGGCAGGAAGTGTCTCGTGCCGCCTCTAGGGGGACTCCTGTGTTCACGAATGCAGCTCGTGGGAGCGTGTACTGTGTCTACCCGTGTTTGTGTGTGTGTGTGTGTGTGTGTGTGTGTGAGAGAGAGAGAGAGAGAGAGTCGGGGAGGTCGAGGCGATGGGAATGTAGTACTGTAGCTCTGGCTGGGAAGAGCGAAGGTTGTCCGGCCAAATTCGCAGTTTGTCCTCGCTTAGCTCTGAACCCCCTCCTCTCTCTCTCTCTCCCTCTCTCTCCCTCTCTCGCTCTCTCTTCCAGACGTTCGGACCCGCGTGCGAGGAGGCGCGCGACACGGCGGCTGCGTGAACACGGAGCCGAACCGGAGCTCCACTGCGGTGTTACAGTTACTCGTGTAACGAGGATGTCCAATGGTAAGTAGGCGACGCTTGCTTGCCTCTCTCCGGCTTTTCCCGCGGTTGTGTCGCTGCCATGTCTCCGCTGTTTGTTGCGAAGCTGACGCGCGGCTAACGAGGATGCAGCGGTCGAGGAGGGGGGGAGATAAAACACCAACAGCTGACTTGTACTACAGTGTTTTGCTGTGACGATTGCGGCGGCGTTCAGGAACCCGAACTGTTCTGCAGGACTGTAGTTGACTAACAGCATTGCTGCTCGCACGGCTCATTCATTTAGATTGTGTGTCGAGATGCAAATCGGCTAATTTAACAAATGGCATTTTTATTGTTGTTGTTGTTGTTGTTGTTGTTGTTTGGCCACCACAGCGGTCACGCCAGTTTCTTTCTCTGACCTGTTTGGAGTCTAAACATAATGACGTACGCGTTTATATTGAGGGAGACGGGGCCGGCGTGTAGACCCCGTTATCACAGCACAGTAGTACATTAGTCCCGTGAACCGGGCTGCGAGATCAGGGAGATTGAAGTTGCCCGACGGAATGTTTTTTTTTTTACTCCTGATAAGTTGCTGAAGGCGGCGATGTGTGCCGAGCTGCACTTTCTCCCGCAGCCTACAGACTCTCCAGGCGGACTTCAGGCTACCCGGCGGTGCGGCGGCTCCATGTGCGGTGCGAGGCTTCATTTGAACACGGAGAGCTGTCGACTTCGCCTGTAGGCGACTCGGAGCGTCCTGTTATGTAACGCGCTTCGGCCGACTGCCTGCATCCAAACAGCCTGGCTTCACACGTGTAATATGATTTTCTTCCAAACATCAGGCCCCGTGTTAGCAATGTGCTGTTCAGTATTATGTGGAGAGAGAGAGAGAGAGAGACACAACGGCAAGGTGTTGTTAATCTTTACTGCAACGTAAGTGAACGCATCACCATCTTGGTTCGCGATGCGTTCAGGACGGCCCATATGTGGCACAGATCACATTCAGATCCAGTGGCAGATGCGTGCACGTAGCCTACAGATTGTATTACATAAGAGCCGCCGCCTGACCTGTCGTGAATGTATCAAAGGTGAGTCGAGGATTAAGGTTATTGCTGCAGGAAGCCGACGAGCTGGAGCTGAACCGGCGACATGTTTGCCGAATTGATGCTGGTTGTTGTGCTAGTGTTTGGGGTTAGTTACTAGATAATTATCAGAAGGAGGTTTTATTCATTATAGCTGTCGAGTAAAAGGGTTTCCAAGCAGGAACACATTCCTAATCTTTAATAATAATAAAAAAAACAGATGTATTTCAGACACAATCCAGACACTCATACCAACCTTTCAATTAGATTGTGTGTGTGTGTGTGTGTGTGTGTGTGTGTGTGTGTGTGTGTGTGTGTGTGTGTGTGTGACCAACTCCTATTACAAACTGCTGTTGATTGTAAACACGACCATGTGTGCGGTTGGTGTGTGCTCTTCCCACTGTTTGTCTCGGCTCAGTCCGCCTGGCAGAGATTTGCTTATTGAGTTTAGAGGTTAGCAGTGTCCTTGACATGTGCTGCCAGAAGCCAGCAATAGTGAGTCATCAAAGCTAATGGGGGAAGCATGGGCAATTTAATCTGGACTGGAGAGCTCTTGATCTCTGATGGTGCCCACTCAGTAGGCCTTTGTCGAGCACACCCGTGTCCTGCCCACTCAAGATGGTACGCAGATTGGAGTGATAGAGCACCGAGAAGAGTTGCTAGTCTCCTCCAAAAGATACCCGTTCGAAATCCAGCAATCAGTGGAGAGTCTGTTGGAGTGGTTGGGAGGATGGCGATGAGGGAGAACGCGATGAACCGCATGCTAGTTATTATTTCCTGTCTCAGCTACGTGATGGTCCGAGTTTTCCGCCAGGCAATCATGCGCCGAGACGTGCACATGCAAACATAAATAAACAACAGAGCGACCTCATCCACAGAGAAAAAAAAATCTGTTTATGTATCCATAATGATCTTGACCCTCGGTTCATATTTCCTCAGGCGGCGTTAGCTCACCAAGATCATGTGTATTGTTGGTGTGTTTTCTTCCCAGGAAAACAGGTGGTGCACAGAGGCTCTGGGTGGTGTGTAGGGTTGGCACGCTGACTTGTTTCCACGAGGAAGGATGGCTCCGACACAGACGCACCTCTGATGCCTTGGGTCAGTCGGAGCTCATGGTGTGTGAGAGTGCAGTGTTGCTACGCGCAATAAAGCCCACACAGGTGAGACGTTCCGCCTTTCCCCACGCCATTATCTCTCAACTGGCATTTGCATGTTCATATTTCAAATACGTTCTTCCAATGTGTTTTGTTTAGGATGTCGTGGGCTAGAGGCCTCTTTGTCAGCAGAGTGGACGAGAGAAAGACAGCATGGGGCGAGCGCAATGGAAAGAAGAGGAAGGACAGCTCGTCGTTGTGCAACCCACACTACATGAGCTGCCTGAGGGACCCCGAGGACCTGGAGCTCCCAAACGCCTCCCCCCAGCATTACCATTGCGGAGCGGGCGCCAGCGGGGGCAGCTTCGGCCTGCGCTGCGGCTGGCAGGAGGACCACTATGGGAAGAGGATGGGTGGTGGGGATCTGGGTCTAAAAGCTGTGGCCCTAGGCTTTGAAGACGTCGAACTGAAGGGCAAGAAAGTGGAGGAATTGGGGGAATCAGCAGAGGGCGGCTGCAAGGCTATGAGCGCGGCGGACTGCTGGACACGGGTCATGTGGGTTTTCCAATCTAAGAAATTTCAGTCCACCAAGCTGGAGCGTCTGTACCAGCGCTACTTCTTTAGGCTCAACCAGAGCTCTCTGACCATGCTGATGGGGGTGCTGGTGCTGGTGTGCGGGGTCATGCTGGCCTTCCACTGCGTCCACACGCCCCCCGACGTGGCCTACATCTCAGTGCTCTCCGTGGCCATGGCTCTCTTCCTGGCCATGATGGTGGTGTGCAACCGCAACGGCTTCCACCAGGACTACATGTGGATTGTGAGCTATCTGGTGATCGGGGTGCTGATTGTGGTGCAGGTTTTTGGGGTGGTGATGGTGTACCCAGCCAGCGCCTCAGAGGGCATCTGGTGGACCGTCTTCTTCATCTACATCATCTACACGCTGCTGCCGGTCCGAATGCGAGCCGCCGTGGTGAGCGGGGCGGTGTTGTCCACCATACACCTAGTGACGGCCTGGCAGCTCAACCAAGAGTGCAAGTTCATTTTCAAACAGGTGAGTGGCAGCAGGCCTGACACCGCATACACATATAATATCAGTCATCTGTAGAGAGATTTGATGATTTTGCTGACACGATTGATCTGCGATCACAATTTAGTTAATATTTTCAGCTCTGTGGGTTTAAATTTCTTGCTTTTTGTGTTTAAAATAATTGTAAACTGAACGTCTTTGGGTTTCAGAGAAAATGAGATGTGATATTTCATACATTTCTGACATTTTATATAAAGAGCAACTACTATATTAATTAATAAAATCAGTCACATTAATCAATGATGAAAAGCAGCCCTGATAGTGATATTGTAGGTTTTCTGGAAATTGAGCTGAGAAAGTATCTACAAATCAAATAATACATAAAGATGACTGATTTTTGACAAGTCTGTATCACATCAATACAGAAAATCCAATTTAGCAATAAAACATTCCTACTTATTGATTTGGCCACAGTGGTCTCATACAAGCAGTAGTCAAATACATAAGCAGAATGCACCCTTTAGTCATACCTTCAACACTTTAAAAGATAGGCTTACATTTGTTTTCAAGTCTGTTCTAATATATAGTGAATATATATTATAGAAGTGAGAATAAACTGATTCTGATTCTGTCGTACGGTCAGAAATCTGCTGTAATTGTTCCTCCTGTCCATACTGATTTATTGTTTCTTTAAACCGTTTTGTGAAAATACATTCCAAAGTCAACATGAGGCTTTAGCAATCTGATTTAGCTGTATTAGAAATATTCCCAAATTGGGTCTTTTTAGTTCAACATTTCACACAAGAAGACTTCGGGAGATACAGACTTGATTTGTGCGTCTGCTGAAGCCGCTTATCAGTTTTGGCTGAACACAATGCACAAGGACTGTGGATTTTTTGTTCCCCATCACAATGAAGTCACATGAAGTCTCTTCACGGCTAGCATGCACAGCGAGAACAATATCCATGACCAATAACCCATTTACTGTACAGTCAGACATGTGAATAATGTTTTAATGCAGACTTGAAACATTGAGAATCAATCCCTCTGTGGTTGGAAAAAGAAAGATGTCTTTTTTCAGACCGTATAGTTGCTACTGAATATACAGCTGCCTCTGAAAATGAGAGCGAACATTTATATTCATGAGAAAACAAGACACTTGCCTCAGACCCATGCTAGTCCGAGCCCACCATTATCATTATTCAATTGAGCACAATGTTGTTACTGTATTCACAAGTGGAGACGCCCTACTTTCTCTTCCCATCGATATAGGACAAACATTGTGCAGACTCCTCAGCCACTTTTCCATGTCAAAGGTGGCGTACTAAAAGTAGATGGTGATGTAGATCTCACCAGTTTTTCAAATGAGATTTTTAATGAGCCCATGTTTTGTGCTGTAGGGCAGCTATTGGCAACTCTTTTGGGGTTTGTGGAAGGTCATCTGGGTTGAATGAGCCCGTTTAGCTGCATTGTAGAGGAATATCATGATAATGTAGCATGGTGCCATTCAGGCCACAATTCCCTAAAACAAGGAGGCTATTGTAGTGAAATGAAATGGGTGGGGTGGGATACTCTGATTGTGCAATGCATTCAATGGAAAACAGGATGATTACTTCTTCGTATTAGAGGCTGTGGAAAAAAATAAATAAATTCAGCATTAGACGTTTATAATGGCTCCAGTTCCCAACACATTGGAATTATTTTCTTCATTAGTTTTGTCTGTTTATTCTTTTCGTGAGTGCTGTCACATCCCCCATGGATGTTCTTGTTCAGTGTGTTTGTGATAATATCAGATCATATTACATTTTACTGAGGGAATTAAGAACTATTCATTAGTCTGTTAAACCTCCAAAACAGAAGTAATGAATCAATGAACGTGTCGACTGTATTTACGATTATTCCACAATATATTGAAAAAGAGGAAGGAAACATGCACATCACAACTTTCCAATTGCTTGTTTGGCGGACCGTCAAATCTAGCTAAAATGGGAAGAGTCTCTGTATGTCTGTCTGTCTGTCCAGCACCTTTCTTCACAACTGATCATTCGATTGGCTTCACACGTGTTTTGCTGTTGACCCAAGGAAGTGTCAAGTGCGAGCTGTTGAGATCTACGGGAAAAAATGTAGTATTTTGAGAGGGTGCCCAGACTTTCTCCTGGGACCCAATGAAACACAGTTTCTGTGAAGTTGTTTGGACGAGCAGTTCTGGAGAAAAGCTGTAAGCAGCAACGGAGGTCAAGCAATCGGCCCGTTTTGAACCTACAGGTCTGGAACGGGCACTGCACTACCTATCCAACGCAGAAAAGGAGACCCTGATATTTACTGGGACTGGCAACTTCAATAAAAGGAAGTCAACACACAGGTGTAAATCATAAAATGAATGATGGCTGGATTCCATTTAGCTGCTTCGCTGTCAGGGTCCCGGTGTTGTGCGTGCTGGCTCACTGCCACAGTGTCATGACTCACATGATCCCCCAAATAGAACTGAGCCATGTTTTTTTTTCTTTATTTCATGTTAAACCTGTGATTTCCCAATTTGGCTCTGACCATGAGTTAAAGGGTTAATCACCAATTTCCCTGCCATTTAATTGGTGCCATAGGTCAACCCGCCAGTAAGAGGTGAGTAGTGTAAGTTGTACAGTCTTCAGTGGGGAATTTGTCCCATAGTGGCCTACATTTAAGAACTTGCAAGGATGAAAGAATATAGAAGATAATGCCACCAACTTACAGCAAAGACACACGTGGGATGTGACAGCAGTGTGACAGTTTTTCTTCTTCTTCTTCTACCAACCATCACTTTTTAGCAACCAGATAGATGTGGATTCTCTCTGAATGAGGCCATATTGACGTGACTACGAGTCCAGTGAGCTTGTGTGCTAAGTACTCGTGCCCCAGACTAGACAGGGGGGCTATAGGCACATCGGTCTGTTGCTTCTATGTACCGTCGGTCTTCCGACGACGGCCTGCGGCCCTAGACCCCCCCAACACTTTGTTTTTTCCAGTTCTCTAAACAATCAATGATGGGACGAGGGCCTCGCACTTTACGGCTGGCGGGCTGCTCTCCCTCTCCCTCTGAGGCTCAAAGGCTTTTAATAGAGATTGAGGAAAGGACGTCAGGGGGTTCGTTTAATGCTCTTAGCAGCCATGTTGTCTGTACAAACATCTTTTTCAATGAATGGGATTATGAATTTCGGGGCTGATTTCTTGGTTTTCACTCCGGAGATAAGAGCAGCACAGTGAGCCGTGTGGTCATCTCTCAGTCCCGACAGGTATCTTGCTCCGAGCGACTTGTGGTTTTTATGAATACAGAAAGACTCCATTCAATCTGTCACACGCTCTGTTTGCACATGTCAGCGCACACAAACTCTGTGGCTCCTATCGTCACAGGGCCAGACTCTCAGATCTGGGAACGCTGGTTTCCTCTTCTGGGACCTCATTTCTGTACCCAAGACTTGTTTTTCCCCCCTTATGTGTATTTTCCCTGCGGAGATGTCCATGCAGGATCAGCGCTGAGAAGATGTGAGGCCGATGATGGCGAGGACAAAAGGGCTCTTTGTGAGGGACCTCCACGATGAAACGGGGGGGTGGTTGTGAAGGTTTCAGTGGTGACAGGGGGACGGCCACGGATGGAGAGTGTGAAATAATGCTGGGCTGACGCACCCAGCTGTAAAAGGGCTGCCAGTCTCTTCCCTCTTTCCACTTTTCTCCCTCTTTTTCTCTGAGTCATAATTCCATTCTCGCAAAATCCCCCTCTGATGTAGCGGCCCTTTTATTTCTCGACGGGCTGAGATTGAGCGCACGCTACTCATGGGGATTGTTTCCATAGATCTCCATGATTCCCCGCCGTGCTCCGAAGGGCCTCGTCTGACAAGTAGAGGGATGAACGTAAAACCTCCATCACGTAGAAGCAGGTTACACTGCTGCCGTTCCCTGGAACATGAACGGGGGTTCAGAAGGACCTTGTTCATTCTGACAGCCAGTGAATGAACGGTTTTGTCTGAGACAGGACTTATGAGGGCTCCACTAGGGTCCTGATCTTCATAGTAGCTACCACCATAAATAGACACTTCTGGTTGGAAAGATATTGAACTTTCATGACTTGTAACATTGTGCAAGGATATTTAATTTCATTACATTCTCTTACATTGAACTGGCACTGGTTTTCTTTTCTTGGCCTCAGAGCTGCTCAGACTTGGATTAAAGTGGTTTTGACTACAGCGCTAGAACTAACATTAGTCTCATAAATCTGGTGCACAGTTTTTTCTTTTTCTTTGGATTTCAAAGTGGGCTTGGCAAAAGAATATAGGAAAAATAAGTGTTTTCATTCAGCATAAACCATTTATTTTACTACTTACAAATATATTTTATTGAAACATGCAATTCCTTCAGAATTATCTTCTGGACATTGGTTTCTTTATGAAATCAATGTCAGCGTCTTATCGTATGAAACATCACACTACAATGTCAGGATAACATAAGTGTGCATTCAATCACAATCCAGTAATATCATCATCATCGTCTTTAACTCTTAGCTTCCTTTTAGTTGTTAGGAGTTTAATATACCATTTACTGTCTATCACAAGTCAAATACATTCTATTTTTTTTTAAATAAATATAAGTTGTAGGTCAAAATTATAATGATATCTTTAATAAAGTACATTTAATCAGTTAAATATTAATTCTTAAGTCCTCTTCCCATTGCAAAGAAAGGTTTTCACTCCAAAACCACAAACATCCAGTTCAGGCAACAGGTTTTGTAATCTATATAATTGTACTTTGGAACTTCATCTGTCTTCATTTAAGATAACATAAGACACAATAATCAATCATTCGTCCCACAGCAGAGAAATTTGGACTCGCATAATAACTTTTCTTCACCTGTAAACTGTAGAGTATACTCTACAGTAAACAGACGTGTCGGTTCATTGTTCCCTCATCTTCACTCCTGCTTACCGGCACGTTGATGCCTCAACACTGTAACTGCGTTTTGTTTTAAAATATCCTCTGAAGGCTGACGTTGTGGACGCTGTTTTACCTCTAAGTTCTAACGGTTGGCTGAGAACCTGCAGCCTTTTTATTGGAAGAAGCTACCAAATTGTTCTGTTGGTGACGTCAACGCTTTCTTATTGTGTTTCTGCTCGTTAGAAACCCATTTATTCCAGCACATTATCGCTTGACACAGAGGCAGCAATTTGCTTTACAGCAGTTTCATGAGGTTTGGTTTATCGCTTTTTAGCGGAGGCATCTAAAATTCCTAAAGGACTATCCTCAGATTATCAGGATGTGACTTTTTTTTTAATTATCACCCACTGCATTCTCATCATGTTGGCTGGGGACTAGAGAACACAATAGAGTGGGATTTTAAATCGTCACACAAACTCCAAATTTAAAATAGTCCTCGCTAGAAAAAGAACCCTTTGCATTGGTCTACTTTTGTCCGGTCACCTGTGTTGCAGTTTCATCCCATGGCGCCGAGGACCACTCAGACTTGGCTGGGAGTCAGACACGTATGAGGCGAGCCGGTGCACACGCACACACATCACATGGTCCAAAACCGATTCATTTGGGCCTCAGAGTGCTTTCCTGGGAGAGATCACATGTCCCTCCTGTTTTTCTTATGTCATTCTCTCTTGTGAGGAGAGAGAAGCTTTGCTTAGATGTATGTATTTCCATAAGTTAAGTAGGAACAGCTGTGCATCCATACGCCTATACACCATAAAGGGGATTATGTGACTTACTGTGCCATTGTTCGGTCCTAAGAATGTTTAACTGCCGTGCGTGCAAGATGTCATATGTGGATTATCAAAGAACTGAACTGAAGTTGCTCTTTTGTGTACAGCAGGATATATTTGGATAGTCAAATCCCAGATGGAGTCCTCTAAAAGAGTGAGCTATTGACAGGCAGGTCAAGAACAGAGAGTGAAGTCTCCAAATTACATTCAGTCTGTCCTTTTGTGGCTGTGTGCTGATCCGGCACTAGAGGAAAAACCTGTTCCTTTGGCGGATTGTTATGGGGTCAACGAATGTGGAACTAGTGGAAACATACTGATCCTTCTGCTTAACGCTGGTGGAAAAAGATAGCAATCAATGAAATGTCACAGGCATGACCGAGGCATGCATAATGCATTTAGGCCAGAACATTGGTGTTAGCGAATAAAAAAAACAAGCTTTAACCAACCACACGGGCTACCTTAACCTTTATGCAATTATTTATGATGTTTGCTTGGAAAATATGACACGGCCTGTGTCCTATACTCACATGTACTCGGCTCTCTGAGTGGTGTTGAAACTAAAAGACTCTACCTTGTTGTTTATATATCTACTGAAGTTTTATTAGTCATATTTTTTGTTAAATACAAAATTATTAACAAGGAAAAACAATATTTTAAAAGCCAAAACAGTGCACAACGTGAGCATGGTCATGTTTTTCCAAAAAAAAACAAAAAAATACTTCTTACGCTGAAGTTAAGAATAAAAATAAAATCCTTTGTTTGACCTCCTGAGCTTCGGCAAAAATAAAGGAGTAAAGACAGCAAATAAAATTAGCTGTTTTAGATTAAGCAATAGGGAGACAAGACTAAGAATAAAACATTTGATGCCAGCATTTATTCAATCAGTCAATCTTTATTTGTATGCAAACGTTCATACTGATTAGTGCGTTGCAAAGTGCTTCACAGATGACTGGCAAGCTGAAGCATTAGACAGGACAACTTGACGGTGAAAATAACCGAAAAGACTACAGCAGTTCAGCAAGTTAACAATTCAACAATTTGAGGCTAAATCAAATGAGACAATATCATTTTACAAGTAAAACAAATATAATAAAATTGAATTAAAAGCTATAATAATGGTAAAAGTAGTGAAAAACACTAGATCAACAAAATAGAGTACAATTATGTAATTTAAATACAATAAAATCAGTCATAACAAGAAAAAACTTAAATAAAAGAAAATATGTGAAGAAAATAATGTTAAAATACAAATAATAAATATTCATGGATAAAATAAAATCTTGACACATTTGTTTGGACAGACATAGTTTGGTGGTCACTCAACAACATTGAAGTTTGATAGCCAAGTCCATTTCTATTTAGTGAATCGGTTGTGCGTGCGTTGTGTACACAGACAGGAGAAGTGGAGTGTGAGATCTGTGTCTGTCTGCATGAGCCGCATGGATCAGACCGGATCACTTGGCTGCTATCAAATGGTGAGAACCCATCATCAGGTGCTGAAGGTGCCAAACAATGCACCGGCTCAAATAATAATCCCCCCTTTACTCCCCACCCCGCCCCCTGTCAGAGAGGGAGAAAGCTTGTGACTCATCCACATATTGTATTATGACCAGAGGCAATGATACAAACCCGGATAACTTCCACCACTATGGGTGGGAGCAATTAGGAATTTGCGATAAGCGAAATATTGCTCTTAAAACAGCCAATGATAAGGCAAATAATAGCCGGGCTAATAATAGCCGTGCGAGTCGGGGATGAGGAAGTGCAGGCTTCTAATAACAGCACATGGTTTACTAACAACTTGGCTCTCTGCAAAAGTAAATACAAGGATTTAAGGCTGAACGGCCGTGGCGGACGGCCAAGAGTTATATATTAGGAGTCCATTAGCGGTGTTAAATGTTGATCTGTGAAACATGCGAGCCCCCAAGGCTTTTAAGGGCAGTTTTACTCTGGATCCCGTCGAGGTTAGTGCACCCTATCCCAGCGCTGGTGACAGAATGGCTCCATGTCAAAGGTCAACGTCCGCCACACCGGCCAACTGTCTTGTTATCCCACTGTCCTCAGTTACAATTACATCGTTAAAACAGCCGCAACATATGTCGGGCTGGTGAGAGAATGCAGTCACCGGAGTGACGCTGTAATTAACAAACATGTTCACTTCCTGCTGGTGAAACACACACCACAGTGAGCAGCCCACCCCTAACACACTGTAGACCCTCTTTAACCTGTTAGCTACCTCGAGTTTCACTTGACCAGCTCATTAAAAGGGAATTAGCAGATCGTCCTGATGATTTTGTCCGGTCGGTTTAGACAGTTTATCTTGTTTATAGCACCAAACTGGTTTCTCACAGTCTTATTCACATTTTCAGGGAGTGATGTCAGATATAAATAACAAGACCCCGGGTCTCATGATGTAATTTCACACACTCTGGGTTAATCCAAAGGAAGTTCAACTTTTGCAGGATCCTCCCACTGAAGTGTGCAGAAAGCTCAAAAAAGCAAATTGTTGCGTGTCATAATTTATCAGCTCCCTCAAAATGAAATGAAACCTTTCCTTTTAAGGTGTCAGAAAGACAGCAGTGTTTTCTTTGTTCGGGATGAAGTATCAGGAGCACATTTGTGTGAAGAAGAGCCAGTGCTGTTCGACTCTACGTTTCCCTTTTAGCACTCAATATGCCCCGAATCATGTTTCCTCTTTGTTCGGTATGTATAGCCTTTAAGGGACGAGCAGAGATATATATAAAAGGACCTAGCACGAAGACATATACAGTAGCAGCTTTCAAACCGTGTGCTGAAACTCTACACCTGTGCTTTTATTTTCCACCGCTGATGGTGTGACTTTTCCTGAGGTCGGCCCCGGTAGGCACGTGTTACATTTATGAATTTGGTATCGGCTCGTGGAAGCCAAAACTCAAGTTGAGCAGGCACCAAACCGCTCTTGCGTTCCTGCTGTTTAAACTATAACCTGTTGTTCGTGTACCTGTATTGATCTGTATGCTTTGTAGTAAAAGTCAATATTGTGTACGGTTGAAGAGCTAGAACAGAGTTACCACAGTGTGGTTGAATGTCAGCAGATGCTTATGTAAGTGGACAGCGAAACTTAACTCTTGTATGTTTTTATTGGAGCTCCGGCATCTGGCCCACACACACACACACGCGATCTCATCTAATGTAGCCTAATGCTCCCGCTCTTAATTCTTTTATGCAGTATTTAAAGACTGTCTGGCGAAAGGAGAACTAAATAAACACGCTGTAGTGTAAGTACAAAATGCGGTACCATGTCGTCCCCGGCAGCAATTCCCCATTTTGGCGTTATCTCCTGTTCCATCGGCCTCTGTGCGAGTGAAATGGTGGCCTTGGGTTCGTGTTGTGCATTGTGCTTTAAGGGAGATGAAGGCAAAACAAGTTGCGATGGGAATTCCTGGGTGTTTAGCTCACAGTCACACAGTTCAAGGTCTGGACTCCCTCACACGGTTCAAATCAGCGAGAGTAGCCGGCAGAGGAGTGAATGGGGCCGGTTGATTTGTTAGGCTAATTAAGCGGATCTTGTGTTCATGCAGCCACCGTGCTGTAATTGCAGCTGTGCCTGTGAGGGTGTGAGCGGGCAGGAAGTGAGGGGTTAGCGAGGACACAGCTGGGAGGAGAGTTGTTGTGTCCAGCCCTGCCCACTCCCCTCCTCCCCCCCTCCCTCCTCCCCTCTGTCTGTCCAGCCAAACTCTGACCCTGGACCACTGAGCAGCCAAGACCACTGACAAACAGACAGTGGTGGACTCATCAGCTCTACACCCACCGACAACAATGGACCATTTAATACGAACATGTGTGTTAATGAATACAGTTCACCCATCTATCTAACTATCCATGCGTCCTTCCATCCATAATAACTAAACGTGTGTCCATGCTGCACAATATACAAATACAATGCAACAAATAATCAAAACTCATGATCAGTTTCATGACCAAAAACAGAATGTTAATATAAGGAAATGAAAGAGATGACATAGAAACAGTTGATGAACCTATCGGTCGGATTGACTGGTAAATCATCTGGAAGTATTCCGATAATCTACTAAATTTATACTATGACTTATAAATACTAACTATACTAATAAAGTATGGATTTGTTGCCTTTCTTTGTCTTGTTGTATGACAGTATTTAAATAACTTGTTGATGAGACATTACAAGCTATTTTTAGACTTCCCTTGTGATGAACAGTTACAGTTACTATTTATGCTAATGTATGCCTTTTTCAATACCACACCACCAGCAGTTCATCGATTAGCGAACATAATTGTTATGTTCCCTAAAGCAAATCGTTCCCAGAGACCATAAAAGAGGGGGAAAGGACAAATGATGAGTGTGCTCCGACCAGGATGCGACATGGTATAATTCAGCCAAGTGAAGTGAGCCACAACTAAGTAATAAGACGGCTAAAATGTGAGTTCATGTGGCCCTGCTGCTTTGTTTTAGGGAGTGGCCTTAAATGACAGCGTGACTGCAACAACAGTGAAGCTAAATATCTGTGTAATGTTTTACAAAAAAAAAGTCGGCCCCCTCTGTTCGCTGTCATTCTTTTCCTCTGAGGCCACCAAGTCCTTTAAGTTACTTCTTTAGTGGCTCATGCTCTACAGATCCAGTGTCAGAAGAGTTTAAATCCGGGCCGGGCGGATGCATGTTGTCCTTATTGGAACTGTTGAACTCAAGCCAGTCAAGAGTGAAGGTCGCGATATTGAACTATAAGGATAAATTAGCATTATAATCTTTTGATTCGAGGAAAAATTTGTCAAATTAGAAAAGTGCAGTGGGTGGCTTCGGCTGGTGCTTATTTGTTTTAGTCAGTAATTCCGAGATCAGCGGGAGATATTTCCCCTCATGTTTGGACAACGTTTATGTGCATGTATTAATTCGGGGCCTGTTTTTTCTGACAGATGTGCAGCCTGGGTCCAGCCCTATTTAGCTCCGCGGAATTTGCTTCAGTGTTTCACAAAGATTACTCCGTGGCCTCACTGGTCGCCTGAGACCAATTTTGGTTTGGCCCGAGCCATGGCGAAAACACAGCTCTGTTTCCAGATGGCACGGACCCAAAATGGCATAGACAGGCACCCCCCCCCCACTCGACTGCAACATTTATCTTTATAAGGAATGGCTTCTTTCTTATGTCAGTAATTACACATTATAGTAACCCCTGATTAGATCTGGACCAGTGCAACGAAGTCACATAGTGTTGTCTATTTTTACCCCGCTGGTACCACAAGTTATCTTTTTTTCAGGCTATGATCTGCAGTGTGCGACTGGGCTCTGACATTCATCTCTGTAAGACATTTTAAAAGCTCCAGATGCCTATCAAAGGCCATGTGCTGGAGAGTAGCAGCCAGCGTCCCCAGAGCCATTGTGTTGACTTATGGGATGAAGCACTTTGGCCTTTTAGATTTCAAACTTTCGGCTTTAGTGGAGCTCGGGGGTTGGTGGGATATCTGAACTTATCTTTCATTATCTTCATGTTCATTTCAGGCCATTTCTCAAATACTCCAGGATTAAACCAAACATTGATTACGTGAACAATGCCCCTTATTCAATAGAAGAAAGCACTTTCACGGTGTCACGGTGCCGCAGGCCGAAATGTCACGTAGACCTCCCTTTTTGAGTGATATAATACCTCTGAATGACGGGGCTTAGGTATCAGAAGCTGGATCGTGCACGTGTTCCTGCCAGCGTGGCTGTGCGTGAGAGAATTGTCCGGTGGGATATTATTAAAGACAGAATGGATTTTTCTGTGCGTTTGCCAAGCCCAAAATCTTTTCCATCCCCTTCCTCCTTTCGCTCTTTTACATGTTATCCTCCTGCCTTTCTTTATAAAGCACCTTGCCGGGAGCCGCGCCTTATAAGCCAATGTTTGGGCTCCTTTCAACTCCACCGCCAAGAGGTTCCTGCTTAAGTAAATGTCGAAGCGAGCTTTCGTCTTTGAGAGCCAAAACGTCTGGAGGAAGAATGGTCAGGAGACATCGGCAGGAAAGGTACTCTAAGTTCAGCTTAGTGGTTCTAAGGAGAGCGGCGGTGTGCTAATGAAGGAGGAGCTCCCATTGCTCTCTTTACACCCGCGTTACTGTTTGGAGAAGGAAGTGTCAAAGCTGCCGTGGGTCTGTGCTGGATTTGCAGGCCTGGGTGATATAAGTGCAGCGGCAGACACAACAAGCTTCAGGATCAAAGACCTGCCAGTCCAAATGGAGCCACGCACACACACACACACACACACACACACACACACATGCACGCACGCACAAGATTTATTCAAAAGCCTCTATGAATGCTCCTGCTTCTAATCTCCAGACTGTCGTGTGACTAAGCATAACTTGGCATTAACACAAGCTTGGTTCATAATGTTTCCCTGACACCTCAGTTTCACTTATTCAGAGCTATCGGGCTGTTATGTTGAGCTATCATTCAAGATTCACTCAGTCATCTAATAATCACCCTGAATGCACTGTACCTGCAGATATTTTGGAAAGGGTTTTGCAAGGTTTCAAATAGATGCTGTACTCGCAAATATATGTGTGTTCATACTACGCTCTTGTACAAAAATACACAAACATCCAAATGTGGGACCTCCTACGCTGTGTTCAAGAAATCGGTTTGATAGGAATGTCGTCACTTGGCTTGAAGTCTGAGCGCTCTCTCTCACGGGAAGCTGATTTAGCTGAATGTAAAGTGAGCGCATTGCTAAGAAGCGTGGTCCTGGGAACTGCAGGTGGCCCCGTATCTCAGAGGGGCCCGTCTAACCGAGTTATCTGGCTCTCTCTGTTCGGAGCCATCTGTTCGGGATTAATACGCTCAGGTTATGTCAGGGCCCCTTCAAGCCCCGAGTGTCAGGTCGCCGTCGGTGGTCCTTGACATTACAACGAGGGGCTTACCGGGAAGCCCACCGGCCCGTCGGTGACTTATGAACACAACGGGTTAATCGCTAATTGAGCGACGGCGTGGCACAAATTCAGTGTTTCTTTTCGAGAACGATCGCTCAGCCGGTAGCCACACCTGATCTCCTACAGCCTCGTAATGAGGCGTCTCGCACTCCTCGACATCTTTGATCCGAATGTGTGAAAAGTTGACTGACATCACCCATTCTGTATCATCCGGCATCAAAGACTTTGCGGGCGCTACTTGTTCTTCCTTGAAAACCTGTTTGAAGGAACCCGGCAGCATCTCTATCCCTCAGAAAATAACAAATGAGGATACATTTTGGATGCTCTGTGTTAGTTCTTGAATAATGCCTGCATCAGGGATCAGTATTTACATGAAAAAGCGTGTTTATTTTTGCTGAGTGCTTCTAATGTAGTTTGACCTCTCGTCTTCTGATGGTATAGGAGGCTCCCTTTCTCTTTGGATAAGCGGTGGGGTTCCTGCCTGCCACTGTCCCGTG
Organism: Eutrigla gurnardus; assembly: GCF_963514095.1. Lineage (NCBI taxonomy): Eukaryota > Metazoa > Chordata > Actinopteri > Perciformes > Triglidae > Eutrigla > Eutrigla gurnardus. The sequence goes on along the minus strand of NC_139922.1, from coordinate 13,715,323 downwards.
CAAACGCTGTTGTGTTTCCAGCGTAGGTTGTAAGGCCGTCTCCGGCTTGTTGTGACAACAAAGGGCGAGTTCTTGTGTGTACAGTGTAAACCTCATCCCGGGACCACGGCTCCGCGTCTGCCGTCGCTGTGGCTGACTTTGTGTTAAAGTGATGTGTGTGGATGCTGCGTTTAGTAGTTTAATACAACTCGTGTGATAGAATTTTTTAGAAGGTCAAAGAAGCATTCATGGAAATATGCAGTTTGTGCTTTTATACTGATAATCATCCTCTATCTGCAGTTTCACTATCTCTCTTCTTTGTCATTCACACAACTTTCCAACACACAAACAAACACACACTGGTTTGGCAACATACCAGCCTCGCTATGAAGTGCTGGTACTGGTGATGACGATTTTTCATGTCCTCCAGTTTAGTCTTTATGTTGTTATTAAGACTGATTGAAATCCTGCCTATGTGTGTGTGCTTTGCCTGCACGTCTTTTCCTCATTATTGATGATATCATCTTCAGAGGAAGCACTCTGTGCTCTGGTCAGGGGTCAAGTGACTTTCCCAGGCTGGAGCGTGTTTCCGAACATGGAGAGGACTTGTGTGTGTGTGTGTGTGTGTGTGTGTGTGTGTGTGTGTGTGTGTGTGTGTGTGTGTGTGTGTGTGTGTGTGTGTGTGTGTGTGTGTGTGTGTGTGTGTGTGTGTGTGTGTGTGTGTGTGTGTGTGTGTGTGTGAGAGAGAGAGTGTGAGCGGAGGGGAAATCCTGATGCTCAGTCTCGGCCGTGGACGAGTGAGAAGAGAAATCATTAACAGACTTGTATAGATTCACCCCACACATCCAGAGACGTACAGGGAGCCACAGAAAGCGTCCTCAACGGCACGGAGGAATGTTTTTAAGGTCGACGACCCCACAAAGCTAACTTTACACTGTATCTAAAAAAATCCATTTACTCAAGATACACGGATAATGCCGTTTTACAGTTTGTCCCTTTGCATTCTTCAGCGCCTCATTGTTCAATAGGCCTCGCTGCAATAGGTACACACAAGAGAGTTACATTAATGGCTGCTCCTGGTTCTCGCAACTCTCCATCTAAAGTTACAAAAATGATTTACTGTTTGACGTTGCTTTGAATTCATTTTGACTATTTAAAGTGTTTTGTAGTCAGATATTTACATGCAGGTAAAATCTGCTTGTTGTCTCTGTCTTTTGAATATAAAAAGACAATATAAACTTTAAGCAGGTCACGTGTCTCCGGTCACGCATCACATTGAACCCTCCAGGCTTCCTATCTGCCATTCAGAGCGCAACATGAGCAGAATGTCCTGTTGCAGAACTACTACGAGGCCACACACATCATCTCTAACCAGATCACATCTTATGGCCCCTCAGACATTTGAGGAATTTTTCCTCCTTGCAGTAAATCCTATGACACAGACTGTTATCAATTTCGCTTATTGACCTCACCCAGGTCAAGAATAGTTCACTGTATTCCTGCGATGTAACGTTTGCATGCGTTTAACTCTCTCTGCCATGTGCTGTGTGCGTTTTTCCAGATCGGTGCCAACGTGCTGATCTTCCTGTGCACCAACATGATCGGGATCTGTACCCACTACCCTGCAGAGGTCTCCCAGAGACAAGCCTTCCAGGAGACGAGGGGATACATCCAGGCCAGACTGCACCTGCAGAGGGAAAACCAGCAGCAGGTACACATATGTGCACACCCACACACACGCATGTTCAAGCATGTAGGCGAGGGAGACAGTTGTGCTTGTATCCTGTAGAAAAATTGAAACGCGTGCACGAATGCAAAAGAGCAACAAATGGGTGTCTCTCCATTTTCCAGTCTTAATTTTTTTTTTGTCTCAGTTTTTTAAGGTCAGCAATATGCTGTGAAGTACAACACGTATCTCCACTGTTCGCTGTTTGACTAACACGTTCCCACGCAGATGCCAACGAGGCAGGGTGACTCACTGAGCATTCTTAACAGTAGAAACTGATGAAAATGAATGGGCTCTTTCCCTGTCTTTCTTTCTATAATTTCTCTCTCTCTCTCTCTCTCTCTCTCTCTCTCTCTCTCTCTCTCTCTCTCTCTCTCTCTCTCTCTCCTCTCCCTCTCTCAGGAGCGCCTACTGCTGTCAGTGCTGCCAAGGCACGTTGCCATGGAGATGAAGGCTGATATCAATGCGAAGAAGGAAGATATGATGTTCCACAAGATCTACATCCAAAAACATGACAACGTTAGGTAAATACAGATAGATGCACATGCACGGTTCCACGCCACTGCACCGGCGGCTTTGACCTCCCTCCGCTGACTGATGTGTCAGTTACAGAGTCACTCCACCGGCGATCTCCCTGACAGCATGTATTATGCATGTTGTTGTTTATTGACACTGACAGCACCGGCTACAGTAACAATATTGACTTTGGCAGACCGTAAGTGTGACGGCGCCCCCGTCTCAGCCCTCGCCACTGGATTTCCCCTCCCGAGTGGAAGTCGCCAGGTGATTGAAACCCTCCGTTCATTAGCCGAGCGTTGAGCTGTTCAGGTTGTGGTAGGGATGGTGGGAGACAGCGAGGAAACCAGGTTGCAGCGGCGACCTCCTGTTAGAGGTGACCCAAATAGGTGCAGGTGATGGAATAATGTATTGCGATGCCGCCGGTCTAGTAAGGCGTAAACTAACCAGAACAATCCATTATCCAAGTTTCAAAGCTGCTGACTCTCACAGGTTATTTTGTAAAATTTCTTAGAATTCACATGGTCAAAAAAAATACTAATTGAAAAAGGTGAGAAACAAATGTTTTCACTCCTAGTAATATCCGAGCATGCAGGAAATTCTCCTTTTATTTGCTTGGATTCAGGCTCTTTTATGTTTTGCAGTCACCCAATGAGGTGAATTTACTTTATTGTTTGTGGTGCACACACAATTGAAAAATCACACATTTATAACAGCAGTACAATTCTACATCTTTCTCCGGAGGCTATTTAGCGGTCACTCTGTATGATCTACAGATCACACAGGTAGAGTCGTTCCACTGAGAACTGTTCAGAGTCACAGCATAAATATCTCAAAACTCAGCCAAACAATAACTGCATGTACGTCCCCTAGTGGTAAGCGAGAAAATGTGTGATCTTTGTGTAGTGACCCTTCAGAGATAATCTTTTCCACCGTGGCTTACAGCCTTGGTCAGGCGGGTATACGGAGACAGGCTCTGGACTGCTGTAATTAAGGGCCAGTCCTCCAGTGGATGACCTCACGGGACCAACAGCGCCATCTGTTGCCTTCGACTGGAACTCAGATTGTCTGCGGTGGTGTTGTTGATCCTCGCTTTAAATTACTATCAAAAGTTAGCAATGACAAGCATGCAGACAAGGGGATGGGGGCTGGACTTCTCAGAGGAGGAGGTGACCTACATCGGCCCAGAATGATGGGAGCCAGAGAACAAATGTCTGCCTCCCCTGTTCACACGGCAGCTGGACAGTGCAGAGGGAGGGAGGCGCTAGACCACGCTAACTAACTCTGTAATTTATTAATGGATCTCATTCTCTGTGTCCTTTTGTCTTTCTTTTTTCCTCCCTTGTCTGTTTTGGTGACCCTCCACTACTCCCACCATCATCTCCTCTGCTGCAGCATACTGTTTGCAGACATCGAGGGCTTCACCAGCCTGGCGTCCCAGTGCACGGCCCAGGAGCTGGTCATGACGCTGAACGAGCTGTTCGCTCGCTTCGACAAGCTGGCCTCGGTGAGCGCCGACGACCTGCCGCCGCCAGAACTTTGAACCACTGTTGATTATGTAACTGTTAAGCATTGTGTAAAACATCAATCAGACTACGCTAAGACTGACGAGTCATCCAAATGATGTATAAAAAGCTCTATATAAAGATTTTACGTGTGTGTGTGTTGCTGTACAGGAGAACCACTGCCTGCGTATTAAAATCCTCGGGGACTGTTACTACTGTGTGTCGGGGCTGCCTGAGCCCCGGGCCGACCACGCCCACTGCTGTGTGGAGATGGGAGTAGACATGATCGAGGCCATCTCGTGAGTCAAACACACACCGATGCGCTGAAACGCAAAGATCCACACACTCACGGCAACATCACCCACAACCCTCACAGTCGCACCGTAACGATCCATAGGAGGTTTAGATTTGACGCTTTGTTTATGTGGCGTAAGAAGAGACACTGTGACGCTAAAGGTGACGCTGCTTTTTTGTGTGTGTGTGCGCTCCTGCAGGCTGGTGAGAGAGGTGACCGGAGTTAATGTGAACATGCGAGTGGGCATCCACAGCGGGCGTGTTCACTGTGGGGTGCTGGGCCTGCGCAAGTGGCAGTTTGACGTCTGGTCCAATGACGTGACACTCGCCAACCAAATGGAGGCCGGGGGGAAGGCTGGGTAAGTACCTTCGACTCCCCCTGTTACCTCGCCGACAAGTTCTCCCATTTCTTACATACTGTGTGTGTGTGTGTGTGTGTAGGCGAATCCACATCACCAAAGCCACGCTACAGTATCTGAACGGGGACTACGAGGTGGAGTCGGGCTTCGGAGAAGAGAGGAATGCGTACGTGAAGGAGAACAACATTGAGACCTTTCTGGTGCTGGGCTGCAGCCAGAAGAGGGTGAGGTCACGCTTCACACTAGTGCCATATTTCACACAAACGATGTAATGGCTTGTCACCTGGCGTAGAAGATCTTGTTTGTTAAAGCGTGTGGTCCGGTGGGGGTTTTTTTCTTCACTTCCAGAAAGAGGAGAAAGCCTTGATGGCCAAGATGCAGCGGGCACGTGCAAATTCTGTCGAGGGATTGATGCCACGCTGGGTTCCCGACAGATCCTTCTCCAGAACCAAGGAGTCCAAAGTCTTCAGGCAGATGGTGAGAAACTCGCAGGGAGCACTTAGCGGGGCACTTGTTGGTCTATATCTGATTCGCTGTGTCATCTGTTTCACTCTGAAGTCAAATCATAAATATGCTTTGTAATTATCTAGGCGTTGTTAATACGAGATTTTTCTGTTAGAAGGTCAGTGAAGGGTCAGAGGCCCAGTATATGTTTAACTAACTGTTTTTTACCTCGTAGAATCCATGAAAACAGAAAAAGAAAATCTTGAATTTGTATTTTTTTACTTTGATTACAACTAAATATCAGCAAAACATACGACATTCTCACCAGCCTCTGAATGATCATTATCATGTACCAATGTAACACCCCCAACTATTGTGTGTTTCTATTGTTGCTTAGCTCTGTTAGATAATTGTACAGAACACCACATGAGTCAAAGAGACGTCTTCCTTGTATTTCTCAGCCGAGGCTACAATATTATTTTCCGTCTTATACTAATTTGCGAGTTGACATACTAAACTAAAATGGCTAAATAGTCTGTAAATGTGAGTCTGAGTGAGTGAAGGTGACAGACGTACACTGAGCTGTCTACACGGCGAGGCCCAGATGAGACAATGGGAATGTGAGACAGAGTATTGATCTGTTCCCATCAAACCAACAGCAGTTACAACAGGGCTCCCAGGGATTCCCAGTGCATCGTTTACTACTGAAGCTAATCTGATGAGTCTGCAGCTGCGGATATTTCTCTTTTCTCGCACTCTCTCATTTCCTCCCTCTCTTTAAGCTACCAGTCTCATTTCCTTGCCTTTCCTACATTTTCCCCCCCTCTTCTCTTCTTTTTGTCCTCTCCATCTCAGTGGGTTTGAGCCCCGGGGGCAAAGAGGGTGTAATTTGAAGCCTCCGAGCATTAATTAAAACATCAGTCTGGCTCTCAGGGATTAGCTGTGCAGATGTCTGAGTCTGTGTATTTTTCAGTTTGGACTGTGGCTACACGCTTTATCTCTCCCTTTCTCTTTCCTACACTTTTTTGGGTCTCATTTTCACTCAATGTTTTTGTTTTCAACAGGGCATCGACGAAGCGTCCAGCAAAGACAAGTGAGTGTTTGGCCCCCGTTTTTTTTTTTTGTTATTCATGGTGACTTCCGTTATTAGCGGTTGACTGGCAGACTGTCACTGTGGCGTTATAACTTTCAGAGCCCACTGTTGGTTTTGCATGCTGACATCCAACCCAGCACTAATACCATTTTAGCTCTGAGTCATCCTGCCTGTCACAGCGCAGGCCAACTCCCTCACACACACACACACATACACATACACAGCACACAGTTGACCTATTGTTCCATCCACCTCCTAGCCGCTGTGCCCAGGAGGCCCTGAACCCGGAGGATGAGGTGGACGAGTTCCTTGGACGGGCCATCGACGCGCGCAGCATCGACCAGCTGAGGAAGGATCACGTCAAGAAGTTCCTGCTCACCTTTCAGACCCCCGAGCTTGAGAAAAAGGTGACTATTTGAGCGGAGTTGGTTCGCAATTCGCCATTAAATCCCTGTCACGTAAACAGAATGATCATTTCCTCCTAAATAACGGAGCTACACATTTTAATTCTCATTGATTTTCTATTTTCAGTACTCCAAAAAGGTCGATGACCGTTTTGGGGGATACGTGGCCTGCGCAGTCCTCGTATTCTGTTGCATCTGTTGCATTCAGATGATCATTTTCCCAATGTAAGTAGCTCTTTCTGATAAGTTGCCCCGTGTACCAGTCATACTGCATTGTGGGCAGGAAATGTGGTCTTGATTAGTTTATGATGAGTTAATGAGGGTTTTACATCCGAATGAACCTGTTTTTGTTTTTTTCTTTCCTCTTCTGCAGAACAATACTTATGATCGGTCTTTACATCAGCATCTTCACGATCCTCGCCAGCATCCTCTTCATCTGCGCCATCTACTCCTGCATCAAGGTAAGCAACAAAGGCTTTCTCCGCATATATATGATTTCTTCAGATAAGAGTCATTATCATATGTCTTAGGCCATCATCACTAATGGTATTAACTCTCTTGTCTGATCTTCTCCTTGCTGACTACGTTCAAGCTCTTCCCAGCTGCCTTGCAGACTGTAACCAAGAAAATAGTCCAGTCTCATGCAAACAGCACACTGGTGGGCGTCTTCACCATCCTCCTCCTCTTCATTTCCTCCTTTGCTAACATGGTAGGGAACGCAGCTCTTCATTTTTGTCATCTTTGTATCGTGTAACGGTCGTAACTGCTTGTCCCACACAATGAAATCAGGGAGGGCCACATACCTGCTTCAGTTTCATTAGACTGTGCTTCCATTAATCACTTCATTTCAAATTATCAGATTTTAAAGAGATTTGAAGAGATTCAGCCCCATGCTGTCATTTTTAAAATTAGACCAGTTTGTCTAATGGCTATAATTAGTGGTTAGGCTGTAATTAATCATAATCCATCACTGTGACAGATGTGCTCATAGAAATAAGGCTATTTTTAACCATCAACTTTTTTTCTTCTTTATTTTTTAACAATATTATGTAAATCTATTTAGCATTTGAGTGCATAGATTAAGACCTTCAAATGTCACAGCAAAGAAAAGTCATGGAAAGATTCAAATCAGTTCATCAATGCTGAAACCTCACGCATGCTCAACAGCAATTGTGCGTTTTATAGAATGTTAAATAAAAACATAGTGTGTAATGTACCTGCTTTCCATTGTAAATCTTGTTCAGATATAATGTTTGATCGTGGCCCTGTAGCTGAAGCTTTTTGCTCCACTTCTGGGATTGGCTGCCTGCGGGTTGTTTCAGCCTGTGATTGGTTGCTCAGTGTTTCTGGCATCAACCGAGCCGATCTGGATTTAAGTAGCTCGCTCGCTTGCTCAGTTCAGCAGCTGCTTTCTCTATTTCTGCTGATCATTTGTTAGTCCGCTGCGTTTTTTGTATTGTATTTTGATATATCCTGAACTTTTAAAGAGATTATGATTACCGACAGTATGGTGCAGAAATGAAATTTCAAACAAACCTGAAAGCATTCTCAAATGGGGACGCTATCGGCTATTTTACAGTTTATGTTGTTATTTCATTGCATAGGGTATTGACGTATTTTATAATTGCAGCTGTCTGTTTTCAGCCTTACGTGTGTGTGTGTGTGTGTGTGTGTGTGTCTTCTGCTGTTTCACCTTTATCGGCTGATGGTTAAATGACAGATTGTGTCGTCCTTTCCTGCCAGTTTACCTGCAGCAGAGAGAAACTGCAGGACTGCGTGGCCAACAAGATGAACACATCAGTGACTCTCTGCCTGCTGCACAACCTGACCAGGACGGCGGAGGACGGTTTGACTCTGTGCTCCAGCCAGGCCAAGCCCTGCCATTTCCCCGAGGTCAGTCCCTTCACATTTCAGCATGTGTGTGTATATCACCTGTGCGTTCAGACCAATAGTGTGTTTGGGTATTCACCTAACCTTCCCCCTCCACCTCTCCCCCCTCGCCGTCTGTGCTCCGCTGCAGTATTTCAGCTACAGCGTACTGCTGACCCTGTTGGCCTGCTCCGTGTTCCTCCACATCAGCAGCATAGGAAAGCTGGCTCTGATGCTGCTAATCCAGCTCACCTTCCTCCTGCTGGTGGAGTGGCCTCAGGTGGTCCTGTTTGATAACGCAGACCTGCTGGTCATTGCCAACACCCTGTGAGTCCCCTGCTAGGGTCGCACACGTATACAAACACAGTACACTTGCTCTTTCCCAACGTTCAACCTGAATGATTCGGCTCCTGTGTCACAATACTGTGGTTTATGGCCTACTTTGTCATGATATATGATAAGATTTAGATTGTAAAAGGCCTACTTTGTCATGTACCAGTTGGGCTTTATTCCTATTTTTTTCATGTTTTCTTCCCCTTTTTTCAGGCAATTATCACCTGTTAATGATTCCCTACAACAGTAAGTTATAATATTTTCTTTAGCGCTGCCTAATTTTAGTCACTCATATGCTTTATAGACACGACTTTCTCTCTCTCTCTTTTCCAGGCCTGGTTTCAATGAAACTGCAGAACAGTGGTGAGTCGCGTTCTCTTGACATATGTTTTACTATACGTCAAGTCGATTTACATTTCACTCGCATGCAAGATACTCACGTCTCTTCCTGTCAACTCCTCTTTTTCCCCCTCAGTCTGGAGAGTGTGAGCAAGGTATCCTTAAAGGTCATGACCCCTATAATCCTGACGGTGTTTGTTCTGGCTCTCTACTTGCACGGCCAGCAGGTGGAGTCCACCGCACGCCTTGACTTCCTCTGGAAGCTGCAGGTAAATAAAAAAATTTCGAAAAACAAAACCCAAGATTTTATATAAGTCACCAAAAGACATTTTTTTGTAGCAGGAAAAGCACAGTAACATTAATGATGGCTTGGGTTATGCTCAAGTGTCCAAGTACGTCATGCTGGTGTGACAGTGAGCCAGCATGCACAGAGCAGGACCCTGAAACCGACACTTACATGGAACCCAGTAATCCTTCATTTTAGGTTTTCACACCTGTGCTTCTCCTACTGTGTCATGTCAAAATATCTTCCATGAAAAAAGGTGTGTGACTACTTTAAAAATCCAGACACGTAACATTAAGACTAAGCAAACGCATCTCTCTCCGTCCCTCCTCAGGCCACGGAAGAGAAGGAGGAGATGGAGGAGCTGCAGGCGTACAACCGGCGACTGCTCCACAACATCCTGCCCAAGGACGTGGCGGCCCACTTCCTGGCACGAGAGCGCCGGAATGACGAGCTGTACTACCAGTCATGCGAGTGCGTCGCTGTCATGTTTGCCTCCATCAGCAACTTTTCCGAGTTTTACGTGGAGCTGGAGGCTAACAACGAGGGAGTGGAGTGTCTCAGGCTCCTCAACGAGATCATCGCCGATTTTGACGAGGTGAGGATGAAAGATTAATGTGACTTAAATTAGTGTGGAAAACGTTTACTAGATAAGGTCTGTAAGATGTAGCAATTATATATGCCTCTATATACCATCTGTGCCACCTTTAACAAGCTTGTGTTCCTTGTTTCTAGATCATCAGCGAGGAGAAGTTCCGTCAGCTGGAGAAAATCAAGACTATCGGCTCCACCTACATGGCCGCCTCTGGCCTCAACGACTCCACCTACGACAGAGAGGGCCGCTCACACATCCTGGCTCTGGCCGACTACGCCATGAGGCTCAGGGAGCAGATGAAATACATCAACGAGCACTCCTTCAACAACTTCCAGATGAAGATAGGTAAGCCTGGGAGCTAGGAGAGATTTGCCCTTGAAGCCTTTTTCCTCTTAAATCTTCTTTGGCATTCGTTTCAAAGAAATCGTGTGCCAGGTCAAAGAGGAAGTGCGGTTATCCACCTCCTTAGAAACGGCATTATAATTGAGTTAATATGGTGTAAGTAGTGTGATGTAACACAGCTGATTTGTTCTCAGGGTTAAACATGGGGCCGGTGGTGGCGGGGGTGATTGGAGCCAGGAAGCCCCAGTATGATATCTGGGGGAACACAGTCAACGTGGCCAGTCGGATGGACAGCACGGGAGTACCTGACTGCATCCAGGTACCCGAACGCTTCGCAGCACAACGAGCATTTTGCAGATTTAGTTACTGTTATGTGACAAGCCAATGCAAAATACCACTCTAGTTACTGACGAAAACCAGTCATTAATGCTGCTGTCATTAGTCATTCCAACATGAACATGTGCGTCAGTTGTTTATTCATAACCAAATCAAAAAATGTCCACACTGCAGACATCTTACTATTATTCATATTTTGTTATATTATATTTAAGTATCGTAGCAGATAGTAGTTCTACAGCTACTATGACTGCACAGTGCTTCAGCTTATGGAATTAAATTCAGACATCTGCTCTGCAGAAGTGCCCTTGAGCAACAATCCACGTCAGCACCGGACATACTGTTCTCGGGCAGAAATGATGCTCTGAAGTCCTGCTGGAGGAGGGCAGAAAGCTACATCTGAATTCCTGCTTTGTTCTGTTCTTCTTCTGAGTCTTGAAGAGGGAAACTGTAACCACTGTGAGGCGTCACATTGTCCTCCGAGGAGTCTGTCAGTCAGGATCATGGTTATATATAGTCGATGTTAACACTTACTTTGAGATGTGTGAAAAACACCAGACTAGCTAAGAGCTGAACGAGATTTCCTTTTGTTGTTGCCCCAAATCACAATCCCTAATTTGGCCACTACAAATATTACAGTCAGAACAGTGCTGCCATCTGTTGAACAGCATGGGTTACTACACATACAAAGGACTCCTATAATACAGTCTATTAATAGTAGGGTTGCAACTAATCATTTCCATCATCACTCATAGATAGTAGATCTATTTTCCTCTAAATCTATATTGAATGCACTGCTTTTTAAACCTTTTATCTATATGTAATATTCCTTGCTCACGGTCACTTTAGGGAGATTGTTCAGAGTGAACCTGGGACTGAAAATGTCTCTCTTCGCGAGGGTTGAGTGTCTCACGTTCGGGGTGTCCAATGTCTGTGTCCTCTCTTAGGTGACCACAGACTTGTACCACGTGCTGGTCAACAATGGATACCAGCTGGACTGTCGAGGTGTTGTCAAGGTGAAGGGGAAGGGGGAGATGACCACTTACTTCCTCACTAGCGGTCCCCCGGGCAGTTAACGACAGGGCAGGCGGACCGCAGCGTGACTCCCACCGCACTGACAGGACAGAACACAGAGAGACTGAGTGGTCAGCTCGGCGATGAGCACTGAAGCATCGGTGCAAACACACTGAGGACAGAAATCATCCAGCGGGAGACGAGCTCGGCCCTGTCTGTATGTTGTCACGTACTCAGATGCACTTCATGTTCGAAGGCTTTTTCTCCCCCAAGCTGCTCGAGAGATCACGAAGCCCAGTTGCCTTAGGATGGAAGTGGCTATGCTTGTGTTTATGAGCAATAGTACAAGTATTTCATCTGGAGTCAGTTAGTATTTTCCTGCAGACGGATTTTTGTGATGACCTTGTACAAAAAGAATATATATCTATAGATATAGATATATAAAATATAAACTACAAAACTGTTACTTAAAAGAAAATATGCAAGGACAACATCAAGGATGAAAATGACCAAAGAACAAATGTTTGATATGAAACACACACTAACGACTATGTTCAGCATAAGTTATTTATTCATATTCTGACAGCAAACGCCACGGTAACGTCACTGTCGTCGGTAGGGACGAACACCTCTCGTCGTGGACTTATTCATAAAGTGGAACACACACACGTGCACACGTAGGCAGATAGAAAACACTCACGATAACCTTGGCTTGGACTTCTGTGTTTCTTATCGGGGCCTTCTTTGTTTTCTTCTAGCTTGTGATTAGCCTCCGTCTGGACACAAGGCTGCCCGCGGTTCACTGAAATGTACGATTGATTACTCCCGCCCTGCAATGTATTTTTGGTTCAAGCCAAAATCAAGAACTATGAAATGAAGGAAGGATAGTTGCATTAGTATCATGGTACTGACGAGAGATTCTGAAACTGTTATGAAACATTTTATATAAGCGTGTGTGTGTGTGTGTGTGTGTGTGTGTGTGTGTGTGTGTGTGTGTGTGTTTGTGTGAGCACACATAACTGAATGCTGAACTTTATCTATAAAGGAGCATACTGTAACTTTTCACTGTGAGGTTTTTATGATACTGTATGACAATGCTTTCTTGCCAAACTGGTTGCTGCAAGGCATGTTTTATATTTTTCCTTGGAGTTGTGTGTCCATTACTGATTTCGCGTGTGTCAAAAAATGATCGTTTGAAGAGAATCATGTCTACTGCGCCTTTTACCGGTCTGTGATTTTGACTGATTTCATTCCGACCTAAATAAGCAAAAAGCCTACGAAACGTTTAGTTGGGATTGTGTTACAATGTGTAAATGCAAACCGGTTTCCTGAGGCTTCAGGATTAACTGTATGCAGGAATGTTCTGCCTGCTCACAAGTATTACCTTTTAGATTATGCAGTTTCCAGGTCTGCATACGTCATGGACCAATATTCACAACGTTACACAACAGTATTTGGCCCCATCTGTTTGTATTTGGCACATGAAAGCTTGTAACCCTCCCCAAAATGAGTCTTTTGAAACAATAATGATATGAATGTATGTAATAATTACTATATTTGTCCGCAATGAAACTACTACTGAGAAAGGAGATTAATCATTGTACTAGAGGGCAAAATGATTTGACGTCACACTGAAAAGTGCAGGTGTATTTTACATTGACATCAAGGCGAGCGTTACACCTGGTGTTGAAATGCTCACTTTTCTGTCTGAGCCACACACAAAAGAAACGCCGCCTTCATAGGCTACATAAAAAGATCCCCACTTCCTCTAAATGAAAGGTCGACTGAACACTGTTGAATTCAACTTTTAAAAGTGACAGTTTAGGAAATAGTGCAATGGTTGATTTAATTCATTTCCCCTCGACAATAAATTAATAAATGGCTGTTTTGTATTGATTCTGTTTATATGGTTTATTACTCTACATATTTATACTCTCGTAGAAATATTAGTAAAATATTTTTTACAGAAGATAGCTAGAACACCACCTGGCTTAGTGTTGTTATTAAGCTGCGTCAAGGGGAATAAACAGTAAAAAAAAAAAATAATAATAATAATGTTTATGATTATTGCTGTTTGAGAATAGTCAGTGGCATTTCAGCTTCTCCCAATAGTTTATTTCTGATGTCTTACTTTAGTCTGTTTATTTGTTTGGGTTTTCATTTAGCTCTCATGTTAATCAGCAGCCTGCAATCAAGATTTCTCCCTGTGACAGTAACCTGAGAGACGCCTCCTTCTCCTTTTCTGAATAATCAGTCTACAGTTTCAAGAGGGCGATATGGGAGAGAGTATGTAATTGCTCGCACATGAATAATGAATGTCTGTGGAGGTAATAGCAATGTTCACTCACAGCCTCTATGCTGAACATTAATTAAGCGACATAAATTCCTTCTAATCCCCGATGAAAAAGCACCAATGTTACTGTAATAGGCTGATGATGCAGGGACTTGTAGTGTGTAATACACACTCAGGGGTCTCAAACTCAAATTGGCTTGGGGCCGCTGATGGTCATCTCATAGGAGGGCCATGTCAACATTCATGAGGAAAAAACTTTTTTTCAATAACTCTTAACATTTATTATATTTGTATTATTGTTTCCTCAAACAGCACTTACTATGCATTTGTATATACATTGTACTCAACATTTAGTGCAGGTGTTTTTCCCTTACTTTATTTTACTTTACTATTTACTTAAGAACCGTGACTTTTTCCTTACATGTCAGGCACGTAGCATTCATCCACATCTTTGCTGTTTGTGGCCAAACAAAGGAAGCGTCAGCCCCGCGCTGGAAAAACAGCCCACAGCACCATGACCTCTGCCCTTTGCCGTTGTATTGCACAAACAAAATACTTTTTATTTAACTTTTTGAAACAAATATAATTGGGTTTGGGTAGCTTAAATTGATATGAAACAAGTATAAAATAATAAGATTATTTCATGTAAAAAAACGTACCATTTTTGACATCCGTCATGGGCCGGATGTAGAGGGGGGATGGGCCAGATGTGGCCCGCGGGCCGCCAGTTTGAGACCCCTGCAGGTGTATACTAGTTATTGACACTGTGATGGTGTCATAGCTGCATCATGATATATGTATTATTTTAATATAGAATTATGTTTGTTTCGTTTTTTCTTCTGTAAAAGTATTGTATTGTTTCTTCCGCATTTGATACAGACCGTCTGATATTTCAATCACAGGTCACGTCCTCTTTTCGATGAGCGCGCGGAAACGTCCGGGTGTGTAGGACGCACGCGGCCAGCAGGGGACTCGCTCGCGCCGGCTAATCATTTCAACAAATGGCACCTGTTCGGTTCAAAGGAAAAGCCGGGAGGCGACGCGGCTCTGTTCAAAACTCCAGTCTGACAACTTATAGTAACTGGAAAGACGTGCTACACACGCGGAAACTTTCTATTCAAATAAAGAAACAATCAGCTACAGGTGTGGGCGACGACTACTCTTGATTTTAGGTAAGTGGGGTCACATTTCGGAGAGAAGTAGAAAGCTTCCAGTAGTATTCGTCCTGTATTATTCACCTTCCAGTGGCGTTTCGGTGTCATTTGTGATATTGACGGACAGGTATCGTCCGTCTGGCACATAACGCTCCTAGAGCCGCTGAAAGAGACCGAACGTGATTAATACGTGAACATATCCTGAATAAGGAAACGTTACAGTTCCTCTTTAACTTTGCTTTAACGCGTCGTTCAGCTGAATTATTTCAGTCAGTTGTCGGCACTTCTTGTTTATTTGTGCTTCAAGTTATGAGCTGTGGGGAAGTGGAAATAAAATAACACTTGGTCCTTCCCGTAAGGACTAAAAACAGACCTGATGGGGACTTTAATGGGAGTTTAATCCAGATTTACATCCCACATCATATTGATTTCATCTTATGTCTTTTCTTCACTCCTGTGTTGTCACTTCAGTGACCAACAAAGTGGACCAACTGGTCCAGAGGACCACTACGTCCAGAGTGGACTGTCCCCCCTTCTCTGGAACACCAAAGGAGTGTCCTCCTGAATCAATTATGAAGGAGGCTGGCTTGAGAATACATTAAATTAATTATGAACAAGTAAGAGTGAGTCTCCAACAGAACAGTGATCACCTACGGACACGCAGATGTGCCACATTGCAGTGATATCCTGTTTCAGCAGGAAACAGTCTCTCATTGTGCCTAGGCTTATGTTATGATCCCCTCACGCACCACATAGCAAACGCCAGTTCCTGTACCAGGTGACAGCTGATCATTATGGGAGAGGTGTCTTCTGGTGCAGGTAGCGAGGCGTTGTCACTCATTAACAGGTGAGGGAGTTGCAGGCTGAGCCAGGGGTGTTGCAGCCCACCTGCTGCCACGTGGGTCCTGGAGGACCGCGGCCAGGACAGGTGAATTCAAGGTGTTTACCGAGAGGTGTGGTGTGTTTGTTCACTCTCTCTCTCTCTTCCTACCTGTTCCCTCCACCTGCCCTGTGGGACTGTTTCCTGAGGAGACCAGGAGTAGCGAGCTTTCCTGCTGCTATGACACTTGCACGGACGCACAAACCGGTTTTAGGAAATGTATCTCTTTGCTTGTGTTTTTTTTGTTTGTTTTTTTTGCTTCAGGAAGAATTCACAGAATGTTTAGTGTGTAGAAGCATGTGAGGCTTTCAGAGGATTTTATAAGGAGTCTTTTTTTCAGATATTGGCTGAAACCCTCACGTGCAAACGTTTTTGCAGCCAGCGACTGGGGACTTACTTTGTTTTTGTTTTTTTCTGCTTTTAACAGCTTTGGGAGCAACACCCGGTGAAACATGCGTCTGTTCCTACGGCGGCGTATGTCCCCCGTGAAACTGGTGCTCCTTGCTGGGACCCTCTTCATGGTGGTCCTTGTGGTTCTCCAGCGGGATGTCGGCTCTTCGCCTGCCGGTGACCCCTGGTTTCAGGAGCTCGTGGACAAGAAGGATAAGGTCATGGGCATGGTGCGAGAGGCTGTCAACAATATTGGCTTCCAGATCGGAGCTCCAGAGGCACCGCCAGTACAGGAGCAGCCCACCGAGGACGCCAAATGCCCCGCTGGATTCTACACTCAAGCCCAGCTCAAACCTCACCTGGAGAGACCGCCTCAGGACTCCACAAGACCAGGGGCTAATGGGAAGGGATATCAGAAAGACCACATGTCCCCAGAGGAGGAGAAGGAGAAAGAGGAGGGTATGACGCGGCACTGTTTTAATCAGTTTGCCAGTGACCGCATCTCGCTCAGCCGTAGTCTTGGAGATGACACGAGGCCTCCAGAGTAAGAACATGTTCTTAAAATAATCTGAGATAGTTTAGACAAATAATTATTTTATCAGCAAGTGTGCCGACATGTACACAGCAGGCCAGATAATATCCTCTGGAGTCATGCTCAGAGCAGTAAATTATTTACCGGTACATGGATTTTCATACAGCGCTCTTCATTATTCAGGAAAATCACTTGGTTAATACTTTTTACTTTTACGCATTGCAAATGTTTGTCACACTCATGAACATGTCAGACGCTCGACAGGCCTTGAGCTATTTCTTTTTCAAGTGGCTTAATGGATGAGCTGATTGCTTATGTCTGTTTACTCGTTGTGCTAACAATGGTCTGTTATACGTGGCTCTGCGCGTCCTTCTGTGTGACTTTCATTTCATCAGATATGAACCTCACTCTGGCACGCTTCTTTGTCCCTCTGTGTGTTCTGACGTGGCTCACCCCGCTCAGGTGCGTGGA
The DNA here is from genome assembly GCF_963514095.1 of Eutrigla gurnardus. Classification (NCBI taxonomy): domain Eukaryota; kingdom Metazoa; phylum Chordata; class Actinopteri; order Perciformes; family Triglidae; genus Eutrigla; species Eutrigla gurnardus. Next base: position 13,698,172 of record NC_139922.1, on the reverse strand, counting down.
CAGGAAGTTTCCTCGCTGTCCTCCTCTGCCTACCACCAGTGTCATTATCGTGTTCCACAACGAGGCTTGGTCCACGCTCCTCAGGACGGTCCACAGCGTCCTGCACACGTCTCCTGCTATCCTGCTCAAAGAGATCATCTTGGTAGACGACGCCAGCGTTGCAGGTGTGAGAAGTATAAACGTGCACTAATGACAAAACATACTTTAGGACACACTGGCAGCAAAATATAAAAGAGCTTGTATAAGAGCTTTGCAACAGTGAGGGGAGTTTAGTTTTATCACATTCTTATTTCTGCTCTTAATCAGGCGGTAAGTGAGGAACAAATGTGTAAGCTCAGCAGCTCTGCTAAAACTCCTCCAAAACCCTCCTTCAATGTTGTACTGACGTTTTCTGTAATTATGGTAAGATAAAATTGAAGACTTCACCAGGAAGCTCAGGTGAGTAATTTGTTAAACAAGGTGGAGGGAGGGAACCGTTGCACAGCACAATCAGAAAGTCCTGAAGTCTCGAGTTATAAGTGATTTATTAATTAAATTGACCTTCGGAGTTTTTAGGGCAGCGCTCCAGTCATTGTAAGCAGTGAGCTTTGATAAGAAGGGTGACGCCTTGGGATTTTTAACAGATTGCACACACGGTAACGGGCAAGCAGAGTGTTATAAATGAAAACAACCCTGTGTGTTTTTTACTGTGGGCATGTCCACAAGGCTGGCCTCCAGTGATATACAAATGATAGTGGTGCACACCATCTTGACAAGAGACTCTCCAACGGCACGTCCACCTCAGTGAGTGTTTGCAAAAGGAAAGAGGCTCATCTTTGACAGATGAATGCAACTTTGCATAGTGTGTTTGTACAACCTGTTAGGCTGCTTTGACTGTGGAAACAGTTTATTTTAGGGAAATTACATTGATTATTGCACAGCAGCAACATTATTGAGTTGTGTGTAAATGTCTGGTGTAATACAGGAAATTGTTCAAATTCATGGGAAGAAGCAATTTCCACCTCATACGCCTTCTATCACTCCCCCATGGGTTTGACTGTGCGGTTTACTATCTCTTTATCTTTAAATGTTTCTATATGCGATAATTAGAGTAAATGCAGGTCGGAAAATGAGTTCTAATACTAATGTCACGCAAACAGCCTCATCTGTTCTCGAATACCTCAGCATTGGGTTTTTTTAATGTCATTGACTGAGCTATAACTATCCTCTGTCAGTTATTTCTAACAGAAGCTCATGTGCTGTTACCCTCAGCTGTATTTCCTGCTCTAAGCTAACTTCCCTTTTTGCTACTGGAGCTGCTGCTCTGTCATCAAGTGTAGAACTTGTGGTTGCAGTCTTCATTTAGACTGAAACTTATGTCAAAATGTGCAAACGTGCATTGTGGTAATGAATGCTCTTAGAAGGGAAGTGTGACCCTGATTTAGAAGCAGTTTCCACTTCACTGCTACCTCTTGGTTTCATTGGTAACGTATTATTATTTCACTTTTTCTTATCTGGGGTAGCTGCTCTACTATTATTGATGATGCTGAAAATAATAGCTTGTAATTCTGTCTGTAAGTTTGAAGTATGTTGCAGCATCTGAGCAACAGAGCACCGTTGAGTGAGGCTCAACAGTGCTCTGTTTCATCTGTAACCGTTTCCAACAAGATAAGAGCTTCAACCACAGGAGCTCACCAGAGGCAACAACATAGCTTTAAAAGAAGACGAGACAGACAGGATAATGTTTTTTATATTTATTTCCACAGAGCACCTAAAAAGCCAACTGGAGGAATATGTGCGTCAGCTGAAGATTGTCCATGTTGTGAGGCAGCTGGAGAGGAAGGGCCTGATCACTGCCAGGCTGCTGGGTGCCAGTATCGCTCAGGGCGAAGTGCTAACCTTTCTTGATGCACACTGTGAGGAAGCACACGCACACAACCAACAGTAGCCACACTGGCCATTTTTAAGCAGCTGTGTGTATCTCGTTGTGGCCATAGCACTGAGAGGGTTGGGAGATAATATGAAGTTTTTCAAAAATATACGTATTAACATAACTGCAAGAAAATGTCTCATATATTGGATAGAATTGTCATTATTTTGCCTAATATGACGGTATATATTGTTTGGGGTCAGAAAATATTTTTGTGATTAGAGAGAATAACCCTGACAGCAGATTAATTTATAAGGAAGGAAGCAAAAACATTATTGTGATTGTTACATTAATTGTTGGCAGTAAATCAAATTTTAAATATTTTTAAATGTAAATAAATCTCCCTCAGTCTTCAAAGAAATTATGAAATATTTGTTACTTTGGACGCAAGCGTCTGCTAAATGTGATCTAATACTAGCATGTTCACGATGCCTTGTCTCATCATAACTCTTCACCTGAAACTGATTGGTGTTAAAGTTGATTTACAATTTAGAAGTTTAGCAGTCTGGAGCTTTTTTGTTGATACATGAACTTCAAGATTTCATAATTGTGTGCATATCTCTATTTTATGTTGGTATTTATAGGAAAAACTGTAAAACAGCATTTTATTCTGTGAATATTGCCATATACTCTGTTTGTAATAGAGCAAATATATAATTATACTTTCATCCGTGGGCCATAGGCTCAATCACTGTGGTGTTGACTGCTTTGACAATAGACAGTGACTTAACAGACGGACAGACTTTAAGTAAATAATTTGAAAGACGGGTTAAGAAGTACATTTTTACGTGATCCCTGTCCTTGTTCCCTGTCTAGGTGAGTGTTTCCATGGTTGGCTAGAGCCCCTGTTGTTCCGCATTGTTGAGGAACCCACTGCTGTGGTTAGTCCAGAGATCTCCACCATTGACCTCAACACCTTTAGTTTCTACAAGCCTGTGGTCACCAGCCGCTCTTTCAACCGCGGTAACTTTGACTGGAGCCTCGGTTTCGGCTGGGAGGCGATCCCTGAGGATGCGAGAAAGCTGCGCAAGGATGAAACCTACCCTGTAAAGTAAGAAGGATCGTATTGGTTTCCCTCAGAACATCTTGAATCATTTAAGTTTCTAAAGCTTTTTGTGTGTGCCTCTGAATATTTCAGAACGCCTACTTTTGCCGGAGGTCTCTTCTCAATCTCCAAGAAGTACTTTGAACACATTGGATCATATGATGACAAGATGGAGATCTGGGGCGGTGAAAATGTGGAGATGTCGTTCAGGGTCGGTCTCTTTACGCCAGTCCACACATTTAAGTCTCCCTCTGATTATCAAGTTAGAGTCTGAACTTCTACCTGTGTGAAATGTGATTCCCAGGTGTGGCAGTGTGGAGGTCAGCTAGAGATCATCCCTTGTTCTGTGGTGGGTCACGTCTTCCGCACCAAGAGTCCTCACACTTTCCCCAAGGGCACAGCAGTCATCACTCGCAACCAGGTGCGCCTGGCTGAGGTCTGGATGGATGACTACAAGAAGATCTTCTATCGGCGCAACAAGGATGCTGCCGCGATGGCCAAAGAGGTCAGTGTGACCTGCTGATAGGAGTTAGTGTTCAAATGTTTAATGCATATGGATACAATGGCATTTATCATCCTTTTGACTAGAACGTTGAAGCAACACGTTGAAATAACAATGCAATGTGTTTTTAAAAAATGTTTTCTCTACTATTTGTAGAATAACTTTGGGGACATCTCTGATCGTCTGAATCTGAGAGAGAAGCTCAAGTGCAAGAACTTTACCTGGTACTTAAACACAGTCTACCCTGAGGCCTTCATTCCAGACTTGAACCCAAAAACATTTGGAGCAGTGAGTCACGTTTCCCTTTTGTCTGTCTGTGCATAAATCCACAATATAACTCTCGGCACATGTTTCAGAAACGCAGCTGTATATGTCTTTGACTTGTGTATGTGTTTGTTCCAGATTAGAAACTCTGGATCTCAGACCTGCCTGGATGTTGGAGCGAATAACAACGGAGGCCAAGCTGTGATCATGTACCAGTGTCACAATATGGGAGGAAACCAGGTACAATGACTGACTCACATGTGTGGAATTTGATGTTATCTTGGAAAGTTAGATCTGATTGGATGATTGTCTCTTCTAGTACTTTGAATACACATCTCATAAAGAGCTTCGTCATAACATTGGAAAGCAGCTATGTCTTCATGCCACGACCCCGCCGGAGTCGGTGAAGATCGAGGTCTGCCATCTGAAGGGGAAGGGCACCAGTTTGCCTCCACAACAGGAGTGGGTCTTTACAGAGGTGAGCAGCACTTTGTGCCAGACTTATGAAAAATAATATACAGACAGACATGGTACTGACCTTATTTAACTCTGAAAGAGAGAAAATCAGGGTGTCAATCATAAAATGTTGTTTTTATTCAACATAGCATGATTGAAGGAAAGGTTCAAGTGTTATAAATATATATTTTGATATTTATTGATTCACCTGTTCTCTGATGCTTCTCTCAAGGAAAATCTTCTGAAGAATCCCAGCAGTGGGAAATGTTTACGGCTGAATAAAGAAGGGATTCACATGGACGACTGTAATGGTGCTGACCTCCACCAGCACTGGACCATCGGCTGACCTTCCTGTCTGCCCATCAGTGACCTCTGGCACCTCGTGTCCTCTTCTTCAGACTCGGCTCTAAAGGAGCCAACTCATCAATGAGCCAGAAGGACTTCATTCTGTGCAGCTTTGGGCGTTTGGCCAAACTGATTGGACAGTTAAAGACGGAGGACAAAGAAAAGGAAGTTATGTGAAGATGCTCAAGTTGGCATCAACTTGTTTTAAATTTATTTATGATGGAAACTCTACAAAGACATTTTACGGTAGCGGGGGATAATCAAGACACTAGAGTGTGGACTTTGCTTGCGGGAGTGGCAACTTGACTGTGGGGCAATGGCTGTTAAATTTAATAATTAAAGGCAAGATGTCTTTTGATGTTTTTAAATAAAAAAAAAATCTTTGTTGTGTCAGATATTTGTTATAAAAAGTATATTTTAAACTCCATTAGTATCTAGAATAACAGGAGGTTTCCCAGTGAAACATGCCTCTTTTGTAACAAGCTTTCATCTGTCCTGATTAATGATATGTCTGTGTGTACAGTACTGATCTTACACTTTCTTTTATTGACGCTTTTTTTTGCCGAGCAACAGAAAGTATTTATTCTTCGGTTATTTCCTGAAATGATTAACTTACTATAGGAACTCCTTCTGCAACAAAACCAAAGGACATTCTCAGAAGTCCCTGTTTGTGCAACATTTGTCCAAGGAGCAGTTTCAGAGCAAAGAACATTCCTGACAATTGTTTAGAGCCTCCATTGAATAGACCTGAAGTGTGGGTTGTCAACACTAATCTGATTTGAAGGTGCTGAATTTCACTCCGTTTGTGAAGACCACAACCTGCTGAACTGGACAGCAGAGTTTGTTACAAAGTATGAGGAAGCAGTCGCATTATTTCTATGCAACAATAGGGGGCGGCATTAACACGCCGAGAGTTTCTGCAAGGCAAGGATGACGATTGAAATTTCACCATGCTGTGTGTCATGAAGCCATGGGGAAATATGAGGCGACCCACAGTTTGGACGGACTACGGGCAGAAGATGAGCTCTGAGCCTTTGACTCGCTCTGAGGTGTTTGGACAGCTCAAGAGGGATCTCTACGGAGACTCACCGTCCAGTCATCCCAACACGCACATATTCATCGTTCTGGGAGCCTCTGTGAGTACGACCTCTGACCTTCTTTCAGCAAGACATAATCAACCAGTTTGCTCTATTCTAAAGGAAATAACTCTTACACTTGCAATTTCCCTTGATCACAGTTGAACAATGTGTTCTTGTGCCTTGTAGAAAGTCTACAAACTGCTCTTTAGCTGAGGTCAGTTACCACTAACATTGAAAAATAAGGTTTGAAAAGAGCTTTTAACGTGATGGGGGCCCAACAGAGTCGACACAAAGCCTCACTAGAAAATATTTCAGTATGGTAATCGGAATGAGGTCAGTGAATGAGCACTCGTTGAATGAAATGTGCTGCATCTACCATTTTCTTTGTCGAGCATTCAAAGAAGGGGATTAATATGGAGCAAAAACATTTTGTCAAATTGTTAAAGCCCGTAATGTATTTAGATTCAACCTGAAGTCTCAGAGTCCAGCAAAGAAGGTGTGTTCAAAGTTCTCCCCTTAGGCAACAGACCCACCCACTCTACGTCACCTCTCATGTTCATAGTTTACCTGCTCTTTGGACTCTTGATTGTTTCACGCCACAGTGATCAGTGTCAGTAGTTCATGATCAGATCTCTTTTTATTTGCACAGGGAGATCTTGCAAAAAAGAAGATCTATCCAACTTTATGGTGAGCAAAGAATTGCTGCTCAAACACCAATTGTACGCAGAGTTGCTTTCAAGTAAACTTTGACCCTTATCCCGTGTTACGCATCGCTGCTTCTTGACTGTGTTTTTCAGGTGGTTATTCAGAGATGGCCTGCTCCCAGACAACACCTACTTTGTGGGTTTTGCCCGGTCTAAGCTGACAGTGGAGGACATCAAGAGGGCATGTCTGCCTTATATGAAGGTAGGGCATCTGAGTGTCCTTACTGGTCGACAATGTTGTCGGTGGCAGGAGTCACTCTATGGTGTTTCCCTCAGGTCACCGATGAAGAGAGCGGGTGTCTCTCTGCGTTCTTCAGTAAGAACTCCTACCTGAGTGGCAGGTATGATGACAACGGCTCTTTCACTCAACTTGACGCTCACCTGTCGTCCCTGCCGGGGGGCGCCGGCTCCAACAGACTCTTCTACCTGGCCCTGCCGCCCACCGTCTACCACCACGTCAGCAACAACATCAGAAACCACTGCATGAGCCGCAAGTCAGTGCCTGTTGTGCTAAGCGATGGTTTACTTGCTATTCCATCACATTATTCTAACCGACTCTGTGTGTGTAAAACAGCGGCTGGAGCAGGGTGATTGTTGAGAAGCCATTTGGCCGTGACCTCCAAAGCTCACAGGAGCTGTCAGCCCACCTGTCCTCCCTGTTCACAGAGGACCAGATCTACCGCATAGACCACTACCTGGGCAAAGAGATGGTCCAGAACCTCATGGTGCTCAGGTAAGTGGCTCCATACGCACATTGTCAAGCACTTTACCACAGGTACAATCCTTTGTCATTTTTTGGATTTCAGGAGCATTATCTTATCTTGCTTGCTGTTTCACTGGTATTGAGAGTTTTATTTAAGACGTGTTTTTTCTCTCACGACCAGGTTTGGAAATCGCATCTTTGGACCCATATGGAACAGGAACAGTGTAGCCTGCGTGGTCCTGACCTTCAAGGAGCCTTTTGGCACTCAGGGCCGCGGAGGATACTTTGATGACTTTGGGATCATTCGGTGAGAGAGAATACATTTAAGATAAAGTGAAAACAATCAATACAATGTTATTGTTACACAATAGCCATTATTTGCTCTGACTCCACTTCCTGTTTCGTGATGTAGAGATGTCATGCAGAACCATCTCCTCCAGATGCTCTGTTTGGTTGCCATGGAGAAACCTGCGTCCACCAGCCCAGATGACGTGAGGGATGAAAAGGTAACACCAATGATTAAGAAAAAAACAAAAACATCCATGCAGAGCAGTCCTGTAATTATTGATGTGCTCTCTAGGTGAAGGTGTTGAAGTGTATCGCTCCTGTTGCCGGGTCTGATGTGGTGCTCGGCCAGTATGTTGGGGACCCTGAGGGTGAGGGTCACTCCAAGCTTGGTTACCTTGACGACCCCACTGTACCAGAAGGCTCCTGCACGCCAACATTTGCCACCGCGGTGCTTTATGTCCAAAACGAAAGATGGGATGGTGAGACAAACCTTTTTTTTAATTTATTTTTTTTATCTTTTTTCCCCTCACTTGTCTTGTATAAAATCCTCTCTGATCATGTTCTTCATCTCTCTCCCTTCCACCAGGCGTTCCCTTCGTTCTCCGCTGCGGTAAAGCTCTGAATGAACGTAAGGCAGAGGTGCGTCTGCAGTTCACTGATGCACCAGGAGACATCTTTGGCGGACGCTGTCAGAGGAACGAGTTGGTGGTGCGCGTGCAGCCGGACGAAGCCATTTACCTGAAGATGATGACCAAGAGGCCTGGGGTTTACTTTAGCCCAGAAGAGACAGAGCTGGACCTCACCTACAAGAGCAGATACAAGGTGCTACTGTTAACGCAAAGCATCCACTGTGGTCCAAGTTTCAGTCTTAAAATATATGTTTCTTGAATCAAGTGAAATCTCTTTGTATCAAGATATTGTCACTCGATTATTTAATAGTTAAATAATATACGGTAACTATATAATATCACTGAAATGTCTATTGATTTTGAGGTCATATTTGACAATATTTGATAGATATTCATTGTCACAATGTAATTTAAATAATGTTAGAGGAAACTAAAAATAGTACGGAAGAGGATTAGGGCCACATGTGAATTTTGTTTTTGAGTTCTGACTTTAAAGTCAGAATTCTGAGAATAAAGTCAGAATTCTGAAATTCTGACTTTATTCTCAGAATTCTGACTCTAAAGTCATAACTAAAAAAAATTCACATAATCCCTAATCCTCTCCCGTAAAATAGGGCAGAGATGCACCAAATAGGCAAAATCTAAAGTTGCCACCTAATGCTATATTACTATTTTCTCATATTGTATAACAGAATAAACTATAATTTCCTATCCAAATCCAGACCACTGGTATAATTTTGAAGTGAATTGCAATACGGTTTTAACACCCGCCATCTTCTTCTAGAATGTGAAGCTCCCAGATGCTTACGAGAGGCTGATACTGGATGTCTTCTGTGGAAATCAGATGCACTTTGTCCGCAGGTTGGTACCATATTTACTGTCATAGTTAATAATAGGTGTTTTATTTGAATGTGTTGTACTTGAACTGGTCTTTCTGTCCCAGTGATGAGTTGCGTGAGGCCTGGAGGATCCTCACCCCCCTCCTGCACCAAATAGAGGGAGAGAAGACTCACCCCATCCCTTACACATATGGAAGGTAAGAGGATGTGTCTCTTTTATGAGACAAAAAGAAGTAAATGATGCCCATTTTTCCTTTCAGTGATCATTTCTCTTCCTCCTGTCTTTTCTTCATCGCGTCCACAGTCGTGGTCCAAGCGAGGCGGATGATCTTGTGAAGAGGGTGGGATTCCGCTATAAAGGAACATACAAGTGGGTGCAGCCCAACACAACATGATGCCAGTTACACTTGTTACACACATGCATCATTGTAGACAAGTTTACAAACAATAAAGTTTACTGCAATCATTCTCTCCTGTACGTTGCTTGATTTTGTCTGCATGTAAAAAAAAATAAACACAGTTTTCCCTTTAATCATACAAGAATAATGTAGATATAACAAAACTGTAGTCGTCTGATTTGGGTGCTCACCTGTAAATTATTTTATTTTAAATATGATCGTGCAATCTTCTGCCTGCACTTTTCCCACGTTTTAATCCCTTGTACTTGTACCACGTTTTAAACTTGTTCTCTGCTATCAGCAGGCCCCTGTTTACAGTCATGGCCACACCCTTATGACGTAATATTTACACTACGAGCGCTTGTTCTCTCAATAATAGGAGAGTAATTTACTGCAAATGTCCTGCTTCAGGTAGGAATCACCTCCAGGTAGGTAACTAAATTCAAATAAAAACTTGTTAATAACATTTGTAATCACAAAACATTAATCAGTTTTAGCATTACAACTTCTATTTACCTTTTAAATTTGTGACATTTCTTTCACCTGTCTGCAGCAGTCACCTATGTCTATAGGTGCATGGCCTAACAGGGGCTTTCAATCTGCAAACACAAATACATACACACTCTGACTAATAAGAGACCATTTGGTGATCCGGCCGGAACTCAGAGGGTAATGGGAAGTACGACAAAGACGATGTTTAAACAGCTTCCCCTCTGGGACTGTTTTATCTGGTCATGTGTTATTTGATTTGTTTGCTACATAGCCTGTCAGTATGGGAAGCTATGTTGACACTAAAAATAATTCCAACTGCACAATGGTTTATGTGCAGACCGTTTAACCGAAGTTATTCTGCACTGCTTAATTAATATTGACAACAATAAAGCATAAAATTAGTCAGGTCAGTCTTTTTATACGATTTTTTGTTGTCCGTTATTTTATTGTCTTAAAAATGTTCAGACGAGAAATTGTGTACAAACACTACACTCTGCAGACACATAATTTAGCAAGTCTTTTAATATATTTGAAAGTAGCAGAATTCAACAAACACTCATTTAAGAATAAATATTTTTTTTCATTATTACAATGATCAGAAAACATGTAAAAGTACCTGAAATATTAAGAACTCTTTGGCTATGACAGTCTTGAAGACAGTCAGTAAATTTACAAACTAGCCTTGCCTAATATATCCGTTGTCACCTTTCCTTCCTCACCCAAAATGTAGGTGAGATATTTGAGGAGTGTGCACGCCTTTTCCTACTTCATTGTCATTGTCTCAGCTGCAGCTGTGCACGGCTGCTCCGTCCTCGATGCCCCTGGCATACAGACGCACCAGCTGGCCATGAACCCTGAGAGAAGTGAACTCGGTTAAAGACCGTGCTGCTGAGAAATAAGCATCTTCTGCCACTATGTTGTTCTTGTTTCTTTGTTGGTATATGAATGAGATGAGTCGTACATTGAAGGAGAATAATACAGGACAATAAGCAACACGTGGATGGTTGTACTCTCTTACCTGCAGAGGATCTGGGTGGTGGACAGGATCTCTCCGTCACAGTTCCACACTGACACGGCAGGAGCTTTACTGCAGCAGAGACCACACGGGAAAGGGCTCCCCGATTTCTGCTCGTTTGTCGTGTCTTGCCCCGTGTTGCTCTCTGCCAGCTGCTGCTGAGATCCGTTCCTGCTTACAGTCTCCCCATAGCCTCCCTCTTCTTCATCCATCCCACCGCCCAACCCTCCGACCTCTTCGTAGGTTTCCTCCTCTTCGTCGGGGGGAAGAATGAAACGAACTGCCTTCACGCGGTGGACCTCCACAAACGGCAGGTCGAACTAAGAGAGGCGGCAGAAATCGGGTCACGCAGTGTTTCAATTAGCTCAGGTTTTGTTGCAGTGTGTAAGTGCTCCTACCTGGTCCTGTGTGCTTGTGTGCCTGTAAAGGAACTTGAGGAATCCCAGCATGTGAGAGTCCCATACCAGGATGAGGTCGCCTGTTCCGTCGGCCAGGTGAGCAGAGGGGGAGAGGCCCAGAGGACTCTTGGGACATGAGCTGGACATGCAAGTGAGAGACACACACCTGAACCTGCCCTGCACACTCACCCACTCGCCTGTACACACAGAGAAAGAGATGTTACGTTTTTAAAAATCCCTTCTATAAAGGACCATGCTGCTGTTTTGCCATCACAGCAAAGTACATGAAAAAATACATCTCAGAAATCCAAACAAGTGTAGTAAAGTGTGTATGTTTTACTACACTTGTTTGGATTTCTGAGATTTATTTTTCATGTATTTTTGTTAGCATTGCTGTGATTATTTGTTTTCTTTCTCACTTTTTCTATAGTTAACATGTTTTCTGTTGAGCTATGCTGCGCTGGATGGGAAATGGGCTAAAGTTTACAAACGCAGGACTTTCATGTGTGTCTGTGTTTACCCTCTGAGTCGCTTCCCAACTGGCTGAAGTGGGAGCTGCACACGGAGCCCGCATCCGAAGACTGGGGGAAAAACCTGTTTGTGCTGCTGGAGCACACACTGCACCTAAACAGACACGCAAACACACACACAACACTAATCACTTCCACTCTGCTTGAGAGTGAAATAACAAGCACCTTGACCTTGGGACCGATTCAAGGGTCATCATAAACCATTCACTGACAGCAAGCGTCCCCAGACAAAGCAGAGACACTGTACAGCAGGAGACAGAGGCTCACCTTTCATCTAGATCAAGTTCCTCTTGCCACAGTTTCTACCCTCCTTAAGATGCACCCAACACCCGAGCCCCTGCTGCCGGTGGCAACAGTTACAGTGGAGGCAGTGAATTTGAACCATTTCACTAGTGCCTAAATAATAATGATTCTCCTTCCAGGGACACTTTCTCTCCTTTCATTAAAAGGGTTTAAGGTTTACAAGCTTGTGTTTCACTCAACGTAGTTAAGCCACAATCCTATTATAATGGGAACTGAAGTAATGGGCAGTTATATGAAATTCAGTTTAAGTAGTAATAAACGCCTCCACATCACAAATCTGTTATAATCTGGTGTCCACGCTATCATTTTTGTGTTTGTGTATACATCCTTCTTTGTGTCATTTCTCGTCAGTATTTGGTGTTTTACCCGGAGAGGCAGCGTGTTCGATCTCTGGGGCTGGAGAGCAGCGGGTCTGCTGGTAGATACTGAACTATGCCTGCATAGCTTCTGTTGCTCAGGTACACCATTGTGCCTAGACAAAGGAGGGCAAGAAGGTTAGCTGAAAATGCAAATACAAACACTTTTAAAAAACAAACTCAAGCTGGGAATGGCGTTTTGTGATTTAAAAAAAAAAAGAGCTTGTGTGTCACATGATGTCCTTTCATCGTATGTAATTCAGCATACACTCTAATGAATCGTCTGTCCACACCTGAATAGTCATATCGGAGGGGTCCCATCCAGCGGTGTTTTTCACTCTCGGCCAGTACGTCACCGTAGAAGCCATAGCCCAGCAGAGACACGGAGTAGCGCACCAGAGAAGAGGCCTGATGGACTGAACACACATCCAATGGCTGAGAGTCTCCTGCAAGGTATGATGGGACATGAGAAGGGGCAAACGATGGAGCTCAAAGTTGACAAAATTGCTCTGGTATTTTAAGAATTCAACTCTTTTTTTTTAAAGTGAATCATCTTTAACCTCACCAATAATCATGTGCAAAGCTGAAGTAACAGGGTCGATGACTCCCACTGTGGCGTAACACACACAGTCTGTAGAACCTACAACACATACGATAGAAGATTAGTGCGTTAGAGCTCCAACTCCACGAGTTTGGGAATCCTCAATGACGGCGTCATCACCTGCGGGGACGATGCCGATGTGAAGTGGACAAGCCTGTAAGACGACATTGGGATCGCTCTCACAAAGGCCCGCCTCCTGTTGCGTCCGCCCAATCAAACCGTGAAGTATTTCGCTGAACATGCCATCCCCGCCCACGCACACCACACTGTTGTAAACAAACACAGGAGTTTCTGTTGTCAAAGCGGAGAGCTTAGCTGCTATAATGCCCTCATACCGCAGTGTTGACGCCGTTTGTGCTGACGGCTCTTACCCGTCAAAGCCAGTCAGGTCTTTCTTCAGGAGGTGGTCTCTGGCCTGGTTAGCCCGCTCAGTCACTTAAAAAAGAAATGGTGTGCTTACATAAAGAATGCAAATCCCTTTGACTCATTATTTCTTAACTTAAACAGGTCTAAGGTCATCTAGGTGACACAATCTTGTTGTTCCTCACCTATTACATGAGAGCTGATGCCGGCCAGCTCAAACAGAGGGGCGACCAGGGAATGGTAGATCTTCCTTCCTTTCTTCTTCCCTCCAAACGGGTTGATAAACACCAACAGCCTGTTTGGACGCAGCGGACCTGAGAGACACATTTGGACATTAACGGGTGGACGAGAGCCAGCAAAGTCTGGTGGATATGAAAAGATCCATCCATACTGTGAGTTTTGACAGCAGCTCTGAGGTGTTTTGTCCACTGGTCTCTGACCATGCGGCTGGGGCAGCTGAACTGGGTCCGGCCCAGTCTCCATAGTAACCCGTAAGAGCTCCCACTGCTGCTGCGCTTCACGTAGAAAACTGGAGGCAAATGATAGATAAAGAAATAAAAAACACAATATTGTTGCAATGCGAGGGGGTTACAGGCTAACATTTGACTAGGTTAAAAGGCGAGTGTGCCCTGCACTTGTATGCAAATAATTCATGTTGTCAGATAGTTATAAACTCAACGACAAAAGATGTGCAATACTTCACACTGCTATTATCTACTTAAGCATTGAATGTGGCCTTGGTGTAAATGACCTCTCCCAGGTGAACCCACCTGTGAAGTCTTTGTCTGTGTCTTCCACTGACTTCTGGGGCAGGATCTCCACCCGGCCGTCCTCCACTCCAACAACCTCGGCCACGGGGACTGAAGCTTCAGTCACACAAACACACACACAGCATGAACTTCAGTGGTCGCACTTCTTTGCATCCAATGAACAGAATATAGCAGGTGTCAAAGTGAGAGGACGCTCCAATAGGCCTTTTTGTCATTAATGTGAACGACAACTGAATTACATTTAGCTGCTTCAGGTTCATAGTGCATGCAGACTCACTGGCACATTTAAAGAGCGGGGTCATTATCCACATTATGAGTTACGCCTATAAGTAATAATTGGCCTGTTAACGAGCGTTTTGGAGCCCGTGTTTACACTCACTTTCTGTGTAAGAGAAATGAGGTTGATACTCGAAGACATTAATGCAACATCTTTGGGTCAATATTCATAATGCCATCGATTTTCAACATGTCAGAGACAACACAGTGTTAAAATGGAGAAAGGAAGACACTCAAACAGATTTCAGATCAAGCTTTCTGTGTGTGTGTGTGTGTGTGTGTGTGTGTGTGTGTGTGTGTGTGTGTGTGTGTGTGTGTGTGTGTGTGTGTGTGTGTGTGTGTGTGTGTGTGTCACGGTAGGTTGTGTATCATGTTAGTGCTGTTTAACTTGTTCTTCACGTTTTCTGAAAAGCAGCCATCGACTCAATCAAACCCTCCCTTCCTGCAATTGTCCAAGATGACATGTAAGATGTGTAGATTGTTTTGTTCACGCTGTTTTCTTGGCTACTTCTATAGAATTAATATCATGTTTTGCCATCATCATCATCATGTTATGGCAGTTCATTGCAGACAGGCACAGGTTGTTGCTTTAAACTATAATTTTGTTTAGATATTCTATGTAACTCAGACCAGATATTATAGATGTGTTGGAGAGTACAGGGCCACCTACTTGTTTTCCTGTCGCGGTTCTTCTTATCGACCTCGGTCCAGTTGAAGTTCCAGCCCGTCAGCAGCGCGCGGTACCTTTTATTCCCGACCCACACACTCGACTCCAGATCGGTCTCCTCCATCTGGATGGAAAAGGGGCTCTTCGGCCGCGGCGTCGCTCTTTCCTCTCTTCTGGGAGCTTTTATCATCACATCGTTACAGCCGCGACTTTTACATCTCTCAGAGCGACCGGTCGGCAATCTGATCTCGACCCCAGTCAACGACCCACCAGAGTCCTCAGGCTGTCAGACATGTGGACCTTTTCATCTCCGTCTGGATGATAGAGATCACGCTCAGGACATGATTCCTGTGAAACGTTCACGACACTGCCTGGCACTCGGGTGTTATTCTAAAATGCATATTCGTTTCCTCTTCGGTCCCTCCCTGGTGACACCTGCTCGATTTGCATGTTGCACTGCTGATTGGATGTCAACTTTGGGACAGTTGTTGTGAGTGTTTATGGGTTTTTGTGGTTTTGTGACGCAAAATTATGATCGACAAAGGGATTGGATCTGGTCATAGTATTATCTACAGTATCATTATCTAATGAGCCGATCAATAGTTAAGTCATTTGTAAAGTGAGCCTATTTGAAAGTGTGTTTCTAAAAAGAAAATTCAATTTTATAAAAGAAAATGCAAAACTTTTCTCTTTTTTAAACCGCTTTAAAGCAGTTTTCTTGACATACAGGTAACAATGATGTCTTATAAAAGTGTCCACCTGACATGTAAATTGAAAGATTTAGGGACAATAAAAACAACAAAATGAACGAGGAGCAAAATATAAAATAGCAATCTGTTACTCAAAATAAATGGTAGCTAAAACAGTGAATGTTCTAATTGAAAGCTATAAAAGCGATCGCTCATTTATATTAAATTGAGAATGTTTGTCATTTTCATTGATCACATTGCCCGTCCAGGGTTGGGACATTAGTTTATTTTTCGTTATTTTTGGTGTAATGATGCAATGGGAAATGGGCAGAAATAAAGTTAATTATCGCATCTACGGTGCTGAAGATGTGTAGATCTGTTTCTATGTTAAAAGTAGTCACTTGAGAACGAATGTCAAAACTAAATTGGACCAATACAACTGAATGTTTTATTTATACTTTATACTTTCGTCGTGCAAAGTTTTAACAGCGAATTGGTCTACACCCGGTTTGCCTGGTTAGGAATCCAGCCTGGCTTGAATCGCCGGATGCTTCCTGTAGGGTTATAAAGTACGCGACTATTAACCCACTATATAACATCCGGGTTCCTAACAACGCAAATGAATCCTTCAAAATAAAAGTGATTTACTGTCTGTTTTCGCGCCTCAGGCAAGTGTTAGACATTTTACTATGAAGTCCCAGCGCACACTGTGACCGGAAATGTCTGACGTTATTGTGGCACGCTCCTTCCTCCCTTCTCTTGCTTGCTAGTAGGACGACGAAGCTACTAAGCGAAACAAGCTCTTTAAACGCCCGTAGTGTAATTATTATGAATTGATTGATTCCTGTTGTACATTTTATTTCTGTCCAGAGTCCAGATAGCAAGCAAGCTAACAAAATGAACATAAGAAACGCAAGGGTGAGTGTGCTAAAATCCTCTCGACAGCCATGCTGTTCCTACTAACTGCTAGCTAAGCTAGCATCATAGTTATGTTGCACCGTGCTCATTAGCTGTCTAAATGTCGCCCATTAGTCATGCCCCTTTCTGACATCTTGTTTATTCTTCTTCTTTCAGCCGGAGGACCTTATGAACATGCAGCACTGCAACCTGCTGTGTCTTCCAGAAAACTACCAGATGAAATACTATTTCTACCACGGATTGTCATGGCCTCAGGTGATTAACTCTGCAGTTTAGTATACTCTCCTGGTTCCGCTAACACCACTGCTGCTGTCACCTAACGTTAAATCACGACAGTGTGTTTGTACGTTTGACACTCATTGTCTGTTTTTACCGTTCCAGCTCTCCTATATCGCAGAGGACGAAAACGGCAAAATTGTGGGATATGTACTGGCAAAGATGTGAGTGTCTGTGACCATATATATATTTTATATTTTTAATCCGACACCACTTGCACAAAGCAGATGTATAATGTGTTTAAAAAAACATTTGTGGGCTCTAGGGAGGAGGACCCTGATGATGTACCCCATGGACACATCACATCTCTGGTGAGTCTAAACCTGAGCTGCTACACACATCGCCATGTTTGGCTGGCTTCTGTGGGGCAACTAAAACCCTTATCTGTGTCTTCCAGGCTGTGAAGCGCTCTCACAGACGTCTTGGCCTGGCTCAAAAGCTGATGGACCAAGCCAGCCGGGCCATGATAGAAAACTTCAACGCTAAATATGTCTCGCTTCATGTCCGCAAAAGGTACCATGGACCGTTGGCTCGCTGTGGACCTCTGTTTCTCTTTATAATATGTCCAAACAACATATTATTGCATTGTTCCTTGTCTTTAAAATGTGCTCAGGCTCTGATGTGTTTGGTAGAAGCCCTGTTTTCTTACCAATCTTTTCTTCCCACTGCAGCAACCGAGCAGCCTTGCACCTGTACTCAAACACACTCAAATTCCAGTAAGTCTATTTCTGTGCCAACAGTATGTCGGTTTTTAATTGTACTCCTGTGGACTTTGTTACATCTTTTTAACGGCGTTTAGTGTTTGTGCAGTCCCGAAACTGATCCAAAATATTTTCTTTACATTGGTATGATCATCAGAGTATTGTCAAGTTTTGTAAAATGTCTGTTTTTTTTTTTTTTTGTTTTTTTTAAACTAAATTATCTTTTAAAGGGACCCTTTTCAGAGAAGTTGTATTGGCCTCACAACTTCAGTATTGTAGGGGCAAGAGTCTCCCCTCCAACAGCTCCTGACACCTAAAACAAAGTCAATTCAATTCACATTTCAATATTTTATGTCTTGAAAACACTTCAGTTACAGTATAAAATACACCTCCCTGGTTGCTATAACCCCCAAATTCCCATTATAATGATTCAAAGCTATGACCTCAGCATCCTGACATTTAGATATGTAAATGGCCTCATTTATATAGCGCTTTTGTCCAAAGCGCTTTACAGCAATGACTGACATTCACCCATTCACTCACACATTCACACACCGACGGCGGAGTCAACCACGCAGGGCGACAGCCAGCTCGTCAGGAGCAATTGGGGTGAGGTGTCTTGCCCAGGGACACCAGGCACTCAGCTAGGAGGAGCCGGGGATCGAACCGGCAATCTTGCGGTTGCCAGCCAACCCGCTCTACCTCCTGAGCTAAACCTCCCCTTAGATATGTTCTAACAGTAATGTGCATTCCTCCACAGGATTAGTGAGGTAGAGCCTAAATACTATGCAGATGGAGAGGACGCCTACGCCATGAAGAGAGACCTGGCCCACATGGCTGATGAGGTGGCTTTATTCTCTTGGTTTAGCCACTATGGCAACACATGTTGGCGCTACCCTGATTTTCACCTCAGTGGACGTGTGACCACTGAACTCCATGAGCAGATTTTAACAGTGAATGTGTTTTCGTCTATATGCCCCACAGATGAGAAAGCCAGGAGTGCGTGTGTCCGGTCAGGAGGCTCCATCTGGCCAGAGCCCGTCAGGGTCTGGTGATCAAGAGAGAGAGAACGAGAGAGACAGCGGAGGAGAGAGCAAAGAGCTGAGTGAAGTCAGCGAGGCAACGGAAAGCACAGATGTTAAAGATTCTTCTTCTGATTCGCAATGACGCTGCAGTCCTAGACATTTTTAAATTCATCCCTCATTTTCTCTTTTTATCTCAATTTGACGATATCTCTGGCTTAACACACTGTGACGATCTGCGTCAAAGCCTTTCCCACATTTCCATCACTGGCTTTTCTTAAATCTTGCTTTTTCACTGCAGTGATGAACAAAAAGTCTTGGATAATGGCGTGAATCGGGGTGTTACCCAAATGAAACTAAAATGAATAATTGGTCTCAATGTTTTTATTGGATTGCTGTTGTCATTACCAGAAGTGGCCCAAAGTTCTGTGAGATTTAGAGAATTGAAAACAACTTGTGCTTGTCAAGTTGTCTCAATCTGCTCAATTATTTAACAGAATAACTGCAAATAAATCTTTCAAATAATACTTTTCCTATTGCACTTATTTCAGAAAGTCATCATAAAAGCAGCTTAGGTGCTTACAGCCGTGTGCAGACCATTACATTCTGATAAGTCAATAATTAATGTGGAACATGTTTGAGTTGCCCTGAAGGTCAAAGGAATGTATTTAGTTCAAACACCACTTCATTCTAACTTTAGTTCAAACACCACTTCATTCTAACTTCCCCATCAAGTTTTTTACAATAATATCACACGGTAATGTTAAGTAGTATTATTTCCACAGTACAAAATCATGAGGTTTACAAGATCCATAGCAATGGTTCCTATTAAAAAGGCCCCTATAGTGAGTGTGTAGCAGTTGATTGGTTCCAGCATTGCTGCCTCTTAGTGGCGGCATCAAAAAAGACACGGGCAGACAGCATTGCACACATGATCATAAACTGCAACCCACTCAACCCCGTCTCCTCCAACCACAATGAATGTGACCCGCTGATGAATGGGCTAAAAGGCACACACTGCACCAGTTTGTTTTCTAAAAATAAAAACTTATGTCACCATGATAATAATCTGTATAATAGGGGATTTCAGATGAGTGAAAGCATGCTGCAAGACTTTCAAGTTGAAAGACTGCAATGAAGGTGGGACCTCAAAACCAAAACCCTCCTCCAGAGGCTGTGTACGTTATGTAATATAACCTGGTGTTACACGTTTCTGAATTTGTGAAGCTTTAAACTGAAAAGTGATATAATAAAACAATATACTAGGAGTAAAGAATTCCCTCAATCAAACATCGTCACACTGGCCAACCTGTCAGTCATTTCTGAAGCTGCTTCATCATCCGTCTGCTAGAGGAAGGAAACAGGAGCGAGAGAAGTGCATGACAGATAACAGCACGTTATGCACACTGACCTACCAACCAATGTTTGTTTGTCACAAAATGGGAACCGCTGATGTTCACACCTTCATGCTGTTATGACAACCAGTTTTTTTCAGCAAGAGGTGAGATAAGACAACTCTGTCCAAAACAAATCTTCTGCAGTGATCAGATAAATGAATCATGATGTATCAACCGCATTGGTTTTGACGTTTTTAACAGTACAGTCTTCAGGAGGAGTTTTAATTTTCAAATGAACTATATGAACTATAGCAGCTGATTTCACTGAGTAGCCTGTGAATAAGCAGAGCAGGGGGACTAATCAGTGACAGCAGCTGGTGTGTAATTGGACTGAAAACCTGCTGGATTTCAAGAGGCAGCATGAAAGAGTGACTCGAAAAGGTTTTCACTCTTCGTCACACGCTTGCACAATCGCACACTGATGCCTCAAACTGAATGTGTGTGTGTGTGTGTGTGTGTGTGTGTGAGATGAGTGTTGAGAAAGAGAGAGCAGTGAGTGTATGTGAGAGAGGGAGAGAGAGAGAGAGAGAGAGAGAGATGAGTTCCACTCCACCCACATCCATCCGTGTCCAATGTGAGGGGGAGGTGAAACGGTTGAGAGCTTACTGTGCTATTAACTGGCATTATTTAGTTGCCTCAGTCTGGAGAAGAGACTAGTCGAGACAGCTCCCCACCAGGTAGGACTTTTTGTTTTATTTTATACATTAAACTTTTATTGATTTTTTTTTACCTATCTCACCAAAACAAGACGGGTTGCCAGTTTAGTATGCTTCTAATAAATGAGTTTGTATGCTGTTGTGTGCTGTTATGAAGGATCTTCTGATCTGGCCCTCAGGCCACTGATGTCTCTTAGCTCAGGCAGCGTCTATGTGTTGGTACTTGTGAGAACCCAAAGTGAAACAACCAGTAAGACTAGAAAAGCTTCTCTAAGGTTCAAGCTATCCTTCATAAAGTATCCCAGCCGATTGTGACAACGGGAGGTGGTGATTCACTGCTGATCGCGTCGAGGAAGAATGGCACGGGCTAATGGAAAAGGGTGATAGGCTGGAAAACTGAGACACGTTTTGGATTTGCTGTAATGCAGCAGACTGATTTTTAGGAGGTCAGTTGGAAAGGAGTGGAGGGGAGCACAGTTCAGCTGAAGAGAATGCTGATGAGAGGTGTTTGGCCTTTGAAAAAAGGGGAAGTCGAGGGGTAAGAACAGAGAGAGTGTGTGTGTCTGATGGTTGTGCACAAAGAGTTATGATGAAGCAAGAAAACACCAGATTGTTCCCCTTTCTGGTTGTGCACTAAATGCAGTCTCTTAATAAATTATATCTCGTAGACATCTCGACCAAGTTGTTGATTCTCAATTCGTCAAAGGCCTGTCAGATGACCATGTGTTTAAATGACTGTCATGCATTGCAGTGTTAGTGTCATAAAACTTGATTCAAAAATGGCAAGAAGCCAATGATTCTGAAATGAATGTTTTTTTTTTTATACTGCAAAAATAAAAGATACTATTGCTGCATCCGTCAACTTGAGGGGTCATCGGCAGAACCGTCTGTAGTCTTGAGAACAAACATCCCCGCAGAGTTGTACGCCTTTTGGTTCACCCTATTTTTAGGGCAACTGAGATGTTGCTGGTGCTATTTTTACACCTCATGCAATTCTGCAGCGCGACTGCTGCAGCAGGCAGCACATGCCAACTGGTTTTTCTAGTCGCCTGCCATTCAGCAGAGCGTTACGGCGGGTGACCAGTTTGAGGAGATGTGTTACAGTAAGATGAACATGCTCTTTTCACTCTTTCTGTGGCAGGAGGAAGTTAGCATGGTCTGTGGGGGCGGGGGTGGGTGGGTGTGTGTATGTGTGTCGGCAGAAAGGGTGTGAAAGTTTGTGCATGCGTGGGTGCAATAGTGGGACATAGGCCTTTATTTTTTCTTAAAGGCTTTGCCCAGGAAATAACATTAGAATAGCTTGCACTTAAAGTCCACTATGGTTCTGCAACAGGTGTCAAATGAAACAGAGCGTCTTATGTTTCATACGACACGGTGAAATAGTCAAATATTCTTTTCTTTTATCCAGAATTCCACCCAGTTGGAGCGACTATGACCTCCCACGTGAAACTCCGGAAGGAGAGGGTCGGTGTGGTGGACTACGACACACAAATCAAAGGTAAAATAGTGACTTATCTGAAGCATTCTACCAAGATCTCATCCCAACTTAACTGTGATCATGTTGGAAACGCGTCAAATCCATTTCTCACCCACAGCAAGAGTTTCAGAATGAGTCATTGTCTTACTCTTGTCTGTTATTTCCCCCCCTCCCTTTCAGAGGTGCGTTGCCAGCTTGTAGACCAGCTGAAGGTGTTAGACTTGCAACTCGAACAGAAGAGCCAGCAACTGCAGGACCTGACAGACTACCTTCGGCGGCGGGGCGAGATTGAAAGCGAGTACGCCCGCTCCCTTGAAAAACTCACCGACAGGTTCACTTCCAGGATCAAGAGGTAAATCCTTTGCAAATGTGAGGACTCTGTTGTGAAAGCATCCTTGGTTTAATCTTTTCCTTCTTCAAATGTGCTCAGGAAGGAGCCCGGTAGTAACTCGGTAGCCCAGGTCTGGCTGGCTCTGCTCTCCCAGACCCGCCAAGAAAGTAAGGACCACAATGCACTGAGTGAGCGCTGCTGCAACGTCCTCATCCAGCCCCTCACACACTGCCTGGAGTACACACAGCGCCTTGCCAAGAAGGTACTGATATGAGCTCTGGCACCCACCAACACAAACAGTCTTTCAGTCGGTTGCCTCACTGGTTTGCAAGCACTTTCCCCTTTCTGACTCTCACCCCTCTATTGCTGTTGAAAAAGAAAGTGCCATCTCACGCTGTTGTATTTTGTCTGGTTGCAGAGTAAAGACGTGTGTACTCAGCTACAAGATGGATTGCTCAAGGTTACCACAGAGCTGCAGACCGTGAGTGAGAAATCAGCCAAACCTTTTTTCCATTTCCTAAACAAACAAACAAACAAAGGAAAGCATTGCTGTATGTGCGTCTGTGTGCAGGCGTGGCGGTTATACTACCAGTACCACTCCGACTATGTGTATGCAGAGGGGAAGCTGAAGGAGGCAGAGAAACAGGAGGAGAAGCTGAAGCAGAGTGCTTCTAAGAAGCTGGAGAGGTTGATAGAAAAAGTAAACACCCTTCGTGCATACATGTGTTTTATTCATGTCTATTCCACGTCTTTATTTGATTTTTTTTTGCTCCATAGAGACAAGGTAAAGTCCAAGAGGTCTACTTGAAGTGCAGCAAGGCACGAAACGAGTACCTCCTAAACTTGGCTGCATCCAACGCATCCATGAATAAGTACTACCTCAAAGACCTCTCATCTCTCATAGATGTGAGTGAACCATCGGTTTTTGTCTTTTTTCTTTCATTTCTTTTAAAATTCGGGCCTTTATTACCATGCCCAATTATACAGTTTTAAGACATTTGAACAAATTAGACAACTCACTCAAAAGTGTTAAATTTTTAGGGCATATCTTGATCTCAAAGCAATAAATGAAATGTAGTTTTTGCCCCTCAGTGTGCGGATGTAGGGTACCACCTTTCTTTAGGCCGGGTGATGCAGACTTACCTGTCCAGCCGATGGCGAACCCAGAAGAACCTGAGCACGGGGCTGCAGCAGCTCCAAGGCACGGTGTCCGGACTGGACCAGAGACAGGACAGAGACGCCCTCCTGCAGGACCACTATAACACATTCTGCATGCCCCTTCGCTTCCCCTATCAGCCCCATGACGGAGACCAGGTCTGGATTTTGTGTCTGCGTGAATTCATTGGATTGTTTATGCCGGACCTCAACTTTAAACTCTGGCGTGTCTCTCAGGTTTCCGAGGTGTGTGCAGAGGGTGAGATGAGATGCGAGCTGGAGACCAGATTTAAACAGCTACAAACCAGACTGAAATCAGTCACCCAGGAAACGGAGGAGGTAGAGTACAGCGCACAACCCTTAGTGCCTTTTTATAACCTTTTTTTTGTGGGTCTGCATGTGTTGTTATTACTTCACCATGTCTGAGTTTAGCGCACAGTTCATTCATGGCTGTGAATTTTTCTTTCTTTCTTAAATATATTTTATTGAAGTAGATGTGTGATACAATCACTGTCTGTTCACCATAGACCTTCACCATCACAATGATCATTTGTACCAGTCAAAATTCTGACATAAATCAATTGGAATGACCATAATCTGCTGCAGTATTGCCACATCAGAATCCCCGGTTGCTCTCTTTGCCTGCAGGCTAGTAAGAGCATGTCGGTGGCTCAGGCTTCCCTGCTGGAGAGTATTGGAGATGATGACCTGGATCCCAGCAGCGGGTCGTCTCAGGAGGGCAGCACTGAGAACCTGACAGTCAAGCCCAGCGTGGCCCGCCGCAGGGCCAACGTGCAGGAAGTGGAAAACCTCTACTTCACGGTGAGTCCGTTTTTAAGTAATAAACCAGAAGAGCACACTGTTTTGGGGAGGTTGTAATGATATGTAGCTGGTGGATATGCAATGCACATGTGGTTTGGGTTTTGGTTGACGACGATGACGAGAACCATAGTGAAAGATGGTGACGGCATGATAATGACTTTAAATCCTATCCGATTTGTTTTTACAGAGGGTAAAGGAGCACCTCGTTGGCAGCTCACTGGTATCTAAACTGCAAGCCAAACATGACCAACTGAAAGTGGCTGTGGAAAAAGGTCTCACTTCTGCATTCTACACAAAACAAAGCCAAAAAGCTAACTGCTTAACGATAAGTGTCATATGAATACACTGAGTACATTGTGGGGTAATACACAAAATTGTTGTTCCTTTTTTTTATTTCTAAATGGAAAGTATTACATTTCTATTCATTCTTATGCATTCCTCATTTCTTCTCACTGGTTGGTTCCTTCTGCTTTCTTTCCCTCCAGCAGAAGCATCAAATGAACATCAGCCGAGGTACCGATGAGAATATTTTTGGAGCTCTTATAGAGTCATTGTATTCCTGTTCTACATCATTATTTTATCTGTCCCTGCAGATACAATGGGAAGTCGATGCGTGTCAGGAAGAATCATTCAAGTGCCAATTTGATGCACAACCACAAACTGTTCAGTGAAGACATGTTGTCCTTCATACAGGTAGTCTTGTTATGATTCCGCTTTGTCAGCTTCTCTCTCTCTCTCAACCTATTTACTTTTCCTGCACATCAGACTTGAAATCTCTAAATCTCTTCCATTCAGGCGTCGGGACAAAAGATTCCAATTGTCGTGGAAAGTTGCGTTTGCTTCATCAACCTCAATGGTGAGTATTTGAGACTGAAGGAATGGTGAAACAGCGGCTACACCTTTTGCAGCTCTGATGCAACAAAAAAAAAATAGACTTAAGGCATGACAAAACAAGCAAGAATCTGCTATAGCCGTGAACACATACTGTATGTGCATGCATGAACACATTTATGCGTTCCTTTCAGCCTCCTAGGAAGAAAATTGTAGCCTCCAAAGGGTGGACATTTTTTTTTCTTGTAAGATGTTTTAGAGATGTTAAATATTGAATGGGGTCAAATTGACCCCAAGAATAACAGGAGGGTTAATTAAGTATTTCCTACATATCTAAATGTATTTTGCATTCGATGTAAAATGTCTTTAGAACACTGATCTGTCTGTCCATCAGGTCTCCACCATGAGGGGATATTTAGAGTGCCGGGGTCTGTGATGGAGGTCAACAACCTGAGGGATGCATTTGAGCGAGGTAGGCCTGTGTGCTTTTGTGTGTGTTGGCATGACGCACACGTGTATTTTATAGTGTCTCCTCTCACTGTGGAGCATTAATAATGTGAGGCAGTGTGCTGTGGGCTTCTGCTGCAGGAGAAGACCCCCTGGCTGAGCGGCGATATGACATGGACTCCGTCGCCGGAGTGCTGAAGCTCTACTTTAGAGGTCTGAAGAATCCCCTCTTCCCCGTGGACAGCATCAGCCAACTCCTGGAGCATGCCCGTGAGTTTGTAGGTGTGTGTGATGGCTGACGGCACACGACGGGAGATAACTGTTTAACTCGTCATCTTTTTTCTCAGAAATAAAGAATGAGGCAGAGAGAGCAGCTCAGCTCAAAATGGTCATTTCTTCCTACCCTGAGCCCGCCATTGTCGTCATGAGATACCTCTTTGCATTCCTTCATCAGTGAGTATTGCAGCCCGTCAACGTTCAGGATATGATAGATCTACAAAAAGATCTGCATCACACAATGACATTCTTTCTAGGGAGAACAGGAATATTTTACCTGTTAGCTGATGTCTCATTAGACCTGACAGATGTGTGATCAGGATCAGGTTTTTTCCACATTATATATTTATTAGAGCAGCACAGTTTTACAAAAGACAACGGGGAAAAACTTGTATTATAAATTTATATAAAGGGGAAGCAAACATATTATATATATATTATAGCTTCCACTGCGTTCCACTCGACTTTGATTTTCAACCTCCTTCATTGTATGATATGATTTGAATTGGTGTTTTTTGCTCCCTGCAGTGTGTCTCAGTACAGTGACGAGAACATGATGCAGCCTTACAACCTAGCAGTGTGTTTTGGCCCGAGTCTGGTAAGAGGGCCTCATGACGATGACGTCGTCACCCTCCAGCCTCAGATCAACGCCCTGGTGAAGATCATCCTCCTCCAGCATGAAAGCATCTTCCCCAGCCAGAGTGAAGTACAAGGACCGGTGTATGAGAAATGCATGACATTGGAAGAGGTCGACTGGTGAGAGAAAAAGATGTTCATACACACAACATGGATACAATGTGCGGTGGTTTAATTATCTGAGGGTCTTCTTCTCTTTGCAGTGAGCCTATCATTGAAGAAGGAGATGTAGATGCAGAGTACATCGAGAGCAAAGATGGTACGTTTTATGTGCTTATCTTAATTCATCACGTCATGAGGCTGTGCTGGTGGCTCTGTAGGACATCACATGAACACATTTTATTCTATTCAGAGTTTGGAGCAGGATCCTCGGCTGACAACAGCAGCAGCTCGTCTGCAGCAGCACACAGAAAAGCGGAGCGTCCTAGAGCCAACAGCAGCGGTGCAATCGACCAAAGTAGGCTGGCAGCTGGACCACTTGGCGGCGCTGTGGCTTCAAGTGGAAAGCTAATGCTCCAGATTCCCATTGGGCCACAGCGCAGGCCGCAGCGAGGCCCCTCTCCTGGCTATGGATGCAGAGAGTGAGTATCTGGGTGTTTCAGTACAACTGAATTGTTGTGTCTGAGTGAGAAACTATTCACAGTTTTCTATTCTTCTGCATACAGATTGCGCTCATCACACTCATCTTCCGAGGATATTGTCGTTAAACTAGACAAGGTCTGTCTTGTTTCTCATTTCCAACATTTTATTCATGGGTTTGTAAGTTGTATGTTTTGGCTTTAATTACTATTTCCTTTGCTTTTTATAAATGGAAAGTTTACAGGTTTGTATTTTTTTTTTTTACAACAATCAGTCAAGTCTAATGTTGTAAATTTAAAAAGCTGCTAAAAAATATTTTGGTCCAGATGTTTGGCAGCACTTTTCCAGAGGGTATGTGGTTGAATTTTTTGAGGTTTTCCTGCTGGACTAAAGGGTTAAAAAGACAAATCAATCAAACACCAAAACGGCCAAATATTGTTCACGACCTGTAACCCTAAAGTAGTCTAACGGATCTATAGAGCATTAGTCATTTATTTAATCGTATTCACATGAAGTCGTTTTAACTTCAAACTCTTTTGACATCGTGTCTTATTAGAAAGCAGAATCAAATGACTAAAAATGGAATGCCAATAGTAGATATGTTATGGCTTTTCTTATTTTATGTTTATGCCAAACATAATCAGAAGCTCGTTAGCTGAGAACAAAGATGGTTTTGTCTTTTCCCTCTCTCATCACCATTGTTTATTTCATCTCACAGGAGGTCTGTCGCCAGATGGACTCTGTCTTCATGGAGCTTCTCTCGCGTCGAGCACTGCAGGAGCCCTCCTCTTCCTCCACCACCTCCTCCCCATCTGCCCAGGCCGGCCAAAGGAAAGGGAAGCGTGATGGATGCAGGGGGAGAGGAGTAGGGCTCTTCAGAGCAGCAGATCCACTGGACTGAGCGGACTGGCATGGAGGAGCGTCTCTATTTCTTGAAAACTGAGATCATGGAAGTCACTTCACTGCGGCCGTTGAGATGTGCTTGAGCTTCTTTCCACAGGGTGACTCCTCATTCCTGTTTTGTACAGCAGAACCTGCTGTGACTTACTGTACAATGTGAAAACTGTGGATTACTTGAAATGCACAGAGGAGTTTGTATACTGCTGAATGTGGTTATGCAACTTATAACTTTTTATTTGTGTTGACATTCAACTGTTTCAGTCACATCTTCCCAGTGATTTTTTTTTTCTTATTTCTTTTTAGTCGGCACATGCATATCTATATAAAACGCGTACAATCTTCAAACGTGTTTACCAACATGGGATGGGCTCACATCTTTTTACAAAACTGTAGCTGTAAGGTATTTGTATATATTAATTATTTGTAACTTGATTCACACTTTATGATTTGTCTGTAGGCTACATGCCAAATAAATATTTTGTTTATTCTGAGTGGGATTTTCTTTTTTTCTTCAACATAAATAAGAATAATGAAAAATGTGGGATGTATTTTTATTTTATTTTACTTTAAGCCCTAATTGTTTAAGCAGATTTCTTGATCATTAGTTTCATTTTTATGAATAGTGAAATAAGCTGAGGGCATTTTGGCTTTATTATTTGGCTATAACAGATTTATAAAATGAGTCAAATATGGCTGAATGGGGGAAAAAAATATAATCAAGCTGTTTCGGCAACAGACCTTTTTTCACAACGGACATTTTGGCTTCCATAGCGGATGTAACTAAATAAAATTTGTGACTGCTCTGTTCTATTTAAGTCTATCAATAACCCTTCAAAATAGGCCATTTCCAATTGCTTGGAAATGGAGAACCATTGGTTATTCGTGCTGCCGTGACAACAAGTCTATTGACATGGTTGATTGTTTTGACAGCTTTGTTTTCCTAAACACACATTTGCTTTTTTAATAGAGAAAGAGAACCTCTGCCAGTCACTCTGCATTTACATATGAAGAAATATTCCGGTTTTTACAGGATTTATGTGACACGATTGCATCAAAGTGTTCTCATTTATTACATTTCTTTGTGTTACATTTTTTAACAAACTATACTTAAAAAAAAGTGTCTACATTAGTAAATGAAGCCAACTTCTTATTCCATGACTGAATAAATACCAGTAATGTAAAGTAAGAATGTCTTGGTGTGTGACAACAGCTCCGAAAAAAATATGTTTAACTGTTTCTGAATATTTACCACAGTAAGAGTAGCTCGTGTTTGATGTATTATTTTAGATAAATCAAACGGCTATATTCTTTTGGTTTGACAAACTTGGATGACGTGTCGACAGTAGTAATTTCCCAGACTGCTCTGCGGCGCAACACGTACACGTCATTGCAGCGCAGGCGCAGAGGTGTCGTCGCGCTGAGCTGAGGTGGATTTCTTCCTTTTGGTCAGTGTCAAAGGAAGAGAACAGTTCAGCAGCAGGACCTCGAGAACAACACAAAGCCTCCCTGACAAGCTTTCGGACGGGACAATGATTCGGATATCCGCCTTCCTCGCCCTGCTGGTGGTCGCCTGCTCGGGTAAGTGAACAGAGGGCCGGTGGGAGAGATATGCCGGGGTTTGTCAACCTGTAATGCTAGCTAACGTTAGCTACTAGCGAGTCTAACGCCTACTGGGATACACGTCTTGGGGAAACGTCTGGGAGTTGTTAACGCCGTGGGGATGTTTCAGTATGTATCTAACCTCCTCTTTTCTCTCTGTGGTGACAGGAGAGAGCTGCACAGACCCAGCCATCACCCCGTCGGCCTACACCACCAATGACGCCGTCATCTCCTCTGAGTCTGTCTTCATCGTTGAACTCAGCCTGGCCTGTGCCAACGGAGCGCAGGTAAGAGTCCACCTCCAACACGTTACACACCCAGTGTGCTGTTATATATATATATATATACACTCATGTTATCCAGCGATGGACTCTGATGATGTCTGTCCTCCACAGAGTGTGACTCTGTATGCTGATGTCAATGGAAGACAGTTCCCTGTGACCAGAGGCCAGGATGTTGGCAAGTACCAGGTATGATCATGGTCCCGTATTCATATGTAATGCTGTATCTGATTTGGTAGTGTTTCATATACTCACGATGAATTAGGTATGTCTAATAATCTAATAATAAAAAACACTTCTCACCCTTTTACTAAAGAAACACTCAAAGTAATTCCTGTCTGACCAGTTGTTTAGTCTATTGTTGTCTCACTTCTGGTAAACAATCACTTAAAGAGCTGATCAAAGACTAATCTGTCAATGTGTGACTTCTTCCCTCAGGTTTCCTGGAGTCTTCCTCACAAACAGGCCAGCTCTGGAACATATCAGGTCAAATTCTTCGACGAGGAGTCCTACAGTGCCCTGCGCAAGGTCAGCGTGTGAATGTTATTTTTGATAAGCTCATAGTTAACTGCCAGTTAGCTCCATTGTAATTACAACGGTCTGCCTTTTTAAGACCGTTTTAAATGGTGTTTAATTGGAATTATAACTGCCAAAACTTTGTTACAGGCCCAGAGAAACAATGAAGATGTAAATGCCATCCAGCCTCTCTTTTCCGTCAACATTGACCACAGGGTGAGTCTCTTATCCACCCTCAGTTTGCACATATGTATGCAACATTATAGTGTTAGGAATTTGCAGCCATCAACTTGACTGTTTTTGTTCAGTCTTATAGCTCTCATAAGCAGGGAACTGCAACAACAACAAAAAACTCTTAAAAAGCCACTATACACTACCTACTCGGTAGCAAACGGATAGCGTAAGGGATTAGCTGGTTAATGTAGTTTTGCATTTAGCAGATATTTCCCCCAGGATGTAGAGGTGACCAAACACAGAACTAAAAGAGTGAAAGTTAGACATCACATCGCCTTCAAAGCTGATGTCTGTGCTGTTTACAGCATTTTTTTCTGCACCCTCCAAGAAACCAAAATCAGTTAGTGCAGCCAGGTTCAAGTGAGTGTATAATTCATCAAAGAGTTTTAAGAAAACATTAAGCATGGAATGGCTTTAAGTCATCATTTGATCAAACGCAGTCCATTAGAACAGTTTTGTTGTTTAATTTAAGATTTATATCTACGGCACACCTTTAACACCTTTAAGTCACAGAGAGGAGCCTGAATATTTGTGTTGTTCTGATAACTGTAGAATACTTTTAACATAGAATCTAATATGATGCTGGCATACATTCTGTTTATTTTACTGATGAGAGGGGGAAAATATGACTATTAACTCCACTTGTAAGTATATTGTTTAACTGAAAAGACATAAATCTACAGATTCTGCTTTCATATGCAGGATCTGTAGGCAACGGGACAAGATTGTGATATCAGAATTGTTCTGGTATCTGTTTATATTCTAAGTTTAGCTTGTTATTGTTTTGAAATTAGCTTGTAAACTGGCTACTTGTGAAACAATCCAGTTGTATACTTCATCTCTCAACTACAACTCCAGTCTGGCATCTCAGTTTGCACAACTGAATGTAAACAACGAGCAGCGCACGAAAAAGGAAGTCTTGGCCCGGATATGCACTGGCTAAAGCGGAAACCCCAAAATATAACCCCTGGTCCCCAGAGGATTTTCGTCCTGATCAGGCGGATGAGAGGAAACGAAAATAATTAGAGAGTCTGTTAACTTGAACCGAAATGCATTTATTTAGTCTCATTTGTATTAAAGTATTAGTATTTGAAGTGTAGATATTTTCTAAACATGTCTCTTTGAAATGGCAGATTTACCTTTTCCTACCTATTTATAGATCAGGCCGTGAATTGGGACGAGATGGTTTGTCATTTTGGGGAAAGCCTTGAGAGTATGTGGAAGCAGGTGTAACTGGAGTGTATAATAGTTCATCGTTTGTGTACTTCTCTGCCTCAGAACTTTAAAAAAACATATTTTTTTCTCTACAGGGTGCGTGGAACGGTCCATGGGTGTCTACTGAGGTGGTGGCTGCCCTTGTCGGTATCCTGTTCTACTACATGGCGTTCAGTGCTAAGAGCACAATCCAAGCATAAACAATTCACAATCACTGGATTGTTAAAGACTGAATTCTGGTGGATCTCGACCAACGATCCATCATCCAGTGCTGTGGCAAGCCAACAGGGTTTTGCCACTTGATCTGCTTTGGGACGAGGAGCAAGAGCAGCAGTCTTTTTTTTCTTCTTCTTTTTTTTTTTTTTAACTCAGACTGTGTCTGTCTGCCATCAGTCTTATCAATTTTTCAGGTGAATTTCTTTGTCTAAGTCAATAAAGAATGGAATATTGTAATTTTTTTTGATAAAACCAAACAATAAACTTTGATAACACAAACAAACAAAACAAATATAATGTACTGTATTCAGTGCTGTGTAAAAGAAAAGATATCAGATGATCCTTTGTCCTTCTGTGTGGATGCACTGGCAGGAGTGGGACTTGTACAGATGTGCTGAACACCAACACAGCAGTCAAATGCATATGAAATGTCAATGCTGTGGCTGCACCGGCTGGCCTGGACCGGTCCTGTGTATCTGTCTCTTCCAATTAATTGATTAAATGGCTTGTTTTTCTTCCAGTCCGTGTGTTGCGTCATGTAGTAGTTCAGTGACAGACCGCCTCTTCTATAAATTCCTTTTTCTCAAAAACAGATGGGGACATTTATTGTCTCTTGTTCCATAGCAACATATGTCAACTCGGATGGGTTTTTTTTTTTTTTTCGTTGCAAAAGGGAACATTTGTGAAGCCTGGATGATTCAACAATCCCTGACCTCATTTAGATCAAATAACTCCAATCTAAGACATCACATTTTAAACTCTCCTTATGTACTAATGTAATCGGATTGATCGTAGTCAACAGAACCATGAACAATAATCCCGTTTCTGTAAAGTGTTCAGCTTGCAGGTTGTGATGTCAGAGGACGTCGGAGCCGGATGACTGTCCAGTCATTCCTAGATTGTCAGGGCGAGGTGCGTGTTGCAGCGCACCAGCAGCCGATGACGGGCTGTTACCTTTCCGACGTGCTGGGGTGCAGTGCCACCGGCTGAACACACGGTGGCAGCTCTGAGCTGCGTTTTCAAGCCTGGGTTTGGCTCCCGAGTGAAGCACCGCTGTTACCTCATGGACGGATTACACGTGAGTTTTACTGGTTCATTACCAGCTGTCGCCTAATGCATGGCAATACATATCATAATGCACTTTGAGCCCCTGTTCTGTCTCATATAGGTGATCTAGTTTGATGCAGAGATTTAAACGTGTCTATTTCTGTAGTTGGCCCCGATCAGCGTTTGAACACATTGTACAGCACATGCAGTGCTGTCCTCACTGACTCCCACGAGACCAACGCAAACTTTGTATACGGGTAATGTGAGCATAAACACAGAGAGCACATGAGTAGTTTCTCACATGTCTGCTTTCCTGTAGCTTTGTCAGCACAAAACGTGATGTAAGCACAGCCAGGCGTCTAAGGTGACGGGACACAATGGAGACATCACAATGTGGCTGATGAAGATGTGAGCTGGAGTGGATCCAAGGCACCACGTCACAGAGTCACCTATTAGGCTGTGGGAAGAGAGGTTATGGCCAGATAGAGGGATAGAAACGGAATGAACCAACAAACAGTCAAAAGGACACCAACCCACGCATCAGGGCACATTGTGGATGTAGATTAGAAGATTCTTGATGTTGTTGAATTTATATTAAAAAAAAGAGATCTCGTGCTTATTTATCTATGTCAGATTCTGATGAACAAGCTCACGTAAGCAAACAAATCTAAATCAGATGAGGTCTATATAATTAAACAACACGTGGTTTTAATCTTGATCCGCCAGCCGCAAAGCATCTTGTGATGTTGTTTTTTTAAAGGGTTTCTCTGCACATGTGCTTATTATTATTCTATCATAATTACACAAGACAAAACAGCGGGTGTTGGAAGAATCTGGGAATGTGTGTGAGTGCTGTGAGGCGGAGAAAAGCCGCTTTGACAGAGGTGTGTAAAACATCAGCTCTGGGAGGCAGACACTGATGGGCTTAGTGAGATTCAGCAATGTGGAAACTGGCGTCGCACAAATGATCCTCACAGGAAGTCACACTTTCTGCCTCTGCCGTCAGCGCCACTTCTACATGCTCGTTCAATGTTTTTTTGGAAAGCAGAGCAATGTCAACACATTGAGGCCTAACTTAATAATCAGAAAACACGCTTTTCTTTTCACGCTGGCTTCCCCTTTGCCTACGCTCCAATAACAGTTATTACAGTGTGTGTACAGTGCAGCTGCTTCAACTACAGCTGTGGTTGAACCTGCTTTTGTGCTTTCCTCCGTGTTATCTCCCTCTCTCCTGTCCTGTTTGGGCATCCTCTAATCCGCTTTGCCTGATGATGCATTTGCAAGTCAAGAAGCTGCCATATATGGGGAAATGCCATATTCTCTCTTTCCCTTTGTCCTTCAGACATCCTCTCCACGTTTAACACTACAAGGTCAAGCACTGTAATATTGTTTTGTTTTTTGTATAAATCTAAATTTATGGTCACAGTTTATAGCTGGCTGGTTGACATGAAATACGGCAAGACACATCACAACAAACTGTTTCTTTCCTCGTAAATCCTGTGAAAGCATTTTGAATGAGCTCCCATAAAATTGATTTTATCAGACGCCCCACATGCCTGTTTTCACTGTGAAGACAAAGATGACAGGGTCTTTGTGGAGGTGTAAACGCAACCACGCTTTAAGTAATGAAAACAAGGTGGGCGAAAGTGATAAAAGCTAACCTTGATTCCCCCGGCTCTCAGGGGAAGAACCCATTTTACTAGATAAATACTTTGTCTTCTCTAAAGTATGAGGCAAGACTTTCAGTCCAATCATAGCTGCGGCCAATAAAAACAAAAGTGTGGCTATATTTGGCAAAACCATGAAAACAGCTGCAGTGGAGCTGCTGTAGTAAATACAGGCCTACCTGGATGCAGATTCCTTTGTGTGAGAAAAATCTAAAGTTACATTTCCCAGCTGCTTTGACTGAGAGAAAAAAAAGTTGAAAGAGAGAAAAGTGAAACAAAGAAACAATTATTTTTGTTTTGAGAAAGAATGATAAATTGCCTGCCCGACTTTATTTTCTTCCTCGCTCATCTGTTTATAAAATATGATGCTCCGCTGCTCTCCGCTAACACAGACACAGGAGTTGGTTGTGTAAGTTGGTTGGGGCCTCCCGGTGTCTTGGAATGAGCTCAGTAGCAGCCTCGCCAGTCATCAGGTCTGTGGAGGGGTCTTGAGTTAAGCAATGCAGACACATTGCTCAGTGAAGTAAAAGCTTCTGGCTCCGGGTCTGATTTATTTCAACTTTGGTCAAGGCTGGGGGGCTCCGTCACTCTTCAGAGTCGCTGGATTCGCTCCTTGACCGGCTCTAAATTGAAAATCCGATGCGGGACATTTACTTATTTTCCTGCCCTTGTGACAGCCACACAGAGGAGTCATTTATTTGCTTTATACCCCCGTCGCAGCCACGGATCTGGCAGGAAGCTCTGCCCCCACTGTAATGAAGAGGTGACCTTGAGTTTAGACATCAACCTTGCTTCCGCTCGGAAACCATAAGCATCAAGACATTCGGCATAAACACACACCGTAGGATCACGAAAACACAGTAGCCTACCCCACACACCATTTATCATGGGCTCTGACAAGGGGTATGACGGTGGTTGGATGATAATAGCTGCTGTCCTCTGTCCTCAGGAAACAAGAAAGACTTACCAGTAAATTCTGTGCAATGATGAGTCTAAATTTAGTGCTTGTGCCAGCAAACCCTCTATCTATTGGAGAACATTCATTATTTAGCTGTTGTAATGCTCACTAATGGTTGTGCGGTATAATGCACAACCAAAGTATGTCCGGGCCTCTCCCATCAATACGAAAGGGCTGGATGGATCTGAAACCTGGCCCTTTCAGAATAAAATAATCACCCTCCGACCTCTCAACTTCCTGGCCTCCAGCAGAAAATACATCAACACCCCGAGAGTTTGGGACAAGTTCATCTATTTCCTGATATAACAAAGTGAGACATGGGACGTGGTCGCCGTAGCCCTTTTGTCTTGGCAGAAAATCAAAGTGCTTGTGTCTGGGGGAAGAAAAAGAAACGCACAGCAACGTGCTGAACGCTCTGGCCGCACAGAGGAAAAGGTGAGGCTTCTCCTTCGACCCTGGCGAGGCCCCCTGGGACTCCTTAAAAGCATCCAAGCATTGTCCTGCTGAATAGCATAACACTGCCCTGTCATGAAAAAAAGGGATGATTTAAAAAAATAAATCACTATTGTACTGCACTGTAATCAGAAATAATCAGTTCGACAGCAAGCTGTGAATTCTAAGCTTATTTTATACACACAGAAAGTCACGTATACATACATATATTCATATAAAAAAAATGTCATAACTATTTTTAAGTCTTGTCATGCAGTTGAGGGGCATAATACATTACTCTTCATATGTTCTCTTAATATAAAAACTGTACACGGACATAAGGCAGTACCAGGGGGGAAATACAAATACA
The DNA here is from genome assembly GCF_963514095.1 of Eutrigla gurnardus. NCBI lineage: Eukaryota > Metazoa > Chordata > Actinopteri > Perciformes > Triglidae > Eutrigla > Eutrigla gurnardus. The sequence continues at coordinate 13,661,592 of NC_139922.1, read as the reverse complement.
CATACATATACACACAACACAAGAATAAATAAAAAGAGAGAGGAACACGTGGCTCGTGGTGTAACACAACCAGGGATTCCTGCTTCGGAGCGCTATCTTATAACATCGCTGACAATCATTCCGAGCCAGCGAGGAAGGCTCCTCTGAAAACGTCTACTGACATTACAGGCACTTGAAAGGACTGGAAGTATTTTCACAATGTGAAGCTTTTTCTTAAACTGCCGCGCCCTCGACATGACATGCAGTAGTTCCTACTACGTCTCGTCTGTTGAAGCGTTGCAATTATAACCTCTTAAGACCTGAATGGGTTCTTCACCGGAGCTTTAAACAGTCTTTGGTGTGTGATGTCCCCTCGTCGTCTACACATATCCCACAAATACACTTTACATTCGTTTTTTTTTTTTTTAAATCTTACACACATATAATAATATGTAATGTGCCTTACATTTTCAATAAATAGATTTTTACATCGTTAATCGCTGTGAATGGAATGTTTGTTTCCTTCTCCTACTTGGTGTTCGTGTTTCCTACATGATGATGATTGTGACAGGAAGCTAATTTCATGTACCACAGCGGTGGACGAAATACAATCGCATAATTGTGTCCCGGGTGGTTGAGGAAACCTGGATTGCTCATTTGTATTCTTTCGTTCTCCCGGCACTTCTGTTCTTTGTGAGTGTGTGTGTGTTTCTGTCTGCACTAATCCATCTTATTCCAGTTCCTTGTGGGGCGGCGTCTTGACTCGACTGCACCCTCCTCGTGAATGGATCGCCATCCTTCTCGCTAACGACTCACTCGTCTTTCTGGGAACCAGATTCCTCCTGTGCAAATATGAAAATCAGCCTGGAGCATCCGCCTCTAATCCACCTTCTATGACTCAACGAAATGTGTTCACGTTATTAGATTTCTACTTCTCAGGACTTCTCCTGCAGCTGTAACATCCATGTCATACCCTGTCTGTTCTCAGTCCGACAGCAGTCTCGCCCTCTCTCAGTATGTCTCTCTCTCTCTCCCCCTCAGCCTGCTGCTTTGTTTTCTCTACACCGAGAGCTCTGTCTGCTGCTTTGTACATTAGGCGTGCCGTAACGCCGTTAATGCACTGATCCACCCCTTGCATTCCTAGTGCTCTGCTGTTTTTGAGCAGGGGGAAGAGTTTCTCTCGTATGAATCGATGCACAGGGTCCAACCCAACCGCTGCGGAGCTGAAAATCTCTCTACTTTCAAGGCCGTTTTGCATTGCAGATGCTGACACTGACAGCTGCATATTCCACAGTGCCATAAAAACCACATGGCGCTGACATCCTCAGTGGCACCATTACTCTCTGGTGAGGTGCAGAGGACTGGTGATTACACGTAGAGGACTTGTTGACAGTACGGCTTTCCTTTTGTTGTCGATAACATCAGAGGTCAACATGCTTCTCAGGATGTGACACCAGAGTTGGCGGTGGGCCGAGTTCTGTGCAACAGTACGCCCCTGCGTCGGGCCTGTGTGCACCCGCCCATGCCTTCCCAAAACGTGTCTCCGTGTGTGTTTCTGTCCCGTCAGGGGTGTCAGTACAGGCTGTCCTTGGTGGAGGTGTGCGTGGTGGTGGAATCATCGGGCAGGGAGCCCCGGCGGCTGGTTCGTGAGCGACACTGCAGCAGGTTCTGCAGCTCCGTGGACACGCTGCTGGAGAACGCCGTGTAGATCCACGGGTTGGTGCATGAGTTCAGACTGGCCAGCAGCATCAGGATGGTGAAGGCCACGCCTGCTGGGGACACACACACACACACACACACACACACACACACACACACACACACACACACACACACACACACACACACACACACACACACACACACGAATGAGATAAGACAAGTGAGTATCTAATTGCATAGACAAGTACATAAACAAGCATTTGATTCAAATTGTAATTGTATTGAATTGTGGTGGTGGTGAACAGTGGTGGAACAGTGGTGGAACGAACTCCCGACCAATGTCAGGACAGCAGAGTCATTTGCCATCTTCCGAAAAAGGCTCAAGACTCACCTGTTCAGACTTCACCTCGACTCTACATAGCATGACCCACTAACACCCTCCCTCGACACCCCCCCCCCCCCCCCCCCCCCCCCGCAAAAAAAAAAAAAAAAAAAAAACTCGGATCGTAGCACTGTTACTCTTGAAGTACTACTTTACTCAGATGAGGACCTAACACTTGTTCTATTTTTTAGCTCTTACTGCATCGGCAATGATACGTCGTGGTTTCTTTGTTTCCTTCTTTTGACAAATGTACTTATTGTAAGTCGCTTTGGACAAAAGCGTCTGCTAAATGACCTAAATGTAAATGTAAATGTAAATTGAATGTCCAACTGGGGACAGGTGATCACAGTGTACATCACATTGTTCTCTTATGAAACAAACAGAAATATAGAAATAGAAAATGTCCCAGAGGGACAAAATCCTGCATACTTTTAACTAGTCATAATACTATATTACTTTACGTAATAACTAAAATATGCTTATTTCAATACAGCCAATTAAGGACAAAAGATGGGGGGAAAAAACGATTTTTGAATAATAATAATCAGCTGTGTGTGTTTTTGTGTGTGGTGGGGAGGGGGGGGGGGGGGCTGCCTGCCAGTAAAGACTCATTCATGTGTATGCACACTTGTTTTTTTGTTTTTGCATGTGAGGTACTTTGCATATGCAAGTGGGCTTCTCTGTGTGTGTGTGTGTGTGTGTGTGTGTGTGTGTGTGTGTGTGTGTGTGTGTGTGTGTGTGTGCGTGCGTGTTTGTGCCTGCACCCTTGCGTGTCTTGCTCCATGTTGAGGTTTTCGACTATGCATGCAAGTTGCTGCCATGATCGTGGTTGATGGAATGTCAACATCAAGCCATGTTGCAAAATCAGCAGGGGATATAAACATGTTATTTACTGGCCTCTTTGTCTTTACCTTCAGATCAGAGGTCACACACCCAGCCCATACTATAAGCCACACATCTACGGCTGCACTCGCCTGACTTGCTTCATCACTGGCTGCCAGTAAGGACATGAACAGATGCTGTTTTTGTGTGCTAAAATGTACAGTGGCCACAGATGTCATCCAGGATTTTCTGCTCGTGGGTCAAAACAAACATTGTTTTCGACCTTGTCATTCACTCACTGTTACCACATGTGAACTGGAGCTGTCCTTGGAAGAATGAGTGAGTATTTACACCCACTAACATGGACGACGGCATTGATCAGTGGTTGTTGGTATAAACCAGATCCAATCGTTTGGCTTTTGATTTTGGCTGCTTATAGTGGAAAGTAGATAGGGATTGCACACTGAGGGTAATTACACGGATAAACTGGGCTAAGGATCATCAATCCATCTGAGAAAAACAACTTAAGTGATTCTCTGGCATTGGTTTTAATCCAGGTGTCTATTTTTATAGCTTTCTGGCGGTGAATCGCACACATCGGTGAACCTGAACTCTATGAACTCAGGCTGGTATCGTGGAGAAGCATTACCCATAAAGCAGGTGTGTGACTGACCTTGGTCTGGAGGGCTGGGGTCCCAGGCCGCCCAAAGCTGGACAATGAAGAAAGGCGACCAGCAGATAGTGTAGACCAGCACAATGACCAGGGTCATCCTCACTGTCTTGGACATTGCTTTGGTGATGCTTGGAGGCGGAGTGGCTGGGGGGGGAGGACGGGCATAGTCAAGGGAGCAGCGGGGTGAGCCAGAGGTCACCTCGTAGGACGTGTAGGAGTCCTGGCAATCTGAGCCAGTCAGGGTTTGCTGCTGCGTTGGCAATGCTGCCGGAGTCACATGCTCACCATGGCAACTGCTATACTGGACAGCGGATGGTACATAGTCGTAACACTCTCCCGCTTGATTGTTATGAGGGTTGTTATTCACACCCTTTAAGAGCGTTCCTCTCCTGGCGTCCCCGCCCCCTCCACCGGACGCCAGTCTCCCCCTATCCCTCTCCCTGGCCCGCTCATCCTCCTTCTTAAAGCTGTGGAAGCGGAAGAAGATTTCATTCTTCTTTATCTCCGCCATCACTATCCTCTCTGACTTCAGGTAGATGTTGTTGTGAATCTCTCGGAAGATTCTGATCTGAAAAGTAAGATTACATATTATCATTCAAAGACCTATAGGCCCCAGCATTACGTTTTTATAACTGCCAGATTCAGATGCTTTTCTTTGCAGACAGCCTTGTTTGCATTTTGGCTTTAACATTGACAGGAAATGTGAAACCAAGGAGAGAGTGTGTGTGTGTTGGCGTTCACCGTCAGTCATAAACCACTCAGACATTTCTGTGCATTACCGTTACTCTTCCACTCTGATACAACCAGAAAAGCTACTATGAAATTTGATTGCAGCAAAAAAATAAAAAAAGGAAAAATAAAAATAATCATTCATACTTCTTAGTTTATTTTATTTTGTTACTGATTTTAAGGTTTGTTACTGCCAAACAGCTTAACAGAGGCACAATTTTGACATTGCAAACTTTCAGAATGATTTCTCTTCTCTTCTTTTTGCCGAAAACTACATCATACTTCTGAAAAGGTGTCCAAAAGGCCCCTCAATATGAAATCTGATCATGAAAAAAGGTCAAGCTTTCTATGTTTGGCTGAGTTCTGGTACATTACACTTCTTGGCGGGAGGTTCTCAGAGTGGCAGCAGCCATCTCAGCAGTGGTTCTCCAACTGCTGTGTTAATTAGGGGAAATGGCTGGACCCTGGAAATATCTTTCCCTAAATAGAGCCGCGGGGCCGATGGGAGGCAGCCCAGAATGCCTATCTACCCTAGGATGCTACATAACACCAACCACAGTCCCCCACGTGTCATCGAACAATGTCTGCCAATACCCTCCATGAAAACAAAACAGGATTTCATTCATGCCACGCGTTTCATTATTAGATAACATGTCATACAGTCAATGGGCATTGTGGGTGGTGCAGAGATCGGGAGCCAAGCCATTATAATCAGCATTACCTGACAGATGGTGATGATGAGTGTGGGCAGAATGAAGACAGCCATGGTCATCCATGTGACGTAGGCCTTCAGCCCCCACGGCTCAGCAAAGTGACCCCAGCACTCAAACTCTCCAGGATTCACTTCTGAGCGAGAGAAGATGAACACCTGACGGACCGAACAAAAGGAGGGTGGTCAGCACGCCTGGAGATATGACTGACGGTTTTCCTCTTCCATTAGCTGAAGTGCAATGACCTCGTCGAGCTAAAAATAGACCAACATCTTGAGTTCCACTGAAGAAATCAGGGTGTGAATGCCCGCTGAGTTCTCATTTCCTATTTCACCATATGTTTATGTGAGCACGTGTTCATCCCTCCCTACCTGCGGTATGCTGAGGACTAGCGCCAAGCCCCAGGCCACCATGACAGGGGTGTTCCAGCGGGACATTGATCCGCCCCGATAGGCCTGCAAAGGGCAGCAGATGGCTTGGTGCCGGTCTACCGTCATAGCAACTATCATGTAGGAGGAAGCAAACATGCCCACAATCTGCAAGTACTTGACGGATCGGCATAGAAAGTCAGGCCCCTGAAACCTCTCTGTGATGTCCCATATTAGCTGAGGAAGGACCTGGAAAGATAGAAAAAGAGACAGTTATTTATAGTGGAGCTTTTTTCCCAATTTGGCCTACAAGAGGAACTCTAAAGAGGAAGTCTGGTGATATTCTATATTTCTCTTATTGTGAACAAATCCCATGAAATGTGGGATCAATAAATGGATCCCACATTTTATGCACAAAATAATCAGTTTTTGCCCTTATTCCAAAAACAATATTGTTACTAAGCTGTTAACATGGCTAATGAAAAATGTTTATTCCACTAATATTCCCCTAATAATGACAATAAGAAGTCTTGGAAGTAACATTTACTCGCTTTCTTTTTGTGTGTGTATTTGTAGGCTACAATTTACTTTATAAAATAATAATAATACTGTTTAATAATTTATAATGACACGTATAGTTTGCTGTGGAGTGAAAAAAACTAAACTCGTGGAAAAAACCCTGATATATATAAATATCAGCAGCTGCGACAGAGAACACGCGGCAGGTGTGTCTGCAGCGGCGGGGGGAGGAGCTTCATGTCCGGACTGGTGACGCTCCGGAAATGATGCTTTACAAATGTTTGTGTTCACGTGCCGCCGAGTTCACGGGGGGCAAAGCACCATCACTTTAAGGATTATACGTTTTCTACCTTGAATAGGTAAAAAAAAGTTGCCTCTATAATGACGGATTTAGTGTACCTTGTAGGCCACCGTAGCTGTTTGAGGCTCTCGCTCTCTAAAGTGACAGCAGAGCCCAGCTGGAGTTTGAGGAGCGCAGTGGGAGCAGAGGGGCCGCTGGGAGTTGTTGTCCAAGGGCAGAGAGGCCGAGCGGACTGCGCTATCTTCGGCTTTGTGCAGGAAGAATTACAGAGCGTCGTTCAGACAGGTGAGTCCAACAACACACTGCTTACTCTCCACATGAGAACGTCAACAACCGCTCAATTGCCTAGCAACGCAGTGGCGGGCGCGCTATGCAGTGTGTAAAAATCATAGAGATATGGTAAAACTGTACAGTCACTCGGTTGTTGTTGTTGTGGAGTTTATATGGCTTGTAGTGCACGTTGTCTGCTTTGCCGGAATGTTTGTTTGTGTGTTTATACTGTGTATGCCGGCTACCCGTCACGTTGTCTGCTTTGGTGATCTTTTATTCTACTGTTGATTCTAAAGGAAGTTCGGCGCCGTTTTGTCCAAAGTTCGTTTTATTTATTATAATTGCCTATTTGTCTATATTTGTTGTTTAAACTTTCTAGTTCATTCTACTGAGGCCACACACAGGACGGCAGTTGTTTATTCATAATTGCTCATCAGACTACAGAGCCAACCTCTTGGTTCGGACAAAATTAGGTTTTGTTGCTGATGTTGTCCCACATGTATACATTGATCAAGTGTAGATGATTAACATATGATATATTTGATTGCTTACTGTCATAATTCTAATGTATAGACCTACCTATAGATTAGAATTATTCCTTTCCCAGGATTAGCATTATATAACAATAATGACTGACCTTAATGATTATTTTACTCTGATACCTTAGTATGCCTGTATCAGGCTGCGAGTGCCATTTGCTTTATTGTTAACATACTGTGTATCTAAAAAAACAACAACCTTACCTATAGCACTCTGATCATAGCACTGTTGCTTTTAAGGTACTTTACTCAGATGAGGACCTAACACTTGTTCTATTTTTAGCTCTTACTTTATGGCAATGATACGTTGTGGTTTCTTTGTTTCCTTCTTTTGACAAATGTACTTATTGTAAGTCGCTTTGGGGTCATTCCGTGTCATTTCATCAAATGCCTCCCACCTGACCATCTCAGAATGTCCTGAAAAAATTCAAGTACAAAGACACACTTGTTACTAGGACAAATCCAAAATATTAGGTCTCTACTCTCAATAGTTTTCTCATGAAACATCATTGAATGAAGGGTAGTTTAGACAGTTTTTGGCATCATGCTCTGAAAAGCCATTTTTAAACAGCAATATCTGGAAAACTATCTCACCTGTGGCCTTCAAAATTTCTACAGTGTATATCTGTTACTAATAGCCTCCAGACATGAAATATCAGGGGTGTAGCTCAATGATAACCTAGTATCATTATCAATATCAAACTTTGGAGACTTTTCTATTGTAATGTAAAATCTTTATGCTCAAATTAAGATTATTTGATTTGGTTGTGTAATGTATGTACTTAAAGTATGACAAAATGTACAGTCTTCAATATTATGCTATGTTTGTTCATGGTTTAAGACATTAAAAGCTGCTTTCAGCATGTTTAACTCACATTCAAGGACTTATTGCCTCTGTAAAAATTTTGAAGGCCACAGGTGAGATAGTTTTCCAGATATTGCTGTTTAAAAACGGCTTTTCAGAGCATGATGCCAAAAAACGTCTAAACTACTCTTCATTCAATGATGTTTCATGAGAAAACTATTGACAGTAGAGACCTAATATTTTGGATTCGTCCTATTAACAAGTGTGTCTTTGTACTTGAATTTTTTCAGGACATTCTGAGATGGTCAGGTGGGAAGATTTTCAGAAATCTGATGAAATGACATGGAATGACCCTTTGGACAAAAGCGTCTGCTAAATGACCTTAAAGTAAATGTATCTAAGTGTATATAGAAGAGTGTACAATTTACTGTAGTTGTATTCCTGAAATATTAGTTACCTACTGGGTCTCGGGGAATGCCCCTTCGGAGGAAAACTATGGCCGTAAAAGCCTAAATGCACATTTTAATGTGTTTGCCTATCCCCAATCGTAAACATAGTGAATTATTGTAAAGGCTGTGTGGATTTATGCCCACGCAGTGTGTAAATAGCTATTAATATTTAAATCCATTCTGACTGATCAGAACTTTAGCATGATTTATTATTTATTTATTTATCGACACCTTCACTGTGAGGTTAATTAATGAGTAGCACATTAATGATTTATTTGTATGTGAGAAGGCTCTGCTTCATTCATTAAAGGCTAGAGTTGGTAATGTTGACAAACTAGCTGAACCGAAAAACCCAGCCCAACTCGTTTCCAATGATAGCAGCTAGCAGCACAAGCTCCACAAGTTGCCAAATCAACAACATTCCGGCAGCACTGAGACTGTCGCTTTAGGGCTTGCTCCAATGCCCCTACCCCAAGATTATCATAATGAACATAAATGATGAACATGGCTATTGTTGTTTTTGACAGAACATATAATTCAGTGATTGGTGTCGGGATGTAATGATTATTTAGAACAAAATGTATTTAAGAACTCTACCTTCAAGTCCGTAACCGTATGGAAATGCAGTACTTTCAGTGGAATTTTTTTAATGCTGTGCAATCTTCAAGTTGCTGCCGGTTAGTCCGTCTAATACAGATGTCCCTTGTCTGAATTCATTTAGTTCTTAATGTGTTTTGGCCTGAATTATTTAGCTTACCCCCGAATGCATGATTTTTTCTGGCCACAGCCATAGTATTGCTATTGATCCAAGAAAAAAGCTTATAATTTAATTTAATGATCATTTTAAGGATCCTTTGTAGTTTTTTGAGATCACTTGAATAGAAGAGTTGTATTTTGACATTTTTCACATGACCAGAGAGACGATTATATCTATTCTGTAAAGTTAAAAAACATTTTCCCCAGTCTAGTACTTTGCGTTCCCGTGATGGTCACTAGTAGCTCTGAACTGACCTGAAAGAGCGCCACCACCAGGTCAGCCACACACAGGTTGACCATGAACACGTGCATCGGTGCATTGTGCTTCCTCCTCCTCAGCAGCACCCACAGCACAAAGCTGTTCCCCAGCGTGGTGAGAGCGAGCACCACGCCGAGCACCGCGATCTCTGCCCGAGCCAGACCCAGATCCCTCATCCTGGGCTGGGGCAAAGTGTGAGGCGTGATGGTGGACCCATTCTCGGGGAAGATCCCGAAGAAGGATCCCCCGCTGTGAGAACTGTTGAGGGAGTTCAGTTCAGAGACGAACAAAGAGGAGAAGTTGTTCCCCACGGTGGCGACCAGAGAGGAGAGGGCTAACCCATCCCAGTCCGTTTCCACACTGATGCTTTCCATTCCTGAAAGACAAACACAACGTTTCAACAAAGTGTTGATTTGTGAACAGCCTTTTTTTCCACCGGGATTCCAAATGGTGCAGAGTCAAATGACTGTCTGTGCCCAAATTTAACTCGGTGCAGATTTTTATCAAAACACAAACAATTCACTTGTTGGGTATGATCACCATGTCGATGTTGTGAGTGAACTTTTTTTATTTTTTTTATCAAACTTCTCGTGGCTGTTCAGCTGAGAAACCTTTAGTGATCATATCGCCAAACCAAACAACCCTGCCTTTTTATTTACGATGCGTGACTAATGACATGAGATTTAAGATTAATGACATTCTGGTACATATGTCACATTTTCAACATATAAATAACTTCTGTTATGCTATCTTATGTAATCAGGCATGAAGTAAAAGGAAGACCAATCATGCCGCCGTGTAAATATTTTTGTCACTGATTTTTTTAATAAGTCCTCAGTGTGTCCATATCTCTCAAAGCTGCCAGTTCTGTTTGTCCAGAATGCTATATTTACTTTAAAAAATGTTCTCAAGGTTGATTGACAGCTTTCCTCTCTATCCCACCATTCTTATTCTTTCACCTCCGTTCTCATAATCACTCTCATCCCATGCTTACCCCCATACATTCCTGCGTTCCCCCTGTTTTTACCCCCCCTCATTCTTTTCTCCTCCACGTCTCACACTCTCCCCTGATCTCAATAAACTTTACGTTTATTTGTCTTTACTTATAAATAAATGTCTCAAAAAGAAAAGAGAGTTCATTGGAATGAGATGACAATTTAAGAAACGGAGTCATGGGATGCTGAGAGAAGTCAAATAAACGGCACGTAGAAGAAAGTCTGGGAGGGGAAAAAAACGAAGGAAGATTAAAGAAGAGTAACGAAGGCCATGTGGAGAAAGGGCAGGAAAAGAAAAATCAAATGGCACAGAAAAGGTAAAAGAATGGAGTTGTGGAAATAGGAGAAGATAAGAAAAAAGCCGGTGGTCAAACATACTTCTAAAGGGAGCTATGTGCTGTTACCTAATGTGGATTGACACCGTAATGATGTATTATTTTGACGTATGTGCAAGGAGTGGTTAGGTATGTGAATGCTACTGAGTGCTTGGGAATTTTCCATGTCTAAAAATAGGAAGGGAACTATATTCATAGTATTGTTCAATTGAGTGTAACTAACAAGATTGTTCTCACTCCTCCACTGAGACCTAATGGCCAATTTGGAACCTGCTGCTGGGTGCAGGAGATAACACGGGCGAACATGTTGTCAAGTGTTACATGCCGGCTTTGCCAGAGGAATGTCTTCGGATGAACGCATGATAAGTCAGTCCAGCTGGACCGCTCCACTCAGCACGAAGGTAGATCCACGGGTGAAAGGATGAGAATCTGAGCAGAACCATTTCTCTGAAGACACACAAGGAGTCTTCGCTTTTAATTGACTCCCTGTTGGCCCACCAGAACACCACTATACATACAAGTCTAAAGCTGCATCGGTTTAGTGAGCTTTTATTATTCTGCTGAAAATATTGGCCCCGTCCAAAGGTCCTTTGGATCAAAGCTAATAATATTCTGTCTTTTTCTTTTTCTTTTTAAATTAGGGGGTTTAAACAACTAGGCCTTTTTTTCATCAAGGAATCTCTTGGCCTCTCTTTTTTTCTTGTGCCCCTCTCTGTAATTACAGCATAATTCATGAGAGGATTCTTTGTGCTGCTGCAGTCCTTTTATACACACACATAATCTCATTATGTAGCCTATATTTGCCCATGTGACACATTTCTGATGGGAAATCCCTTTTTTGCTGTGAAGATCAGGTGTAATGACTTCAGTAGGAGGTAGAAATGACTAAGAAGTCATGTTTAATCATATCCCCCCCAAATGAATCAATATGAATTAAAAGGATTAATAACTTGAAGGAAGAACCGCTTGCTTGGTGCCAAGAATTAAATGGGGAGGTGTACGAGGCGTCTCCTCCTAAATAGATTGACAAAGTCTTGTTCTGATTCTGAATGAGCCCTTGTTTTCCTCAACTCTTGAAGGGCACAACGTATTTTCTCCTAAATGTGCTTGTCTCATTTGCATGACTTGTGTGTCCAAGAAATCAAGATGGATTGTCTTCAAATAGCTCAGTGGCTCCACACAGGAGAGACCCACGCATAGCTCAAAACTTCTGGCACCGATGCTTCAGCTCCTCAGAGGAAATTCCTTAAACTAAGGGTACGTAGAGAGGGTAAATATTGTCTGCAGAATTGTGCCGGGTGCCGTTTATGTATTCCGTCTGCAAAAAAATGGATTCTGCGTTGCTCTCTCTTTAATAACAAAAAGCACAACGCAGCTTTCCCATCCGTCTGATCGAGTTAATATAAAGCACTAAATATTCCATCGCCCTGCTGGACAGAGTTAGTGCGGTGCCGTGGCTTCCTCTCTTTACTTTTAAGGCTTTCACTTTGATTAATGACGGAGGTGATTCCTCCCTCACTTTCCTCTCCAGAGGCAAACTGGTGTTCAGTCATCCATTTTCACGTTTTCACTCTCCCACACATGGCACTAGTGCCTCGGGGATGACAGAAACGGGTAGTAAAAGTTATAGCTGCCGAGCACATCTTTCAACATCTCGGTGCTCTTTTCTCGCCGTCACATGTTTCGGTCATCCCCCTTGACAAACTACGTAATGTTCCAGCTATGCCGAGATGCAAACATCATCTGTAACAACTGTAAAAACATTTTAGGAATTTTGTTAAAATGACTCATTTAGCTGTTTTCTGAATGTGACAGAATAATCTCAGTTTAGGGGATACTTTGGTCATAAACCTGATGTTATACAAACAATGTGAGGATTCCCTGTGAATTGGAATCGGCTGCAGCGACGAAAACTATTTTGAACGATGCAACAAGAATGTAATGCTTAACAGTTGATAACGGTGTGTTGGCATCTTATTCATGGTGTAAAATTGCCATTTTTGAAGCTTATTCACAAAAGCAGGCTTTACAATTTTTGATATTGAGATGTTTTCCTTTTTCATTTCTCTACAAACCTAAACTGCTATTGTTTTCCATTATTTTCTGTATGATATGAAAATGAACCAGCAGACCAAAATTGCCAGGTCTGCTTTAATATACGTCAGCGTTGCATTTTTGCTGCATGATAGTGCCCTTTGCCACAGATTGAAGTGAAGTCAACACTACTTTGACTTAAATCAATACAAATTAACTTGATATGCACCGCGACGGTTTACATAACAATCCAGTTGCTAATAGACTAAAATATATGAAACTCACGAAATAAATGCAAATAACACAGAAGCAGGGTTGACAAGATGGGTAGTGATGTAAAGTATCAGGGATTTGATTAAATCCACAGCTTTGGTCCTTTTAAATTGTGTTTACTCACGGTCAAATAAGAAACAGCTTTTTAACAAGAGTTTTAAATTTGATTAAAGTTTAAAACAGGAGGACACTCTTTGTTCATTTGTTTTGAACTTTCGTTAAACTGCAAATCTCTCACTCTTTCTTGCACACAGCCCCTTATTTGCAGTTAAAGAAGACACTGACAGTGTAGATTGAATCTGGTTGGCAGCTCTGAGGCTAATCAGTAGCTAACACAAGCCGGGGGTGGCATCAGTGGCAGACAAACAGGTGCTTAAGCCCTGCGTGCAATAATCCAAACATAACAAAAGAGCCATCCCTTCCCTGCCTGTCTTGTGTGTGCATGTCAGTCCCTTGATTAGTTCCCTTTGACCAGGTTTGACCCAATCATAATAACTAATGAGGACCCCTCAGTCCATAATGAATCACCCTGTTAATTTGCACTTCTTCCTCTATTCTATCCCTTCTCCACACCTGTTAATATCTCCTTTTTCACCTTCACCCACTCATTGTCTTTCCTTCAGTAACAAATCCACCATCTCCTGTCATAAAGGATCAAAACAGTCCTTTATATGCTTTTCACTTTAATTATCATCCCAATTAAGAGACATCGGCAGCAGGAAACAGGATTGAAATAGCACGGCCCAATCTGCAAATAAGCCAATAAACATACGAATGAAGCATTAGATAACACCATGCGATATGCTCAAGCCTTTTGTATCCTTTGCTGCTTTTACTGGTGTGGCAAGAGGCTTTATTTACCTACAGATCAATAGATTCTTACACAATAAAAGTCTGGATGAGTCATGTGGTGCCACACGACGGGCTGTGCAGACTGTCATCTACATGATAAAGCAGTAATGACCACGCTTTCTTCTTCAAGCTCCACATATCAGCAAATTAGTTGCCCGGTGGCGCTCCCCACATGCAGCACATATTCTCCGTCTGAAGGAGTCTGTGTATATTTGTGCATTTCAGTTTGTGGGGGCACCTGCTGGACTCGCATTAATTCACAGCTCCGTATCCATGATTTATTCCTCTCTTTCGGTGTGCGTCACTCAGGTTCCGGCGCCCTGACTACAGGCCATGTGAGCAATAAAAGTAAACACTTGGTTCCGTCTTGTCCAAACAACTCATTATATGTTAATCATGTGGGGCCACACCTCATCGCACACACTGAAATGGACACTAATGACTTGCATTTCAGCTTTCTATTCAAAAACATTGGCATAAGTTTTTTTTTTCCCATAATAGACCAGTCAACAGAACTGTGGAGGTCTGGTATTGAAGAAGGTACAAGGCCCCTTATCAGCACTGATAAAGCCCGTGCATAAGACCACTGACTGTTGTTCCGATTATGGATCATTAACCAGCACTCTGCCAACAAGCACGTGACAAACAAAGAGAGAATGTTTTTTTTTTCTGATATGAAATCAAGTAATGGAATCTGGAGAGCAGTGTTATCACATTAGCAATACGCAGGAAGTTTCTTATGGTTAGATCCGTGCCACACCATGAAATGATTCCCTTGGGGAAAAATAACAGCCATTACAATGATGATACAGAATTTTCCTGATGGGAGGCTACAATCAAAGAAGTCGTGTTGTGCATGTAATAGTGTGTCAAACCAAAAAAACTACTTTCAAAGCACTTTAGTTGATAAGAACGCTTCACTGCTGTCGATTACCAAAAAAAAAGATTCAGCCACACTGTGATTCATTGATTCAACTGACAAGCTAGAGACATTTCTTTTAATTGATTGTTACACCAGTGGAAACTGACAAAACACAGGCTTTCGTTGAGAATAGTACAGCTTGAAGGCTAAAGAGACTTTAAATAATTTTCCATCTATAGATTAAGTCATTATCCGTTGTGTATACAAATCAAGTCGGGCAACAATTCTGTTTACTTTGAAGCTACAGTCTTGTGTGCATCATCAACACACAACTGGTCTCATAAATCATCTGAAGACCTTTTGATTTTAAAATACGGGCAGGTCACACACAGGCAAGAAGACAAAGACACACACACACACACAGGCAAGAAGACAAAGACACACACACACACACACACACACACGCAAGAAGACAAAGACACACACACTTGCAAGAAGAAGAAGAGATGCAAATAAAAGAGGAGCGTGTTTGCCTCGCTGGCATCTTACCTTGTTGTCAGTGCATGGTAAGCTTTCTCACGCGTGTCCTGTTCTCTTGGTGTGCTTCGCTCTCCTCTCTGTGACTGCGGGACAAAGCATTAAACGGCATCACCATTCCAGTCCATTAACATTACATGAGAGAGCAGATCACATGAACAACCTGGCGGTTCCCTTGAGCTGATTTTAATCCATGGAAAGAAACTTCCGAGGACCACATGCTTTTTCAATTTGGCTGTGCCATTATAATATCTCCAATCAAGTACTTAATGCCAGACATACTGATGTATATGATATATATTACATATGTTGTAATCAGGACCGACAGGCTACTGCGAGTTCCATTACTTCATCAAAAGCTTTACGTACTGTGTCAATTTTGCCAATTTTGAAATAAACGGAAGACAATTACATTATATGCATCAACATATTTGCTATGCAAACTTATTTTCATGATGCTAATAGTTAATTTAAATGTTTCCAAATATACCTAATGTACAATCAATACATTAACTCACTTTAGTCATCCAAAACAGATGTAGTGTTATAGCACTGCTATAGAAACAGATTAGTTTTGTATTCCTCTTATTCGATCTTCTTAGTTGTTAAATCACACAGATTTTCTTCTTTTTTCTTCTTTTTTTTTAATGTTCAAAAGAAAAACGAGACCCACAGCTGTTACGTTAACGGTTACTACGTGTTACACTTATCAGAAGAATACGATACTAATGATGACAGCATGAAAAATGAGTGAAAAATAACAGTCGAAACAATTTATAAACTGCTGAATACAGAGCTTGAGTATCATGTGTCTCGTGTTGGAAAGAAACGGTAGATGAACAGGGAGATGACCTAGATTAATCCGTAAACAAATTAATTCACTCACTCTGAGAACTGGTTTAAGTTTCGATAAACTCCAGGGCTAATATTTAGTCAGTATTTCTCTGATTAGGAGGGAGGATTTAAATTTGAAGTATTCATGCAAGTATAAATATTGTGGTCAGTATTAGTTTGCAAATCAAAGACTGAGCCGTTTATTTAGGGCACTTACTTATGATCCACTTGATTGGTGCAGCTGTGGGAAAAGAAGCATTCAGAAATGGACCCAAAAAAATTCACATCTTCGGCACTGTCAATCCAAGTTCTTGGCGATCAGCTGGCTCCTCATCACAGCTGGTAGGATTTATTTTCTGTCAGTGTGACGAGTTCTGCAAGCTGTGTGTCCTTTCTTTTTGTGTGCCTCCTGGCTGAATTGACCTTGCTGTGTTTGAGTTCACAAGTATATGTCAGAGTAATCCATTTGATAGCCACGCGTGTCCCAGGTCCCTGTGCGTCACGTTACGCTCTTGCAATGTGCTGTGCCTCCAGCAACACCAGCAGAAATGAATCTGAGCTCCGTCTGCTCTTACCTCCCCTTCCCTCCCCCCCACTTTCCCCTCCTACTGGGTCAACCAGCCTGTCCTCTACGACTGGGGGTGGAGCATGGAGCCAGGGGTGGAGGGAGGGGTGTTATACATACCTATGAAGAGAGAGAGAGAGGCGGACAGGAGACTACTGGGTTTATCTCTGTGTGTGTGTGTGTGTGTGTGTGTGTGTGTGTGTGTGTGTGTGTGTGTGTGTGTGTGTGTGTGTGTGTGTGTGTGTGTGTGTGTGTGTGTGTGTGTGTGTGTGTGTGTGTGTGTGTGTGTGTGTGTGTGTGTGTGTGTGGACTTGTTTTGAGGTTAATGTTTTTGAGACGGAGAAGCGCCTCCTCTCATTGTAATGATTTATGCGTGATGTCATTGATACACACCACCAGTGTTTTTATTCAAAGCTTGCCCCTAGTATTTGCTTTCTTGTCCTTCCATCTCCCTTTGTTGTTGGCGAACAAGGGCCAGTGCACTTCTGCCTATCCAGGAATGCTGATTGGCTGAGTCAGCCCGGCCGGCTGCAGGTCACACCCTGAGCATACACACCGCAGTGAAGGTTAGACCTGAGGAGAAAAAAAAAAAGAAAAGAAAATGCTGTCTTTCAGTTTTATTATCACGCGGACACACGTGTGCACATGTTCACATGTGCACATGATGGGGATGACATGAAGCCGGTATACAGGTATACACAAGGTGGGAATTCATAAATGTATGCATTCGCACGCGCGCTCTTATGCACAAACTCTGAACATGAACACACACAAAAAAAAAACAAGTAGGCAAATGTTAGCAATGTACCCACATTTATTTTGACAAGTAAACTTCCTTAACCTTCCAGTTAAGAAAGACGCTGTAGTTCCCTGACATTGTATACGTGCTATATGGCCCCCAGCAGCGCACTCGGACAGACAGACGGACAGACAGCATGTTATACCCATGGGGCGCTCTCTATCTGTCTAGCTCAAAGCCATTGATCCTTGGCCGGCAGACGCTGTATTGTCCCATGATGTCACAAAAAGCCAGCGCTCTTCCTCCGTGCCGCCAGGTTCACATCAGATGTCTCTCCCAGTTGAACCGCTCGGTCCTGCTGCCGAGGAGGAGGGGCCGCCGGCTCCCTGAGAATCCCTCTAATATGATTATTCTGGCTCCTCTGGTCTTAGAGGACACAAAGCTTTGTTCATTTAACAGCTACACATGACACCTGATGTGCAAGAGAAGAGGGAGGGAGCGGCAACAATGAGAAAAAGACATTAGCTGGACAATGAAATCATATCGAATGTGGGACAGAGATGTTGAATGTAAAGTGTTTTACCTGGGAACACATTAACCCGCATTCTATACTATTATCTATCAGCGGGCAGGGCATCTCTCACACGTGATGTTCAGTCGCAGTTTAAAAGGAATGTTGAAACCTTAAAATATCTCTATCTATGACAACCGTTTCCTCTGTGATTTCTGGCTTGACATTCTCCCACATGTTGAGGCTTATTTCCAGCTCCTACTATTGTGCCAGGAATACAAATGACAGCTGTTTTCCTCTGAGAGGGATTGTCTTCTGCAAAGACCTTTCAATGACTCTTCTCTTTATCCAATCAGAGGTGTTGACAATCATTTATATTACAAAAAAAAAATGCATTTAGGTTACAGGCTCAGTCAGGAGCTGTCCTCTGCCTGGAGAAGAGACGGATGGAGACGGTCTTGGACTACGCTGAACCAGATCTACAAACAGTCACTCAATCAAGTTCACTTTTTAGTCCAACGTGTTTGGCTTCGTCTCCGACAGCGTCGGAGAATACAAACATGGCTACCATCAACCTCAACACAGAGAGAAGGACTAAATGTACACTCAAAAAGTCCAACCGAGCCATTCGTCTTCATGTAGGACAGCCCGAATTAGGCCAAATGTCTTAGGCTAAAAGGTGCACCTGGTTCTACAAAGTTAAGGAACATCTGAGGGAATCATTAACTGTCAGCCAACTCATGAATAACAGCGACAGACAAAGAATTTAGGATTCACCTTGTGTGATCCATAACCAGGAAAATATACTGCGGGAGATGACTTTGCCAACAAAGTGCTTCTTTATTTCTCTCACCTATTATGGTCATTATTCTTAGAGCTCTCGTCCATGACATTCTCCAAGCATGAATCACCTTTTGTAAACTTGTCGCAAAAATACTAAAAATACACACTCCACCTTTTATTTTCGATGTTGATGCTCTATAAAACAGAACTAAAGTCACTCAGTATTTGAAGTGACTGTCTATCCCACAATAACATGATACTTCTTTTATAGGACTGGCTCTCCTCGTCTCGTTTCACTTTTTACTATCTACCCATCTTCTTCTCTGCCTCCAGCAAAGTGCAATGAAAGTCAAAGGAATTTTTACTGTGGTGTTGGAGAAATTCAAGTTCTGCTGAAAACTGTTCAGTGTGTTTTGACACAGCTCTCGATTTTTCCATTCGCCTCCGTAATGTATAGGTGGCAGCAGAAATCGTATGAGATGGATAATTCAAACAGCTGGAACAATACAACAAACGATTTGCTTTACTAAAGGTGAACCTGCATTGCATGTAACGGGCCTGTATTAAATGCAGCAGGTGTATTGTACAGTTCCACATATGTAATACGTTCATTCTTACAGCCTGTCATTGTGTAATTTATTGGAGATATTTTATGGAACAGCCAAATTGAAAATGCATGTTGTAGCAGTTACAGTGAACTGTCCTTAGAGGAACCCTGCTGACTTTACACATCAACGTCTGTTAGGTATGGGGGAGTTCGACTGCATATGAGAGGGGAAAAACGTGGTATAAAGCCATTCCATGAGCTAATCGAATGTTTTTGCATAACACTAAACTCTATTTTATGAAGTAACCAGAGAGGTGACATTGATAAAGTGGAGAGACCCTTATTAATGAGACACTTTGGCGGGACACAGGACTGTTGAGATCAAGAGCACATGAGGTCCTCGCTACAAGCTACAAGTGCTCTGTAAACAAAACTCTTGCTGTTATAAAGTGCCGAAATTGTGAATGTGCGTCTTGTTTAGTCGATGTTTCACTTCTAGAGACGGATCGTCGGTGACATAATCTGCTTATATGATTTCAAAGCGCTGTGGAGTGGTGAATTAATTCATCATATCATAGCAAGCTCTGCGTATGGTCACAGTGTGATGGCTATAACCACTTTTCATAAAGGAATACTGCTATTATCTGTGTGTTTTGTCATTCTAATAGCTGTAGGTGACGTAGATGGATGAGCTGAATGGCAGACCTGTGGCTCTCACTGCCAAGTATCATGTTAATGGAAGCTTGTGAAGATGGATCTGATCCACTGTCTGGATGTGTGGATGTTGAATTGATACAAGAAAAGAAATTACGCCAACAGTGCTGCATGAGCACGATCCAGATCTTTGGCTAACTACAATAATTACATATTGAAGATAACCGGTTAGCCAGCAGGAAAGTATGGAGGCTTTTATGTGGAATGTCGTGTTCAGGAGGATGGGGATCTGCCACGGTCCAGGTATTTTGAATGGATTAATGAATATTAGCAATTATGAACCCAGTCTATTATTTGCTATGGACATGCAAGCTGAAAAGCAAAAACAAAAACTGCTTTTCAACTTCGATATCTTCAATTTATGAAGACACCTCTCTCCCCACAGATACGTTATTGAATATTATCGATAAAGCTTTGATGCAGGGCAGGCCATTGAGTATTTCTATACAGAGCCAATCAGCAATCAGATTAATTGCTTTATTGATCATTATTTGTAACATGTAGGTGACGATCTAATGATTAATCCAAAATAAATGTAAGATAAGATAACGTATACTTTATTGTCCCACGTGTGGGAAATTGTAGAGTCACCTATACATCATACACATGAAAGACTTTACATAATAAACATACATGCTGACAGTACAATGGAGACATACACAACAGCCTGCTTAGTACAACATTCTCCTATTCTCGGTATGTCGGATCGAAATCGGCCATTGGGATTTGAGAACAGATGGACTGGAACATTTCTCATTTTAAAATATATGTGCAGTCTCGGTGTTTACGTGTACCTTACAGTCCTGAGAGCTGCCTCTCCTGCAGAGGGGTCTGGGACACATACATATATTCAGCAGGGTCTTTGAAACAGTCAAGATGTCAATCCTGTCATCTTTCTCGTCTGTTTCTTCTCCTCTTTGTGGCCCCTCACCTCGTTCATATGGTCTGCTTTTTTCTGCTCAATCTCTCGGAGCTCCATAACTGCGAGATGGATTTTCTGTGTGCACCGCAAACACACAAAAGGCTCAGTTAAGTGTAAAGTAAACAACAAAACAAATATATTGGCCGAAACTATGAGACAACAGGAAAAGGAACGAAAAAAGCACAAAAGACAGGAAAGAAAAAAAAAACACACAAAGTGGACGAAAGACGAGACGATTAAACAGTGAGGGGAACCATGTTTACTCTGCGTAAAGATGCTTGACATTTTTGGAACCACTTATGGAGAGATGTGTTAAAGGATGTGCCGTTTGAGCCGTCAATCAGCTGCAACAAAAACAAACTTTGAAATCTCTTCCCCCCCGGGTAGTATTTTCCTCCATGCATTATTTGTCCATACATCCGTTGCTATCCTGCTTCTCCTCTGTGGCCGACAAAGTGGTTGCTAACAGGAAAAACAGGATAGTATAATCCAAGCGTAGTGGACAGAGGGCAATCTGCATTCTGGAAAAAGAAAAACAGACGCCACGAGGAGAAATAATTAGAGGTATCAAGTGGAAAGGAAGAGAGCGCGGTTGATTAGAGGAGCAGGAGAAGCGGCACGGTCGGTGCTTAGTGACGAGAAATCAAGATACGGGAACGGCGGTGACGTCGCGGTGGAATAACGTCCACGGTTCATTGTGCCCCACGGAGTCTCCAACGTGGTCGTCCAGAGAAAACAGGCTGTAAGCACAACGTGATGGTTGTGGGAGGCAGTGTGGTGGTGTGTGTGTGTGTGTACACAGAGCGTGTACATGAGTGAGCAGAGCAGTGCAGTATGTTTCCGTACAGATGGAAGTTTGTTTAGAGTAGCATGAGTGTGAAAAGTGAGTATGCAGATGGAGATGCAGATGTGTTGAATAGCTCTCTGTGTGCTTCAGGGGTCTCTGGGATAAGCTGGCTGCGTCGAGGCATTTTTTGGCCCCCCGAAATTCCCCCACAATTTCTCAATGTTAGTCAACGCCCCCGCCGACTCTGGACTGTGCATGTGCAACAGACCACGTATTGCATCTTCGTGTACATTATCGTTGCACGTGCACAAACATGGGTCGAGCTGGACCTGAGTCTTTGTGTGTATGTGGACATCTGAATGTGCTTAAAGGACTTTGCACGTTTTTCCTCAAGGTCAATGTTGATTAACACGGCAATGTCAATCCTTAAAAATACAAAACAGCCTGTAAAAGTGGCGATTTGCCAGAATCGATTGTTCAAATGCATAGTAGGAAACTGATCCTTGCACACTATTTCCAGTGAAATATTACAGCATCCAATCAATGAACACTACGCCGGCATACATATCCCACAATGCAATGCGGCAGTGACGACAATGTTCATAACAGACGATGATGGACATCTATAACCATTCAATGTTCTCCAGTAAACTTTTACGTTTTTTTATGAGTTCAAGTCACAAATCGACATTTGTTCATGTGAGGTAACGAGTTACCATGGTTACGTGTTTCCAACTGGCAAGGAGGCTCTAGGTAACGAGTTCAGTGCGTCCTAAAAGATACATCAAGTATGTTGAACCACCTATGTAGTACATAGTATGACATTTCTGACACAGCATATTTCTTGGCCTGAGAGTAACTTTCTGGTTAGCTTGCAACTTCTCCGAGCCAAGAATGTCTGGCACATAACGATCTGGAAACAAAACATTGTTGTTTTTACACTTTGGGTTTTGTAAGCAGTGTTAAACAAGTCATTACATAATAATTGGTGAGCTTGCAAAAGTGCTGATTTTGTCACTTTTGGCCAGGCAAGCTATTTAACCTTGAATCCCCTCTTTATGCTAAACTAAGTGGCGATGAATTGATTGGATGGGCAGAAAGTCTTCACTTCTTACACTGTATATTATCTGTGTTCTACATGCATTAAATGGCAATGGTTTATTTTGGCTTCTTCTGTATTTTGCATGTGTGTGTGTACACGTTGTGTACATTGCGTTACCTTGAGTCTTAATTGTCCTTGCATGTTGTATAATCCTACATGACTTTGTCTTTGATCACATAACCACAAACACACACGGCAAACCTCGGGTCAGGTGATTTTCCAGTAAAGGAGTAATAGTTGGTTTCTGGTGCCTCAGGCAACATATAATTAAGCTGCCATGTGTAGTCAGCTGTGTGCTCGGCACCTGATTGATGCAGGCGAAAGGGCAGGTATACACAATGCCCTGAGAAGGGGGAGCAATAGGGGGCCAATAGCATCTCAATTTTGCTCAAGGCCACCTGTAGCAGGTTAGTCCGGCTATGTGTACCTGCGTGTCTTGATGCGGTGCACATTTGAACTATGAGGAACAGTAGTGTGTTAGAGGAGCAGAATGGTCCAGAAAACCACGAGATGGGCTGCAGCTGTTTGTTTAGACAGATCTCCTTGAATCCTGGAACATCCCTCTGTAAACACCAAAAGATGGAGCGCGTTACACCAACTGGACGAGATGGATGAAGAGTAGCGGCTGGAAAAAAAACATTGACAAAAGGCCGTGCATCAATTCTCTTTGTAAATATAAAGTCCGACATAACTGGAGGAGAATATAAAGCTTTCCATTCAAGCGCTGTAGCGAATGAAAACAACATAAAAGAAAACAGTCAAAGCAAATCCGGGTTGAAAAATCATCTCCAGTCGTTTCACCTGAAGGTGGAAGATGGATTGTCGGCTTTCGTACCATCTGTCAAAATGAGCATTTGTTTACGTCGTATCAAGAAACCAGCGTTGCCCCCTGTAGAAAAGGACCTGTTTGGATACGAGGTGTGTGTCTACGCCGGTGCATGCATGCGCTCCCGAAAGCATGCATGTTTCCACCTACTTATCATGCGACGTTCTGCGTGCATGCGAGTGCTGACGTCACGCTGTTAATGATGATTACGGTGATGGTGTTTATTTATCTGCAGAGGTGGAAAAAAGCGTGCGGCGTTTGAATGAGCGCAGTGTCGTTGGGCTGCAGAGAGTGGCGTGCCGGCCAGGAAGGGAGAGGGAGCGAGGACGACGGAGTGGGGGAGAGGGGTGAATGGTTGTCTGTGTGGGGAGGGAGAGAAAAGAGAGAGCCTCTTGTGGTATGTTTACATGTCAATGTGGTTCCTCGTCTGATTGATAATATCTGTGTGTTTGAGTGTCAGTGTGTGTGTGTGTGTGTGTGTGTCACTGAGTGAGTTACCACACTGAAATCTTGCACTTCCCCATGCTATAATTTAAGTGGGGCCATTATGTCTATTATGTACTGTGTTCTGCAATGATATGTTGCGGCATATAATTTCATTTACTACCTCTTTGGACACTTAGGAGTCATATCTGTCCTGGCTCGGAGGAGGGAGTGTATTAAAAGACTTGCTCCTTGTTATTTCAGCGTTGTAATTCATCCAGCGTGAACCCTGATCCCCCTCCATGTGGCAGGCGGTGTAAATCCGAGATGCTACTCTGGACAGAGTGACACCACTGGAGGTATATTGAACCAAACATGATGTGCTTAATGTAAATTAAAGGCAACCACAAGTAATAACACGCAATTACTCAACTGCTTTAACAGAGATTTTACAGATACAATTGCGCCCACCACTTCAATGCCATTGTCCACGATAATCAATCTACTCAATTGGACACATGTGTTGATACGAGGCTGTTATCGGGTTGCGACCCATCCCCGGCAGACGTGCTCTGCTCCGCTTTGAAGCGCCGCTCGAAAAATGTGGGAACAATTGCCACGAGTCGCAATCGCGGATCCGAGTGTTTCCTGATTGTTAAAGCCGCTAAGGAGCCGGTGAAATCAAGCTGGTTGTCATTATTCAACAAGCAACGAGGGGGGAGGAATAGGGGGAGAAGATTGTCTCAGGGATGGAAAGAGCCAAACAGAATACGGAGGTAGAAAAGGAGTCTTTTGTTTTCGCCTTAAGGAGGAATCTGTTTGGTTGTGTAGTGGAAAACCTCTGACATGATAATAGGAGGCAGGAAATGTAGGAAAAGTGATGAGGGTGATTAAAGGGGGGGGGGGGCGTGCATACACACACACACACACACACACACACCGACATACACAAACAAACATGGTATATAATGGGGGGATGGTGTTCATCTCCTGTTACAGCCAATGAAACATTAAGTGTGTCAGTCACCATAGTGTGTTTGTGAGGTGTCAGGTTTTTGCCCTTCACAGAGAAGCCCTCCTCTGTGTGTGTGTGTGTGTGTGTGTGTGTGTGTGTGTGTGTGTGTGTGTGTGTGTGTGTGTGTGTGTGTGTGTGTGTGTGTGTGTGTGTGTGTGTGTGTGTGTGTGTGTGTGTGTGTGTGTGTGTGTGTGTGTCTACATGCACACCTTCCACTTTCTGTTTGTTTAATGAAGCCCTCTCATGTGTAAAATGAGTCTTCAACACCTGATCAGCCTGACCGTGGGTGTTAATCTGATACACTAACTTTGTCAGACCACGTCTAGACACGCGTGTTCGGTCATTTTGCGAAGCGCGGTAATGAAATCACAAACAACAGCGCACAGATAAGACACTTGCGGTTCACATCCAACACAGCCTGATGGTGCCAATGTGAAGTATATCGTGGCAGCGTTCCCATAGCTTCCCAAGGAGCGTGACCCTCCAGTTCCCAGGGACAGGAGACCGAGCAGGCTCTGGAGACCCGAGAGTTCTGACCATTCAGGCCAAAAAAAGATCTTAATATACCGATTGTGTGTCGCTCCGCTCCCGGGACAAAGGTGTCGAGTCACTTTGACTTATAGGCGTTTGGGCTGATGGAGCTGTTTAGTGTCTCGCTGAGTGGCGTAACAGACCTCGCTTTGGACGGGTGTACTGGCGACCCAACATGGCAGCGCGTCTCGTTCTTTTCCCTCCATCTGCTACTGCTCAGTCTGGGCTCCCTGGTTTACGATGACAAGGCTGCGACAGGGCCCAAATGACAGCCGCATCAAGCGGCCAAATGGGATGGATGTCAAGTTTAACTGGACGACGGGGGGATTAGCTGTTCCCTCTCCCACATCCTTCCTGATGTGATGGACACGTCCTGTGATGCAGTGAATCTCTTTGAAGTGCGCCACGTTGCACCACTGATGAGTAACCAAAGAATAGAAAGGGAGAAGGTATAGATCTCTGTGTTTTCGGGGAGTGAGGTGCGGCGCTCTCTACAAAGTAAACCATCCCTGGGTGGTCCCCGTTCTTCCTAGCTCCTCAGCGGATGTCCTGAGTACAATAGGTCATATAGAGAGTAACATAAACAACCCAGCTGGGCTCATGGGGTCATTTAGCAATCATGCAGGCAATTAGTCCGCATGATTCCGCAGTTATAAATACAAACCATGTCATTTGGTGGTCATTGGTGTTTTAAACATCTTCTTAAGATTGAAGACATCCTGAGGGAGCGTACGATGTTAAACCACGAGGTCTTGATCGACTTTTTAAGGAAGTGAATGGGTGTGAACCAGGGCGGACAGAGGGAGATATATTTAGAAAGCAGTCTTCTGCGTGTCTTCTGTGAGTTGTTTAGTGGAACAGAGCGGGGATTAGGGCTGATTTCTGTATTGTGTTTCCACGGAAAAATGAGCTGGTGGTGTAGGGAGCCGACACGGGCCAGAAGGCACTCAGGCTTTGTGATTGTCGTGACTCCCTCGGTCACCCCACGTGTCAGTTTCTGTCCCGCGTCTTTAATTCCACCTGTCTGCTGGAAGGACAAGTGGTGCACAGCTAAAGCCAGAGCGGGAGCTGGGATGTGACTCAATCGGTGAGAGCTCATAATGTGTGACGTCTAAACACCAGCGCCGTCATGAAACGTGCATATCAGGAAACCGAAGCCATATGTTGAACCCTTTTCTATCTTCCGCTGGGCTCTGTGTGTTGTTTTTCCAAGATTAGACAATAGGATGATAGAAAGCCATGGATAAGTATGGTGTGGGAGCTTTGAAGTGGGTAAAGGGAAGGGGCCAGGTAGGTATGTGCATTTGATGGGTTGCTGAAAGAAACGGCAGTGAAAGAATGTAAGGAGGGAAAAAAAAGTATAGGTGCCAAACTATTCTCCCTCAGATCCAATAACAACTCAAGGATATGAATGTTGAAAATCATATATTTCAAAAGCCTTTTTTATCAGGTTATAAAGTCCGTACAAGGGCAACACACCAGGCTGAGTTATGAAAAACGCTTTTCCATCTTCATTCCTTCATGATTCCCCCAGCTGTTCCATAAGATACCATGAACAGCAGGATAATGGTTGGAAACCAAAAAAAAAATGAAAAGTCATTGTTTTAATATTTCACTAAGAAACATATCCTATGTGATTAAACTAATGGCAGTCCATCAGTTGGGAATGGTCAAGTCGGAGACAGAGGAGGCTTACGGCTTCATTCCCCCTGGATTTACCCAAAAGACTGGATCCACTCTTCAAAGATGGCGAGATAGACAATGAGTTGGAAGGTAGTGGATTTCTTAGACCGTGTTTTCATGTTTTTCTTGTCTTAGGCCGAGTCACATCAGGTATGTCGCTGATTAGCCTGCCCGGAGGCCAGGTGTGTTCCTGCAGCTAGTTAAAAAATCACGCTGTACTTCCTCAGCATGCTTGCTTCTACCATTAGCACGTATTCAATAGAACTTTGTCTTTACATGAGCAGAGTCCGCCAGAGAACCTCAAAAAACCCACTTCAGGTCTTGTCAGATCAAAGCCCCCCCCCATCCCAGACTTGACATTTAATTCAGGAACCAGACGTTATGAAGAATCCTGCCGAGCTGTCGCGGTGAATAGAAATATATAATCAAAGCGGTGTTTTCTGGTGGATTTGCAGATTTGTTTTCATCAAAACTCTTTAGAGATGCTTCAGCCGAGGAGAGTGGGAGGGGCGCTGCAGACATTCAGACAAGCGAGAGGGTCAAAATAGATGGAAATGAGGAAACGGTGCCAGATTATGTGAGACAGAGACACAGGAAAAACAGCTCAGCTTTACATTTAACTACTGTTAAGGACAAGATATGGAGAGTGCTACAATAAGAAGGAATTGGATGTAAGGCGATTAGAAAAACACAATTCATGTCACGATTAACTTGAATTTTTTTATTAAATGTATTTATTTTTATTGACAGCCAGATGATGAACTGTTGACAGTTACAAATACTTCATGTGACAAGTGAGCAAAAACAAACCAATGTCAAAAAGATTTATAATCTCTGTTATCCGACGGAGCAGTTTAATTTCCTTTTCCTTTACACTTTGTTCAGTTGGATCACAAAAAATAATAATAAAAGTAAAAAGAAATACATTTATACATTACGCAATGACAATGGAAGTAAGAAGAAATACACTTTCTTATTATGTTACTTATTTAACCTGACCTTAAAACAATCTAATAAAAATTTTATTATATATTTAAAAAAAAAAAAAAAACATTTCCAGATACAAATATACTGGTTTTCTTCCCCATATGCCACCCTATGAGTTTTTGGGATTGCGCGTTTCGTGTCTGGCAGCAGGTGGGGTCCCGGCCAGGTCGAGGGAGATGAACGTTCACAGCGCTGACTCACTGGTCGTGGACGAGACTCAGGAGATTTGTTAGATTAAACTACATAAGTGTTACTAGCTTTGTTTTGGCAACCATGGAGAAACACTGTGTTTTTTTAAAACGGTGAACACAGAGCTGGAAAGTGGGGGGTTGCTGAGTTGTCAACGTGCCAAGACGCTCCAATTTCAGGGGAGCAGAGTTGTGATGACATCAGGGCCGTGTAATGCAGGTTGTCATGAGCGCAGCATGCTTGCCTTGATGTAATGTAACTCCGGCGGTGCCACCTGAACTCGCAGCAAGGGCACGGACGGTAAAACTTTAATAGCATTAGAGATAGAAAGATCGAAGGAGAGATAGAGAGAGAGAGAGAGAGGAAGACAAGTGGGGAAACATTGGCAAGCATGGAAGAATGGTCTCAGATGGAACAAATAGCTCATCAATATCCACTCAATCACTGCTTTGAGCTCTCCTCCCCCCTTTCATCCCCTCCGGTATACATCGGGGCCAAAACGCTGCAGTGACCCAACTGTTTCTCTCTGATGAGAGACGGCATATCAACATACTCAGGCCCAGCTAGCAACACAACAAATTTATCATAAACATACAACCAAACAGAAATAGCCCGCAGGCTCCCCTCACTCTTGGCTTTTAGTGCCCATGGGAGAGGGGGGGGGAAACGCGTGTGAGGTAGGGAAAGTGATCAAGACAGACAGGTTCTTATTTAGACACAATGCAATAAAGCAGTGCACATGCATGCGGACACCCCCACCCCCCCACAGAAAGGGCTTTCTCATGTAGCACAGGTGGAATCAGTTTCTCTGCCTGTAGCTAAGAGCCTGGCTCAGTAAAAGCACATACAGATGTGTGCATACAGTACATATAAGACACCGGTATGTACATGTGCAGCCATGCCCAGGGCCTCAGATTTCCTCCCCCGGGGATGAAATAGAAAAAGCACCACTCACACATTTCTTTTACAAGGAACACGATAAGTACCGGAGTCAAATAAAGAGGTCGGATTGGGGATGATATGTACCCAATGCTCTCACGAGGTTGTTGCCATCAAGTGTTCAAACCAGCCCTGTAAAATAAGGAAAGGAAAAAAGAAAAGTGTGCAGCTCCTGATAAAGATGCTGGCAGTCGTCGGATGCTTTATTGGTTCCTGTAATTTAGAAAGATAAGGTGGCAGTGAAGTGTTTAAACAGCTATCTGCCCAGTGAACCTGTCAAACCGTATCTGCTGGTCTTATTTCCACCCCCAAACAAAACTATCCTCCCCTCAATTAGCCCCTCACCCCGACTCTCCCCCCTATATCTTCCTGCCAAGTCCACACTCTCTCCCCCCCCTCAGTCCTCTGCATGCCATGCCCCTTGACCTCCTTTTTTAACATAAATTTCTGCAAAGCCAACATCACCACTCACCTCTGCGATGAACTTCTCGTTCATTACTCTTCTCTGATTGGGGCTGTCACTGCTGAGGAATACACTGGCAGTCCCTACAAAGGGAAAGAGGACACACAGAGAGCCCCAAACACACACAGCCAGACCTAACTAATGGAGAATAGCTGACCGCTGACGTAGCTTAATGTAGCTAAGCCATAGCTCTGGGGAAAAAGGGAAAAAAGCCCCACTAACAGACAGTAGGGCTGACTGACTGGATGCAGCTGTGCTTGGCAGAGTCTGCTCGGCCTGTTGACAGATTATGATCACCTGTGTAGCATAGCAGACCTGCTCAAAAATGAGAAGAAGGGGCATGTTCATATGTAGTGGAAATTACCCGCTGGATCTTGAACGGACTAGTAGTGTGTGTGTGAAACAATGACAGAGATGGAGAGAGGAATAATGAGAGGAGGAGGACTGGAAATGATCAGGAGCAAGCGAGGCCAGAATTATGGAGAATAATGAAACCACATGTTTTAATATCAATATCTTATCTGGTGGTATGACTCAAGTTTTCAGATTAGCATTGATCTCCGAAAGGCTGTGGAACAATATTAAACATGGTGTTTCAAAGAGACATGAGAAGGAGAGGAATCAAGGAGAGAGAAAAAAGAAGAAAGACATCCAAGCTGGTGAACCAGGCTGGATGAAGATGAAGCACCGGTGTGACTGTACATGATATAAGAAATGAAGCTCTGGTGAAAGTTCAGTCTTGTAGGCTTTTCTTTTGCATGCTTAGGTCTGTCGTTTGTTTTTTTTATTCAACCTGCCTTTCCACTTTTCTCACGCATGCTCACTCATAATTTCCTGCTGTCATCCTGCTGGGGCTGTCAATCATGAGCTCAGCTGTTCTCATCAGCTGGTCACATCCATCCAATAGCACCGCAACACATCCACATTGTAAGCCTATCGTCTTGCTGCGGCCTCTTTTTAAATAAGATTCTCGCACATTTGTGCGCGCCTGTCCGTCACTCGATCCCCGCCCAGTGTTCATTCATCAGCCTCATCAGCCCGCCAGTCTGGCACAATTATCAACCACCAGCAGACTCCATGGGGGGAATGTATCGGGCTGCAGCTCCACTCAGACGCCCCTCCATTACAAATCTCCCGTCACTATAGTTTACAGACCAGAGAGCAGGGAGGGACATTTGTCGAACATTTAAGTGTCACTTTCACCCAAATAATGAAAAAAGATGTGATTTCCCAGTTACATCTATCTGGTGGTATCTTGTCATGCAGATCGTTTAGTTTGTGCTGCAACGTTTTCAGATATCTGTCTGTGTGTCGGCATCCACTCCACCATGAGTATCCCGGGACACTGTTTCTGGAAAAGAAAAAAGCTGGCTGAATGTTCCAAATGTGATTTTTCAAAGCTGTCAGCACCACAAATGAAATTCCATATACCTCATTTGTATCGGAATGGCAGCACAAACCTATAAAACTGTGCACATGAAACCAAAACGATTGGTAAGACTTGATATCATTATTAAGTTGGGTGAACCAACTCAGAAAACAGCAGGTTCGGAGCAGCTCGGATGGGAGGGAGGGAGATGAAGGGTGACAGTGGGGAGATTGTAAGTACGGTGATGAGAAGTGATGTGAGGCAACGTGAGGTAAACAGTGAGTGGAGGAAGACGATGAGAAAAAGCTGGCTGAGAGGGGGAAAACCTCAACGAAAACGGATCACTTCTTAATCTCTGCAGAGTGAATAACTGACATGAATGAAGAGGGAGTAAACCAGCTGCAGACAGCCAACTGGCAGAGGCCAAAGCACACACAAACTAACTGCACATTTCACACACTGCATGATTGTATGACTGTTGAATCCCTACAACAACAAATCTAAAAAAAGAGCATCATCACAAAGGATTGTTGTTGCTCAATATGCAAATACAATAACAGAGGAAACTATTTGTAACTTTCCCACAGAATTAGACATATGAGAAATTAGCCGGTGCCATACAATGGGATGTGCCCCTGCTGACCGCATCGGAGAAAGGGAGGCGAGCTGGGATTATTTGTACAACATATGTGATATGGAGGTCACCGCTGAACCACTATAGAATATATCTGCTCCTGCACTTGCAGCCGCTCGCTTAGAGGAGCAGTATTTCTATTAAAAAAACCCTGATATAAAACAGTAATGGATGGTCGGTTTTATCAGGTTTCATGCTAAATGTGGATAATTTCAAGAGAGCAAAGCCAACATCCTTCACATTTGCCTTGCAAAGTTGTAGTCTGAAGCCAAAATTCTGATTCCTAGAATTCATATTAAAAGACCAGGAATCATTTTTAATGTTTGCAACTATGTAGAACAAACTTAGTGCCAGAGATTCTTGCAGGTTTCCCTGTAGCTTCACACTATTGTTAGTGCAGTATCCACAGGGATTCATATATTATCCATTTTGTCCTTGTAAGACATTGTATGTAACAGAACACATGCATGGTGTTGAGCACAATTTGCTCCAAGTTAGTGGCCATTCTAGAACGTGGTGCTGCCACCTAGTGATGAAATGTAAAACAGCTACTTGTCATCCAATGTTGCAAGCAAGATGTTTTATGGAGCGTGAAATTGTAAAACAAGCAGAAGGATCAGTGAGCTTTATCTTATTTGAAGAAAATAATCTTTATCCCCAGCAGGAGCCATGGTTTCTCTTTGAAGCAGAGGCAAAGCATTAAAATACATCTTACCAGATCTTAGCAATTAAAGGTTCCTGTTTTAATAAGGCTTTATAGACTCAGTTTGGCATTGCAGTCAAATAGTCCTGCAATTAATCTTACCTTCTGATACTGATAATGTTCAGTTTTTGTTGAATCAATTTTGTTGAGGTGATGATTCAACTGTATGATCATTTTGAAGGACAGTTTGTGGTGCTGTTGAACTGTAGTACAAAGGCTTTTTTTATTTAGCATAGCCTCATTGATGCAGTGGATACAATAGAAACACCTTTGTACACTGAATATGTATAGAAGTATGTGTAGTTTGAAAAGATCACAAGAAGGTATATTATTTCTTTATTGATATTTGTGATATACAGTATATGTAACCACCCATCCATATGATAAAACCATTTTTTTTTCTATAATCAGGCTTTTAGAGCACTTGCGAGACTTGTGAGACTTTACATTTTTTTCGTGATGTATACCTCCTCCGGTAGAGTATATATGAAAAAGCTACATAACCATTTTAAGTACAGTTGATCTGATGTGAACACGTAGGACAGCACATTATATAACAGGCAACTTGTTATTTAAGTTACAGTATGACAAAAAAAGGTAAGGTGTTGTTGAACAACAACAACAACAACAAATGACCATAGCACATTTTGGCTGTAATTGAGAAAATAAATAACGATCTACAGAATGCAGAGTGTACATGCATAACCATATAAGGATATTTTAAATATTCCTGACTTCAATATGTCAGGCCACACCGACGAACAGCTAAAAAAAGGCATGTTCATGCTTCATGGCACAGATTTTCAACTTAATTAGCCTGATAACTGAAATATTCTTACAGTAGGATTTATCACAGAAGGAGTGAATTGGAATTTAATCTAAAGTTAACCGTTATTAAATTCTTGTGAAGCTCATTATTATGTGTGAAACATACAGGTGTGAATAAAAGGTTGTTTGTACAGTTATCAGTAAGCCATGTGGACGAGGAAAAAAAGGAAACGTTCAGATGTCAGCGGTAAGATCCAGCGCTATGGAAACAGAATTGCATGGATAACCTGTTCAAACTCACACCTCCGAGTGTGTGCGTGTGTTTAGAGCTCGGAGGTGAGCACTTTACTCTGGATGATCCTCATGATGGACTGGACGACCTCTGACGTGGTGCCCTGACCCCCAATATCAGCTGTGTGCAACTGCAAAAAAAACAAACCAAAAACAGGATAGTCACAAATCACTTATGTGGTACAGAATATTTTGTCTATAAGCAAACCTTTTCTTACAGAGTCAAAATAAGATACATATCATATATCATCAAAAGCCCTGTCTAAGCAGTCTGCTCTCATGGATGATAAGCAGGGTTAAATGAGCCCACGGATTTAGTTAATGCCAATGCAACCTAATGTAAAATCAGATACTATACAATGTAGCACTTCATCAGAGCTTTGTGACATTGAAAGGGCACGATGCTGCTTTGTGTGAATGTATTGTGATGCCAGCTAGGAAGCATGCCAGCTCTGCCACCAGGGCCTCTAAGCCTCTGTCACAGAACAATGGCCTGTTGGCTTTGTGGCAGCGAGACAGGTGAGGGGAGAGGCTTGTCAGTGACGGCAGACTTACCCTGGTTTCATTCATAGTGGTGAGGATTGCATTTCGGATCAGGCTCGCGTAGTCATAAAGCCTGGAGACATACCGGGGGAAAGACTTATTTATTTACCGGTATGCCACAGTGACAGCGTTACATCTCTACGATGGATGCATTTTAAGTATTTTCTCTGGAAAAGCTTACTTAAGGTGGTCCAGCATCATGCAGCCAGCTAGCAGCATGGCAGTGGGGTTAGCAATGTTCCTGTCTGCAATACTCTTCCCCGTGTTCCTCGTGGCCTGAGAGTCCCAGAAAAATAAGACAAGAAAGAGACAGAATTCTAAGTCACAATAAATTCTTAAAAAAGAAAACATGACAGCATACCACCAGGTTTGGGAGGATATAATTACTAATAACCTGTTGGGAAATGTAGCCTTATAGTAACCTAATCCAAGTATAATGCAGTATTAAAGTTGATTAACTTGATTACTTTCTGTTGCTTTTTCGATTACCTCAGTTATGCACTATTGCATTTATATGCACTAAAGACAACAGAAAATAATGTAATCATCCAAGGACTCTAATCATTTGGCACATTAGTGTTGCCAGAATTTACCTACATGTAAAATTCCTGGTTTGTCCTGTATTATGTTTTATAATGTTTTATAATCTTCATTTACTGGAGACTAAAGTGCACAATCCATCCTACTTTGTGAGAACTTACACTATACTGTGGTGTTGTTTCCCTTTTCTACTTTACATACAAAATGTTGAAAGCTTTTTTTTAAAAACTGATTACATCTTTTTTCCATTAGGTTCAACAAGATATGTTGAACCTAATTATGTAATGCGGTTCCATGTATTCCTTTACTCCCCACTGCCTCCCACTTAGCATGAACTACCAAACACTCACCGTCTCGAAGACAGCATAGTCACGGCCATAGTTGGCCCCCGGCACAAGTCCAGGCCCTCCCACCAGGCCTGCACACACGTTGCTCACCACGTTCCCATACAGATTGGGCATCACCATCACATCAAACTGCTGGGGGTTGGACACCAGCTAGAAACACAGGCAAACAAAGTTGCAAGTCGATACTTTGGATATAGCAACATTTAGAAACGTCTCCAAACTGAGAAGTGTGTCATCGGATCCTCTGTCACCTGCATGGTGGTGTTGTCCACAATCATGCTGTCGAATGTGATGTCTGGGTAACCAGCGGCGACTTCTCTGCAACACTGCAGGAACAAGCCATCGCCAAGCTTCCTGTTGGAGCAGGAAAAAAAAATCTTCCAGCATGAAGAAACTCATATTATGTCAGACTCGGGGTGGCTGGCACAATACATTTAGTTGAGAGCAACTCACATGATGTTTGCCTTGTGTACAGCGGTAACCCTTTTACGGCCTTTCTCCCTGGCCAGTCGGAAGGCATACTCGGCAATCCTGAGGGAATTGTTCCTGGTGATGATCTTGAGACTCTCCACTACTCCTGACACACTCTAAAAGAAGACGAGGTGGAGGATGACTGATAAATGACAACTGAAGTTCAAGTAGTTGGTATATTGTAGTAACATTGTTATTTGTGAAGTAGCACATTTAATTCTGTAGAACTGATTGGGATCTTTCTTCAACAGTCATTTTAGGGCTTTTAAATAGCTCTTAGAAACATTGAATATGGATGTGCCATGTCTGGTCAGGATTAGAAGTGTGTTTCAGCAGACAGTAGATTGATTGTGTTTCTGTACTGGCTGACCTCGTGCTCCAGACTGCTGTACTCTCCCTCTGTGTTCTCCCTGATGATCATGATGTCAATGTTCTGGTGGCGAGTGTGGACTCCAGGGAGCGACTGGCAGTGCATCACATTGGCATACAGGTCTAAGCTTGTGCTGTTAATATACACATGGAAACAGGAGAGAGAGAGAGGTGGTGGGGTCAAGAATAAACAATGTGTCAACTGACATTACTAGACACAAAGGCAAATTATGGAAGAAATGTAAGTCATGTGACAAAGTCTATATCATGGGAACAGCATATTTCATTAAAACTCTTACCGTAGGAGATTATTTCTGGATTTGACAGACGGCGCCATGGTATGTTTGGTTTCTATGTTACCTATCAGGAGAGTTAAGTAATATCATAGTTAAACAAGTGTCATGGTCTTAATATAAACGACATGCTTGACACAGCTGCACTCTGCCTTTAATGTTTTTAAATGCTCTGCTTGTCACACAGGAAAGAGGGGTTTGCTTGCCTTTGAGGGCAACTCCATTACGGCGAATGGCAGTGATGGCATTTTTGATGTCTTCCTCGCTCTCCAGGGCGGAGTTGACATGCACCACCTCAAAGTCCACTGGGACGCAGCTGAACCTACAGCAGGAGTACAAAAACCACATGGTCAAGTAATGCTCACCAGTCTGCAGTCAACACCTTAAAGGGGATTTAGCTTTAGTCTAACCAACCTGAAAACCTCTCGGACATGACTGAGCAGCTCCGGACCGATTCCATCTCCAGGTATGAGGGTCACAGTGTGTCTGCCTCCATATTTTGCAGGAGGGGGCTAAAACGTTGGCATTGTATACATCATTAACTGCACTGAACTGCAAATCACCCACTGTTGCCGTTATTTTACCATATCATGCCACATATTTTTGATTTCCAACCAACTATTTTTATAATGCCAGTACAAAATGAAAATCTTTTTGCACAGACTTGACACCTTCTTAAGACAGAGCATCCATCACAGCTAACATTTGGATGCTTGGTAGTTGTGTGAAACAAAACTGGTCATAGCCCTACTTTGGTAAATGTACACAAAATCTATAGTTAATGAGCTAGAAAATGTTAAATAACCCATAAACTTCTATATAACCCCGTCACCAAGAAGGTAAGTGTGTGAGGGTATTGTTAGCCAGTAGAAGGTTGTGTTATTCAGGGCTAGGCAATCTATTGTTGATCATTTATCACTGTCATCATATCGTTTCAAAAATACTGTAATTGAGGAACAATTGCAACGGTAATGTTCCGTTTTGTTGGAGAAGTGATGCACTGTAGGGTAGTAAAAACACGTCACTCTGCTACTTACAATGTTGTCTCTCTGTGGTTGAAGACGGACAGCAGGGAAAGCAGAAGGACAAGTTAGATAGTAGTGGTTTGATACAGATGAAAGAGTAGTTTGATGCACAAAAGAGAAAAGTACCCCACCACCCCCAGAGGGGAACCCAACGCCTCTGGAAACATCTTAATGAGGAGCAGTGATTTTTTTAATGACACTAGAGTACCATTATATATAATAATATAAGCTACTGATTTAACAAACATTTTTTGATTCACTCACATTATTTCCGGTCTTATTCCTGTGACTTGTCAGAGTTGTTCCAAATACCTGTAATACAAAATTAAAGAGAGATGGTTTAGAAACGGTTTGTAAATGCGTTTTGATTATCAAAGGAAGATCCGGGTTCTTTAGATAACCTTTACTGTAAACGACTCTATATCGGCGCTGCAGAAGATATGTGAACGACGATGGCTGCCTTGCTAACGTTAACGTTAATTCACCTGCAACAGTTATGATATTAACCATATGACCTTGTGTTCCGATAAAACAATCAAAGATAACGACTTAAGATAGTACTTTCATTCGGAGCAACAGCAACTATCACAGCCAATGTGACAACGGCGACGTATCTTGTCTTACTTTAACAGTATTTCCAAGGCGTCCACCCCAGAAAGGATTTATGAATTTGGACATCGAGAGCACAGCACTGTGGGCAGCCATCTTGATTTCGAAACACTGGAGGAGGAGGCGGGGCTATACCCGCGTGATAAATGTTTCTTTTTTTGGGGCAAAACATGTATTTAATTATTTAAATATAGAGCGATAGCTTTCGTAGTACTTTCGTGATAATGTAAGGGGAGTTGTGATTTATTACACATCTGTTCAACAATAAAAAATAAAAAAATCCAAATTGTGATCACGTGACCAACTTTGCGCATACTCCGTGTGGTTAGGAACTACATCCGGAAGAAACGATCTATGGAATAAACCATATTTTCCACGCTTGTTAAAGACAGTGTAATACGAGTGTATATGATCGACTGGGGATATTGACTTCAGTCTCTCTTCTCGCTGAAAGCTGATTCCCGTCAGAGGAGCCTCGATGAGGAAACAGCGCAAGAAATAGCCAAAGTCCCGGGCGGCGAGAGCAACAGCTCCCCTCTAACCGTTCATTAACGTTACATGCTAGCGACGCCGAAAACAGCGAACGGTCGGCCGAGCGTGGACACCGCAGGTAAGAGCTGCCATTTCACATCGGTTTCTTCGTGTTAGTCGTCGAGTATGTTGTCGAAGCGAGTATCATGTTCTGCTGCCTCGTCTTTGTACTGGTTAGGGTTCGTGTCGCCCTTTCAAACGTCATCTCTGCAGAGCCATCTTGCAATGGGCAGAGTAGGGGGAAAAAAATAATGCTTCGTGTTGTAGACACTAAACTCTGAATGAAATTACCCCAAATTCATTGCATTACACGTCATTACTTTAAGGGTTACAGAAGTATCTTTCTGATTAAAGAATACCCACTGAGGAGCAGACTTTCAGAATTTACATGCATCGTAAACTATTAGTTACATACAAACAAAACAACATACATAATTAAATATCATTACCCTTTTATGAAAACGTTTAGAATTAAATCTGCTTTTACTTTTATTGTATTTGTTTCTCCTCATTTGCTGTACTGATCCTCTCTACTGTATACACATGTCCTTGAATTGCACCTTTATTTACACTGTTACAGTGTCTGTCATGGTACATTTTCAATTAAAACTCTAACTCTTTGCAAACTTAAATTCAAACATGTCTAACGTAGTGTATTTTTTGTATTTCTGTGTAGGTCTATGAGGTGGTGAATCATGAGATTGACAGGTTTGTGAACGGTTTCTGTACATTTTGGTACACTCCAGTGGGAACTCGTTGGTAAACTGGCGGGACCTGTTTCTCTTCACAGGCCCCCTGAGAGCTGTGGCTGTGCTGCTGCTGGTGGGTCTCACCTGGCTGCTGGCCAACACCCTGTTTGGAGGGGAGAGTGGGTCATCCGTGAGACATTTCTTCAGCGGTAAGGAAACTAGTGATGGAATGATTAATTGATGGACAGAAAATGAGTTGAGTACAATTTATTAAACTAAAAATAGCCAACATACACTGGCGAGCTGCTACATGGGAGGAGTTGGGTGGTGTTGTTTTTTTAACTACATCACCATGGGCCACACTGACGAATATTTTTCACTATTTTCTAAGATTTTAGAGACTAATTAATAAAGAAAACAATTATATGCAGCAACCTTAAGGACAAGGGATTTGAGATGATGCGTGTGTGATCCAATCTGATTTGTGGTCAGTTAATTTGACTGTGAACATCTTCTCTTTATTCAGGTGCCAGTGAGAAACCGACACCTGGTAAGTAAAATAAATTGCGTAGTGTTACAATTTCATGTCTGTTCCTCCTGTGGACTTTGATCATGTTCATGTTGTGTCTTCTTATGACTTGGCTATTGTGTCATATATTTTAGCTGAACCTCGCCCTCGAAGGTATAAATGTGGACTTTCAGCTCCCTGTCCCCCAAAACATTTGGCCTTCCGTCTGGTGTCTGGTGCTGCCAACGTCATCGGGCCCAAAATCTGCCTGGAGGACAAGATGTGAGCTCCTGTGCTTTTCTTCATCTATGTCGTTGTCTCCCCGTCCTTTTTTTTGTTTCACACTCTGTTCTTTTTCCCCCCTCTGTGCTGTCTTAACCAGGCCTCCAAACCTATCTGGGGAGCTGAATGCAAGTATTCTTTCAGTCTGTCTGTCCCCCATTTCTTTGTTTCCGTCTCTAGTCTCTGTTCTCAGTGTAGTTGTTGTCGTTTCTCGAGGCCCCGGGCAGTGTGTAAGAGTGCGTAGGTCAGTGTGAATGTGCAGGGCACGGAAGTGCTTCACCTAGGGTTTCAACCTTTTTGTGTTTCTGTCTCACAGGCTAGTGAGCAGCGTGAAGAACAACGTTGGCAGAGGGCTGAACATAGCTTTGGTGAATGGTACGGGTGTCCCCATCCAACTCGTAACCAACTTTGCATTCATAAATATGTTTGAATGGTTATTATAACATGTGACTGGTGTTTCTCTGCTCCAGGGGTGACCGGGGAGCTCTTAGACACAAAGAGCTTTGATACGTGGGCAGGAGGTAATTAAAACCAGACACTCGTATATAGTTCACATGTGTTGCATATGACTCTGCAGTAAGACGCTGTAAACCACATGGCTCGTCTGATGTTCGTTCTCAGATATTTCTGACCTGTTGAAGTTTCTCCGGCCGCTCCATGAAGGAACACTCGTGTTTGTGGCTTCCTTTGATGACGCGGCTACAAAGTAAGAAACCATGACATGCTCTCAGTTTCAGCCCAACACCCCTCTCTTTCTCCCTTAGTCGCACCTATACATTTGAATGTTTTATGCAGCATTATTTATTGTACCTTTTTACTTTTTTCTTTTATGTGCCTTACAAGTGTTTACTCAGGAGTACGTGTAATATACAACCCACCCGCTCATTAATGAATCGGCTTTATTGTGTTCCTTCAGGACTATAAAGTTTATCTTATCTGAGATAAAATGTCAGTTGAAGTTCTAGAATACTTCATGTAATTACTTGGGAAATAGTAATATGCTCATGATTCATCTGGCTTTACTACAGAGAATATTATTTTCATAGCTAAT
Organism: Eutrigla gurnardus; assembly: GCF_963514095.1. Lineage (NCBI taxonomy): Eukaryota > Metazoa > Chordata > Actinopteri > Perciformes > Triglidae > Eutrigla > Eutrigla gurnardus. The sequence goes on along the minus strand of NC_139922.1, from coordinate 13,620,898 downwards.
CCACAGCAGGACGAACTGGTTTTAATCAGCCAATGAGTTATGCCCGTAAGTGTGTCTGCTGTCGTCTGTACAGCCAAATTCACTGAGGGAGGTGAGAAGTTGAATCTGACCGCTTCACAGAGTTAGTCGGTGGACTCACTCCAACCTCCCGAGCCGCAGCCACCACAGCAGCCAGCCCACTTAACAGACGCTCACCTTCTACCTTCTCCTCATTTACATTCGACAGGTTGAACGACGAGTCTCGGCGAATTTTTGAGGAGCTCGGGAGCACAGCGGTGAAGGAGCTGGCCTTTAGAGACAGCTGGGTGTTTGTTGGAGCCAAAGGCATCGAGAATAAGAGTCCCTTCGAGCAGGTATGTCTGTCTGAGGGTAGAAACCCCCAGCTCCTTTGACGTAATGCTGATTTGGCTGCAGTGAACTGCTTACAGATGTCATCACACATCACATAAAGGCTAGTTAGATGCAGTTACAATGGCATTATGATACAGGATATTCAATGACATTCAGTAGAATAAGTGCTCCCAGTGTGTGTTGACATGTGTTTGCCCGTGTTGTTGTTCCCATCAGCGTATGAAGAACAGTAAGAGTAGCAACAAGTATGAAGGTTGGCCCGAGTCTCTGGAGATGGACGGCTGCATTCCTCTGCGGTCGCCTCTGGAAGGATAGTTCTTCCCGACACACTCTCCGATCCAGCACAGTAACACCTGGAGTGGCAGCGGAACGTCCAAATGAATGTTTGAAACGGAACAGGGAACTGTCTTTGTGACTGAAACCACCCCAAGATCTGAGCCACAAGTGGCATTTCAGTTTGACTGCAAAGATTGTTGGACCTCTGGTCGAGGATTTGTGCATTACGCTTTTTTTAAGCAGAAGTAACATTGTAGGAATAAGGAAAACGTTTGCGTCCGGTTAAGTTCAACTTGAGAGGCCAAATGTTGGATGACCAAAGTCTAACGTTGACGAGTGAATGAATGCAGCTGAAGAAGGTCTTCCAAAGCCGTTGTAGGAAATGGATGTATTTCCTCTCTGCAAGCCCGTCTGTCGGGTGTCGATATTCAGTGCACGACATTTGATATTCCGCAGCCACGAGGCATACCTAACTGGAAACATTATCCCCAGAGACATGAGAAAACATTTGAGGTACACTAACAGTTTCAGCGCACTACTCAGCAGCAGGTCTGTAGGCCGGTTTTAGATTTAAATCCGTTTGTATATTTTCATCCTGCGATGCATATTTCCGTGATATTGTTATGCCTAGTGTTAGCTGCAGTTGTTTCCTTAGAACTTGACGCACTGCATTTATTGCTTGCCACATTTTTACAGATGTATTCAGAAAAATCTTGGCCTAGGTCCTTCTCCTTTTGATAAAACTATTTATTTTTAATACTTCAGGAAACGCTGAAAAGAGTCGTAGTCTGCGTTCATCATTACATTACCAATGGAACTGATGTCGTCTCAGGCCTGACGCAATCTTCCACACCGAGTGCTTTGTTTGAAGATTCAAGCTAAATGTGTGCGTGTGTGTGTTATTTTTTAAAATGTTTTAATGTATCCACCTTTTATCCTGCAAACAAGCCTAATATTGAAGGAAATGTATAGAAATAAAAATATTATTTAACATGTATGGTTAGATGTCAATTTTAGCTGCATTTGTTATTTTGTTGTGTTACCTAAGTAACAATTTTTATACAGAGCATCACAGTCTGTCTATATTGTGATAACAATCCCGATGAATAAAATTGTCTCAATATTGCTTGTTTTTTTTCCATGTATTCGGTCCTGAGTGGTCTTAAGTCAACTGGCATACTTGAAGAAATTCACCAGAGGGCGACAAACATCAAAGTGTGTGTGGGGTTAATCAGTTCATTCTGCTCAAGGCATTTGTTTCACTAAGCACGTGCTCTGCTGCTGCTGATGAACACTGCGGACTGAATCAGTGATATTTCAGGATTCACGGTTAATTCAGGGGCAGCACAGAACCATGTTGCACGTTGAATATGATGTAATTAAGAAAAACCTGATCAGTTTCATTGTTCCATGAGATGTTATGCCGCCTTCACGTGTCGTCAGAAAAAATCGTAATTTTAGGTATTTTTACAAATGAGTTCAAGTTCTGTGGGTAACGTGATGTTCAAAGGTAGTGGCAGAACCCACGAGCATAACTGCCGTATAATAATTATTTAGTCAAATTATTCAGATTATTATTTATTTGACCCTTGGGGACTTTTTGTCCTTTTGTTTTTATGATCCTTTTGGCTGTGTTAATGCATATGACATTAATTTATTTTTTAGGAAAATTGTATTTTATCAACCTTCTATACTATGTCTATAAAACACGGTGTACACACTGTTGTTACACTGTGACCCTTAGAGACAAAATGTCCTCATTGAAACCCATTATAACTGTCATCTTTTTAACCCCAGGGCCATTGCAGCATACAGTCATGCTTTTTTTGTTTTTGTTTCTGTGATTCTGGACTTTGCTGCAGAATTGCAGTTTTTATTATTTTCCACCAGATAAACCCATTTTCCTATTTTGGGAACACAAAATTTCCAAAGATTCACTCTCTGTTGTAATAGCACTGGTAGGAGCAAACATATTCAACTAAAATCCCAAACTGATCCCAAACTGTGATTGTGTGATGACTGTGACCAGTTTGCATTTAGTATATGGAAAATAATTCATGCTTTACATTTCTACTACTCTACATTTCAGAGGGTAATATTTGTACTTTTTACTCCACTGTCTTTTTAAGTTAGTGTAATTTTTGTAATTTAATTTATTTTCTTGTCTGTAGTACTTTGCTCTATTGCTTTGGCTATTCTTTGCATGTGCACTGAACACCAAGGCAAATGCCTTGTATGTCAAAACGTACTTACCAATACACTCCTTTTTATTTTGATTCTGATTCTGAGTCTGACCTCCTTTAATTTGACAGCCGTAGATTTCTATAATGATTTTACATACAAACATATGACTAGTTTAGACAATATGATGCAAATATTTTGCTTGAGTAAACGTAACAATACTACAGTGTAAAAAAGAAAATGCTTTCCTTCATTCAAAACCTATTAAGTAAGCTAAAAGTACACAAGTATGAGCATCAAATTTTAATACTGAAAGTAAAAGTGCTCATGCTGATTTATGTATAGCTTATTGTACTACAGGGTTGTGATTAGTGACGCATTGATGTGTACATTACTTAAATATTGGTAAAAGTGGGTATAATTGTAGTTATCTGATGAACAGCTGGTTATTTATGAATTGATTTATATTTTGTATTATTCATCAAAATCAGTAACTAAACCAGCATAAACATGTAGTGGATTAAATGTAGTGTGGCTTGGCTTAATATTTTTTCCCAATTAAAAGTAATTGGAGTAGACGTATAAAGTAGCCTAAATTAGAAATACTCAAGTAAAGTAAAAGTACCTTTAAATGTACCTTAGGTTCAGGACTCGATCCACCAATGCATCATAAAATATAAATCCTTTACAGTCTCCTCTTTGCCAAAGACAGAAATCTGTTGGATGCTCTTTTAGCTGTCCCGGTGCTGAAGCTTACAAGCTTCCTTGAACGCAGCATTTAAATCACGTAACAAGCCGTTGATTGTAAACGCGTAGCACCACCGCCCTCTTGCGGTGGAGCGGGCGAACTGTAGGCTTTGATCGTCCCCTGGGATGATGAGAAGCCCTGTGGCAAGTGAGAACAGGCAGCAGGCAGAGCGCGCTCGGGAGGCTACACACGCGAACCTGCTGAAGGCCGTCGGAGTCGAGCGTTGTTGTAAATTATGTACATAAGTTGCTGATATTATTTTTTGGGTGCACGTGAACGACCGGCCGTCAAACCGAGCGGCGAGTGTGGAAAAGCCTGTGAACCAGCGGCCAACATCGTCTGTCCGGGAACAGCAAGTGCTCCCTGCGTGTCTCTCACAGACCGAAGCTCGACGACTCCGGGGGGATTTTCAAGCCGACAACACCGCAGCAAAACCTTTTACATTTTTGTTCTTCGAAAGCGTTTTTTTTTGTAAATGTATTTTTTTTTCAGCTAAATGTAAAGATAATTTTGTAGGGCAGAAAGCCCAACGCGAATCTCGTGCAATAACGTTTGTATAAAGCTCCAGGAATATTAATAATAATTAAACAGTTATCAGTGAGTAAGCTAGCTAACTGGGCTGAGCGGCTCGTCTTTTTTTTGTTTCTTTAAAAAAAAAAATACAGATAGCGCTGCTGGACCGACGGGCTACTATGCTACAATCGGGTGAGTGATGTTTGTTGTCATTTCTCTTAAAGCTGAGAATAGTATTTTTGATATTACTCCAACCGTAGTGGCATTATGTCTATTATTCATTGTGTTCCACCACTATGAGGCTGCTCATGAGGTAGCCTGTTTAACCTCACAGCCTGGCTGACTGGTATTCTGAATGAAAACACGCTGTGTGACACAAAAGTCAAGTGCAGACCTGCAGACTAACAGATAGGCCCTCATATACAAACGTGTAGCCCCATCATGTGCCTGCGCGTCGAGGCGCCACAGAGCGGCGGATTTGCGGATCGTCTCTGCACCGTGCTCGTTGGTGGTGACTGGACTCCGGTGCCGTGAGCACGGTGCTCCTAAAGTCAGCTGAGCTACCGAGCTAGCCAATGGATGCACCTCATGGCATGTGCACATCCAGACATCACGGTGTCGTAGCCTATAAATAACATACATTAATTGCACCACGTGACCAGTCGCATCGTACGTTCTTTGCACGAAGCAGAATTGGCAAAATGTTGGAAAAAATGAAAAATCATCCATAAAGAAAAGTGTGTATTATATGGAGTAGAATTACATGCATGCTTGTTGTATGTTGTATCTATAATATTGTCTCCTCTTCACTCCACTTGATTATATATACAGTATATACAGTATATATACACACTTGTCTACTAAAAAATCAGAGACCATTAACAGGAGTAAGAGAGGCCCCGTTGATGTGAGCTGCAGCAGTAGTAAGCTACTTTAGTAACACGTAATCCCGAGTCATCATTGGCTGATTAAGGAGCCTTTCTCTCACCTGGATTAGAGGAATCCTTTCGGCGCGGGATGGCTGTGTTTGCTGAGTGGAAGGGAAGAGAACAAAAAAAAACAGGGGGGGGAGTTAGATAACACATATTCTCTCTGTCCGCCTCCCTCGGTGAACAGAGACACTGTGTGTGCTACCTACATCTCCACTCTCCCCATGCTTGACCTGGATTGGACAAAAGTCCTTGTTGTGTTGCTTTTTTTTTTTTTTTTTTTTTCCAGCGTTGAGTTTCCCTAATGGGAAGAGAACAATCAGTGTGTGTTTGATTCTGCTTGCCAGCATTAGATATGTTTTTGGTCTCAAAATGATTTCAAAACGCTGCCTATAGATAAACAGGTGTTAAACCAACTCCAGTCTGGGTCGGAGTGGTTTTGTTTTCCACACACACCGCTCTTCGATTTCCGTGGATTTAGAGCGCATTTATTGCGGGTGACTTTTAAGATCTGGTCAATAAGACATTAGCTTGTGGGTTCAAATTGTCGTGTTCTCTCCTCCCTAGCTGGCTGTATAACATGGTGTGTGTGTGTCTAGAACATTGTAATTAATTGCTGCATAATGACAGTTGAAGCCTGGCAGCCTCTTGTTTTTCCTAAGCGACAGCAGCACCGGTAGAGTCTGCCGTTTGAAGGTTTCTACCTGCCACTTACGGCGTTGCGTCCTGCCAGAACGATGACAGAAGTCACACCTGTTTGACGTGGCCTTCCTGAACAAACGGCACCTTCGGTTTTACCTGCCGTCGCGGGTCGACCGCCGAGCTGCAGGGTTCAGACCTGCGACCTCCAGAAAGGTTGCTGCTTGACACTGAGCCCACTTGAATTTGGGCCAGCAGCTCTCAGACCTGGTGCTCCCACATCACTCAGCCTCCATCTCCTCTTTAGATTCCTTGTAAGACTCACACTGAATTGATTCTATCACACAAGCAACTGTTTCTTTTTTTCTTTTCATATTTCTCTCATTTCCCAGTCTTTAGCCCAGACTCATTACTGACTCTCTGCCTGCTAACAAAGCTCACTCAGTCTAGTCATCAACAAAGGGATCATATGCAAATGTGTGTAGCCGTCAGAATGCTGATAATACACTCGCCTCTCATAGCTGTACACCTGACCATACAACTGATAGTACTTACAATCACTTATAATTAGTCATTTCATTTTGAAAAGTTATAACTTTAAACTTTTCTCAAGTTGATTTTCTTTCAACCAACCCCGTAATCATTTGAGCTTCAGAACTGTCTTTTTTTATTTATTTTTTGCAGCAGCAAAATGATATTAATCTGGTTTACAGTGAATCAGTCGGTCACCCTGCTCTCTTTCAGCACCAGTCTGGCTGTGACACCGGACATCCCTACGGAAACTATTCCTATGCTAATGTTACGCCTTGTTTTCAACCTTTTCCATCCACTAAAAGCATTCTTCTTCTTCGTCTTCTTCTTCTCCTCTCTCCTCTCCTATCCTATCGTCTCCTCTCCTCCCCATGTCTCCTCTCCTCTCCTCTCCTCTCCTCTCCTCTCCTCTCCTCTCCTCTCCTCTCCTCTCCTCTCCACAACTGTAGCTGCTTTTGTCCAGGGAAAAATTTAGCTATAGTCACTGCTTTCATTCACACAAACATTGGCACATATTTTATCAGGCAAAATCCCTCCCAGCCCCCTTTTTGTCTGTGCCACCCACCCCCCCCTCCCTCTCTTTATCTCTCTCTTGTTCTCTTTCACTCACACATTTTTCCCACCCCTTCTGCTCGCCGGCCCCCCTCGCCCCATCTCTCCTTCCCTCTCTCTCTCTCTGTGTTTGAAACTCTGCTGTCCGCCTGCTCCCACCAACTACAATCCCTTCCTGTCCCCCTCGCCACTTTTTATTCACTCTTTTCATCTACACGTCCCCCTCAATCGCAAAAAACGGTGCTGTCTATACGTGCACACACACATGCACACACACACACACACACACACACACAGTCCCGTAGCTCTTCCTTTGTCTGCCTGCCTAATTTAACAGCGGCAGTTTGGATCCAGGGCACCAGTGTGTGTCTCCCCATGGAGGAAGGGAAAGGTTGCAATGTATTTGTGGTGTGTTTTACAGATTGTGCAGGAGATGTGAGACTTCCATGTGTAGGCTTTTGTCTTTGTGCAATAGAGAGTGTAAGTAACGTGGGCTTTATTCCTTCTTCTTCTTCTTCTTCTTGTCTCTAAACTTTGAGCACACGTAACAAAAAGTTCCAGCGAAAACAAAACGCGGCCTTCAGCGGGTTTTAAGACTACAATAGATATTGCATCTTTGGCAGACATGTGATGTGTCACAGTGATTTGACTGAAATGGATGAAACAGCTGCAGGTGTTCTCCCCATGCAAGAGCCTGGCAGAAGCCCCGAGGACAGGCAGGCTGCATGTTCAGTTATCACGTCCTCACAGCGTTGCTGGAAAAACGAACGATGATAATGATTCTGACAAGTGAACTTGATGAACGCTACATGCTGGAGTCCCTTTGCTGCTGAAGGAGATTTCAGCTCCGACGTCGGTTCTGTCATCCTCATCTTTGGCTTGCCACGTTTTCCCACACCCGGGCAGTTCCTCCCTCACTTTCCCGGCGTCACTTAGTTCCTTTTATTGAAAGCTGACATGCGATGTGGGAGCGGGAGGTGGCTTGCCTTTGATACGTGTGTCTTTTTGTCTGTGTGTGACATATAGAAAGAGTGTGATAGGGACAGATAGAGAGAACGAAAGAGTGAAACAAAAAGTTTGTTCTAGCCTGTGTGTGTGTGTGTGTGTGTGTGTGTGTGTGTGTGTGTGTGTGTGTGTGTGTGTGTGTGTGTGTGTGTGTGTGTGTGTGTGAAATGGGCGGGTGTGAGAGACAGTGATGGGGTTGAACGTGTTTGATGTACTGTGATAACTCTGTCCGGTATGTGGCTTTCATGGGAACTCCTTGCCCTGGGGACATGGGCTAATAAGCTCCTGTTTAAAGGGCAACTTCCCTCTCTTTATCGCCTTTTGTTGTTTTTTACCCCCTTTATCTTCCTCACATCCTGTTAGCTTTTACCTTTTTTAGACTAACTGACCACTACAGTATGTCTCCACTGACACTGCTGGCCCCATCTTCTCAAGTTTAAGGATTTTGTTGTTGTTTTTTAATACTGTCATTTTGAAATTGAATATTTTTTTTTGCTGTTGATTTGACCAAAAAAAAGAAGCTATTTGAACACTTCACCCACAACTCAGGGAAATTGTAATGTCTATTTTCTGACGTGTAATTAATGGATCAAATAAATGTAGTGCTGGGTAGTAGTAGAGCTTAGCTGTATGTCAAGGTAGCTGTCACTTTAATATAGGCTGAGCAGCACCAGGTCATTATGAGCCTAATAGCAGGGCTGCTTTGTGTACATTTTCAAGATTTTCCACTCAACCTTGATTTGTCATTTGATCACTGGTTTAGCCAAAAACATTCATCCCATTGAAATGTCCAGAAAAGACCATTGACATAACTTACAGTTACAGTTTGATCGGCAATTATATCATATGGGTCGTTGATTTTGTAATAAGATTTTGTTGCAGCATGGTGTTAGGTGCAGTGTGTTTGAACACGTGACTCCGTCTGCAGAATGTTGCTGAACTGGAATTCTTCTTCAGTAGCGTCTCAGCAGTCGGTCTAATATCAGCCTTTTGTGTTTTTAATTTGACTGACAGCCGCTAGCATTGCATGTCAGACTCATTTGCTTTGTGCCAGGAGAGACAACAGGCTTGACGTGAGTGTTAATGGCCACCTTATAAAAGAGATAAAAGCTGCTGGGAGATACTAGACCAGCCCCCCCCCCCCCCAACGGTGACAGCGGGCTTTGCTCATTAAAATTGAAGAAGAAAAAAACCTAGACCCACCGCTGAGCCCGTCTGGCGGCGAAGAACACATTTCATTTGCCAAGATAGACATGTGTGGTCCTTATGGGTCGCTTCAGACCTAAGAGTGCTGTAGCCCAAGTCTTGAAAGACCCACGTGTTCGCTTGTAAAGCAGTATGTGTCGAGATGTAAACTAATATGCAAAGTGAGTCAATACCCTGACCCGGGCTGCACTTTTTACCTTCCTATCTGCTGCACCACCACACCACCCAGTACAGCCACATTCCTTCAGCGTGTTGTTGTTGTCTTGTAAGCACGAGCACGGCGTCTTCCTCATTAGAAATGGAGACTTTGTGTTTTACTGCATCTGTAATTGTGATTGGCAGACCTGTCATTTAGATGGTTTTTAGGTTGGCAGGTGTCTTAATGAAATGGCCGCCGAGTGCTCATTGGTTGCCAGAGGAGATATAATATCTTGGGACAGATGGAGAGTGGGAGAGGAGACGTCAAGATAAAGATGTCATCAGAAACATTAGTGTGTGTACTTACTCACATAGGAACCTGAGTGTTGTGTGTGAGCATTGCAGGCATATATATATACACACACACACACACACACACACACACCCTCAGGGACACAGGGAGGCTGTGAGGGTCTGAAATGGTAGAAACACAAATGGGACAGTACTTGGCATGCCACTTTACTTTGATGACACAAAACATGTTATCTAAAAGTGTTGGTTTTTATTTGGCTTGTTTTACACCCTGGTCTAAACGTCTTCCAGGCTCTTATCATCCCGGACCAGACCTAACTGGCAAATCATTTATTTACTTGTTTTAGTTGAAACCGCTTCGATAAGCTACATTAAAATAAATGGTTGATGAATAAACCAGGTGTGTGTCCTATGATGACATTCCTGTGTTTTATGTTCCATATTCAGTCTTTAACGTTAATGTATCTGTGTCTCTTTCATTTTTTAAATTCCTCCGGGCTTCCCCTGGTACACACCCTTCGATTAACACCACATGAACAACAAAGCTGAGCTCCATTGAGCTCCTGTAACTTGTTGATAACCACAGCAAAATAAAACAGCTGTCTGTGGGTTCGCAGCTCCCTCTCTCTCCCTCTCCCTCCGTCTGCTGCTCTGCCACGGCCCCTTCACTTTCCTCATGTTCGTCTTCGTCTGTCGATTGCAACAACAATAATGGTAAACTGATTTAGGGCCGAAAGTTCTGTTTACGACCACAAAAAGCAAGCCGAATGTGTTAATTAGTGGAGACAGATGTTGGAAATGGAATGGAATTAGGGAATAAACACAATATTTACATATTTATACTATAATTTTTTGGGGATCTTTAAGTACGGAAAATAAAATATAACTTAAAAGTGGACATTTATGGAGCAACCCCCTAAATGTCTTATGGGAAGCTTTCAGGGGAGCTTGTGTCCTTTTCAGGGGAGCCGAGCTGTTTCACCTACTGCTGGCAGAGGTTAACACCGAAGGGCCAATTTAAACCTGTCTGTTATCACCCCGCATGAATGGCCGACTAGCTGCGTGCTGAGTAATACCGTCGGCTGATGATCATCCCGATCGTAGTTGTGTATATTTATGAGCCCTTTGTTGCAGATGTGTGGTAGTCACACCAGTACAACCGACGATCCCTCTGCGTATGAATTATTCACGCTCGACCGGCCCATAGTCCATCATCCATATTTAATGGCTGGGATCGCGTACTCTTAACGGCAGCTTTCTGTTGACTAATGGAGCTCTTGAGCACAACTTAAGTCACAGGACGCTGATAAATGTGCGCTTGATGATTGATGAAGCCTATGTTTGATTCTTGACCGGGCTAGCTGGTCGCTCTCTGAGGACTCTTTGGTTTGCATGTCAGAGTTCAGCCCATAACAAAGATGAAGCTTTCCTTTGGAAGATTGAGCAGATTAAACGGTTGCTCTCCTGTATGACTTTTGGGATATTCTTACCATATATGGGTACAAGTTCCAGAGTTTCAGACCGTTTCAAACTGTTAAAAAGACCATTTATGTATTTGTACTTTCTGTATCCGATTACTTTGAAACATTCGCATCAATTATGGAGATATTCAGATCTACTCACATTAGCTTTGCATTAATGTGAGTAGATCTGAAGCATTTTGTTCCCTTGTGAGCAGTAATTGCAAAACGATGCATTAGCAGACATTTTACTGGCAATCAACACTTCTCACATTCTCAAGGGAAATTGCAGCACTCAAGTATCAGCAGAGGTTCGCTTGACAAGAAAGAGCTGCTGAATCCATCACACATCTCTTCTTGTTGTTCTTCTTGAGTTAAATGTGGTGACAACATCACAATAACTCTGTTCTCTGACTGTCTGACTATTAAATGTGTTTTGTTTTTGTCTTGCAGGGTTTACTTGAAGAAAGCCACACAACAGTTTGAAAGAAAAACGGACTTGAAAAAGAAAAACACCTCCTGGTTTAGCGTGTGCTTCTGAGAGCCGGGAGTTGTGCAGTTTACTGTGATTAGTGTTGCACCTACGTGGATATAAAGAACATGTAGGACATGGTGAGGACAGAAACGATTCTCTCACAGCTGTAGTGTCACCCTCCCGTCCTACTGTAAAGCATCTAATACAAGGAGGCAGAGAGTCAGAGGGGGAAAAGGCCTTCAGTCACCGGCAGCACCGGACAAAACAGTCGTGAGGTGAGTGGGTCACCACAGAAAGAGATAGAGACGGGGACTGACGGAGCAGCAAAGGTTTGGTGGAGGAGGAGGTCGAGGAGGAGTGGGAAAGGCCATTCCCCATGGCTACCGACCCAGGAGAGCCCACAGGCACCGAGGACTCCTCGGAGAAACCTGATGGACAGAGGGAGGAGGACACGGAGCGGGAGGGCAGGGCTAACCCACAGAGGGAAAGGACACACAGCACCCCCTCAGACTTCCCCTCCTCCCACATTCAGGAGAGGAAAGCGACGGGGGGAGAGGATGGAGGCATCGGAGAAGGAGGAGGGGGGGAAGCCAGCCAGGAGGGCGAGGAGAACCCAGTCAGGCCGATTTCATTCTCCTCGCCCTCCTTGCCAGTCGACACTGGCCAGAAGCGACTGAGGAGGGAGAAGCGCTTCTTCAGGAAGAGCGTGGAGATTTGTGAGGAGGACGATGATGTGCAGGTGCTCCCCGAGGCGCCACACAGCGCCCCCCACCTGGAGCTGCGCTCGTCAGGCTCGGTCTTCACCGGCGGTGCCCAGCAGCAAGGGGCCGCTTCATCGTGTGCTGCCATGGGCCACGACCCATCTGGCCCCGGCTCCAGTCAGGAGCCGTGCAAGGATGCACATTCCTCCGCACCCGCCCAGACGGGGAAGGAGAGGGACCGCGAGCTGGAGGAGGAGGCGGAGATGAAGGCTGTGGCCACTTCTCCTGGAGGCAGGTTCCTCAAGTTTGACATTGAACTGGGCAGAGGAGCCTTTAAGACTGTGTATAAAGGCCTGGACACAGAGACTTGGGTGGAGGTGGCTTGGTGTGAACTTCAGGTAAGATAAACTGTTCTCTTTTCTTTTCACACCATGAAGCCAAATATTAAACATGCATAATTAGAAATTAAAAATTAGCTGCAGGTTAAAAATAACCCCCCATGCACAATCCATCTGTACACAACCCTAAATGGAAATACTTTATATCAGCAAATAATAATTTCAGATAGCGTGTGTACAATGTTGCTCCTTTGAAGTGAATACTATTATATGTGTCCCAGGAGCTCTTCCTTCTGGAATCAGGAAATCTCAGCACGTTGTCAGCTTGTTATTCATTCTGTGAGTTCAGTGGAGACTGGGGTGAAAAGGAGGAGCATCGCTCGTAGTTAAGTGACAGCAAACGTGGAGACGTTGCCTTTTCTGGGACTGTTATGAATAATAGAATCATATCTGTCAGGGCTTCTGCTTGATTTGATAGGTTGTTCTGTTAGAAGCAGTATTTTCTGCGTTAGTCTGAATTATATTAATATGTTCATGACAGGTAAATATCTTTATTAATCTTAGCATTAATGTGTTTAAGGTATAGTGTAATGCTTTCAGAAAGGGGCTCCTCACAGGTTTTGAGAAAAACACAGCTCGAGGGGTCATGAAGGTGTAGGTTTAGTCTGCTTTTTGAGTCTTAGTGACCAATTTTGTCACAAATCAAGCAGTCAGATGTATTACATGTTTGAAACAGGGCGTGGTTATATGAAGAAAATACATTTCACTAACCATTTAACCAGATAACTCTATATTGATTTTGAGATGATATTTTAAGGCCTATTTGTTCTTTTACAAAACATTTAGACAATGAGATTTTTGATAAATAATCATCGGTAATGTGGACATAATGACTAAGTGAGTTAAGGAAAGTAATAGAACAGTCTGAATTATTCAGAAAATTACAGCACTTTGCTGTAATTCAGCCTTTAAAACCAGAAGAACCGAACGGAACACTTCTGCCATATTCTGATATTAAGATTTGCAAGATCCAAGACAAAACTGTATCACAATATCAATATAATGTCAATATATTGACTTTGTTTTTAAAGTGAGAAGTTAAAGTTCTTACTATAAAGTGTGCATTCCAAATGAGTTTGCTGATTGGGCCAGTTTTAACATGCCTGGGTTGAGGCTGCAGTCCATATCACAGTCGACTCTTGTCTATTGTGTAACATAATGAGGTCTGAAATGGAAACAGGGAACCTCTGAATGGGATGCGTTTTGTGAACGCAGAGCAAATAGGAACATTGTCGCAGATGGACAGCAAACATGACTGTAAGAAGCTCCTTTGTCACGCATTGACATTGCAGTGGGAGAACAATCATGAAAACGTTAAATGTCTAGTGCCGGAGCACTGTCAAAGTCACTGTTGCCAACCGGTTTCATTATGCCGAGACGTAATGGGAAACATTGTTAGATGGTGTGAATTCAACATGTGGTGGGAGACAGACTCGTGGAGCGGAGAAGAAATGCATCCCTCTGACTCTTGGCCCCACAATAGAGAGCAGTGTTATGATAAGCCATCTGATTTGACTGCAGGCTTTGTGTGAGAAAAGTCAGTCATGTGTTTGGTTTGGAGCTAATTCCAAAACAAGAGCCTTGGCTAATCCTTGAGATCAAGCCCTGTCTGTTGGACCGACGAACAGCAGCCGTGCCTCGATCACCTTTTCTGCTTTTACACCTAGTGAATCAGCTTCACGTCTGCCGCTTGGTACATCATACTGTTCCATTCCTACTTAAATATGACACGATGTGTCCCTGCATTCAAGAGATCTGCTCAGCTTGCCACGGCAACGTGGTAAAGTAATATTTGAAAATGAAAGGACAGCAGGCTTAAGCTGATTTACGCGCAATATTGAATCCGCAATATCCAATTTTGTCTCCACAAAATGCATTGGGTCAAACTAATCTCATGGAGAAGATCTAGTTTTACTGGTTGTTTGTTTGTATTCAGCATGAGGACATTACCAACATTATGACTCAGACATTTAGAAAACACCCAATGCATAATTTACTGTCTAATTAAAATTTATAAACAGATAGGAAAACAGCCTTTTGGGGGGAAAAACCAGACTGGGATTCAGACATGCAGTAAGTAGAATAAGAGTGTGAGAAAGAACAGAGAGAGACACCAGAGTTGATGGTGAGTGGGAAAGAGAGACTGAGGGGCAAACGACGAGCCAAGCAGAGGATTACCATGGCATCCCTCCCAGAGAGCAGTCGTGTAGCTAACACCAGGTTACCACATGCAGGGAGACACGCACACACACACACACACACACACACACACACACACACACACACACACACACACACACACACACACACACACACAGAGACCTGGTAACCCGTCTAAAGATTGAACCAGTGCCACATTCAAAGCAACATTCTACTCAGGTCACAAGATCTGCCCTATTTATCCCATTTTACCAAAGCAAACACAGTTTCATTGCAAAGTGGCATTAGAGTGGACAATAGCGATCAACATAGTAACCATTAGATATGATCTGCTTGCTGTGATAATAATGATAGATATGATATAAGCATTGTTTTGTCCTGCTGGGGTTGAATACAAGAGGAACTATGTTCAACAACACAATACAGTGTAGATGCTTCCCAGTTTAGGAGGATATAGAACAACAACGTCATTGTCTGTATTTGTATCTAATTTGTATCTCATTATTTGCTTTTAAGCCTTCACTTTGGCTCAATCCTTCACACTTTAAGTTGTTCAAACAACCAGTCAATGCAAGTTAAAAAGGTTCCAATACTCAAACCGCATTCACAAAAGCATGTAGGAACAGTCTGTTGAGTGCTTCCAATTTAAAGACACTGGATAGGACGGAGTGATAGAGGTAGTCTGTGCATGGTAAGCCAATGCATTATTATTGCACTATTTAGTGCTATCCCTGCTATCCTGTGTTCCTGCAGCCTGGGAGCACCACCTAACTCCTCTTCTCCCGTGTCCACAAAGAGAGAGAAGCCAGGGGATTATCTGTCCAAATGCTGTTTGAAAGGACGTGTAATTCAAGTTCACAGCGTGGACACCGTCACTCTTCTCTCCTCCCTTTTCTCTGGGAATTCCTAAGACTGTTCCGTCGTATGCTTTGCCGTCGGAGCCTGAGTGGATGTGTTTGTGCGTGTCTTGTAAATGTATGACATTTCTGGGTGCGAGCTGTTGCTGTCTGTCCGTCTGTGTCAACATATGCCACTGTATGCGGCTGCCCGCCGCCCTCTCTCCCTCCATCACTTTTCTCTCTGTTCGAGTGAGCATGCAGAGTGATCCAGGGAGTTAATTACACTGGGTGCCTGTAAGGCTGGAACAAAAACCCTGCACAGACAGCAGAACTCGGGCGGCAGAAACCAGACTGGTTCAACCCAGTCATCTCAGACTGGTCCAGCTCAGCCCAGCCACACTCACAGGACTACAAACACCAGAGCAGCATTTTGTTATACTGACGGTTGCCATGATGATGATTACCACCTGAGATATGTGGTTGAACTGTGTTGTCATCGAGCCTTTTAGATTTATGGCTGCAGATGAATGCCAGTGTAGGAGGTTGCCTGCTACAATCACCATGCCGTGTTTCTTAGTGAAAAGGCTTATCCTTATTAAGGCCATTAGAGCACGTTGACATGGCTACGGGTTGTTAGGAGTTCAGCGTGCAGCCGCTAGTCCACTTGGTCACCTACATACAGTGGAGATCACCGGTTGTGATATTTGAGCTGTTCACTAGGTCGAGAGATCATCTCTGATCGCTGCCAGCTGTTGCCTTAGAAATAATCACTGTATTCCTGTCCTTGACGAGAACAATCCATGTGAAAGTATTCTATGGAACAATATCATTCACAGAAAGCAATGTTTACAAAACATGTTGTTTTCGGGTCAATATTCCTTGAAGGCCCATTGTGACAAATGTTTCTGCAAAAAGGGAGCAGTACAATGTTATATTGACTGTTTCTGAGGAGCATTTGGGATAGGCCAGGTAAAGCAAAGACTATTGATGGGTGACTAAAATTAAGAGAGGTCGATGGGAATGGACTACAGCTGACCTGACTACACCCGGATGGAGTCGATCCAACCAAACCGACCAGACACATGGCCTCAACTAGGGCACCGACAGTTGGCAAGTGTCCCTCGGGCTATATCCCCATTACCTAACTGACAATGGAGATCCAATCGCTAGTGCACGTTATCACATTATCACATAACATTTGTCATTAACTCCATAGGCTAATCAGACAATCAATACAGCCCAAGTACTTATGTGCAAATGAATATGACCTGCCATTATTATCGAAGGCATAAATCCAATAAGAGTCAGATTTGAAGATTAATTTGTAAGGTAGCTATTAATAAACCTTTGCAAACCTTTCCACATGACCAGCAGAATCAGGCGGTCATCTAAACAGAAATGGTAGTGCAGTGCAGTGGCTAAAGGCATCTACTGGTATATAGTTAGTGAACTTGGCCTACTGGCCTCCAGTAGCTAATCCGGCGTGTGGGCCAGCCCTTTTCCAGCTATCTATCTTGTTAGTCTGAGCTGTTGTAGCTTACAGTAATCTTATCCTAGCCACCCGCCACCTTGGATTTTCAAACACTGACATGCTTATTCCCACACTGCAGGTTTGCACACGTTACAAACACCCTCGTTAACGTACAAATATCCACCTACAGCAAGACTAATGTTCCCTTATGCGTTGATAATGGCCAAACCAGCCTCTTATTATCCCACTAGCTGAGGCACCCTCCTCCTTCAGACAAGAATGTAACATGGGAATCCATGTCATCTTCAGTCTCTGTGCTACCTGATACTCAGGAAGTGTTTGCCAAAATAGATGTTTTAGGGCTCACATGCTTTGGGATTCATGACCCCAGCCTCTCACCGTCTACCCAATGTGCCTTGTAAGGCCTATTCTGTCCATTTACCCAGTGTTTTATGAGTCTACTAAACCTGTAGCGTGACCTCCGGCGCCACCAGATGTCTGGTCCTAAAACATCTCACAACGAAACAGGAACACCCAAAAATAGCATGTTATTAATAACATTTACTTTTAATGTTCTATATTTCCTGAGACTTTATCGAAGGGGCGTTCCTCTACTGGAAGAGTTTTCTTGATTGAGTCCACCAACTGTACCCACCCCGTCCCCCCTCTTGGATTGTATCATATCATATCATTCTGTTGATAATCAGAAAAACAAAGCATTGGATATTTGTCTTTTACGTGGCTCACACGGCACACTGAGAGTGAAATATACACACACAGGAATTACAAATATGTGTATGTGTGTCCTTTCCTGGCTGATAATGACTTTAAAGGCAGTTGCCCACCTAATGGGCAGAAGTCCATGATAGAGACAATTAAACGTAAACAGTGTTGACTTCATAAGGTTGCAGAACAACCAGTCTGATATGGAGTAAGAAAGGCCTAACCATTGCTTCCTGAGCTCTCCGCTCTCCATCACTTTCTGCCTATTTGTTTCTCTGTTGCTTCCTCATTTCTTTTTATCCGCGGTTGTTTATTTCCATTTTCTCCTGTGGTGGCTATGTGCCATTTCCTTTGTCACACTAATGTGCTGTAATATACATTTCCATCATTTTCAGTAGTTTATTACTCCCTTGAATGTGACAGGTCAGTGTGAGTGAGGCCTCCTAGCAGCAGTGTTTGTATTTCGGTGTGTTTGGCAATGGAAAGAGCACTGTGACTTAATGACGCACTTGAAGAATGCATATTGTCTTTTTTCTGGAGAGGTTTTGGTTGTTGTTTTGCCTCCTTTTGTGTGAATATGGTTGTGTTTTTATATGGGTAGCTCTGCCAATGGGAAGTAAGTTTGTGTGAGCAAATGTATGAACTCTTTGTGACCTTTGCGGCCCCTCAGGCTGTCTGATGCGACACTCAGTGGGAGACTCGATAGATGCTGAGAAGGCAGCAGACAGGGAAGCACTGTGCCTCACCGTACCAGACAGTGTGACAGAGTGATGCAGACTAAGGAGTGAGACAAACGACAGAGGCACCCAAACACAGGCAGTCCTCCCCGACAAAATCAATGAAGACATGAGCAAAGGTGCTGTAGAGACGGACGGCATAGAGACATAAGCACCGTTAGACTCACTTGCACACATAAGCATGTGTGCACATAATAACATGAGATAGTTGGTGTTAAAAAGAATGAGATCATGATGGAACACAACGTAGGTTGGCTCACTTATTCTTAGCCTTAATAGTGCAACGAGGAGCAGCCTTTTGTTGATGCTGCTTCCCTGTTGAGAAGGGAGGTGTGCCTCCACCAGTACTTCCACAAAAGGACACTGAACCAGTGTAGACGCAGTGAGGAGAAGATGAAACGCAGAGACAAGAGGGCAAGAGACCCAGAGGCACATAATCATCATATAAACATAGACGGATAGATGTAGGGACAGAGAAACTGCATTACGTGAAAATCTGTTAACTTGCTTCCAAACATCTGCAGTGCACTACATCCCCTTGTGTAAAGCAAAACACTCAACATTGATATAATCGATCAGTGGAAAGCCAGTGTTAGGATGAATTCTATTTATAGTTATGTCCGTTTGTGACACGACAATGGCTGCCATCCGACTCCCTGGCAGATAGTCAGGCACAATGTTGTGTTTTTTGTTATTTTGCTTTTACATACATGTTTAAAGGTTGCCTGTTATTGCAATTAACTCTTAATGTGTTTTTTATGACTTTTCAGCCACATAACACACAAAACAAATGCACTTGCACGGCAGGATCAAGGTTATGAAAGGTCAAAAGACCACAGAACTGAAATGCTTTATTATTTTACATGGAAGGAGCAGAGAACAACAGTTGGTTGTGACAAGTCTAAAAACATACACTGACTAACAGTCAGGATTTCCTCAACTGTCAAATGCTTTTATTGTGAGCGTTGTGTTTGATTCTTTAATATTACATCACCAGCACATCACTTGCGTATTCATAAATTCTATTTCTTATTGATGTCATATATGGAATGTGAAGATGTTGATTTTACGTCTGGATACAGCGGATGTTATTGATGAGAGCACCACGGGTTTAAGAAAACAGAAGAATACACAAGTAATACACATAAAAACACGTAGAACACATCATATACAAAATACATTATTTTTAAACCACAGAAGAGAACACCTTCATTGAAGGACGTGCATGAGCAGATCTTATAAATAACCAGTGTTTTACAGAGCGATAAGTCAATGGCTGCCTGGATTTGTTTCCTGAGGGATACTGCCTGTGCCAGTGAATTGGATTTCTGCCGCGTCCATTCTGGCCGCCATACTGGGGATGTGTGGCAGATGCAGTAGAAATGTGTTTTATAAAGCCACAGCCTTGGGTGTTGTCTCAGCATTGCTGCAACTCTGTGTTGCTAGCACCATCTAGTGACACTAGCGGTGCTTGCAGTCGGTTGCCAGACAGTGTATAGGAATATATAATCTCCGAAACTCTCAGAATGTTCACATTCAGGATGCCTTATAACTTGGTGTGTACCTCTCACTTCAGGATCGCAAGCTGACCAAGGCGGAGCAGCAGCGCTTCAAGGAGGAGGCCGAGATGCTGAAGGGGCTCCAGCATCCCAACATCGTCCGCTTCTATGATTCCTGGGAGTCGGTGCTCCGCGGCAAGAAGTGTATTGTACTGGTCACTGAACTCATGACCTCAGGAACACTCAAAACGTTAGGACAACCTCCTCATCTCTATTCTTCTTTACTCAATGGCAGCTCACTATTACTGTACCGTTTAGTTTTGTTATCCTAGCGAGGTTGCACATAATTGCACGCATTAGAGTAATTGACACCCACATGCAGCAGCTCTGTACTGCAAATTGTTATGTAGTAATGACACACTCAATATGACCAATAATTAAAGTGTGCATCATCATTTACATGTCTATGAAAATATAAAGTAGTTATTCAGATTGATGTCATCTGTAGCTGTGCTAATTGTAGCTACAGTGCAACCCAGCAGCTGTAAACCTGCCTTCATAGTAAGCAGATAGCAAAACATGGCTCAATTATTTAGTTTACTCTACCTTCTTTCCCCCAAAAAACTGTCTTGTCTGTCTCTGCACAGTTACCTGAAGCGCTTTAAGGTGATGAAACCCAAAGTCCTGAGGAGTTGGTGTCGGCAAATCCTGAAGGGCCTTCACTTCCTTCACACCAGGACTCCTCCTATAGTCCACCGGGACCTCAAGTGTGACAACATCTTCATAACAGGTCCCACCGGCTCGGTCAAGATAGGGGACCTGGGACTGGCCACTCTTATGCGGACCTCCTTTGCCAAGAGTGTCATAGGTAGGTGACAGTAGTAGGCCAACTGTTCCTACAGTTATGAATGAGTATGACATTTGATTTGAGGAAAAGTATGTAAAAAAGAAAAGAGAACGTGGAAAAATATTTGCAATTGCAAACTTTTCTAAAATTTCATTCAGAATTTCTAAACATGAATTGATCATACAAGCGAGTGTTTTTCATGGTATTTGGAGCAAACAGCCAGCGCAGCCAACATTTTTACCACTGCATGAAAGACCGCAGGCCAGAGCGAGCTTGAGGTTGTCGAAAAGCAGGTTCCGAGTATGGCGTGTAGCTGAACGCACACTCCCACACAGAGCTGCCTCTACGCCTGTATGTCACAACCTGCGAAACAGCACTGCCCCGAGCACAGGATGTTTGACAGTGGAACATCGTCCAACTTTCTGCGTGGGAGTGTGGACTGAACGACCCTAATGGATGCAATGCAAGTTTTTACGTGGGCTAGCTAGGCGATCCCAAACACAAAGTCTTGTGCAAACTTTATACAACCTTGTATGTAGCATATATTAGCTGCATCAGCAAACTGAGTCATGGCTTTTAAATATACTTTTCTCTGCTTTCAGCACTGTGGAGATTTATACAGAGGGCATCAGCTGCCTGGAGATATAGATTATTATTGACAAAGTCACTTTAAAATCTACGTGGGCTGCACTTAATGGTAACGGAGACCTCTAATGAGATGTTGGCTCTGTGAGCCAACTTAAGCAATACACTGTGAGTACCATTTAGCTCAATAAAGGTTAACTCCGGAAGCAAGAGCAATTACCAGGAAGATTGTTTGTTTGTTTCCGAGTTTCCATTCCTCCTCCTACTTTGGGGCATCTGTGGAACGCTGCTATGTGACAGTGAGTCTAAACGGTGGACGTGCTTTAAATACCATTCAGCCGTTCTGCTATTAATTGAACCACCATGTGATCTTAACAGGAACACCAGAGTTCATGGCTCCAGAGATGTATGAGGAGCACTATGATGAGTCCGTGGATGTCTACGCCTTTGGGATGTGCATGCTGGAGATGGCCACTTCAGAATACCCGTACTCTGAGTGCCAAAATGCTGCTCAGATCTATCGCAAAGTCACAAGCGTGAGTCTCTTTGACGGTGGTGTAAACCTTATTTGCTCGTAGTTTAATGAAATGTTTGAAATGTCTTCAATGATTATTTACACTAATTCCATCGTTTACTTTGAATTAATTCCCGATTTCTTTTTCTGCAGGGAATAAAGCCAGCCAGCTTTGACAAAGTGAATGACCCAGAAATCAAAGAGATCATAGAATGCTGCATTCGCCAGAACAAGAGCCAGAGGTAAGCAGGGTTTAGTTTCACAACACGACACACTCATAAAACATAAAACATGCTGCCGCTTGTTTCACCATCCCTGCACCATTCGTTGTTTACCCCCTGACAGGCTCTCCATCCGAGACCTCCTGAACCACGCCTTCTTTGGGGAGGACACAGGAGTGCGTGTGGAGCTGGCAGAGGAGGACACAGGCAATCAGGACTGTCTGGCTCTCCGGATTTGGGTCGAAGAGCCCAAGAAGCTAAAGGGAAAGCACAAAGACAACGAGGCCATCGAGTTCAGCTACGACCTGGAGAATGATAGCGCCGAGGAGGTGGCTCTAGAGATGGTAAGACACAGAGACAATTCATGCCATACTAGTGGAGACAGGGTTCATGTGAGTGTGGACTGGGAAATAGGTTTTTGATGCTTTAGAGCTTGCAGGAGGGTCAGGTGAGGGAAAGCCTTCATTTATCAGTCATTTCAAGGGTACCTCCTTCTGACCTAGATTCCTTCTGCCTTCCTCTTCTCTCTCTCTCTCTCTCTCTCTCTCTCTCTCTCTCTCTCTCTCTCTCTCTCTCTCCCCCTCCATCAGGTGAAGTCAGGATTCTTCCATGAGAGCGACGCCAAGGTGGTGGGAAAATCCATCCGGGACCGTGTAAATCTGATCAAAAAGTCCCGGGAGCGTCGACAGCAGCAGCTCTTTCAACAGCAACAGGACCTTGAAGAAAAAAGAGACTCCGCTCTCACCTCCTACACCTTTTCTCATCCATCCTCACTGGGGCCAGGCCCAGCTGGACAGACCGGAGGAGGAGGAGGAGGAGGAGGAGGGCAGGAGTCCGAGGAGCTGCCTGAAGTGGACCAGTATGTCAGGCAGCAACATATTTTCAGCGGGACAAACCTGACTCTACCAGGTAGAGCATGCACCTTTGTTTCTTATTTCACAAGCCAGTAGTTCATAAGTGAGTTGGATTTGTTTAATTTTTACATTGCTTCTTGTTTTTCAAAATCGCCCGTCGCTCAGAAGGTGAAAGCATTGGGTCTGCCAGCTGTGAATCTTATGCAAGTGGACAGAGTCAGGCGTACTCTCAGCCAGGGGAGTCATACACCCAGACTGCCTTCCCCCCTACGGCATCTGTACGTTTATGCACTGTTTTCTTCTCATTCGTAAATCACACCAAACCGATTCATTATTCGTTGTATCAACAAATCACATTGTTCCTTAACTATTTTCTTGCACCTCAGAGCACTGGCGGACTGGCTCATCATCAAATGCTCCCCATTGGTGAGAGCGGAAGTGTTCCCAATGTGCCTATTGGTCAGAGCGTTAGTATGTCCAGCATGTCCGCAGGTGGAAGTGGAGGCGGACCTGTTGGTCAGACGTTTCTTCAGCCCAATACCATGGTTCCACAGGTATCACAAAGTGTCCCTCAGCAATATTTCCAGGTGAAAATTGTGATGAAACTAATATGTATTAAAATGAAAGCCATATTTCCACTGCGGCTACAACATTTTATATTATTGTTAATGCAAGTAAAGCTATGGTTCCACTGCTCTATCGCATTTTGGGTTATTTTCTTTCAAATAACTATTTACCCAACCACAAATCATCCTCATAATCCTCTGAAATTGACTGTCTGACTGTATGCTGAACAGGGTTTCCCCCAGGAGTTGGTAATTTGTAATGGTCTAATGACCTAACCTTTTTTACCTGAGTGTTAATGTTACTACTTTATTAAAGTGTATTTATATTTAATGTAACTTCGAGCTATGCAGTCTGTATTTCAGGTGAGGCAGCCACCTGTGCTATAAAACACTGTGGGAAACTCTGTTTATAACATTAATTGTTTTGATAATTGATCCTCCTCCTTACCTAATTTTTCTACTGCTTTCTTCCCCCTCTTCTTTCAACACCGATCATCATTCTGTCATTATCACTGAGTAGTCACAAACATTTCCACCAGAAGCATTTCAGACTGCCACTCCCCACGGGTCATTGGCCCCCTCACAGTCATACATACCGCCTGTTTCCCTACAAGCACCCATTAATGTTCTCACTACACCCATGTCAGTCAGTGATCCCGCTGGACTAGGGGGGACCATTGTGCCCCTTGCTCAGCAGACCCAACCCCCTGCCACTCCCATGCAGCTCACTGACATCATTCCCCAGGCAGCAACCCAGCAAACACAGACTGTCATGATCCCTCAGCAGGCTATTGTCCAACAACAACAGATAGGGATGGATCCCCAGTCCTCCACCCTTCCGCAGCCACCGCCGCCACAGCAAATGGAGGCCCAGGCAACTCTGCTCGAACAACAACAAGTTAGTGCCACTCAGCCACCGACGGAACATCATCCACAGAGCCTTTCAGCTGTAGCTGTCCAGCAACATCAACATGAGCCTCAGCAGCAGATCTACGTACAGCAGGCTGCTCCGCCTGGCCACGCAACTCCTCAGCAGCAAGTATTACCTACACAACCAGGGATGGAGCAGCAAGCTATGTCCCTACCACAGCCAGAGGGGCAACCTCAGACTTACAAACAACAACCAACAGGGGATCCTCAGGCCATGATACAACCGCAACTGCAACAACAGCTTCAGCAAACTCTGATACAACAGCAGCAGCAGGCTTTGCTGCTTGAGCAACATCAGACGTACGTCCAACACCAGCTTGATCAGCAGCAACAAAAAGCACTGCTTCAACAGCAGCAGCAACAGCAGGCCCAAATACAACAACATCAAATGGAGCAGCAGCAAGCACTTATACACAAACACTTGTTGGATCAGCAACAGCAGGGGCTTGTACAACAACAGCAACCACAACAGGCACTTTTACAACATCAGCTTGAGCAGCAACAACAGCAGCCTCCGTTACAGCAACAGCAGCAGGGTCAGTTGTATCAACAAATCGGACAACACCAAAGTGGATTACAAAAGGAACCAGAGCAGCAGCAGCAAAGTGGACAACAGCAGCAACAAATCCTATTGCAGCAGCAGCAGCCCCAGCAGACTCAACAGCAACAGGAACAGTTACAGCAGCAAGCCCTACTCCGACAGATGGAGCAACATCACCAACAAGTACTAATACAACAGCATCTGCAACAGCAGGCGATTCTACAGCAGCATCAGCTACAACAGAAAGCGAAGTTACAGCAGCAGCAACACGAGCAGCAACAAGTGCAACTAAAACAGCAGATAGAGCAGCAGCAGCAAGCGCTGTTGCAGCAACAGTACGAGCAACAGCGTCAGCAACAAGCCCTGCTACAACAACAACAAGCAGAGAGGATACAGCATCAGGTTCTGATACAGCAACAGATTCAAGAACAGCAGCAACAAGCTGCCATAATTCAACTGCAGCAGACGGAGAAGCAAGAGGCCGTTCCACAGAGGAACAGTGAGCAGCAGATTCAGCAGCAACCCACCGATGTGCAGCACACGTGTATCCAACAACTAAACGCCACTCAGTTTGCACAACATGCCAGTCTCACACAGCAACAAGTGATGGAGCAACAGCAGCAAGCAGCATTGATCCAGCAGCAGCAGCAGCAACAAGCATTTGTTGCCCAGCCGCAGCATCACACCTCTGTCATGGAACCTCATCTCCCAGTCGGAGCTCCGGCCGTCACTGAGGTGATTCAGCACCAAACTCAAATGGTCTCACAGGCCCAGGTCCCCATGGCCATTCAGACGACGCATATCCCTGCCCAGCCGTCTGCTGTTGTCCCAGCTCAAGTCCAAATCCCCCAGCAACGTCAAAGTGAGGCTCATCCCCAGAACCAGGTCCCGGTCCAATTTATAGCCCAGTCCACAGTCCAACCTGCTCAGGCTATGATTGAGGCCCACGCGTCTCTTCCTGCGGCAGTGATCCAGCGACAGACTCATGTCATCCAGACCCAACAAATTCCTTTACATTCTAGTTACCCAGGACCTGCCACTCTCGCACAGAGCCAGGTAACGGCTCAGCCCTTAATCCAGACTCAGCCTCTGCACCAGTCAATGGGTCTGTCCCAGCCACCACATGGTCAGGGCCCACCTGTGGACATTCAGATGATGGGCCAGCAAAGCCAAGCTGCTGTCCAGACTCCTGCTGCAATTACCTCAATCCCCAGTCAGATCCAACACGAGACTCTTGTTCAGCAAAATGCTCAAATGCCAGGACTCATGCAGCCCCAGCTCCAGCATCAAACTCAAGGCCAGCCCCCTAGCCAGATGCATGCTCAACCTACTGCTGGCATTTTACCCCCTCAGTATGTCCCTCAACCTACCCACCAAGCCATGCCATCTGTACAACAGGATGTAACTCATATTACACAACAGCAGCAGCAGCAGCAGCAGCAGCAGCAGCAGCAGCAAGAGCCAGTTCTGCAATGTCACCAGAGGATTCTGTCTCCTGGCTCAGCTGGCAGTGTTGGAACTGCAACAGATCGTCTCAGTTCTGGAGTTGACCCTGCAAACTTTGGTGCCACTCCTCATCCTGTACCGCAGGCTGGACAAGTCTATGTTCCGGGCCAAAAAACACTACATCTGGTTGTTCAAGCCAAGCAGCCGCCCCTAGGAGGCACTACTGACCCTTCAGTCATTCAGTCCATCTCCCAGCCTCCTATGCCTCAGTCTACTGTGCAATACCAACAACAGCTGCAGAACCTCTCTCAAGCACAACAACCACTAGCCCCACCTCCTCCACAGGCCCAGTTACTGGCACAGCCCATCCCAACGCCCATCCAGCAACCACTTCCCATGGCGCAGGCTTTGATAGCCTCTGACGAGAGTCACCTGCCCTCACAGTGTCCGCCGGCATCACATCTGGTGACCCATCCTTCTGCACTGATAGGCCTCGTTAATGTCGGAGAGCCTCAGTCCCAGACCAGGAGCCTGCCACTGTATAGTCATCTAGTGGCCCCTCTGTCTCCCCAGCACCACACCCAGCAGATGCTGCCGTCTCTCACACACACACAAACCAGCGCTCAGACCCAGGCGAACACCCAAACACAGACGCTCGTTCAGACACAGGCTCATTCTCACACTCACACACACACTGAGACTATTGCTGAGCAGCCTGTTCTACCCCATGCTGTCTTTCCTGCACAACAAATGCCCCTCAGTCCCTCTCATACCTCATGTCCCCCAACATCACTACCATCCTTTCCATTCCTGCCATCCCACCATCCCACTGCATCCCCTGCTCCAGAGCTGCCTACATCTCCGCCAGCGGCCCAGGTAACTTTACCCGGGCAGGCCGACTTTATACCCTGCTCCCCTCCACCTGTCACTACTCTACAAGCGCTTGACTCTAATGCCCTCAAACTGCCCCAAGCCTCGCTGCAAGACTGTGACCTTTCCCTGCTGGGCAATGCTCAGGTACAGGACGAATTAAAGTTTACTGTATGAATTAAAACATATTATTTTACTTTGCTGACATACTGACAGAATGGTTGAGAGTACTGCTACCTAATTATTTGAAAAAAGCTTTGGTTTTGCCGTGTTGGAACGTGTTAAATCTTAAAACATGAGTATATTCATAGAACATTGCATTGGTTCAGTGCATTAATGTAATATCCATTATCACATTATAGCTTTACTTCCGTCTGATATTCCTATGTTTTTTGTGTTTTTCTTTTCTTTTGTACCTGCATACTCCCTTGTGCCTGTATTCATTTGACTCTACAGGATGGTCCGTACCTGTCAAGTACAGAACATCATTCTTCATTAGGGTATGTCTGATATCATTACTGGCTGGAAGCTTTGTTTTCCCGATAATGGTTGTTTCCTGTCCAATCATTCAGTATTGTCCTATATGAGTACGGATGCCACCTGTTCGTGAGGTGGTTTGTGAGATTTTATCATTTGCCTAATGTACACCTTCAAATATAAGGTTATATAAGGCTGCCTGTTTTATTCACAAACATAGTAGGTTGGTTTGCAGTGTCCGTCGTGGTTTAAGTGGACCCAACCCTATAGAGCATATTAATAGTACAGCTGTCAACAACATGTTATCAGAGCAATTGCAAATCATATAATCTATTTTTAAAAATCACGGAGTAAATTGGCATGCCACGATGATGATGATGATGATGATTGATGATGATGGTGATGATGATATGGTAAAAAAAAATATATACATTTTTCATTAAGTTTGCATATATTGCATATTTTATGTTAGTTAATGTCAGCATCATATTTAAAGTCTAAATTCATAGAGTAAAGCATTGTGATTCCAGGTAAAATTTGTGTTTTTTTGCCCTTTTGCGCAAAACAGTACCTGAATTACACCAGATCTGTCGCAAATTTTTGTTAATGCATTGCTGTCTATATCAACGATGCCCACATAGTGGCAATCGTGAACGATCTCTTCCAATATGCTTGTATAAAACATTTAGATTAACGTTTATGTGTAAAATACTCAAAAGCCCTTACAGTCATTGCCTCGCTCTGAGTCATAACATCATGATGTGTAACAACCCCACTACCTTCCCACCCATAGGTCGGTTCCAACTAACGGAGAAGAAACTCTTCAGCTCTTGGCTAATGGAAAGTTAGAGAAATTAAAGACTCAAAGAAGAACTTCCTGTCAGCGGCCTGAGAAAGTTTCCCATCAACTGAGCATGCTCCAGGTGAAGAAATGGCAAAAATACTAACCCCCCTTTGCTAAATTCATTGTACCGATGGATTTTTGAAAAGGACAACTGTATAATATTAAATGTAAATGTGAACTTATAAAGTTTAACTAAAGGGACAACTATAACATGTTAATGTGTGCTGTCTTCCTTAGGTGTCAGGCAGTGGGGACAATATGGTGGAATGCCAGTTGGAAACCCATACCAACAAGATGGTGACATTTAAATTTGACATTGAAGGGGACGCACCAGAGGACATTGCAGACTACATGGTAGACTGCTCGTGTATTTTCATCGTCTGCATTGCTTGTAAAAATCATTCCCAGTCTTAATCATTTCTATGTGGTTTGTAGGTGGAGGAGGACTTTGTTCTTGATGTAGAGAAAGAGACATTTGTTGAGGATCTTAGAGCCATAGTGAAAAAAGCTCACAAACTTCTTCAAACACATTCACAGGTATGTTGATTTTCATAATTCCATCTATCTTCTCTCTTCTTTCTGTTTTTGATTGAATAATGAGGAATTTAAATCTTTATTTCTTTATTAGACCGGCTCAACTGACCAGTTGCATGTGAGCACTCCCACTGGCTCTTCAAGTGAGTTCTGAATACATCTATGTCTTAATCTATTAAAGTGGTGCTACGATAGGAAAAAACCTGTTATATAAGTAGTAAAATATCTTGATGATTTTCAGTGGATTCAGTGCCCCATTCCTCCCCAGTGGGACGCTGGCGTTTCTTTATCAACCAGACCATCCGCCATAGAGACTCTCTCACCGGTCAGGGAGCAGGCACGCCACCACCCACTACAGAGATGAGGATACCGCAGTCTCTTCAAACAGAGAGAGGTGAGCTCTACCCAGGTCAACGTTAATGCTGTGGCTTATTAACCTGACTGACTTGGCACCGTAACAAAGACTAACCCTACGTTCCTCTCCGCGGCTCTAGAAAGTCAAGGATCCCACAGTCTGGAGTCCTTGACTGGAATGGCCTCTCCCCCCTGCCCCACACATTCAGCCACCTCCCCTCCAGTTTCCACTGCCTCGGCCCCCGCCTCCATCGCGCCCTCAGCCACTGCTCCTCTGGCTCCCCACACCACTGCCTCTGAAAGCATCTCTGCACCAGCCTCCACTCTTGAAGCCTCTGTTCCTTTTACCGCTCCAGGTGGTCTTCAACTGCGAGTCCTCAACTCGGTTTCCGTTGACCAAATGTCCGGTGTCTCCTCATCCATAGGAACACCTGCTGCTGTTAACCTCCCCACCTTGTCCAGCGCTCCTCTTGTCGTGTCTCCCACACACACCACCATTCTCCTTGATGCTCTCGCATCTCCTGGAAGCAGTGGTTGCTCCACTATAGGTCAAAGTCAAGGGGATACAGTGACTACTACTCCGAGGTCATGTGTGACCGCAGCAGAACAGTCTTCAACCTCCTTTCATTCCCCTCCCCCTGCTGCTGCAGTGACCTCTTCAGCGGTAAGTCAACTTGGCGTGGAGCAGCAGCAGAGACTTGCTCAGGTGTCCAAGCCAGCCCCACAACAGCTACAACAGCCACAGCCTGCATTACAGCAGCAAGTACCCGTGGCACAACAGCAACTGCAGGCAATGCAGTTTGAACCACAGGCACAACGGATACAGCAGGCGACCCCACAGCAACCACAACTTCAAGCGTACCAAGACCAACAAATTCAGCTGCAGCAGGAGCGAGCACTGCAACAGTCTCTACAGCAGTTGCAACATCAGCAACTAATGCAGCAACAAATACCACTCCAACAACAGATGACCGACGTGCAGGTGATGCCACAGTCCGTGCCTCTGCAGCAGTTTGTGTCGCCAATGTCCATCCAGCAGACTCAACAGCCCCTTCTTCAACAGCAAACGCCACAGTACGCCCCACAGTTGCTGCAGCAGCCTCAGTTACAGCAGTTACCACAGCAGGTTATGGCACCCCAGGCTGCTATCGTGCCTCAACAGCAGGCCCACATTGATCCCCAGCAGCAGCAGCAGCAACAGTTAAACCTGCAGCAGACAATCCACTTACAGCAGCAGCAAATAGTGCAACAGCAGCTACAGCAGCAACAACATCAGCTGTTTATGGGTGCTGTGGCTTTAACGCCAGAGCAAAGCCAAATGCTGCCTGTGTCAATTAGTCAACAGTTTCTTCAGCAACAGGCACAGCTAAGTGTTAGCCCTGCACCGCAACAGCAGATTCCACAGCAAACCCAAGTTCCCGCTGAGTCGACACAACAACATATACAGAAACAGCTGCAGCACGCCGAGCAGCAACAAGAGGTGCTTAAAGCCGCGGAAACGCCCCAGAAACAGCAGCAGTTCCCCCTGCAGAAGCAGTCCTCTCTACAGATGTCTGAGTCAGAGGTGTCCACAGGAGAGACGAGCTTCACAGAGGATACCTGCAGCTACTCCACCCCTTTTCACCCTTCTTCTGATTCTCTGCAGCCCCTCCATCTGGGCACCACTGAAGCACCCACTCTCCCGCTTACGATGACACCATCCCCCGTTCAGCCTTCCTCTGTGGCTGAGTCAGATAGTGAAGGCCCCCCCAAAATTGAATTTGTAGACAACCGCATAAAAACTCTGGATGAAAAGCTGAGGAACTTGTTATATCAGGAGTACAGCAGCGGGGCGGCGCCGGCCGGGGCCTCTGGCCCCACATCGGCCGCCTCCACATCAGCAGGAGGAGACGAGTCGTCTGAGCCACAGCTGCTTTACCACTTGTCTTTTCCCCCACCCGCCTCCTCCTCAGATACTTCCCCTCACTCCTCGTCCTCCTCTTCCTCCTCCACTACCTCTCGTTCCTCCTCTACCTCGCCTGACCCAGAGAGGGACGGCACAGGAGAGAAGGTTTTCTCCGAAAAGCCCAACTTTGCGGAGAGGGGCCCAGTGGAGCACCAGCCTGGCCCATCTCTCCCTTCCACCTCTGCCTCATCCACCCCGCCTACCTCTCTCCTGCCTCCCAATCAGGATGAACCTGCTGGTTCCCAGCGTCCACCTGTACCAGGAGAACCAACTATTGTTGTGAGTGAAAACCCCAGATCAATTTTGCCTTTGAGTGTAAAGCTATCTATTATATGTTTACATGTCTTTCCATTTTGAATGTCTGAACTACATGCGGCCACTCTTAATTGTCTTAACTGTTCTAGGCTGTACCCCCACACTCTGACACCAGTACCACTGGAGACGCAACGTGGTCCCCCAATCAGCACCCGATCCCCCTCCGGCATGGACAGCAGAAGCACAATGCAGGAGGTGGATATTTTGGCCTAAACCTGACATGTCCTAGTATCAGAAATCCTGTTAGCAAGAAATCCTGGACTCGCAAATTCAAAAACTGGGCGTGCAAACTGCGCCACTCCGCCAGCTTGTTCAAGAAGCCCAGAGTCCAGCAAGGTAGCGTCCTCTTAGGGAGCGAGAGAGCGAGAGAGAGAGAATGGGTTGTTGGGGGCATGGACTTAAATCTAATATCTAGTACTAGTTTTAACATAGTAGAATAACATGCTTAACAATCAGGAATGAATAACTGTTAATGTTAAAGGATGTTGTTGTTTACAGCTAAATAATCCTGTTTTTGTTTATAATAATTTGACAATAATCTCCATGCAATGTTAGCGTTGACGTCACTACATACATTATTGTTTTCTTTGTTTCTTTTCTGAATTCCTTTTTTTTTTACCTAATTTAATTTCCTTGACAATCTTTCCTTTTGCATGGGTATGCTCACCCTGGTGCAAGAAAAAGAGGAGAGTAGAGGAGGGGGGAAGATTGCCACAGTGTAGGAAGAGGTTGGCATCAGGCCCATCCCAGTGCAGATGAGCTCTGGAGTAAAGCCCAGCTGTGTCTGTGCCCATGACATATCCCTTCATATGACCCCCAGGCACAGCCGGCAGCAACCACCCCACCTCCACGTGCCGGCTCAGTGTAGACATGCAAATCACATCATCACACAGATTAGATACTGCAGACGCTGAACTGATATCAAGTAATCATTTGAGAATGCGTGTACGCTTCCTGTGTCAGCTCCTGCAGTATAGCATTGCTCCATGAGACTCTACCATATAGTTAAGTTGTAGTATATGCATTTATGAATATTACTTTCTCATTTGAATTATCTGGATAAAATATTCAGATTATGATGCAAGTCATAATTTCTAGTTTCTAGTAGATATTGTGCACGTTGCACAGGGTTTACAAGTTACTCTACATGAGTAGGCTTTTCATACAGCTAAGATATATCACACTGTTTTAGTATTCCAGCCATCTTGCATGTGTTTATATGTTTAATATGTGCAGCAGTAGCGTAGGTCCTTTGATACCTGTACTCTTGCATGAGCATGTGTGTTATGTTCTACACAAGTGACTAATAATGGACTGTTATCTGTGAGTAACGCCTACATCAGGTTTCATATTTACACGTTTGGTCTTAAATCATGCAGTGGTAATCCATGTATACACTTGTAGCTAATGTAGTCATCCCAAATATCAAACACGCTGAACAATATCACTGTTAATATGAGCTCGGATCTCATATGTGATATTGGGCTTCGCTGTCTGGTATATGAGTGGGAAATTGGTGAGAATGAGAGTGTGGATGTGTGGGTGGGTCGGGGTACACTGTTGTAAACGTTCAACTGCCATTTCACAATGTGTTTTCTTTTAATTTAATAACCTACTATAGTTTTCTTTTCAATGAAACAACCATTTCCCACCCCTTCCCACACACCCATTACACATTTCTCTGGAGCATGATTTTTTTTTTCATCCACAAAAACTTACATTTATTCTTCAGTTTATTGTTTAGAATTTGTAAAAAACACATTTCATTGACCTGCATGTGAGTCATTTAATCCACAAAGTTGATGATGTGTGACATTGACAGTGTTTTTTAACACTTTGCCTTTGTGTTCGTGCCCCACGTATCTGCGTGCATCTGTACGTGTCTCTGTCATGTACGTTTTTCTGTGTCTGATGCTTTTGTGTGTGTCAACCTCTTCATTTATGTGTTTTTCATACTTGTGTCTCTGTGTCCCTTTCTGTGGGTCATTGTCTCCCCTTTTTGTTTTTCATCATTATCTCTTTATCAGATGGATGTTCCAGCAGTCAGGCACTTAGAGAGGAGAAGCAGGCGCTACCCCTAAACCCTCCTCATTCACGCAAAGGACGGTTTCAGGTAGGAGCAATGGCGCTGATTCTTTACCACTCATTAGTCTGAACAAGCAGCTAATGTCTCTTTTGCCATCAGGTGACTCCAGTGCCTCAGTCCTCCCCCCCAAAGGCTGCGGCATCAGGCCACGGTAGCACTCACAGGAAAGTGGGACGCTTCTCTGTAACCCAGGCTGAGACTAAGAAAGAGGACAGGCAGACCGACAGCTCCCCGGTGTCTCCTGATTTAGAGAGGGAGAGGAGGAGATCTCGGGCAAAGGAGGGAGAGAAAGATGAAAGTAAAAGGACCCCAGCAACCACTCACCTGGCTCGGGGTCACGGGCACAGCCACTCACCCCTGGGCAGCAGCGATGATGATGATGATGACTGCGAGGTGGAGGATGAAGACCTGAGAAAAGAACTACACAAGCTCAGAGAGAAGTAAGTCAGTGGGGAGAAAGATTTAGCTCCATTATTTCAGAGTTTATAAGATGTTTGCTCTCTATTTATTATATTTTCTATTTCATGTCTCCATTTATAATTTCTTGTCGAAATAAATATTCTTTGTACTCTTTGCATATTCATTGGGCCTCATCCACCAATATATTCCTATGTGTTTTCTTATATTTGTTCTTGAGAAAGTTCATAAGAAAATTATTTGTATCTGTGTTCTTATAAAGATAAATCTCGCTGTCCTCGTATATATTGAAGGTGTGTGGTAGTTGATAGTAATTAGCTTAGGTAAACACCTTGCCAATCCCCTTAAATAGTTCTGAAGTGGAGGAACTCCTGAGGGAAGTGGATGCCAAATGAGCCATCATAATTACTAGCTTGTGTTTATTTTATTTTAAAAGAGCATAATGCTTTGTAACAGTGGGAATCACTTATAGGTATTTTTTAATTCATTACTATAAGTAGATGATTATTATAACGTTTCTGACAGCTTCACCATTTTTAAAAATGAAATATATACATTTTTCAATGTGTATGAAAAAACCTATATTGAGCAATGTAAGCAGACCGTTTGATTGCTTCAAGCTCATTATTTAATCAGCATTTGTATAGAATTGATTTAGCCCTTTATAATCCATATAAGAATTTCTGTGGTAAGTTTCCCATCTTCATATTAAGTTCCTGATTTTACATAATCTTTCACCACCTTAAGCTCTCTGATTTACATCTCTTCCTCTACAGGCACATCAAAGAGGTGGTATCCCTTCAGTCCCAGCAGAACAGAGAGCTGCAGGAACTGTACAGACAGCTTCGTTCCCAAAAAGACCAAAGGCAGAGTCTCCCTATCTGCCTGTCCCGAACCACTCCTCTTCCCACGGGACCTCCTGTCCTCTCTCCTCGCCGGCCAAGACCAGCCAAAATCAAGCTCCGGCCCCGACCTCACTCTCACATGGATAATAACGGAGTGACGCACTCTGGTACACACTTTTATAAATCATAAATATATTTATTTCTATTGTTTGCTTTCTATGTGACTGTTGCTTCTATGTCCCATCTAGGGATTCAGCAGTCAAGTAGTTTCTCAGGTGGCGAACAGAGTAGACTGCCTCTATACTGCAACCCAGACCACTGCACTTCACTGCCTGCTAAAAGAGGTACAGTTTGTCATCAATCCATCAAGACAACATAGAATGCAGTGACACTCAGTGGTATAACACGTGTCCTCATTTTCTCACAGATCACAGTCCTCTAAGAAAAAGCACATTCACAGATGAGCTGCACAAACTCGTTGATAATTGGACGAAGGAAACGGTGGGCCCCGCCCCACCAAAGCCTTCGCTGAATCAAATCAAGCAGATTCAGCAGGTGCAAGAGTCGGGAGGCTGGAGCCAGCCGACTGAGGTTTGATCAATTTCTAATACCGTACAAAATTAACGTCATATGTGGTCAGAGGGATTGTTGCTATGGATAAGGATTTGCTTTTTTACATGTAATAAATTAGATTAAAAACATAAGATATTACATATATTATAAAGAAGCCTGACAGCAGTCCGTTTGTACTAATGATGAGTGGCAAAATACTTTGGGGCAGACTTATTAAAGTACCAAAGCATTATTTTTGTGGTGTCATATTCCCTTAGTTCTCATTACTATATTATCTACAGGTGGCTCCACCAGGTTGGTTTCCAGTGGCACCACTGAACCCCCAAGCACCCCCAACCCCTGGCAGCTTGCCTGTGGCAGCCCCTTCCCAATACACAGGTGGAGGAAGCCTGTCCACCCTGCACTCTCCGGGAGCACCGCCGCAAACGCATATGGCTCAAGTGCCACAGATGCAGCAAAGTTTACACCTCCATCAGTCCCTCCCCCTCCAGCAGATGACCTATCAGCAGTCCCCACTCCGCCAGCAGATACCGCAGCCCCGGGTGCAAACACCCGTACAGTCCCAGTCACTTCCACAGACACAACCCATCACCCAGCTGCCCCATTCACCACCTCAAAGCCAACCGCTGCTGCCTTCCCAAATGCCCACATCCCCGGTGTCCACGGCCGCGTCTCCGCTGCCTGGCAGTGGCGCCGCTGCACCCGCAGATAGCACTGCTGCTACTGGGGGGGCATTTTGCTCCTGTTCCTCACCCTCTTCAACCTCTTCCTCGTCTTGCTCTACTGCTGCTCTACCTTCCAGTGCCAAAATTCACCCAACACCCCCCACCTCTACTCTTCCTCTGGGACAGAAATGAAACCAAGGCAAAGTGCGAGGTCAATATGAAGGTGATAGAAAGAGATGGAAATACTAAGTGGATCAGGACGCAAAAGCAGATCCGTTTTGAGTGTTAGTTCCATGTATGCATGAGAGAGTTGTGACTGCAACGAATACGTGGGTTTTAGTTTACTTCTGGTTGCGATGGGGAGTGAATGTGAGAGATGATTGGTTTAGTATGTACAGACAGAGGGTTATATGGAACACAGCCGCTAGGGTTTATGAATCACGGTATGTTTGGGTGTATACAATGTTAAACGTATGAGTGTGGGTGAGTGGAATTATCCGAGTACATATCCCTTATGTCCTTTTACAGAACGTTCATGTATTTGTTTTCAAACTGACTCAGTTGGACCTGAACTCTCCCTAAGCAGAGACAACAAGGACAAACATTTGACAGTGTATTTAATTTGTCGATGCTTACAGTGAAAGGACTATCAATTTTAAAAGTGCAATTAGTAATGGTCATCTAAATTGATCAGCATGTATTGTATGGATTTGTCTGTAAGGCATAAAATATTTTTGTAGAAGCACATTGATGAAAACCAGACGCAAAGAGGATCCTCTTGTGATCGTTACATGATCTTTTAAAAATGCAGGCCTACAGCACAAGGCGTTTCAATGGGCGATGGAAAAAAATAAAACATGCAGCATGTTACACATTAGAGCACTGTAAAACGATCTGGCTACCATCATCACCACAATTCAACCAAACGCACTGTTGCAGTGTTGTGTAAGGGTGTAGCATGTGCTTCATTTGTATTTTTTTTTATGTTTATCAGTTGTAACATACTGAGTGACGTGATATAAATTCAGATAAATTCCTAATATGATGGTAAATTGAAACAGGCCACCTGTGTTCAGTGGATTCCTGGTTACACTCAGCCCGAGACTGCATGCCTTTGTGACTAACTTGACTTGCTTGCAATCGCTGTATGTATTCATGAATCTCACATGTACTATTTGCGGCCTAAAAAAGATTATTCATCAGTCATTTGCGTTCCGTATTAAAATGCTTTCACATGCTTGCATTCAGTTTGAGCTCCACATATCAAAGATTATCACAGTGTCATGCTGAGGAGGAAGGTGAAATGGAACGAACTGCCAAGTTATTATAGTCTTGGGAGACCATATGGGTTATTCCCATATTGCCTTTTAAAATGATTTTTTTTTTTTTCGTGGGTGTGTGAGTGTACATTTTTTCTGTGTGACAAAGCTTTGTGATAGTCCCATGGCATATTGCATTATAAATTGCATCCGTGTTTCTTTCCTTCAAAGGGGCCTCTCAGATGTCACTGTACCTAACTTAAAATGTTTACTCTCTTATGTTTTCGGCTTGTTTCCTCAAGAAACACAACAAGTGAGAGGTTAGACCGTGATGCAAGCTTCATGTCCCAACACCGTTGTCAGAACCTCACTTGCCTATTTGTCAACTTTGATTGGCGTTTTAACCTCTGACCATAGGCTGTCTGTGTGAATGCATCAGTCAGAGCCTGAACCGTGGCTCATAACAAGGTTTACTCAAGTCCGAAAAGTCCCATTCCTATTTCTAAACATTATTTGTAGATGCAGAGATTCACAGTAATATATCAACAGTGGATATATTACATTTTACTATCAGTGCACTTAGCCAAACACACATTTGAGCATCAATACACAGGCATTAATACACATTTTGGCATAATAGGAAGCCTGTAGTCAAATCAGAATT
This sequence comes from Eutrigla gurnardus, assembly GCF_963514095.1. Classification (NCBI taxonomy): domain Eukaryota; kingdom Metazoa; phylum Chordata; class Actinopteri; order Perciformes; family Triglidae; genus Eutrigla; species Eutrigla gurnardus. Next base: position 13,582,702 of record NC_139922.1, on the reverse strand, counting down.
TCTGTTTTATTAATAATAGAGAGATTGTGTGCATGTGAGTCAACGACATTTTAAACATGGATGGTTAAGGAGGAGGAGTTTGTGCTCAACGGTATGGTTGTTCAGAAACTGCATAATCTAGAAGATAACACTGATTTCCTGTATTTGTTGCTTTTCAAGACAACCCACATTGTCACAGAGATGTAGAGCATTATTAGTGAAGGTGAGATACTGTGCTGTTGTGTCTGATACTAACATGTTGACTGCAAGCTACAGCTTAATGATCACGATTCATTATGTGGAGCTGGCTTTGTCTTTGAAGTGTTACCAAAATGTTATCTAAAAGATAAAGATTATTTTTGTATTTTGAAATGGGGTTGTACAAATTGTAAAATTGTGTTCTCATTATTATAAATCTGAGGTTATATGAAACTAGAAAAGACTGGTTTTCATCTGTGTTTACATGGGACTTCCCTACCTTTACATACCTCTCTTGAGTGACAAGCCAGGGTCATTTTAGATCACCATTGGAGATTTTTTGGGTCAGTTATGAACCATGACAACTTAGAAGATACATAACATACTTGCAAACACCTTCCTGTTGTTTTGCAGGTCGGATTTAATTGATTTACAAATTAATGCAATGAAAATCTGGGGAGTCCCACAATGGCATGACTGAGAACCAATGATAAAAGGACATTTGGGCAGAGAAACCTCGAAAAAATACAGTATGTTGCTGGTGAATTAGCCTCTGTAAATTGCAACTAATTCAACTGTTGATTTTATTTATGTTTTGTAACTAATCAAAATAAATGATGTCAAACATCAGAGTACAACATTGTGAATTTTTTTTACATTTAGCTTGGCAAACCGGGTGCAAACCACAATGACTTCACGTGGAGGTTTGAGGTTTTGTTTATTTGACAAAATTTGAAATATAGTAAAACATATAAACGTTCAGAATCAAACAGGATGATGCCGTACAACGTCCAATGCAGGAATGTATCTAAGGGCTCAGGTCTTATAATTAATCAAATCAAAGTGGTAAAGAAACTGAGGTTTCTTGGTATTCTAATTCAGAGTGTCTGACCCCCCCCCCCCCCCCAAGATAGAAAAAAACATGAAAAGTCTTTAACTGATGGTTGCAAAGAGACCTTACCATACAAGGCTGTGTATACTGTCAAAGGCAGAAGGCATAGAAGAATATTAGGCTTATACTATCTATCTCACTTTATGTTGATCTAAAGACATGCGCAGCCATCAATTCTCTCCTATTTAACTTAATTTGGAAAAACAAAACTGAATAAGAAAAACATGTGTTGTGGTTTACCTTTTCTGTTACATGGTAATTATAAATGTAGTAAACTGCCTATAAAGCTGGCCAATTTTCACAAACGAGCTTGGATATTAGCTTTTAAAGATACGTTTCTCCACATTCATGCATGATATGGAACAATAGGTATTATCTAGAAACAAGGCCAGATACATTAAAACAATGTAATCTTTAGATTAGAGCTTTAGAACTCGAATAATACTTTCTAAAATAATATAATAATGTTGTAAAGAGTAGCCTATATCATCAAGATAAGATAACTAACAAAAAACGAATGAAACGTCTCAAATAATTGTTTTGGTTTTGCTTTGTAATTAAAAAAAAAGGTTTATATTTGGTTTACATTTCCCTTGTCCATTTAAATTATGTTATATGTTTTTTAAAACAAATTATGTTCTCTGGTTTGGTCCGTTATTGTTGTTTCATGTGTAAATGTTAAAATTATAATTTTTCAACATGTGCAAATAAAGTGTATACTTTTCTAAAAAAAAATATCATTTGAAGTATGGTCAACAAAAATAAAAAAAAAACCTCCATATTTGAGTGTCTGCAACTTTATTGTTCTTTCAATAGCAGACAGCGACGAACGACCGTCTGACGCTACTGCCTTTGAAATGGCGTTGATGTAGTTCAATTCGCCGTTATTTGTAGTTATTGTGCTCGTTTTGGTCGCTTCATATTTTTGTTTTCTGATCAAGTGTAAACTTCTGGATCGACCCTCTATGTTTGGACATTACGGAGTTCATAAACACAAAAAGTGGTAAAGCAAATTGTTTATAATTTACGTTGCATAATAAGGCCGCAACTAACCCCGTCCTTGCGTAGGTATTACAACGGCTTTTGAATGCCTAGCCTGCCGCAGCTAAATTTCGGTGAGTTGCTACGTTAAATATCAAGTAAAATAGCAAACGACGCTTCTTTGCTAGGCTTAAATTAATCAGCAGAATTATGTGCATTCAGTGTTTCTTTGAAGTTTTACCGCTAAATGACAAAAACTGTTTTCTAGTGTACGTTAAAGTTAACATCTTCCCAAATGCCTAGGTTAGCTACATCGCTAGCTGCTATAGCTAACGATAGCATACTTGCTAAACACATTAGTGCTATGATAGCAATACAGCATTCACGGGACATAGCGTGTTTACAAACAGTGAGCTAACGTTGATTTGCCAGTCGGCTACTGTTAACTACTGCTGTTATTTAACGGAAGCAAAATGTTTCTAATCAAAAATGTACGAATGAAATAAGATGAGTGTTGCTTCTAGTTATGTATTTAATTAATATGGAATAGTTTTATACGCGTAAGATTGGTGTTATGCGACCGAAACGACAAGTTTCGTTACTCAGCTGGTTGACTGAGTTTGCATCTCAGGTGGCCGGAGTAGCTAATGTGTTCTCTGTATAATGTGTTCTCTATATATTACGTAGCAATGAGCTTTCAATGTAGATGCGTTATTGGCATGGCTGATGGCAAGCAATTGACATCTTTTTCTTTCTGTTATATTTCAACAGGTGTCCAATTGAATCCCGGCGGACATGTGTATCAGTAACTGGATTCTGGAAGTGAAGTTACAGTCAACAGTAACGTTACATAATTAATAAAGAGTTTAGTTTGTTAAATAGTCCCTCCCAACTGAGTTAGATTTTGACATCAGTTGAAAGCTAATTTCATCTCACATACACACACTCAATATGGCATCGGTGCCAGTGTACTGCTTGTGTCGCCTGCCATATGATGTGACACGCTTCATGATCGAGTGTGACATTTGTCAAGACTGGTTCCATGGAAGGTAAGTCCATTTCAGATGAAACACTTTTTTGTCTGTTTTTATTCTGTGTGCAATGGGATTCAAATATTATGGTGTGTGAATTATGAAGCAGTTGTCGCTGTGGTCTTAACTGCATATATCCTCTTGGTTTGCTCTATGTTTGACCCACGACAGTTCATTCAGCTGTCCTCTTTACGTGTTCTTTATCTGATATGATGATGTTTTCTGTGTAGCTGTGTTGGAGTAGAGGAGGAAAAAGCAACTGAGATTGACCTGTACCATTGCCCAAACTGTCAGGTCACTCATGGGCCATCTGTCAGTAAGTCACCGTTCCTTAAGTATATTTTTCTTAAATTGTTATAATCTTATTCGTTTACTTTTACATATTAATGCACTTTCTGATCTTTTTTCTGATTTTGTCTCTCCTTTTTCCTAGTGCGCAAACGCCGTGGAGGCAATAAGCAGACAGATGGTGGTGCTCCTGGTGCAAGAGATCCAAGTCGGCCTGTTAAGACAGGCAGTCCACAGTTTGTTAGGGAGCTACGGAGCCGCACCTTCCCAGGGTTAGTCTCCTGCAAACATTTGTGATTCTCAAGTTCAGTGTTTCCTCTAGTGGGTCGCCGATGCTAGATGTTGATAGCGGAAGCCCTGCAAGTTTAAAGATAAAACTATGATTAAATGATAACCCAAGGTGCTCTTGTGTTGGTATGCCATTTATGTAAAAAAAACTATAAAGCATTCTGTTTTGAATATTTTCTCTCTGTGATCACAATCAGGTCTTGTATAATGTCTGTTTGTGTGTCTATAACAGCGCGGATGAAGTCTTGCTAAAACCGTCTGGGGCCCAGCTGACGGTCGAGTTTCTGGAAGAGCATTCGTTCAGTGTTCCTGTCATGGTGCTGAGACGGGATGGCCTAGGCATGACCCTTCCTCCAGCATCATTCAGTGTCACCGATGTAGAGCACTACATTGGTAAAAATAAATTCTACTAAGTTTAAATACATAGATCTGCATTGATTAATGTAAAGATTTTAGGCTAAAATGGGACATTAAAATGCATTTCCTCAAGCTTGTTCATTTTTCTGTAATTCCAGGATCAGACAAACAGATTGATGTGATTGATGTGTCTCGCCAATGTGACCTGAAGATGCGGTTGGGAGACTTTGTTGAATACTACAACAGCCCTAACAGAGATAAAGTACTCAATGTCATCAGCTTGGAGTTCTCTGAGACCAGGTACACAAAGATTTTCACTGTAATGTGACTGTTATATCTGACTGTTCAGTTCATTTTTGGATGCAATGTCTTTAAGTTTACTCAATTTCTTTTTGTTACTTCTCTAACAATGTCAGTTGATCTTAAAAAACAAAAGAAATAATTGGTACTTCACTGTTTTGAGTCAGCTTGTGTTGTTACGGGTAAGGATTGAAATAATGTTTTGAAGACTAAAGATGAATGTTGGACTTGTTTTAGGCTCTCAAACTTGGTAGAGACTCCAAAGATTGTGAGGAAATTGTCATGGGTGGAAAACCTCTGGCCTGAAGAGTCTGTGTTTGAACGCCCTAATGTGCAGAAGTACTGCCTAATGGGGGTGAAGGACAGCTACACAGACTTCCACATTGACTTTGGAGGCACCTCAGTGTGGTACCATGTGTTGAGGGTGAGAAGAAAAAAAACATTCATATATGTTTGGGACCTTTCAGTTACACTGACTGCAATTTAAAAAGATAGAAAGATGAAACATGGGTATTTTGTTTTATAAAGAGCTAGTGTCTCTGTCTTTTCAGGGCGAGAAAATCTTCTACCTAATTTCCCCAACTGCAGCCAACTTGGCACTTTTTGAGCGGTGGAGTTCCTCATCTAACCAAAATGAGATGTTCTTTGGAGACCAAGTTGACATGTGTTACAAGTGCTCTGTCAAACAAGGAAACACCTTGTTCATACCAACAGGTGAGCTGTAATGATTCTTTTTACGTTGGTTACAGTAAAATTATTTTAGCAGAGTTCTGATAGTCAACATGTCTTAATGACAATTAATGTTGACACTTTTGTCATTTGTTTGTATTCCAGGTTGGATTCATGCTGTGCTGACTCCAGTTGACTGCCTGGCCTTTGGAGGAAACTTCTTGCATAGTCTCAACATTGACATGCAGTTGCGGTGAGTTTCCTCTGAACTATTTCCATGCCATGACTATATAATCTCATTGTAGCCCTTTTTGAAATGTTCTTTTAATGTTGTTGACTTTTAAACAACACTCGTGAACCTGACTGGCCAACTATAAAAGCAATACAAAGAGAACGGGGTTAAGAAAACATTTTTTTTTTTATTAGCAAATTGTTTCATGCGTTTACATACTTAAAGAAAAATAACTAGGGAAAAAAACACTTGGCAAATCCTTGCTGAATTGGAAAAGGACAATTACCTTTCTGGTGTTTTCTACTACAGCCCCCAAAACTGTATATTCACTGTTGAAATGTGTCTGATCTTAATTAAGACAAGCTCAAACATAAACATGCTCAAGGAACTTCTATCCCAGAAGTACTGTAGTTCCTCACTTCTAGTTCCTAAGCCTATTGCTATTCATTTGTGGTCACATCTCAGATGAGGTAATCTGCAAGGCTGTGGAATTAATAACTAATGTTCCTGTGCTGTGTTATCATTTTTAGGGCATATGAAATAGAGAAGAGATTGAGCACAGCAGACATGTTCAGTTTCCCCAACTTTGAGACTGTATGCTGGTATGTTGGAAAGCACTTTCTCGATACCTTCAGAGGTGAGGAAATTCAATTAATTTCATAATATTCATTCAAAGTTATGTGAACTGCTTGAATAGCCTGTGTTTGCTGTCATTTTGATGTTATTAACCCTGTGCTATCCTGTCCAACAGGTTTGAGAGAAAACCGCAGACATCCTGCCACTTATCTAGTTCATGGAGCTAAGGCGTTGAACAATGCCTTCCGCACATGGACCCATAAAGAAGTAGGCAAAATCACTCTTTCTCTCTTCACTTTAGTTACTTAGGTTTTCCACATAACTAATTGTGACAATGGCATGCTAGCTAAAAATGAGGTTAATTTTGCACCAGACTGCATGCAAGCTCTAATAAATGGAGCAGATGCAACAGTGAAATTATTATTATTGCAACACCTCTAAAGGTCACTAATTTGTTTGTTTAATGAATGTAAAAACAACACTTTGTGTTTTTATGGGGGTTTATATGTCAGACTATTTCTTGGCTCTGTGCAGTTTCCCGGCAACCAGCAGATAATCCAGCAATTTACTGGTCATGACCAAGAAATGGCATATAACCCTTTGTAAAATGGCAGTTTTCCATTTAACACAGTCACGATAAAACATGTTATTTAGTGAATTTTGGAGGTACTAGTTGGCGGATTTTGTTACAATTCCTCAGAGCCGTTCTAGCTATTTCCACTTTTCCAGTCTTTGTTCTAAGATAGCGGGGCTGCTGGCTGTATGTTCAGCAGATGTATATGAGGGTGGTTTTGAACTTCTCATCTAACTCTCTATATATCAAACTAATCCTTTACATTTTTAATATAAACAAGAGAATGCAGAATAGACAATGTCTTATATTGCGCACCATAATATTAGATGTAACTGCAAAGTATTGTCTGAGATGGCTGATCGTTGTCTCCACACACCCAGGCTTTAGCAGATCATCAAGTGGAGATTCCTGAAACCATCAATACTCAGACACTAGTAAAGGACCTGGCCAAGGAGATTCGTCTGGTTGAGGTAAATGGTAGAATCACTGAAAATCTGCACAGTTTTAGCTCTGTTTTAATTTTGTGAATGTGTTTGTGAATATTACTATTACTTTTTTGATTTTACTGACTACAATATTCTCTTTTGATAGGACATCTTCCAGCAAAACATTGGCCGCACTGGACCTCCGTTTCCTGGGTCACCACTCTCTAAAGCTCCTCTGACCACCTCTCAGAATTCAGGACGCCCCCCTGGGAAAAAGAAAGGACCCAAACCCAAGGAGGTGATTGGGGGTCTTGGGCCCCCAGTAACCAAGAAGAAGAGTCAGAAGGGGCTCCTTAAGGCAGAAGCAGGAGAACTTGACCTCATTGAGATCCACACCAAACATACACTCAAAAAATTTCAACCTGGCAAGTCCAAAAACAAGAACAAGGTTAACAAGGTAGGCTGTTTGCAAACATTTTTGATGGCAACAGAAATGTTTATCCAGTATTTTTGTGTATGTGATTGTTTCATCCCCATATTTTCTTACAATTCCTATCCATTTTCCAGCTGGAGTTGCCTTTAGATGAGTTTGAAGGGAAGCTAAATAAAAGCAAACTGAAACTTGTGCTGACCAATGGAAAACTCCAAGGGTAAGCTTTGGAGCCATTTGGTGCGTTCCCATTACTTTTGTGAAGTTATGGTCCACTAAAGCTTTTGGCTGATCCTCTGGTTTTAGTAAGAAGAACAGTAGCAGTAATGGTGCGGGAAGGGCAGGAAAGTACAAACATCTTACCATGGAGGGATCCAGTCTGTCTGACTTGGAGTCTGAGGATGAGCTGCAGATTGACGAGACCCCTCCTCCACGACGCAAGCCTGCAGGGCCTAGCAAGAAAAAGAAATTAAGTGGTGAGAATTTAACTTTAAATAAGAGTATTGTGAATGCTTAAATGATTGTTGAATTTCTCGTGGGGGCATTTCTGTAAATCCTTTACCCACCAGTGAAATCTATGAGAGATCTGTATAGCTACTTAGATACTTAAGACATCTACCTCGTACCTAATATACTACTGTAAACTAATTGTTACAGTATAGTACATGGGTAGAGCAAGTTGTCCTCCAATCAGAAGATCAGCGGTGCGATCCCCAGCTACTCTGGTGTCATGTGAAAGTCTCTTTGGGCAAGATTCTAAACCCCAGATTTCCTCTGTGTGGTGTGTGTGAATGTTCGTTAGACCCTGATGGGCAGGTGGCACCTTTACTTGCATGGCAGCCTCCGGTATATGAATGTGTGTGTGAATGTAGACATGTTGTGTAAAGTGCTTTATAAATTGCAGGTCCATTTATCATTTTTAAAATGCACCTTCAGGTCTTCCTCGGAAGCTACCTAGAGCCAAACCCTGCTCTGACCCCAATCGCATCAGGGAGCCAGGAGAGGTAGACTTTGACATTGAGGTAAGTTTATTATGGGTACCAGGGTTGGAATTTTGTCATTTTAGGGGTAAGGCCTTTTTTTTTTTTTTTTATGGGCACCAAGGATACATGACAGGCCACAAAGGCCATCGGGTAAAATGAGATGGTTCTACCTTTCCGATTAATACCATAACATCCTAATTCATAACAAAACATGAATTATGTATTACAATATTTTTAATACCAATATCAAGTTAAAGTTGCATTGGATTTTTTTTTTTTTTTAATAACATCTTACAAAGGAATTTCTACTTGAAAGCAATAAAACATATTCTGGATGAAATCTTTATATATATATATATATATATATATATATAATCTTTAAGCTGTATTAGCCAGTATTAATCACTAAATCACACATGCCATTGCAGGACACAGCTGGGAAGATTGTGTGATTGTGACTACATGGCTTTGAGTTGAAAGCTTTATCGTAGGTGTTTTGAAGATGTTACGTGTTTTGAAGATGTTACGCCTCTCATCCAAGAGGCTTCTGCAATTCTAACTAAAAAGTGGGGAGTTACTCAGTTAGAACTGAAGAAACCAATTGCCTACGATAAATGCTGATTTTAGTATTAGCATTTATATACACGTTACTCCCCGTATGTTTTTTATGATGCATGTCATGCATTATCCACCATAACTGTATTTTCAAAATTCTGGTTCAATACTTACAATAGCATGTTTTTGCATTTTGCTTCAGGAGGATTACACCACAGACGAAGAGGCACTAGCCGCCCATGGGGTGAAGGGTGGAGCGGGTGGAATTCTGGACTTATTGAAGGCCAGTAAGCAAGTGGCAGGCTTGGACTCTGCAACACTCAGGTAGAGCTGATTAATCACAAGTGATTCTATTTAATATTTATTTATTTAACATTAAAATCAGGAAGAGTCTGGGATCATATTTTATAAGTTGCATGATTTCTAACGCTATATGTTTTAAGCATGCTTCCTGTGCTTAGGATTCCAGTGTAATAGTTTAGAACAGAAGTGGGAATAATGTCTCACTGTGTTGTTGCAACAATCCAATAACCTTTGAAACTTGCGTAGTTCACATAATTGCAATGACCCTGACACTATGCTATGTTTAGGAGGTTATTTTTGAGATGCTGAGTGATTGCTTAACTCTGTCCTTCTCTCAGTGAGGAAGCGCCAGCCTCTCCCAGTACTCGTGATGCCATACAGGGTATGCTGTCCATGGCCAACCCCCCTTCCTCGTCCTCATCTTCCTCCTCTTCATCTCCCTTATCCATTTCTGGAGGTCTGACAGAGGGATTAGGGGTGGTCAAGGAAAAGGGTGGCAAGGCTGTATGGGTGACTGGAGGGGTAAAAAAGACAAAAGTTCCTGATAAAAAACCTGTCGTCCAGCGGCCTGGGAAACGTGCAATTAAACGGCCAGCCCGTCATCTAAGTGATGAGGACAGTCCAGATGAGCAAGAGACTCTGGGAACCTGTTTTAAAGATTCAGACTATGGTGAGCAATACTTACACCTGCTGCTTAACAAGTCCGTGCTTGTCAAAGTTCTAACGCTTGTATTGATGAAGCCAGTGATTAATTATTGTAATAATTTTGCTTAAGTTTACCCGTCCTTGGAATCTGATGAGGAGGACCGTGCCAACAAGGCTAAGATGAAGCGGAAAAAAAACTGGGATGATACACCCTGGAGCCCGAAAGGTACCTCGATTAAACACGGCAGCAAGAAACATCAGAATGCTTTTACCTCTCTAATGGTTGATCTCTTATTAATTTATTTTCATTTATAGCCAGGGTGATGCCTACCCTTCCCAAACAGGAACGACCAGCCAGGGAAGGGGCTAGAGTCGCATCAGTAGAAACTGGACTTGCTGCAGCTGCTGCCAAGCTGGCGCAACAAGTGAGTTGAGAAACCAAGCTTATTGGTTTTTGCCCAGTAAAGTTGAGTAAAAACAGCTTGCAATATAAGAAAATAACTTTTGTTTCTTCTTTTTATGAACCAGGAGCAACAAAAGCCTGCTAAAAGGAAGTATACCAAAAAGCAGCGTCCTCCTGCTCCTATAGCCCCTCCTCCCCCCGTTCAGACTGAGCCAGCCCCACCCTCACCAACACCTGCCCCAGAGTCTGCAGCCGACTTCAGCCCAGACAGGAGGATGGATTACTACTCTGCCAGTCTGTTGGACCATGAATACACAGCAGGGCCAGGACCTTTTGGCCCTGGCGGCCCTAGAGGCAGCGGAGCAATGGCCCCCGGTGTATTCCTCACATCACGTCGACCTTCACTTTCTCCGCAGAACAGCAGCTCTCACTCTGGTACATCCCCTGCAGCTTTAGCCAGCCAAGGCACAACAGGAGTTGGTCAAGGTAAGCATGAGTGTAAAGCATTGACAGTATGATTTCATATATTTGTGATGGCATATTTTCTCATTTATTTTCCCATTTTACTTTAATATAGGGAAACGTCCAAAGAAAGGACTTGCGACTGCAAAACAGAGACTTGGGAAAATTCTGAAAATTCACCGTAATGGCAAACTTCTCTTGTGAGAGATGTTGGCAAAGTGGCTGAAGACTTTAAAGTAGGGCTGAAGGAAAAGGCTTTTGTGAAAGTAGATCTGAAGGAAATGCAGATGGTGATCTATATTTTGTACTCTAGATAAATGTGTTTACTGCTTTCATCTGTTATTGAACCTCATTATATCTTGTCCTACACCTGTTACTCTCATTTATCCATATATGCATAAAGGTATTCCAGAGGCATATCTGTAACTTGAAACAAATGGTTAGTACCGCTGAAATGATCACATTTGACGTTGGCAATGGGAAATTGTGACATACATTTCAAAATGACAGGTGGACATGGATTTAACTAGCTAGATTAACTAGTGTGATACATTTACAAAACCCAGTGTTTTATTTAATTTAGGCCATTTTTGTGTCCGCTATGCTATGCTAAGACATTCTACTGTCCTTCATACATTTTTAAAAAGGGAAAAACACATTTTCTAGTCAGGTAAAATATAGTTTATACTACTCAAACACATACACACTCATGCAGTTGTAGTCTTGTATTTAGTTGTATTTTATTTACCTCATAAAACCTATTCTTGTGTGGTATTATGATGCTAGGATACAGTCTTTTCACACAACAAACGTGCAAAAATGTACATGGTTGGCAGCACCCAGAATGCAACGTGTATCAATTATTTTTGAGTAATTTGTCACTGATGTTTGTACAACTCATTTTACTCCATAACCTGTGCTATACACATGAAGTGATGCCAAGAGTAACATCATACTGTTTTATTTATTCTTATCACATTATTTTAACAAGGCAGCATTTTCCTTCTCTCAGCCCACTTTAAAACGGCGTAATAAGTCCCTACTTTAATTATTTCCAACCCCATAATACCTGTACAAAAAGCGTATCAATTGCTTTGTTAGATTTTCTTTTTTTTACATTTTGTTTTCATTGTAAATATTTGTAATATTTGTAATTTATATAGCTTCATTGGAAGAGAAGAAACATATTATGAGATGAAGAGACTAGTTTCCTGCAAGTTGCCATAATTTGTGACCCAAATTTTGGCAATATTCTTGGGCCAGATCTAGATATGGACTTTCTTTCCACAGATTGTACTAGTTATAAAATGTTGGCAGAAGTGTAGATTTAACTGTGTGAAACATTGTGATGATGCAGGACATGAATTGATATGTAAATATATGTTGTAATTTAAGTTCTTTTATAGTTCAAAAACTTTGAAATCTTTCTTAACTTGTACATGATACATTGCTGTATTTGGTAAATATCTGAAATAGTTCTCTTTTTATATTTGTACACAGTAATTGTCATGCTGCTTAGTTTGTCATGTTGTCTTGTCAGTGTAATAGTGGAAATGTTCTGGAAAAAAATGCCCTTGTGTTAATTTGTCCATCTACTTTTATATTAATTATTGTTGATATTCACTCCTGTGTTGGTGTGTACCGTGTGTTTTAAACATGGTGTGTTTAAATACGACCTTGAACAGATAAAATATACCGTGGGCAAAATTTCTTTTTTCATTGCATTTATTTTACAACTACCACATTGTGAGTTGTGGGTCAAATGATGGTTTTCAAATTACAGTGCTTCAGTTTACTGAGAACTCAGTTTTCAGGGCAGTCATTAAGTGGATTTAAGGCCATTTTTTGGAATATATTGTTAAGTCCTCATTAAGACGACTTGATAAATGTGTTGTATTAAACACATGAACAATTATCTTTTTTTTTTTCAAATGAAAATACAGTTTAATGTGAATAAGCCAGTTTAGATATTACATGGCTAGAGTTTTTCTTTTTTTGGGGGTATGAATTATTTAACAATTATTTCCACATATAAACATTATTAATGGTCAAGTTGCTCTGTCCAAATAGGGGTTGAATCAGTTTGTTTTAAAATTGTCCATTCTTTGTTTCCTTATTGTCAGTGTCTTTGAATACACTTTCATATTAAACTGAATTAAAAATATATTTTTCATAAATCCTGGAGAACTCTGTTGTGTGCTTTCGTGTGCACATCTTATCACAAGGTTGAGTCTGGAGACATATGTCTATGGCTGGAAATGTCAATTCATAAGGTCGTATAGCCTCTTCCAGACGAAGACGCACTAGCAGCTCTGAACAGTTACAAGGGAGTGCCCTGAGTAAACGCAGCAGAAGCAGGTAATCTCGCGAGATCCAAACTGCCCTACCACTCGCTAATGCAAGATGGAGAAGCAAATGTAACACGCATTCGAGGTAAGCAGAAATAATTATTCCATAGTATTGACGTGGACGTTAGATGTTGATGGCACACATTTATGTTCCTTAATAACCACCATCGATGATTCACACCCTTCACTGCGATCCTAGATCGCAAAACAAGTGTATTTTACAGGGAAACTGTGTATCCTCTGCTATGTAAACCGCCATTTTTAATTTAGCCATGATCCAACTGATAGAGCATTGTGCGAAGCTCTCGCGGCTAGCTAGTTAGCTCGCGCGAAACCCGCAAACATACACGCCACACACATACACACACTCACGTCCACTGTGTGGGTCAGTGCAGCCCTGTACAACTACAAGTCAAAGCGATATCCTCCTTCAGTGACTACTCCCTATCCTCGGGAATGATGATAAAAAATAACCGGTAAGATCTAAAATGTGTGTCAGTTTGCAGATCTGACTTTTCGTAATCTGCTAACGTTAGCCGTCAGTCCTGAATTGGAGCCGGAGTAACTAGCGTTAGCTTGGACTGCTAGTGAACCTAGCTAACGTCACCTAACTAGCTTTTAACTTTGCTAACGCTAGCGCCACCATTGACTTGTCCATAACCGCCAACGGATGAGTAACTAGGTACCTCAGTGTTATTGGCAAAAATTGAGAGTTGATTTTACGGTCCCAGCTAACCTAGCTAATTGAGGAGCGATAAACGAGTTATGGAGTGTGGTAACGTTAATGGTACTCACACTATGGTACCATCCACGGCTGTTATTGTAACCGAATTTTCTGATGCAGATGATCTGACTAGTATGTGGTGTCATTATTTGTGGATGTGACGTTAATTATTCAGGGAGGTATTGTACGTTGAATTAAGTCATATAGGAAGGGTCGCACTGTCAAATAGGCTTACAGCACACACAACACATTTAATGTCGTTGAAAGCAAGTAGTGATGCCTCTCAGTGAACAGAGACACAATTATTTGAATGTAGACTCAATAAAGTCACTCTGTCCGCATCCCCTTTGATCTTTGTCATACTCTCAATAAGTGATCATATGACATGACAACAAGAGGAGCAGACTTGCAAAAATGTTGACTACTCTAGTGATTTATTCTGTAAACATGTGTATGTATTCATACCATTCCTTGTAGCTGGTACTCTAATGTTGATCTTCTGGACACAGGACTTTTAAAGCTCAGGAAGCTGATAAGTGGGCCTGCAAATGTTTTGTCACAAATGAATGTGAATGTAACCCAAATTCTGGTCACCTTAGTTCATTTGATGCAGTCATACTACATGGGTTGCGAATGCATTTTGTGTCAAATGAAGCACTGCTTACATTTGTCAGTTATTTATAATGAGACTTGCAGACAATATGTTTTATTGGTGTGCACTGGTATAGCAAAAGCAAGTCTGTGTTGGGATTCAAATGTGTCAATGGCAGAGAAAGAAATGGATGTAATACAGTTTCAGCTTTTAATTTCAACATCAGTATGTAACCACCACAAGACACAACATTTTGTGGTTTTAATAGAACTCTGCTTCCCACTGTCTGTAAATATGTTTTGCCAGTGATCAAGCTGCGTGAATTTTTCTTTAATGTCTGATTTGAATGTTTGTGTTTTCAGATAGTTACAAGAATCTGCAAAGCAAGCCAAGGATGAGAATGGTGGAGTTTTTGAACCAAAGCAGAATCTGGTATGTACTGCTAACTAATTTACTATATGAACTCTATCTGTTCTGGTGAAACACATGAATACATAAGGAATACACTGATTTGCCATCAATATGCTTCACAGCAAAGTGGAAAACCCCACCACGACTACAGGCTACCCAGTAGGGCATTTTTGGATGTAATACTTGATATCTCAGAGTAACAAAGAAAATATGTTTCTTTTTACAAAAAACACATCTATTATCATTGAACAATGTTTATGATATTAAAGGCGTGGTATCAAATCATTCCTCATGATAATCCAGAGATTTTGTGAGTACCATTAAGCAAGGAATCGTGGTCTGCCTGTATGTCATTTGCATATAGCAAGTACCGCTCATCCAATCTACTTCACACTTGTGAAGGGAGTGTATTGCTGGACACCCAAGGGAGTGGTTTTGTTAACTTGGTACAATTTAGACAAGTGATACGTTCAATATTAATAAACTTTAAATAAACGGGCAACCAGCGCTTTGAGACAGACCATGGCTTCAAAAGCGGGCAGACTGTGACTCAATGACTGCAGTTAATTTTACAACCAAAGTCTTCCTCACTTCTCTGGAATCAACACGAGCCAATAGGCAACAGCCATCAGAATCGAACCAGAATATATTTCACTGTTGTGACCTAAGTAAGCTGCGACTTGGGTGTATTTCCCCCCACGAGTAAGACTGTATTTCCCCAGGGGGATGACTTGATACTTACTAAAGAAACTAAAAACGTTACCTCCGCTAATTAGATCACTGCTCTGCTTTATAACCGCAGTGGTTATATCAAAACAAGCATCTAATATGCCTATTTCGAAATTACTTCTGCTTTGTGTATTTCACCAATGTATTTGACCGTGAATTACAGCCATGTTCAGGTGCAGACTTCGTGATTTATGCATCTCAGGCAGATATGATCTTGCTTTAGATTTTAACCTGTAATTAATAGTAACACTAATTTCTGCATTCAAATTTGTACTTCATGTGAAGAGTGAAAGGCATTATTTTTCCCTCCTAAAATTGTACACATTAAGTACTAGTGTTATTTTGCTGTACAATAGTTCTATAATTCATATTTTTCATTTCTACACAATAAATATATAATGATTAGGGGTCCTTGACAGTTTGCCTACCGGTAAAGTCTGCCACTGCGCTTTTCTTCCCCCATGAACCAGAGTTCAGTCACCTTTTGATTCTGCTTGTGAGTAGCCACGACTTGGGTGTGTGATGGAACTATGTCATGGCAGGTGTATTGCTGAGGAACCAAGGAAGCACAGTGTCGAGTGTGAAGTCATTCTTATGAGTGGTTCTCAGGCAAGGTGCAAGTAGCAACACACCACAGGCCAAGTGTTCAGCTCATTCTGAACATGAATACAAATGAACATGTATATAAAAATTATAGGATAAAAACATAAGATTGCCAGAAGAAGAATCCCCTGTTTAAAAAAAACAAATTTAAGTTGGTGCATCATTTAAAAGAAGGCATCCTAAAACAAGATTGGAAATATTTTGAAATAAATTATGTTATGGAACAGACCAAACCCTACACAATGTGTAGGCAATGTGTGCTACTGAGTTTCATTGATTGATGCATTAGTCTTGATTAAATATGGCCTATTTGAAATGATTACCCTATTCCTTAATATATAATAATTGAGATACCACCATGTTTTACATTTTTCAACCTTCAACACAAAGTGTGAATATAGTTATCACATGATATACTGCACTGTTTTGAAAATTGTGCCTTGCAATTTGATGGGTTTTACAGCAGTAATAATAATGCTAGGTCACTATTTATAACCACCATCTTACATTTTACATTTTATTTAAGGCATATAGCAGACGCCTTTATCCAAAGTGACCAACAATAAGTACATTTGTTGGAACAAAATGCAACAAGTCCATCTTATTGTAAAGTAATTATAACACTACTTGCAAAACAAATATCACACAATTTTGTATATGTATTTTCTTCTATATTTAGAGGCAATATGAGTTATATGGTTCACCAAATGAAACTGCTCCTTTAAAAAAAAAAAAAAAAAAATGTCAACATGCAAAACTGGAAAACAGGCAGATTTCAATATTGTGCATTTGTGTGTTTTTTTTATTTTAATTTTCTTAACACTGTCATACATTCAATAGCTTTAAAATATTGCTTTTATGAAATCGCATGCACAATATCAGGACCCTGGCCAACCTAAATTGAACAGAGACTAAATGAATGTTATTTATAAAACCTGTGTTTACCCTGCAATGACATGTCAAAATGGCTGGCTAAAGGAGAATGACAAGCACTTGATTACTGTTTCTTGTTACCCTAACATAATATTTTAATATAATATTTTAGGGTAACATCTAAAATAATATTTTAGGGTAACATCTACCAAACCAACTGAAGAATATTCAACATTAAATTTAATCAGTGCTGTCATTAATTATATTTTATCAGCTGGCATAAAACTAGGATCCTGAATTCCTTTGCTTTATTAATAGCTGATTGAGTCATAACCAAATGTACTCCTGGTTTAGTAAATCTAATCTTAAAATGTGGGCATTACTTGTACGTTACAAATACTGCAACTGTGTTGATGCATTTTGTTTTAGTATCCAAGTATTTTAGTTCACTGTTCACAATCGGTTGCATGTTTATCACTTGAGTTTGACAGTACTGCACCTGATAGATTTCGATGAAAATAATTGTATGGTGTATGTATGCATAATCATCGTTATTCTGGTCGATTGCTGTGCATGTTGTCAGTTGGAGAACTGTATTGATTTTAAATGTTCAGGACAGCATAAAATATTAAGGCGAATTGACTTATATTAACATGCACTGCATCGATAAACAGTGGCTACTCATTCCCTCCCGGAACGTTATTCACTTTTTGCACACTACCCAGAGTCATGATGACTGTGCCAACAGCTACTGCCTATGTGCTATGGAAACAAGCGCGGATACTCTGAAAAATAATTCACCGGAGGGATTATCACAATTATTTACCGAGTCTGTAGCCAGTAGTCAATTTGCCTGAAAGAAAACGGAAAACAAAACTCGCAGTGTCACGTTAGACCCGTCCGACAATGATTCAGCGAGTTATTATACGTTTCTGCGTGCTATTCAACCAACGGTAGCTAGCTTGCTAGCTAGCGCGTGCTGCGACTGTCTAGCCGAGGAACCAGGGTAAGAGCCTTAACAAAGTAATGTTACTTGGTCACACGTACTTGACACACAATCGTCTTAATGTTGCTGGTCATCGAGTGGTGTTTACAGTTTCGTTTTCACTTGAAGCGGGGATGGTGCAGGAGTGGGAAGTGCGGGCTTCTTTTACGGCCTGTGCAGCCCCGACCTAAATTAGTCAGGAGTCAGGACGGGACAGCATGGTGAATTTGTGAGACGTGAAATGACAGCTCTGAGATAAATTGGTAACTGTGCGTAATTTCTGGGTAGCTACGCTTCATATGTTTGCCGTAGATTACACGCATGCTTCGTCGGTGACTTGGATGACTTTTATATGGGCCGGTGGTATTCAAATGCTTTAAAGTGTTTCAAAGAGTATCGTTTGCTAACGTTACCGGCAGCTTACAGTTAGCTGGTGAGGGGCTATCTTCAAATCCTTAGCAATCGTTACTGATCGATTTCTTTGGTATGTTGAGCGTTGCAATGTCTGGTTTTCTTCAGACGTTTTGCTACCCAGTCACAAAGCAAAGCAGTGTCGTTTGTGCCTAATAACTGCGGTCCAACATGTGTGCAGTGACTTGTTAACAATAGGTAAATAACATTATGCTGTTAGCAAGGGTGACGTTAGCTTGTTAGCTCGGTAGCTGTAACTTAAACCTGTCGGCGTGAAGTTGATGATGGGAAAGCAGCCTACACCTATTTTTTGGATATCGATTAAATCCCAAGTACAAGAAATGTTAGACAAATGTTCGATTAAATAGGGCCCAGTCTGATTTAATTAACTTTGTGTCGTATGTCGCTAGTTAGCCACTAGCTAATTATCTGCCTCAGTCTGCTTTGTGATGGTCAAACCTGGCTGGGTAACTTGAAACAAATTTTGTGTAGTTATAAAATTGAATCCAATTATTGTGCTCAGGCATTTGTGAGCTGCCACTGATTTATTAAAGTGAAATACCAAAAATCCACTGCCCTTGCTTATTAGTTGAGTGCTTTGTAAGAATTCATTGTGAGGCATCATGTGGAAAAAGACACCCTGTCCTTTCTTGAAATTGATGCACCTAGTGTACATGTCTTTGATGTGGTATGTGGGACACTGTAGCTAGTTTCATCTTTTAACATTGTTTTGCAGATAACGTGACTGGAACATGCTGTTAAGTGGGTATTGCCAAATTATTTTCTGTAAGTACATTTCAAATTGTATAAATGTCTAGAATTATTAACTCTGTATCTGAATGTTAAATTGATTTGAGTATACTTGGATGTTTTAAGTGCAATATTTGGCTTATTTATAAATAGTGTAAGTAACGAACAAAAATTAACCATCACGTGGTGTTTTCTGATGCACATTGACATTTCTCAACAGGAGCAACAAATAGATTATCGACAATGAAGGTCGACAGAAGCAAGTTAAAGAAAACTCCTACGGAAGCTGTGAGTATGCTTCATGTTTGCTGTTTGGCTATTCCTTACCACACTATAATTTTCAAACATTTGGGATTCCCAAGCTAAGCTTTGCTATGATCAAATGTGATCAGAGCCCATAATGGGTGCACAGCCAAAGTGATTGTGTATATAACAGTGTAGAAGTAGAAAAATATGTAGTATGCTGTGTTGGAGGTAAGGCTGTGTTTTGCTTAATTTTGCTTTTGATTGCCCGACACCCATTAACTGTTAACCAACATTGTTCAACAAGCAAAACAAATTGACAGAGGCACATTTCTTGCTCCCTATACTCGACAAGCTTTGCCGCATCAAGTTTATATATTGTTTGTGTTGTGAATGTCTCTTATTTTCTGTTGGCTTTGCTGAAATTTATTGCCACATTTTGAGGTTAAGAGAACCACCTGAAAGGCCAGCTGATAATCTTAACCTGCACTAAAGTATTTGCTCTAAATACTCAACGGGCATCTCTCTAAAGGTTGCTCATAAGAGCAATTCAGGTGATGCATCAATTCTGAATTGAACATTTTTCTGTACTCGTCTGCTTTCAATTTCACTCCTTTATCTGCTCTTGGTATGACACAGCTGGAGACGCATCCAAATGCTCCATGATGCCGGGCGCACTATGGCAAGCTGTGTGACGCCGTGTAAACCGTGCGCATACCCCGTTCCACACACCAGGCTTGCTGTCAAGGAGCTCACCATAGTGCGCCCGTGTGTATGTGTCCAGTTGTGATGGTCGGTGCTGTTACTCGGCGCCAAAGGACTTGCTGTGGTGTGTCCTGTCTGGACAGCTCAATTGGTTAACATGTAGACATAAATGAACATATAGACCTGCATGCGTAATAGGTCCAAAATGTTCTTGGTGGTTAAACGATTTATCCCTAGTAGTAACAAAGCACTTACACCTCTGAGATTATGTTAGAGGAGAACTGATACCAAAACTAAAGCCGTGGTTATACTTTCCTCAAAGGTGGTCACGGACATGAACTAACATGTAATTTTGATGTGGAAACGTTTGGATCTTCTCCGACATTCTCAAAGTTCTCAATTTTCTTCACCCATCCATGTCCACGTGGTTAGAAAAAGTTGGATGGTCAAGGATAGGTAAAAACCTGCTGCACGGATCCCCCATGACAGGCCCTGTCTGGTGTGATGTTACTTGGGCTGTGTGGACACTCAAGAACCTTGTGAATGCAGCAAGCATAAATCAAGCTTAACACTTCTATCTGTTAAGCTGCCAGTATGCTTAATCAGAACTGCTTGTTGGATTGTTGACGTTGTTGGGCCAATCATTTAAGTGCAGTGACGCATCTCAATTTAGGGCAGAGGTTATCATAGTTTGGGCCTGCTCATAATTGGGACAAAAATACCTGTACATGAGGACATGGGTTCCCCCTACTTTGATTTCACAGAAGAAATGCAAATTACAATGTCTGGGCCTGTCACTGCATCGCTTCTGTGTGTTATAGTATAATAGCAGAAAAGAGACATGGGTGGTCCATGTACTCACCACTGACCATTTTGTGCTTCTTTTGAACCAACAGCCGGCTGACTGTAGGATACTAATAGAGAAGCTTAAGGCTTGCAGTGATGAGCAACTGCTGGTTGAACTGCAGCACATCAAGACCTGGAATATTGGCAAGGTAAGCCCCAAGGACGAGGGGGAAAGGCAGCTCCCTGTCTTTTCTTTGGGAAAGCTGTCATAACTTCATAACTGTATCCCGCCGGTCAATGATTGTGTAGAATATCACAGACATAACGGGCGTATTCCAGGAATTTAATAGGCACTGGGAAACATCTAAGACTATGTCTACAATAACCGGTCTAATTTTTTAAATGCTGCTTTCATGAAAACGTCCACATTAGCAATTCATGATTGTTTTCGTAGACACCAGTACCCTCAATGAAACACATCTGAACAATAAAAAACAGCCAAAGCCCCAGCACACGCAACCGGCATGCAGCCTGGCTGATCACAACGTTGTCTGCCCAAACCTGCATAATACAGCTTAATGGAACATGTATGAAATAGTCATTTTAATTGTGGCTCATTGTTACATGATCGCCACTAGTCCCTCTCATGCTGCATAACTTTAAGCTTGTGATATAGAACAGATATATACAGACTTAGAAGATGATTACAACGGCCATGCTGTTATCAGCTTCAAATGATTGATTAAGAGAAAGAAAGTTTGAGGCAACAGAATGTTTTTATTCTTGTTGCTATGACTGGGCATGTGTGCAGGCTAGAGACGCAGCTGATTATGCTGCTCAGTGTCAGCTCATTTAACTTCGGCTCAGTCGCCTTCTGCTCAGGTAAATGACAACTGCTAAATGTGAATTCAGTTGTAGTTCTGCATTGTGTTGTCTCACAATTGAATGAGTATGAGCAATAGTGATTTAATTGTCACTCTTCAATACAACATGTTACCATCAGCCAATCTCTAGCTGCTGCACTGCGAATCATTAAAAATCATTTAAAAACTGCGATGTAGGCTGACACAATCAACATAAATATAGGTTAATGATAACAGCTGTGCTGTGTGATTGGTTGTACTGACATTTTACATTAGAAGACCACAGGGTAGATATGACTGGTTCAATGTAGATGTACTTGTGAGCTGCTTGCCCACCAGGGTGCCTTGGTTTTTCAGAAGGTAATTACTATTCCCCTGTTTGGAGGAGCATTTTGAATTCACATGTAATGCCTCTACTCCCTCAGAAAAGCTAAAAAGTAAATAATAAAATGGGCAGCTGACATGAAAAGGTATGCAGTCAGGTAAATGTCAACACCACCCTGAATATAAACTGATTGAAATGTTTAAACATCTCCTGGACTCAACAGTTTTATTTGTACGGTCGTTGCCACATGTTACAACTGTAAGAGTTATTGTCTGTAACCACTTGATGATCTAACAAAAAACAAGCCAACTAAAAGTTATAATTATCAATGTTGTGGCGAGTCATGATATTTCACATCTGATTTACTGTAGGAAATGTTATGTTGGTTCAGACTGCATTCATCCCAAATTCCTACGCAGTCCCCTATATATTTTTCCTGTACGTCATAGATTGCTGAAAAATATATATTTTTTGTCTTTTTCAGTGTGAGCTGTACCACTGGGTGGATTTACTGGACCGCTTTGATGGCATTCTGAGTGATGCAGGCCAGACAGTGGAGAATATGTCATGGCTGCTGGTGTGTGACCGTCCTGACAACGGACAGCTCAAAGCCCTGCTTTTGGCAGTGCTCAACTTCACAGCCCTGCTCATTGAGTATAGCTTTTCTAGGCACCTCTACAGCTCTATAGAGGTAGGCTTGACCCTGGTGCATCTGGACCATGACTCTGCTTTTCTGTACTGTGCAAAAAGTAAAGCAGCTCACTAACTTACACCCTGTTATCTATCTCTCCCACCTGTTTTTCAGCACTTAACCACCCTGTTAGCGTCATGTGACATGCAGGTGGTCCTGTCTGTGCTCAACCTGCTCTATGTGTTCAGTAAGCGCTCCAACTACATCACAAGACTGGGCTCGGACAAAAGGACGCCTCTACTGGCCCGTTTGCAACACCTGGCTGAGGTCGAGTGAATGCCATTGTTTTCCTTTTGCCATGATTCCAGCTGTCTCTCAAGAGAAAGAGCTGTATTGTTTAATCTCTTTGTTCCCTTCCGTAGAGCTGGGGAGGAAAGGAGAATGGCTTTGGTCTGGCTGAGTGCTGCAGGGATCTGCTTATGACGGTAAGTATTTTACAAATTAATGTTTAATAACAGTCTCTATCAACTACTTACAGCCATGGGACTATTAGTTTTATGTCAATGAATAAAGGCTGTCAAACGAGACTAATTAACCACTATTTTCACTGTCTTCCCTAACTATGCTGCCCCCTGGTGATACATGAGCAGAAGTACCCGCCCAGTGCAACCACGCTGCACTTTGAGTTTTACGCTGAACCGGGCCCTGAGGTTAAAGTAGAGAGGAAGGTAAAGACTGACATTTATTTATTTAAGTAATACAAATTAAATATATTTGTGGAATATTGTGTTAATGACCCAACTTCTTCCTAAACCTTTCTGAACTCTTTATTTCACCAGCAGACAAGTAGTAACACACTACACTATATTCACATCGAGCAGCTTGACAAGGTACAGTCCGATTAGTGTCGTGTAATTAAGAGTTGAGGTGTAATACCTTGGGTTCTTCATCTTACACATGTTCTGTGGTTCTCAGATATCAGAGAGCCCATCTGAGATCATGGAGTCACTAACGGTGATGTACAACATCCCTAAAGACAAGCAAACCTTGCTATTCACACACATTCGACTGGCCCATGGTTTCTCAAATCACAAGAAGAGGTTACAGGCTGTGCAGGCCCGACTGCATGCCATCTCTATACTTGGTGAGTAGAAACCTTCTTCCTAAGATAAAGTGACAAAGGGTTTTCTTTCCAGTTTTAAATTCTGATGTTTTCTGTTTCTTTGCAGTGTATTCAAATGCACTCCAAGAGTCAGCCAACAGTATTCTGTATAATGGCTTGATAGAGGAGCTGGTGGATGTATTACAGATTACAGACAAACAGCTTGTGGTAAGAAAGTATTTTGCATTTTCTACTTGCTCATTACGTCATTACACTAAATAATTAGGCCATACTAGTGGTAGTGCTGTATTAGTAAAATAAAATGACAGCAGATATCGTTTGCTGCCTTGTCAGACCAAGAATATTTCCGATAATCTGAATGTGTGTATTCTCCAGTGTCAATGCAGACGTATCATGAAGTTCCCCTTCATGTTCAGTTTTCTGAAATACTATATTGATTTTGTTTTTCAGGACATCAAGGCAGCATCTTTGCGCACTTTAACATCGATTGTCCATCTAGAGCGGACGCCCAAGCTTTCCAACATCATCGATTGCACCGGCACTGCCTCCTACCATGGCTTCTTGCCTGTGTTGGTGCGCAACTGTATACAAGCAATGATTGGTGAGAATGTGGCTGAAACTTTTTGTCCCACAGTGTGTGATGCTTAAGGAAAATGGTACAATTGAAATGTAAGCTAGTTTGCTAACTTTTAATTTCTCTTGCAGATCCTCTTATGGAACCCTACCCGCACCAGTTTGCCACTGCACTCTTCTCATTCCTCTACCACTTGGCGAGCTATGATGCCGGAGGGGAAGCCCTTGTGTCCTGTGGCATGATGGAAGCCCTCCTGAAGGTATAGCCTGATCCTACCATTATGTCATTGCCAATTTTAGTTTATTTTTTAATTAAGTCTGTCCTTTTTATTATCTTACTTTGTAGGTTATCAAGTTCCTGGGTGATGAGCAGGACCAGATCACCTTTGTGACACGAGCAGTGCGGGTCGTGGACCTCATCACCAACCTTGACATGGCTGCCTTTCAGTCCCACAGCGGCCTTTCTATTTTCATCTGCAGGCTAGAGGTTGGTTATTCACTTTGCAATTCTCGTACCTGACAAAGCAGCTTTTAACTGCAGAGTCACAGGAACTGCCAAACATCTGGACTCAATCATTATTCTCTCAATCATTCTCTCAACCACTTTGTGTAGCATGAGGTGGACCTGTCAAGGAAAGAGTGCCCTTTTGTGATCAAGCCAAAGATCCAGAGGCCTAGTGCAACTGTTGAGTCTGAGGACATGGACACCGACATGGAGAGTAAGTCACTATTCCTAAGACCCATGGAATGTTCTCAACTTCAGAAATGAATACCTACAAGTCAAGGTTATAATGTAAAGTCTAATCTATTTGTCAATATTGGTAATTTATAAACAATCACCCAGCTGCTATGTTGATTATCCAACATTATGTATTCTCAGTGTCAGAAGTTGCCATGGAAAGCAGCCCTGGGCCATCCACATCTTCTGGTTCCAGACAAGAAACAGACCACCGAGCACCGACCACTGCTGCTAACACGCCTCGTGCAGGTACACACAAGAGCAGACACAAAAAAACCCCCACAATTTTATCGATGCTTTGTAATGACACTCTTGTCTCTCTAGGTATGCAGTGTATACCCCAGAGGGCAGCTCTGTTAAAGTCGATGCTAAATTTCTTGAAGAAAGCCATCCAGGACCCTGCCTTTTCTGATGGTATCCGCCACGGTGAGTCATTGGCAATTCTCTTACTTGTTCGATAGATTTGAGATCAAGGTTCTTGTACTAATCTATTAATCTTTCTTATACATGTTGAACAGGTTAATAGATTGTTGGTTGTTAAAGTGTTTGTGCACCCTCTTTTTCTCACAAGTAATGGATGGGTCGTTGCCTACCTCACTTAAGCACATCATCAGTAATGCAGAGTATTATGGCCCTTCACTGTTCCTCTTAGGTGAGTTCATGTTTCTTTTCTTTTTTCAAAAAAAGCCCTTTTAAGTACTCTTCTGACTGAACAAGTGTTCTCATTTGACCTCAGAGATACACAGTATGTCATATTAAATTTGAGTGTCACCTGGATACATTTTTTTGAATGTCATGTAATGAAACTGTTTGCTTATTAATCCCGTGTAAAATGTGTTATTGTTTTGGATTGTGATCTCTTGTTTTTCTTTTTCTACTCCTGCTCTTGTCTCTCGGTTTTGTAGCGACAGAGGTCGTGACGGTGTTTGTGTTCCAGGAGCCATCCTTGCTTTCTTCCCTGCAAGATAATGGTCTCACTGATGTCATGCTGCATGCCCTACTCATCAAAGATGTGAGTTTCAAGCACTTTGTTGTGAACTGTTGCCTTGTGTGTTTGTTTGTTTGTTTTCTAGTCTCCGACCGTTATCACCAGTTCAGTATTATGCGTCTCATTTGCTCTCCATGTCTAAGCACTTG
Source organism: Eutrigla gurnardus (assembly GCF_963514095.1). Taxonomy (NCBI): domain Eukaryota; kingdom Metazoa; phylum Chordata; class Actinopteri; order Perciformes; family Triglidae; genus Eutrigla; species Eutrigla gurnardus. The sequence goes on along the minus strand of NC_139922.1, from coordinate 13,556,580 downwards.
TACTGAATTTACAATTTTAAATTGTTAAGTATTTCAAAGATAGCTATAAGACTTAAATCTATGGTCTATGATTTTGAAAGATTTGAAAAAAGCACCCCCCTACACACACACACACACACACACACACACACACACACACCCCTCCCCTCCCCTCTGTGCTCCTTACATTCAACAACAGTACACAAGAGTTTTGGCTAGCTTCTTTGGCTCGTTGGCGAAAATTCTATTGCTATGCTAATATAGCAACAAGGTATGACGACCTTTCAGTTGTGTGGTCCATTGGATGAGATTATGGCATGTTGTGTAAATGACATGACGACAAAAATGCAGGTCATCCAGTTTGGTGTAAAAGCGTCATCAAGCACTGTTAAAAGGGGCAGATTGATGTTCAGAAAGGGTTAGCTCATCATTGCACCCTCTTCCATCCATGGGAGTGTGTGTTTTTATTTTATTTCATTGGATGTTCTTCATTGTTTTTCTCTTCCAGGTTCCTGCTACCCGAGAGGTGTTGGGTTCTCTCCCTAATGTTTTCAGCGCCCTGTGCCTGAATGCAAGAGGCCTGCACTCCTTCGTTCAGTGCCAGCCATTTGAGCGCCTCTTCAAAGTGCTTTTGTCCCCCGACTACCTGCCTGCCATGCGACGGAGACGCAGTTCAGACCCCTTGGGTGAGTTAGGCAGTATTTAATGTGCTATTCAGATCATTGTCTCTAGAACCTGCCTGTGAATATGACGTGTTCTGTTTGGCTTCAGGTGACACTGCATCCAACTTGGGCAGTGCTGTGGATGAGCTCATGAGACACCAACCCACTTTGAAGACTGATGCTACTACTGCCATTATTAAGGTAGCGTACCTCATTTGCTTGCAACCTTTTGAGTGTCACCTCATGGTTTTGGGATAATTAAAGCTAAACTGATGTTACAGTTACTGGAGGAGATCTGCAACCTAGGCCGAGCCCCTGAGTATATCTGCCAGAAACCGTCTATCCAGAAAGCAGATGGCACGGTGGCGGTGCCACCCGCACGCTCCAGCCACGCTGCTGAAGAAGCTTCAAGTGAGGATGAAGAGGAAGAGGAAGCCCTCCACACATTCAGCCAGCAGCAGGGGGAACCAGAGAGCAACAGACAGTCAGTGCCACTTGAACTGTATGACGCTGAGTTCATAACACAATAGAATAGAAAAAACAGCTCTTTTGCAGACTTTGACTGTCTTCAACAGAATCAAGGTTTCAAATATGTAAGTTGGTAGTCATATTTATGATTTTTGGATTCTTGCAGGGTGGTGGGTACTGAGGAGCGGATACCCATTCCTCTAATGGACTATATTCTGAATGTGGTGAGTGTGGATTATTGGACAGTTTTAGCATTGTTTGGGCATGTTGTGAAATATTCCATGCTATAAAGCGCATTAAGCTCAGTTCATTCACTGATTTGCGATGCACATGTTTTCTAGATGAAGTTTGTGGAATCCATTCTAAGCAACAACACCACAGACGACCACTGTCAGGAGTTTGTCAACCAGAAGGGGCTTTTACCTCTGGTTTCTATTCTGGGCCTGCCCAACTTGCCCATAGACTTCCCCACCTCTGCTGCCTGCCAGGCTGTGGCAGGTGTCTGCAAGTCCATATTGGTGAGCACAAAAGAAAGAAGACTGTTGTGATTTTTTTTTTGTCTTTATTGAAATTATTTATAAGAAATGACACCCATCAACATGAATGTGATGTGCCAAATTTAGCCAAAAGACACGTTTTAAGGTAAAATAAACATTGTTTGCTTAATTAGACTGAAAGATTTCCCACTCCATTCTCCCCCTTAGACTCTCTCTCATGAGCCAAAGGTTCTCCAGGAGGGCTTGTGCCAACTAGACTGTATCCTGACATCTCTGGAGCCACTTCATCGACCAATTGAGGTGCCTGGTGGGTCTGTGCTCCTCAGAGAACTGGCTAACGCAGGCCATGTCACAGACGCAACGTTGTCAGCCCGTGCCACACCACTGCTACATGCTCTTACTGCAGCGCATGCCTACATCCTCATGTTTGTCCATACTTGCAGAGTAGGACAGGTAAATATGGATCTATTTTCTTAACGAACATAATTGACACCCCATCACCCTGTTCTATCTTTAATTTTTGTCCTTTTTTTGATCAGTGTTTAAAAGCTGTAATTACATCCTCTGTATATCTGTGTTGTGAGCAAAAATGTATGCATAAGGGTGAATACATTTTATTCGCACTGTATTTCACAAAATGACCTTCACAGTTAGTTTTCACTCCAGAATCGAATCTATATCTCGCATCCCTCGGCTGTGATGTGTGCACAGTTGTGCTCGAGTCGCTAATTAGATCACAGGTTATGGACAGATTTTCAAGCTATGGAGGGGGTTCTTCAAATGTGTGACCATTTCAGAATGGTTCCACAGCTCTGAATGTTTCTGTTCTCTTTCTCAACAGAGTGAGATCAGAGCCATCTCAGTCAACCAGTGGGGATCGCAACTGGGCTTGAGTGTTCTCAACAAGCTCAGTCAGCTCTACTGCTCTCTGGTTTGGGAGAGCACCGTGCTGCTATCCCTTTGCACACCTAACAGGTGAATTTCTTATCCTTTACCCCCCTTTTTTTAACTTTTTGATTAGCTGTAACCCTGTAACACCTCTCGTCTGTGCCCAACAGCCTGCCGCCAGGATGCGAGTTTGGCCAGGCTGACATGCAGAAACTGGTGCCCAAAGAGGAGAAGCCATCTGGCAGCACTGTCGCAGCCACATCATCTGGCTCCAAGAAGACTGGTAATTTAACCATTTAACTGTGTTCATCGAAAAACCCCATGTCCCTGGAAGAACCATTAAACAAATTAAATCTCCTCTACCTTTCTGTATAGCAGAGTCTGAGGCAGTGACTGTGGAATCAACTGCTGGTGGACTGTTGGAAGGCATGGGCCTAGATGGGGACACCTTGGCTCCCATGGAGACGGATGAACCCACTGCAACAGACCCTAAGACCAAGTCCAAACTTACCCCAGCTATGGCCACCCGCATAAAACAGATCAAACCACTACTCTCTGGTGAGATAATTTCTGTGACACGCAGTCGAAGTTTTTATTTCTTTTAATGTTTTAACAGATATATTCTTGAAAACTAAATGTCTTAACTTGCCTTAAATCCACATGAGATTATTGTCTCACAAACCTCCTCGTGTCTTTCCAGCTTCATCTCGATTAGGTAGGGCTCTGGCGGAGCTCTTTGGCCTGCTGGTGAAGCTGTGTGTTGGTTCGCCAGTACGCCAACGCCGCTCGCACCATGCCACAAGCACAGGCACTACCCCTACACCTGCAGCCCGGGCCACTGCCTCTGCCCTGACAAAGCTCCTCACCAAAGGTCTGAGTTGGCAGCCTCCACCCTACACACCCACCCCTCGGTTTAGGTGAGTGCAGACAACCCCTACCACCGCTTCCACTGTGATATGTGCTTTGTCCACAGAGTTTATATGGAGTGTTGTTTTTTTTCTTTTGTTTTGTCTGGCAGGCTGACTTTCTTCATCTGCTCAGTGGGCTTCACATCCCCCATGCTGTTTGATGAGAGGAAGTACCCCTACCACCTCATGCTGCAGAAGTTCTTCTGTTCTGGGGGTCATGATGCCTTATTTGAGTAAGTCCCACCACATGCATGGTCGAGAATGATATTTTATCCTAAAAAGTGCTTCCTGATATCCATGTTTTTTAAATTCTATGTTAAACAGCGTTTTATTGGTTGTGTGCAGGACATTTAACTGGGCGCTGTCGATGGGTGGGAAGGTGCCTGTGTCTGAGGGTCTGGAGCATACTGATCTACCAGATGGGACAGGGGAGTTCTTGGATGCCTGGCTAATGCTAGTGGAGAAGATGGTGAACCCAAGCACTGTGCTGGACTCGCCTCATTCCCTGCCAGCGAAAATGCCTGGGGTCACACCCACCATGCCCCAGTTCAGTGCCCTTCGATTCCTCATAGTCACCCAGAAGGTCAGTTCCACTAGCTATAGGATTCAAATTAGGCTATTACTGCCTTATTATAAAACTTGTGAGTTTGTTTTTCTCAACATTGGAATTCAATGATAACATTATGTCTGGCATTCAAGATTAACGTGGGTAAACTTTCAAGGACATTGTTGTCAGGAGAAAAAAGACACACTGTAAGATTCCTCCATGCTCTTTTCATAAATTGTTGTTCTGTTGTTGCATTTCTGCATTGTAAAACCATGTCAAAAAGAACAAGAAAACGGCAGGCAACTAATATTCCATGACATCTGCAACTTTTAAAATATCAGGTATGAATATAAATGACACAGCAGTAGGGCATTCACGACTGCTGCATTTTAGTAGTCTTCAACTATTCCCAAATAGCAGTTGATAGCAGAAAGGGCCGCCGGTCAGTGAGGACTTAGCCCCGGTATAAAGGGGCGCCAACTCTACCGTCTGAGCTATCCGGTGCCCCTCATACACATTCTTGTATAAGCTTTATTGCTTGTTAGCATTTTCCTACCCAGGGATGAAAGTTGGAGCTTTATTATTATAACACCGTCTCTCTTTTATCAAGGCTGCATTCAACTGCATCCGCAGTCTGTGGAATAGAAAGCCGCTGAAAGTGTATGGAGGCAGGATGGCTGAATCCATGCTGGCCATCCTTTGCCACATCCTGAGAGGGGAACCTGTAATTCAGGAACGCCTGGCCAAAGAGAGAGAGGGGACGGTGCGCCCGGATGAGGAGGCAGCCTCCACTGTTTCTTTGGCACCCAGCGGGGCACCTGGACCAGCATCAACAACAGGTGGAGAGGCACCGGCACCAACTGGAACAACACCAGCAGTGCCAGCAGGAGGGTCGGCTGATGATTCAACCAATTCTACCCCCCGCCGTGAGCCCCAGGTTAACCAGGCCCAGCTTACACAGGTATGTGGGAAAGCTGTCTAAAACTCAAGTCCCTTTTATCAGTATTTTCTTTTTCTTTGTCAGTTGTTCCTCACATAGGGCTTTTTCTAAAACAGCAAAACATCACTTTCAAATAACTTAATTCCTTGCAAAAAAGATTGCACTTGAATACATCATGATAGCTTTATGATTAATCTTCATCCAATACTGATTTTACTGAGGACAGTTTGAATGCACAATGAGATTCAATGCAATCTCTGTTAACGATAGTCGTTAGTACCGTTATACTCAGGACTGTGCTAGGGAAAGACCCTGTGCTGTCTGGAGATGAGCCCTTCACTGCAATTACTGAGTGGATTTCATTGGAATTAATTCCAATGAAATAAGTGTCTGATTTAGTTGATCATTTGAAATGTGTTTATGGCTCATTTTGGACTTGCAGTTGTTGCAAATTGTGAGATTATGTCTTAATGTCTTACGTGTTTGTCTGTGACGTTACTGTCTGTGTCCCTCTGTGCTGACGTAACACTGTCATGTGGCAGCAGCACATGTGTGTTAATGTGACAGACAAATATATCATACTGATCGGCCAGTCACCAGGCATTGCCGATCAGCTGTAGAAATGCTGGTTTTGATCGGTATCCGATCAATCGGTGCATCTGTACTCATTATTTTAAAAAAGAAGGAAAGATGAGTGAGTGGAAGAATGTTTTTTCCCTCATCATTCATGATAGAAAGTGTCTTTGAACCATTCTTCAGTCACCATTTGAGCCTCATAATCCACCCCCTTCATTATTTGGCCTTTGCTCATAACACCATCTCTGTTGACTTTCAAAAAATGCTTCTTCACCTTTTTGTGTGGCGTTTTAGCTGATGGATATGGGTTTCTCAAGAGAGCATGCCATGGAGTCTCTACTGAACACCAGCACCATGGAGCAGGCCACGGAGTACCTACTAACTCACCCTCCTCCACTTCTTGGTGGAGCAGTAAGGGTAAGTCTACATAGACAGAAACGCACACATTCTTCCATACTTGTTGACATTCATAATAACCCTTTCACAATGGGGATTAAAAAAAGAAACACAAATATGGAACATTAACGTTCAAAACATTCCCACCAAGGTATTCACATTCTATGGGAAATTGATTAATCTATGTAGTTAAACTATTTTGTGAGACCAAATGGATCAATCTATCAATATATTGATGTCCAAAAAGCAAAGCAGACAGAAACGAACAAACAAAAAAAGCAAAAGTCATTATTTTATTGGTTGGTAACATTTTCAGATTTACATGCAATTTATTCATGCAATGTATTCAGGCAGCTGAAATCTTTCCACTTGTTCCACCTAGGACCTGACTATGTCTGAAGAGGACCAGATGATGAGGGCCATTGCCATGTCGCTTGGGCAAGAGGTCAGCATGGAGCAGCGCTCTGACTCTCCTGAGGTGCGTCACCCTCACTACTCAATTGTCATGGGGAACAAATATGACATTCTACTAAATGAAACCTCATGAATGTATAACTTGTCTTATAATCTGAGATCATTTGTGTGTGCTTCAGGAAGCAGCACGTCGACGTGAGGAAGAGGACAGGAGAGCCAGAGAGCGAGCAGAGGAGGAGGAGGCCCGCTGTTTGGAGCGCTTCATGGAGGCTGAGCCGCTAGACTCAAAGGAGCTGCATACCTTCACTGACTCCATGCTACCTGGCTGCTTCCATCTTCTGGATGAGTTGCCAGACACGGTCTACCGACTCTGTGACCTGCTCATGACTGCCATAAAGAGGAGTGGCCCAGAGTACAGAGAGCTCATCCTCGGCCAGGTTGTCCACCAGGTCAGTCGATAAATGCAGGTTTACATTGCAGTTTGCATGCCTTTGATTTTTCAGTTACATGACTGAGAAGACTATATTGTTTTTTGTTGTACAAAGTTATTTGCAAAGATGTTGTTTTGTTCAAATTTGCAAAAAATGTTTTGTGCATAGAGAAGAAAACGCTGTACAATGGTTCAACCAGACTGACAATTGAAAAGGCATAAAGAGACAAAGGTCCCTCTGAGCAACAGTTGAATACAAATAGAAAAAAAATGTCAGTCTTTGGCAAAAGAAACTGGGAGCTCGGCATCAAAATCTATGCAGATGTAAATGGGAACAAGTTACGGTGTCATTGTCATTAGGGTTTACCCAACGGTAAAGACACATCGGCAGCGGGCTCTTGAATCTTGAAAGCACAACATTCTTGTACCAGCCTGATTGTGTTCATGTTGTGTGTAGGTGTGGGAGGCAGCAGACGTGCTCATCAAGGCAGCTGAGCCCCTGACGACCAGTGACACAAAGACTGTGTCTGAGTGGACCAGACAGATGGCCACACTTCCCCAAGCCTCAAAGCTGGCAACAAGAATTCTGCTGCTCACGTTGCTATTTGAGGTAACAGGAATGCACCCCTTTTTTGTTGTATAATCATTTTTGGTCATTTTTGTTTATGTGCATACATCCCAAACAATCATTTGTTTGTTTCTGTTTCTTTAGGAACTGAAGTTGTTGGGTGCCAGGGTGGTGGAGAACAGTGGGATTCTTGATTTGCTGATTAAGCTGCTTGAGGTTGTGCAGCCCTGTCTGCAAGCTGCCAAAGAACAGAAAGACATCCAGACACCAAAGTGAGTTTTGCACAGCCTTGCATATTAATCTTTCCTTGCATATATAACACCACTCTTTGTATTTATTTTATAAAATGACTTCCTTTTTCGGCAGATGGATTACACCAGTACTGTTGATCATTGACTTCTATGAGAAGATGGCAGTTTCTTCCAAGCGAAGGGAACAAATGAACAAGGTACAAGTCAACCTTACAAAACCCAAACCACAAATGCAGATGACAATTATAATGTTGGATACCGAAATGAATATGCAAAGTTACAACCACACATATAGACTATCCACTATGAGTTTTCACTGGCTTCATCATTCAATTCAATTTACTTTACTTCAAATGCACAGCCATTCTTGATGGATCTCAATTTATCATATTTTTTCATAATATTGCATATGGCTACTTCATACAACAACAAAAAACTCCACCGTCAGTGAAGGACAGGGATCAAAGGAAAGGAGAGAAAATAGTGCAACAATATATTACTGCAAAATTCAGTTGAGGCTTATGTAATGATCGTTTGAAGAAAAACGACAACATTATCCGCAGGATCTTAAAATCGAGAAATTTCCACACCTCTGTACATTTGCAGCACATATAGTAGTTTATGAAATGCCTCTTGACTGTATGCACTTGCTCTCTTTATCCAAGACTTAGTTTAAAGAATGAGCTGTGTCTAGACAAGAAGGTTAACGTTTGGGTACTGAGTATACAGGAGTTGGGCAAAACGGACTAATACATGTAATCCCATCCAACATTCCTTCCATAAATACAACTACAGTGTCAACTTAAAAATATATTTAAGTTGTTTGTGTCGAGGCGTTGAATTAATGTAATATTGTGAGGTGTTGGTTGTATTTTGTGCACCACAATTAATGAGTTCTCTCTCTCTCTGCCTGTCTTTAGTATCTGCAGCCTAACGGGAATAACTGGCGATGGTTTGATGATCGCTCAGGCCGTTGGTGTAGTTACAGTGCATCAAACAACAGTACCATTGACTCAGCATGGAGGGCCGGGGAGAGCAGTGTCCGCTTCACAGCTGGACGCCGGAGATACACTGTGCAGTTTAACACCATGGTGCAGGTAAACTTCACTGCCAGAGAATACCTAACAACAATCCTTGGACTCTTTGTTTTTATTTTTTTAATGGTTGGTTTTGTTAGTAGAGTTTCCTGGAGTCCTTTTTTTAATTGAAAACCTATCTATCCGGCAGGTAAATGAAGAGACCGGTAACAGGAGGCCAGTGATGTTGACTGTCCAGAGAGTGCCTCGTGTGCCCAAGCCTGCCAAGACTGGTAGCATCACTGACTCGGAGAGAGAAGAGGGAGACAGGAGCAAAGTGGATGAAACTCAGACTGATCTGGACTCAGGAGCAGCAGTGGAAATGAGTGTTCCCAAGGATGATACCACCCAGCTGAAGGAGACCACTTCTGGCCCCCCACCTTCCCTGGAGCCTGAAAGCTCTCAGAGCGCGGATATTGTTGTACAGGGCCTGACCGAGGACATGACCACCGTTCTCATCCGTGCCTGTGTCAGTATGATTAGTGTTCCCGTGGACCCAGACACCCTCCACGCCACATTGCGTCTGTGTTTGCGTCTTACACGCAATCACCACTATGCTATGATGTTTGCTGAGCTGAAGAGCACAAGGATGATTCTGGGGCTGACGCAGAGCTCCGGCTTCAATGGTTTCACCCCGCTTGTGACTCTGCTGTTCAGACACATCATAGAAGATCCAGCCACGCTGCGGCACACCATGGAGAAGGTTAGTCTATTCTCATACTTCTTAAACAATAATACTCAATACTGTAAGCATATCATTTGTTTGTTGATACCATAAAAAAAATCCTCAACAATCTATTGTCATAGGTGGTGAGGTCAGCTGTGACTAGCGGAGCAGGTAGTACCACATCAGGAGTGGTATCAGGCAGCCTTGGTTCCAGAGAAATCAATTATATCCTTCGCGTCCTGGGCCCTGCCGCCTGCCGTAACCCTGAATGCTTTGCTGAAACCGCCAGCAACTGCGTCCGTATTGCACTGCCTGCACCCCGGGGAGCTGGCACAGGTGAGTTTCACATTTTGGAGTGGACGTCACTGCAGTTAACCAGTCATTGTGGTGGCAGAAAAACAAGTTGAATGTTCGGACTCATTGGACAGACAACATCCTGAATTATCGACTTAGCAGTGCTCATTTCATATAATTTTTCCCCAGTGGTTGTCACACACAATAACAAAATCAATGATGTGGTCAATCCCGATAAATTAGTAACACTAGCAACCACAATGTTGCTTATTTATAATGGTCAACACCACGGATCAACCTTAGCAGGATGGTTGTGCAAGCAGAAGTAGCATGTAAACAGTTTAGCTAGCTAACATAACGGCATTCAATGAATGAATGGGACATACGGTAATATTATGTCTGGTATATGAGATATACTTTACACAACTGAGCACAAATTTGGCTAAGCCTTGGGTGCACAGTGAGTACGGGTCAGTAAACTTACCCCAATGCAAATTGTTAGCTTATTAATATAACACTGCCCGTCTTGTGTCCACTTTCTGCCACCAGTTTGACTCCGCCCATAAAATGCATTATAGCTATTTACAAACACTAAAAAGGTATAATTGCTGTACAGTGTAATAATCTTGTGGTGTTTTAATGTTCTTCTCCTGTTTATATCTTGTTTTAAATATTTCTGTGTTCAAACTAAACAAATTTCCTCTAAAGAGTACAGTAAAGAATTAATGTGCAAATTGGATTAATGGAGTTATTTAGCTTTCCAGTCATGTCTATATATTTACCCCTGATAAACTCATACTCAAATTTTCTTCTACAGCCTCTGATGACGAGTTTGAGAACCTTCGAATTAAGGGGCCCAATGCTGTGCAGCTGGTTAAGACCACTCCTTTGAAACTGTCTCCCCTACCACCTATCCCTGACACTATCAAGGAAGTCATCTATGATATGCTCAATGCTCTGGCTGCCTACCATGCTCCTGAAGAACGTAAGAAAATAATACGATTTTAATAAGACCTTGACAGCTGTCCATTTTTAGGACATACATATAATTTTAATGAAAATAGTTATTTGAAGATTCCAGCTAAGTGTGTGTGTCTGTGTTGCACAGCTGAGCGTCCAGAAGAACGTGCAGCAGCGGTGCCTGGTGGGCCGGACCTGTGCCAGATATTGCAGGATGTTGGGGATGACGTTTACCAGCAGTACAGACTCACCCGGCAAGGCAGCGACTTTGACTCCCAATCTGCATTCCATATCAATGTGAGTCTCAATGAGGAGTTGTCCTGTAATGAATCAAGAAATGTGTCATCTCCACAGTTAATAGTAAAGCCGTGTCTTTTCTTGTTAGGCTCAAGTGTTTTCTGCTGATGGAGGTGTGGCTGAGTCTTCCCAGTCTGGCACGCCACAAGGAGAAGGTGAGTCTAAAGGTTATCTTTTTAAATTATGTCAGAATATTTGTGCAAAGTAACTGCACTTATCCAATACTCTGTCATCCTTTTCACACAGTTTTACTGTGTTGTTACTATTTGTTGTTTATGGTAAGAAGCACTATACAGTATAGTCAAATTCTGAATGCCAACAGTCAGGATGCAGAATATAATATGCTGTCCCCCGGCCAAATGGCTTGTGAATGTTAAAATGTTCAATATAGTAACATTGCTTTTTTGTGGGCTGGTGAGTGAATAAAATATTCCAGCCACTTGCATGTTTTACCAGCATTTGGCTGGTGGCCGATGCCAATTATGTGCCCTGCCAACAGTGTAGCAGATAGTCTTTATTTACTGTAATTTGTATACCAATTCAAAAGTTTAGTGCACCAATAATTTGAAGGATTAAATGAAAATCCACACTTAAAAGCATACTGTAGAATGTTGCTTTGGATTGTTCATGGTTATTTGTCATGTTAGGAATTTAAAAAATGTGCTACAGATCCACCATCTAAGTGTGCGTACTTTATATGATCTGTGTATCTTATCATTTCGTTGTCCTAACATCCTTAGCGTCCACACCAGAAGATATGCGAGAAGAAAAGAAAGAACAGGAGGGAGAGAAGAGTACCAGCTCAGAGGAGGGTAAAGCAGCTAAGGTAAAGGCAAGCAAGCCTTTAATGCCTACCTCCACCATCCTGAGACTGCTGGCTGAACTTGTGCGCTCGTACGTGGGCATTGCTACTCTAATCGCCTCCTACTGCTACACTGCTGGACAGTCTGAGCTTATTAAAGAGGTGGGTGGTCAAACAAAATCTTGTCAGCCTTTCACAGCACTGTTATGCCTTTACTGTCAGTATTTCCTCTTAATCTTTGACCTCACTCTATCCCTACAGGACTGTAGTGTTCTAGCCTTTGTGCTCGACCACTTACTGCCCCACACTCAGAATTCAGAGGATAAGGACACCCCAGCCTTGGCCCGTCTCTTCCTAGCCAGCCTGGCCGCTGCCGGTACAGGCACTGATGCCCAGGTGGCTCTGGTCAATGAGGTGAAGGCTGCCCTTAGTCGAGCACTAGCAATGATAGAAGGTGCTGAAAAACATGCCAGGTAAGCAGTATAAAAAAATATGTAAACCACCATGAAATTGATTCTATAACCCGTGATTGATTTAAGAATTTATAGGGATCTGTACAAACCCATACTCCCATTCTCACTCTTGGTCTTCACGCATCTTTTCACAGGCTTCAGGCAGTGATGTGCATCATCAGCACCATCATGGAATCATGTCCTTCCACGTCCAGTTTCTATAGCACAGCAGCAGCCAAGACACAACACAATGGCATGAACAATATCATAAGGCTCTTTCTTAAGAAAGGACTGGTCAACGACTTGGCCCGTGTGCCTCACAGTTTGGATTTGTCCAGGTATATGATTGCACCATATTAAATTATTTTCACAGTTTAGTTTGTAGTAGGCCAGGAGCCTGCATCTGTAGATTAGTCACCAATAGGGCCTGTGGAACTTTCTTGTAATCAAACAAAAGTTGTTAACAGTCAGTGTTACTCACCCAAAAATATTGTGTGTATCCTTGAAGTCTAACAAATGTGTCTAGTGAATTTGCATAAAACATTTTTTTTTTTTAATCCTGTATTGTTTGTACCAGCCAGAACCAAGGGCTGACAGCCCCTTGAAATTAGTTAGCCGTATAGCACAAAATTTAATTTGAAAAAAAGTTTAATTTGCCCGTTTATAAAATCGGTGTAAACTGACACTATTCTTCCTCATCATTTTGTTTAGTCCCAATATGGCCAACACTGTGAATGCTGCCCTGAAGCCTCTGGAGACTCTGTCCCGCATTGTTAATCAGCCCAGCAGTCTGTTTGGTGGTAAAGGAGGCTCCAGCAAGAACAAGACAGAACATGACACAGTGGGCACTGCCAGGGACAGCAACAGCAACACTCAGGACCAAGGTATACACATCAGATGAGATGAGATGCCTTCACTTCTCTATGTCTAGTGTTTCCTATGTCTGGTGCTGATTTGTGGCATGTGTTCCAGGAGAGTCCGGTGAGGCTGAGCCAGTGGAGGGCAACCACAGGGTGGCGGGAACAGACAACGACCTGATGGATGGAGAGACGGAGGGAGACACTGTGGTCATTGCTGGCCAGCCAGAGGTTCTCAGCACACAGGCTATGCAGGTGATTGAAATTGTTTTACACAGAATACCCAAATCGAGTTTCACTAAACCTATATCTAGCAAAGTGCACTCAGGAGTGCAGACCTTCACCAGGTGTGTATCCCTCCGCCTCCAAAACAAAGAAGAGTTGAATCTCACTCTATTAACCCTCCCAGCTCCCTTCAGGCAAGATGGCATTGAAGATATTGGGGTTCATACATCTAACCTGACTTTAGTGGATCTTAACATATTTGGTATGAAAATAATCTGCTAATTCTTTTTAAAAAAATTAGGAGAAGGAGTTGTTGAACATGTATGCCCCCTGTTGACAAGTTATGAAAAAAGCAAGGAGTCAACTAAAAAATTGCCAAATCACCGTAAACCACAAGAGGTTCTTGAGTTATACAGCCATAAAAGAGCACAAAATATCCCAGGCTTATAGCCCCAGCCATATCATTAGTAATATTAGCCACAGACACAAATACATATATACAGATACGCAAATAATCTCATGAACACCCCACACTGACGGAGATAAATATCTACTAGCGATAATATAATGTGGTATTACAAAATGTTGATAATTGAGCCCCAATGTTTTGTGTCCTTTTTCTCACTTTATGGCTGACATTGCGGTTGTATTTTATGTCTTGTGCTTTTTAGGTAGAAAATGAATTGGTGGATCTCATTGATGAGCTGTTGGAGAGAGATGCTGGCACTGTCAACAGCACAATTATAGGTGAGTCAACCAGATACATACAAAGATAAGTATATAATTACAATGAAAGAATAACTGAATGCAGCAACAAAAGCCTCAAGTATTTCATATAAGGAAACCCAGGCCTGATGTATCACTTGTTTGTTCTGTCAATCAGTGGGACGCAGTGGTGAAGATGAATCACAAGAGGATGTGTTGATGGATGAGGCCCCCTCCAATATCAGCCAGACATCCACACTTCAGGCCAACCGGGAAGGTAAGACATTGGCTATTTGCTATGACGAATACACACACACACACACACACAGTTCTGTTGAGTCAAACAAATGTCCCAACTGGTTTCACTGCCACTTCTCAGTTTTTTAAGATCTTCTTGTAATGGGCTCTGTGTTTCTCTCTTCCATCAGACTCCATGAACATCCTGGAACCAGAGGACGAGGAGCACACACAGGAGGAAGATTCGAGTGGCAGCAATGACGATGAAGACAGTCAGGATGAAGAGGAAGAGGAGGAAGAAGAGGAGGAGGAGGATCAGGTATGGATTAATGCGATAAGGTTCAGTAAAAAAAGTATTGATTTGTGCGTATCCTAAAGACTCATGGCTGCTACTTCCTCAAGGATGATGAAGAAGGAGATGAGGATGATGACGATGAGGGTTCAGAGATGGAGTTGGATGAGGACTTCCCTGACATCAATGCCGCACCACACATCCGCTTCGAAAGGTTTGACCGGGATGATGACCTCATCATAGAGTTTGACAACATGTTCTCCAACAACGGTAAGCAGGGCGATTTATGAACAACATAAGTTAAACATTTTAAATTAAGCATTGACATCCTAAATAAGGAGAATTACAAACAAAACAAAAAACAGCTGATGCCAAATATTAATTTTCTCTAATTTTGCCCACTTCTGTTGTTTTTCCATCAGCTGACATCCCGCCCTCCCCAGGCAACATCCCCAGCTCCCACCCACTGATGGTTCGTCATGCAGACCACGGTTCCCTCACCCTAGGTGTTGCAGGCACTAGCAGCCGCCTGGCACAGGGCATGGGTCGCAGCCAGCGAACCCTGCGGCAGCTCACTGCCAACAGCGGACACACCATCCATGTCCACTACCCTGGCAACCGTCAGCCCAACCCTCCACTCATCTTGCAAAGGTGAAAGCATGTTTTGTTTTGTTTTTTGGTTTCTTTGTAAAACAAGATCTACGGCTCCGCGGCTATTCTGTGTTTGATTTATAATGCTGATTTCAAAATCCTCCACCCCATTCTTTAGATTGTTGGGCCCCAGTGCTGCAGCAGACATTTTACAGCTGTCCAGCTCCCTGCCTCTGCAGTCTCGTGGTCGTGCCCGCCTTTTGGTTGGAAATGAGGATGTGCACATCATCGCTCGTTCTGATGACGAGTTGCTGGATGACTTTTTCCATGAGCAGAGCAGTACTGGGGGACAAGCAGGTGAGAATCATTATTGGTTGTTGACATGCAACAGTTTTTTGGCTTAGTATTAGCCTGAATCCCTAACATGGTTTTTACTTTTGTCTCTCTAGGCACCCTCTCTAGTATTCCAACTGCCTTAACTAGGTGGACAGATGAGTGTAAAGTGCTGGATGCTGAGAGTATGCACGACTGTGTAGCAGGTTGGTCTTATGTTGGTGACTTGGCATCATTGCATCATGAAAAGCATTTTTATGAGGGGTTTTGGGAAAACGTGAGAAACGGATCACTATTAATTAGGATATGTTGACTTAGTAGTTAGATGTATTCAGTGTTTCACTCCAGTAGTTTGACCACATTGTGATGATGATCAAATCTTGTTTGGAGTCTCATTTTTTGATCATGGAATTCTAATGCATTGAAGAAGGTTATGTGGCCAAAAGCAAAGCCTGTGTTATAAGTTGAGATGTCGCTGAGTTTAGCATGCTTTTTCCTATTTAAGCATTTCAGAAATTTAGACCCTTTGAGCATCTGCTTTGTATTGCACTACTTGGTTTAACATATGGTCCAGCAGGTTTCTTACTAAACTAAAAGCATGAAAACTCTAGCATTTTAAAGTAGTTGGTTTGTTGCATATTAGCTCTATTTTGGTCCACTTTGTTACTAACCACAGTGGCAGAGCCACATAACCTTCATTTGTATGATCATGCTGGCAGAAGCAAGGATTGGGATTCAGAAAGAGCAAATCAATAGGAGTGAATGATAATATCTAATCCCACATTAATCTTTAATTTCTTCTCAATATCTGATCAATGAAGCTGTTTTTAATTATTTAGCTCAATATACCATGCTTAATGTCTTAAAAGTGGCATTGATTGGTCTTGTTGACTTTTCACCCTTTTTTATGCCACAGATGCAACAAAGGATCAATTCTGACATGTGTATCTGCTTTCAGTGGTGAAGGTGCCTATCCTGCAGCACCTGGAAAGTCTGCGAGATGAGGAACTGGAAGAGCGTAGGGAGAAGAGAAGGAGGCAGTTGGCTGAGGAGGAGGAGTCTAAACAGAACGAGAGGAGGCCCTCTGGAGCAGAACAGGCTAGGGAACAGAGCCTGCAGGTTGGCAAATCATAAATGTGTATCTGCTCTGTGTAGGAGGAGGAATTTTCATTGAAGTGCATGCATTATGACCTTTTTATTCACTCGTTTGGTGTTTTTGTTCATAGGGTTCTGGATTGGGGACAGTAAATGGTGCAGAGAACACTGCAGGTACTGACATTTGTATATATTCTATTTTTGGTCCTGTCTAATGTTAAGATTCTTGTCAGGAATGGACACATCACAGTGATGGACCCCCAGAGTCAAGCAGCCAGCAGAGCGTGCTGTGGGATGAGGTAGTAGTTTGTATAGTTTTAGGATCACACCAGATCTGGGAGATAACTATACAGTCTACTGTCTTTCTTATGGCAGCGCTATACCAGCTGGACATCTCCATCTGCTGCAACAGATCTATTGTTATCCTGCAAATAATGACTGTCTTCGGCCCTGATCACACGGAGAAATGTCGCTACTATCCATTATACTGCTATATATAGTATAGGAAACAATGGTTTTGAGGGCAATGTGTTGCGAGCATCGCGTCTCTATATGATTGTCTCCTTACTATCTTACAAATATTTATGTATGATCTCTGAAATACAATGTTGTCTTATGTTTATCGTATGTATTGCATTTTCCTGCAGTTGGCTGTGCTGTGGTGAGGTAGTAAGTTGTGTTGTTGTTGGGGATCAGGATTGTTCACCCCGTTCAGGAGATAACTATACAACTTACTGCCTTCCTCAGTGGAGGCCCTTGTCATCAATGTAGAAAATTATCAATCAACATTTTGTTATTTAAGTTGCTTTGGACCCTCCTCTTTGAACATTACTCATTAATAGCTTGAAAATGTTTGGAACAGATTGTGTGTACAAGAATTTTCTGTTTTTTAAAATTGGGTCGGTTTGATTAGTAAGCTTTGATAGCTGTTTGTCAGCACAGAGAAAAACAGCTACACACATATTTGGTTGTATTTTCAGAATAAGTTATTTCACTATTTATGAATCATGTAATCTATCTTAAGTCACTGAAAGAATAAGATCTGCTATATATATATATATATATATATATATTCCACTCAAGAATGTATAAAAGCTATATCTATATTCCTGTCTTCACATAAGTTTTCTCTCTGAATGTTGCAGAGGGTGAGCAGGCTCATGGTGGTACAGTGTCATGTCTGGACCCACCCAGGGTTTCAGAGGGCTTCCTCACTGCTCCCCCATCTGGAGAGGTCACTCCCACCACACCTGCTCCTCATGAACAGGCCCTAGTCTCCCTGGAGACTGCGATCAGTCAACAGGTCCACCAGCCAATTGCTGACCTGCTACTGGCTGAGTCGCATGCAAGCTCACTGGCTGCTCTGGCAGGGGCAGGCCTTCCACCTTTGTCTGCAGCTGACAGGCCTAACAGTGAAGCGGAGGCATCTCAGATGGAAATGTCCCCAGCACCCACAATCGGTGAGAGAGTCGGAGGAAGTGGTGGAGGTGGAGGAGGAGCATTGGATGAAGGCAGGGAAGGTAGACTAACTTTGAAAACTCTCTTTATACGACTGGCCAGCAGTAAGGACACAGATCTGTAATGTAAATTGTGTTGACCGTGCTTGTAGCTAGGATCTGTCATCCAATCATCTGAACACTGTGACATGTAAATCAATTACTAAAGAAATTGTGCTACAGTACATTTGTTCAGACTCTTCCTAACTACCCTCATTGTTTTTTCCCCATCAGCCTCTCTAAGTCCAGACATTGTGGAGACCTCAGAGCCTGCAGTAGTGGGTGTGTCACAACTGGAAGGGTCACCCATGGATACCAGCAGCCCTGCGTCTGCCACTCAGGAAGAAGCTGCTCCCAACTCTGCCCAGCCCACTCAGCTGTCTCGGGAGCTGTCTGTCAGCGGGGAGAGTGGGCTGACTGACAGGCAAACGGATGCAGAGACTGGGTTAGTAGCTTGAAGTATCATCCCTGACTAAATGTTCAAAAGCAGTAGCATGTAACTGGTATCTCTTGAACAGATAACTATACATTTTTACAAGTTCTAGATTGTATACAATACCTACCCTGTTTTCATCACCAGTGCATGTCATTCTGTTCAGTGCATTACTTAATGGGATACATTTAGTTGAAGCCAGCATTCCTCACCAGCCTCTTTCGTTCTTTAAATCAGTTATTCATCACACATAGTGCTACAGACTGACAGTACGTACTTTTTTTGCTTATATTTACAGCTCTACTTCCATCTCATCACCCGGGGAAACGATGCCCCGGAGTGATAGCGCTGACAGCCAGTCTCAGGCCATCCAGGAAGAGCCCCTCCCATCCACCAGCAATGACGATGAGGACCCACTTGCTGGTAAAACATTTTTGCTGTCCTACTTTTTTTTGTTGTTGTTGCAGTTTTCCATATTTTTAATCAAATATTACATCTTATCAAGTTTTCGCCTTGGCAGGCATCAGTTTGCCAGAGGGTGTGGATCCCTCTTTCCTGGCAGCTCTGCCTGAAGACATCCGTCGAGAGGTGCTACAAAATCAGCTTGGCATCAGACCACCCTCCCGTCCTCCTGCTGCCACCACCCTACCTTCCACTACTGCAGCTGTACTGGGAGGACCAGGAGTTACAGAGGTCAGCCCTGAGTTCCTGGCAGCCTTGCCACCTGCTATCCAGGAGGAGGTGAGACAATCTTCATTTAAATAAGATTAAGTCGACAAAATGCTTACTGTTAGACCTGCCATCTGGAGAAAAATACAAAATCTGATTTCTAAGCAAATCACTAAATGTAGAGGTAATCAGTTCATGTAACTAAGCATACCATTGATTGTCTTAGGTTCTTGCCCAGCAACGAGCAGAGCAGCAGCGCAGGGAGCTAGCCCAACAGCCCACACAGGGAGACACCCCTCTGGATCCCGTCACCTTCATCCAGACACTGCCCTCGGAGCTCCGCCGTAGCGTACTGGAGGACATGGAAGACAGTGTATTGGCGGTCATGCCCCCGGACATTGCTGCTGAAGCAGCTGCGTTGCGTAGAGAGCAAGAGGCACGCCAGAGGCAACTGATGCATGAGAGGTTGTTTGGTCATAGCTCATCATCAGCCCTATCAGCCATCTTGCGCTCACCTGCCTTCACCAGTCGGTTAGGGAGCAATCGTGGTGTCCAGTATACCCGACTTGCTGTGCAGAGAGGAGGCACATTTCAGATGGGAGGAGGAACGAACCACAGGTGAGAGGAGATGGTTGTCTAATATCCCTGTTTTGAGACTTCATATTTAAGGGTTTTTTCTTAAATGACAATATGTATAAGGGACTCTTGATCAACTCATACTGCTCTTTTGACAGATGACAAACTTTATATGTGTTATTCTTTTGTTTCCTCAGACCATCCAGTTCCAGCGTGGACTCCTTGTTGCGTCTGCGCGGTAGATTGCTGCTGGACCACGAGGCCTTGTCATGCTTGCTGGTTTTGCTCTTTGTGGATGAACCGAAGCTTAACACTAGCCGTCTCCACCGTGTGCTCAGGAACCTCTGCTACCACTCTCAGACTCGTGGCTGGGTCATCCGCAGCCTGTTGTCCATCCTCCAACGCAGCAGTGAGAGTGAGGTGTGTGTGGAGACCTCACGTCTAGAAGACTCTCGTGGCAAGAGGAGCACCCAGGGAGGCTGTGCAGGAAAAGGCTCTGCTACCTCTTCCCTCTCCTCTTCATCCTCCTCCTCCTCTTCGTCCTCATCTTCCTCCTTAGAGCTACTGAACAGGGTGGAGTCTCGCAGCTCCAGCCAGCTTTCCTGGCTCTCTGTTTCAATGGACGCAGCCTTGGGCTGCCGGACGAACATTTTCCAGATTCAGCGGGCATCCGGTAGGAAGCACGCTGACCGGCACTCAGCTGGGGGTTCTACAAGTTCTGGAACACTGGCAGGAGTGCCAGGCGCTGCTGCGGGTGTGACGTGTGCTGCAGGTGGAGGTTCCACTGTCCACATCCACCCACAAGCTGCTCCAGTGGTCTGTCGGCACGTGTTGGACACACTCATCCAGCTAGCTAAGGTGAGTCTACTTATCTTCATCTATATTTGATTGATTATCTATTGTATGTTTGCAATTTAAAAAAAAAAAAAAAAAAATCTTGAAGTTATAATATTTAAGTCCTTTTTATTTCTTGTCTGTCCCTGCAGGTATTCCCCAGCCACTTCACCCAGCAGCGCTGCAAGGATCTGTCAGCATCTTCATCTGACCTGGACTCTCGTCTCTGTTCAATCACCTCTGTGGGAGGGGGCGGAGGTGGGGGATCCAGGTCAGGATCTCTGAGTAACCCCAGCTCCAATCCCTCCAACACCCAGAACTCCTTCAGCTCAACTGCCGCTACTCTCCAGTCTCTGGGAATCTCCACTGATTTTTGGGACCTGCTGGTCAAGCTGGACAACATGAATGTCAGCCGAAAGGGCAAAGCTTCTATGAAGACAGTGCCTCTGGGGGGCAGTGCAGAGGCTGAGGGGGCTCAGTTAAGCCTGGAGACCTCTCCTCTAGGCCAGCTGATGAACATGCTGTCCCACCCTGTAATCAGACGAAGCTCCTTGCTCACTGAAAAGCTGCTGCGACTGCTCTCCCTCATATCCATTGCCCTGCCTGACAACAAGGCCACAGAGGTGCCTGCTGGACACCCCACCCCACAGGCTGCCATCCCAAACGCGACAACCAGCTCAGGAGTCACAGCCCCAATCACAACACAGGGCACTGTGTCAGCGGGCTCTACCCAGCCTACTGTGGCAAGCCTCGGGGCCTCTGTGGTAGCTTTAGCCCAGGGTACATCCTCAGGGACAAGTCTAGCAGCCTCCCAGACATCCTCTACAACAATCTCAATACCCACATCCACTGGAATTACCTCTACAGGTAGTGTACATTTATTCAAAAAATAAAATGTCATCAGATTTTCAGTGTAACAAGGATTTCAGTAAAAAAAATAATGTGCATTTTGGTGGGTTTCACCACAACAGGGAAACTGAGGGGCACTACTAGCAGTACAGAGACTGACAAGATGGCCTCCAGTGGACTCACAGAAAAACAGCTTCAACTATCTGTGGAGGTACGAGGGGGGGAAAAGGTCATAGGGTGTCTTTTATGCTGTAATCGTGGAATGTATGTCTATTTTCATCACTGCTCGTGGAAAATTGTAACTTTGCACATTTTTTTGAGAATTGAGGCGAGTCTGTTTGCAAAGTAAGTTGAGAGGGAGAACCAAATTTTAAATCTCGAGTTGAGAGGCATGTTTGGTTTGTCGCTGTAGGGTTATGCTTGTTTTATATCTTTTCGTAAAATCTTTTCGCCGGTTTGCCTGAAAGCTACCCGAGTCTCATTGAGCCAGCAAACAAAATGTATTTATAAAGCACTTCTTAAAACACAAATGAATAGGTGTATAAACTACACATAAAAGATCAAGAGAATTCCAAAGACAACAAATGTTGTTTGTGCAGGCTATTCAGAGTTCAGTTCTTGCAACCTGGACTCATGCATGTTCGGTAGCCATACGGATCAGTTACTCAACAGTCACACAGCATACAGTATTCTTTTCTTTTCACTGCAGGACAAACGGGCACTTATCATTGGGAGCTTTTATAAAGATGTTTTGACAAAATCATGTACTCCTTTTCACCGTTTTGATTACTAGGCAATTTATTGGTTTCTCACGTCTTTCTGCAACTTGATTAATAACCCTAATATTTTTTCTCATAACTCCTTTCCTTCTCCCTACAAGGTGTTGACATCTCACTCGTGTTCGGAGGAGGGTCTGGAGGATGCAGCCAACATCCTGCTGCAGTTATCCAGAGGAGATGGTGCCACCAGAGACACTGTGCTCAGACTGCTGCTCAGCGGAGCTAGACACCTCGGATACACTCTCTGCAAACAGATAGGTCAGTGATGGGCAACTACACAGATGCAAATGCTGTTTCTCTTTATGTACATTTGTATGCCTCCTTGGTGGCAATAGGTGTGGCCGGAGGCATTATGTTTTTGGGTTGTCTATCCATTGCACCAGAATGTACGTGCATTCATCTGTATTATTCTCGTGACGTGGTGCATCTCAGCAATAGGTTACAAAACATATTTTCTGGCCATAACTCAAGAATCTGTTGCTAATGATTACAATTTACACAAATATCTATTTTCTCTGTCTCAGGCACATTGCTGGCCGAGCTGAGAGAATACAACTTGGAGCAGCAGAGACGGGCACAAGCGGATTCACATTCTCCTGATGGCCCTCCTGAGGATTCCTCCATCTCAGGCAGACTCAAGGGCAAGATGACTAGCAGGTTAGCCAGTGATGGTTGCGGACCACCCAGTGACTTAGGTTGTTGACACACTGACAAGAGAGAGCTTTGTTCTGTTTAACCTTAACTAGTTAGTTTGGCCCTAGAAACCCTATGGTATCTCCTTTTGCATGAAAGTAAATCTTCCACAACTACAATTTCCTTTACCTTGTATGTGTTTGTTGGTTGGGGCACAGGTTTGACGGATCGGAGAGTGTGGTCATTGTGGCTGCACAAAAACGCACTCTTGGGGGACGTGAACTACAGCTTCCCTGTATGAGCTCACTTACCTCGAAGACATCCACGCAGAAGTTTTTCTTGCGAGTGCTGCAGGTCATTATCCAGCTCCGTGAGGACACACGCCGCGCCAACAAGAAAGCCAAACAGACGGGGCGTTTAGGTAAGATGTTGCATTTACACAGTTTTCATGATGTATGCGTGCAATATCCTGATTATGTATCAAGTGAAACAACCCTCTCCTCCCTCTCCCAACGGCCAGGATCCACTAGTTTGGGCTCAGCTAGCAGTATCCAGGCTGCAGTGCGTCAGCTAGAGGCTGAGGCTGACGCCATCATCCAGATGGTGAGAGAGGGTCAAAGGGCACGCCGGCTCCAGCAGGCCCCCCCACCCACCGCTTCTTCTGCCTCTGCTGCCGTCGCCGCCGCTGCAGGATCTTCAGTGGCGGCCCCCCATGCCCCCACTGGTGCTGCTCCCCCAGCTGGCACGGCTGCTGCTTCCACGGTTAGCATGGGCTGCACTGACAGCAGGCATACTCCTACTCATACACTGCACACACTTACAGTAGGAAGCCATTTGAAAGTTGCAAAAAGCACATCAATAACATAGTATGGCCATGACAGTGTAGTTATGTTGTGGTCATCGCGAATAATGCAATGAAATGGCCTTTAGCTACTGACCTGCTTTATGTCTAATTAGGCTTTGCCTGTACAGGCGTAAAACTGAAGCTACCCCATTACTTGTGATGTATCATTGTATCTGTAAACAATGTAATGTAATGCAGTGTGCAGTCACCATTCAGCCTACTATCTGAAATGGTTTTTACGCATGGTGAACACTGCTGCCGTGACGACCATTGGCAGCCATATCCGCAGAAAGATGGATGTGCCAGTGATCGATTGCTTCCCGTATCGTTGTCTTTGCATTGACATGTTCGACTGTTGAAATGGTCTACATATGAATGTGCTGCCTGCTCCAGATGGTTTGATCTATTCCACGTATCATGTATGTTTGCTGGCTGACATGGCTTCATGCTTTTGGCCCTCCAACCCTATTCAGCTGCAGTTCCCCTCATCTCTGTCCATCATTGGAATGTCATTATGCATGGCAACATCTGTCGAGATGGTTACTATGAAACAAATGCTAATCATTAATCCCATGTTTTTCCCTGTTGCTCATCCTGTCCCTCTGGTCCTTCCTGGTTTGTTTTCTGTAGTCTGAAGTGCAGTCAATGTCAGAAGCCCAGGCGGCCCAGAGAGATGAGTCTCCAATGGATGTGGACCAACCATCTCCTCTAGAGCAGGATCCTGCACCTCTGGGTAGGACTCCATTGCAGAATGCTTATGACAATTTAAAACACGGGCTGATTCACTGTTTTGTCTGTAAATACCCCCCACAGCCAGTGAGCACAACTTGTTTATCATTTTCTCATAGTGACAGGAGTTAATTTTAATATCGACTACAGATACAGAAAAAGGACTCATTCACCAATGCTGAATGCTCTCTCCTCCAGTCACAGTTGATAACAGCATAAACTATGAATAATGGTTTGGTCATTATTCAAATTGGATTTCAGATGAAGACGGAAACAGCCAGTCAGAGAGTGAGGAAAGACTTCCGGATCTCCCGCTGCTCAGCGAGCAGCTACTGTTGGATGAACTATGGGACATGCTCGGGGAGTGCCTGAAAGAGCTGGAGGAGTCTCATGACCAGCATGCCGTACTGGGTAAGTGGAATCCTTCTTAAATAATGCATTTCTTTATACTGTATATGATATTTATGTTGTACTCAGTCTGTCAAAGGAGCATGGTTAAGTGATTTGTTCCCCTTATGTTTTGTTTCCACAGTCCTCCAGCCCGCTGTGGAGGCCTTCTTCCTCGTCCATGCCACGGAGCGGGAAAGCAAACCTCCTGTGAGAGACACCCGGGAGAGCCAGCTGTCTCACATCAAAGATGAGCCTCCACCGCTGTCGCCAGCCCCCCTCACACCTGCCACACCTTCATCCCTAGACCCGTTCTTTTCCAGGGAACCATCCTCCATGCACATCTCTTCAAACCTGCCACCGGACACCCAGAAGTTCCTCCGCTTTGCTGGTGAGCCTGAAATATTTAATTAAGGAGAATGTCAAAGCTGTGTTTTGATGTTCTTTCCAGTGTCTAGCATGATTTGTTCTTCCTCCTTTCAGAAACTCACCGCACAGTGCTTAACCAGATCCTGCGCCAGTCCACCACTCACTTGGCTGATGGGCCTTTTGCAGTACTGGTTGACTATATACGCATTCTGGACTTCGATGTTAAGAGAAAGTAAGGGCATTATCTTTAAACTTGTGTCTTATACTGTCTTATACAGTTATTTGCTATTTAAATGACTGACATGCTGATCTTTCTGGCCATCTCTGTAGGTACTTCCGCCAGGAGTTAGAGCGACTTGATGAAGGTCTGAGGAAGGAGGACATGGCTGTGCATGTGAGGAGAGATCATGTGTTTGAGGACTCGTACAGAGAGCTGCATCGCAAAAGCCCAGAGGACATGAAGAATAGACTGTAAGGCTCCATCACCCCTCCATCCACCTACGTGTCCTCTCAATTCAGAACCACTCAACTCGAGTCACACTCTGCACCTTTTCTCTTCCAGGTACATTGTTTTTGAAGGAGAGGAGGGCCAGGATGCTGGTGGCCTGCTGAGGGAATGGTACATGATCATCTCCCGGGAGATGTTCAACCCCATGTACGCCCTGTTTCGCACTTCGCCAGGAGACCGTGTCACATACACCATCAACCCCTCATCCCACTGCAACCCCAATCACCTCAGCTACTTCAAGTTTGTGGGTCGTGTGGTGGCCAAGGCAGTCTATGACAACCGGTTATTGGAGTGCTACTTCACCCGTAGCTTCTACAAACACATTCTGGGCAAGAGTGTCAGGTATTTGAGCTACTGCCAAGTTACAGCCGAGTGTCCTAATTGCTCAAGAAGTGTTCCAACTACACTCGATATCCCAACAAGCCATGCCTTATTGATTGCTATGATAAGCATGGTGGCAACCAGTTAGCTATAATTTTCTTGAATAATATGGATGTATTTCTGTTGTCTTACCAGGTATACAGACATGGAGAGCGAGGACTACCCGTTTTTCCAGGGCTTGGTGTACTTGTTGGAGAATGATGTGTCCACGCTGGGCTATGAGCTGACATTCAGCACAGAGGTTGGTGTCTCTTCTCTGAAAGTTGCAATTGGCTTCAAATTAAAAAATGGATTATCCTCTTAATTGTGATCGGGCTTCAAGGGCTTGAATCCCAAATGCTTCTTCTTAAGATGGAAAGGGGCTAGGGCTGCAACGATTCATCGAGTTACTCGATTAACTCGATTATGAAAATTCCTCGAGGCAAAACATCTGCCTCGAAGCCTCGTTAAATTCCTATGACGCGCCTATGTGCAGGGATCCGATTGTTCCACACGGACCGTTGTTCAGGAAGCACACCAGCGCGTCATACACGGTCATTCATTCTGAATTTAGTTGGCGCGATGGCGGAAAGTCAGCCTCAGAATGTCCGTAAACGACAGAGAGTATCGGGGCTAAACAACGGTACCCTGCTTGCCCATGTGAGCGATTTATTTCTGACAACAAAACGAATGCGTAAAGTTGTAAAATATGTGACTAGATGTCTCCTCGTCTCCGTGGCGCATTTCTCCTTTTTGTTTGTATATCGATCACTTCTCATCCGCCATCTTGCGAGTGACGTATAGAGTTACGTTTATGCATCGGACGCTCGTATTGGCTCCCGTAGCAGCTTTTACAGCCAATCGGAAAGCCTGATTTACGCTTGGCTGTGAGTTGTTGTGTTTGCCCAAACGGACGGAGGAGTTCAAAGCAGAGAAAAGAACGGTCAAACAGTTACTGTAGTGATAGAGAAAGCTAAATACATAAATGGCACAGAAGAAGTACACTATATACACACATATTTAGGGCAGGGAGAGGAAAGGGCCATTGCTGGCAAAACAAAACGTAAATTAAATGTTATCCATGTTTTATCCAAGTTGATTTAACTGTATTGTTGTTAAATTCTCACTGGCACTTAATAAATGGGCTTAGTTTTGGAGCCAAATTTTGGAGTTGGAATGAATACCTCTGTTTATTTTTTTTAGAAATGCTTGATGATTTTACAGCCACATCATTTTCGTTATGCATTATTTGTTTTGGTTGTTTAAAAACGCAATTTTTTTTTATCCGATTCCTCGATTAATCGATCGATAAAGTGCTAAATTAATCGATTACAAAAAGAATCGATAGCTGCAGCCCTAAAAGGGGCGTCAGAATCGTTATGCTTCTGAGACAGCAACATAGGTTGTCACAGAGCTGGAATTTAGGGGAAACGAGGCAAGCCGGCCTCTTTGTGAATGGAGAGAGTGTCACGCTGCAAACCAAAGTTCTTTATAAATGGTGCGATTGCGACATTGAAGGCTCTGCTTTCCGTGATCAGGGTGGAATCTCTGTGGTAAAACACCTTATGACTCGCAGTGAAATATTAAGCGAAGCGAGTGATAAAGAAAGTCTGCATGTTCTCTGTCTGTGAAGGTCCAGGAGTTTGGAGTGTGTGAAGTGAGAGACCTCAAGCCAAATGGAGCCAATATCCTGGTCACAGAGGAAAACAAAAAAGAGTATGTGCACCTGGTTTGCCAGATGAAGATGACAGGTGAGATTCTGATTCTTTTACCAAATATTTAATTTCTCAGTAGCAGTAGGGCTATACTAATACCCAGTATTCCTGCCTTTGTCGATGGGTTAATGGGTTAATATTCCTCTTTTAATTTGAACAGATATATTTTTTTTAAATGCTCAGGCTGTATGTATGGAAGATATAATTCTGAGTGGTGTGCAATGAAAGCACTAGGTAGCAGCACTGTTGCATTCTAAACTGATCAGTATGCAGCCGACATCTAAAGGTGTTTCTGTCTGAAAGATGACTGATTTATCATAAGCAAGACCCTCCAGCTGCTCAAATACATTATTCAGTAAAGCTTTGAATTTTCAGCTGCATAACTGGGGAAAAAAATAGCCAAATTAATTGATAGAATAACATTAGTAGCATAACGAATATTCTCTGTGCTACAGCGAGACCCCCCCGAATGATTACTTGCATATATAATTTGTTTTCTAGGTGCAATTCGCAAGCAGCTGGCAGCCTTCCTTGAGGGATTCTACGAGATCATCCCCAAGAGGCTGATCTCTATCTTCACTGAGCAGGAGCTGGAGTTGCTCATCTCTGGCCTGCCTACTATTGACATTGATGACCTAAAGGCCAACACTGAATATCACAAATACCAGTCCAGCTCCATCCAGGTATGGATCAGTGAACATATTTACATTATTGTTTTAATGTATATCCACTTTTCTCTTTTGTGTTAGGGATCCTAATATTGAATTTATTTTCTGACCAAAGGCAGACCCTCATTAACTGATCATTAACCAAACAGATTAGAGCCTTGCAAAACAGGGAACTGAGTCCCTAGTTCACCTGCCCGAGCGGTTAGCAGGCATGGTGTTGCATGCATGATTTTGTGATTTATGATGAAGCCACTTTCCCAGTAAGTCTCCACCACATGAAATGGTTTAGCTGTGAGGTTGTTAGTTGTGTGTCTTCATGGCATACCATTATTTCAGGGTCAGGGTTTCTGCTATTAGGCGACCCAAAGACCTCTCTGTACAAAATTTGCCTGTTAAAAAGAAAATAAGCGAATAAATAAAAATGAATGTGCAAGTTTATTATTATATTATCCTTTGCTTTTCTGTTTTTAACTGTTTAACTGCATGAATCGGTCAACATACTTAATGTCTGTTAACAGTTAAACGGTTAATTATTAACGTCCCTAATATGTGTGAGAGAACTGATATGTATTAATTATGTTAAGAGATGTCCCAAACAGATTTCAAAATTTCCTCATGTGAGTTTTATTTCCATGGTAGTTCAATGCATTGTATGCTCACTTCTAGCTCAGTAAAATGGTGATGGAGCCACATTTTATTTGTGGGGGTTGAACTATTTTCCCCCAGACAGAAATAAGAGACAAACCTACATTTATAACTCAACTGCTTTTGTCTTGTGTTCCTATTTATTTATTTTTTACTATAGATCCAGTGGTTCTGGAGGGCCTTGCGGTCCTTTGACCAGGCAGACCGGGCCAAATTCTTACAGTTTGTCACCGGCACATCCAAGGTTCCCCTCCAGGGTTTCGCTGCTCTGGAGGGCATGAACGGCATCCAGAAGTTCCAGATCCACCGTGACGATCGCTCCACTGACCGACTGCCATCCGCTCATACCTGGTAAACACCGCAAGTTTGCAAGGCATACATAATCAAAACAATCTCTGAAGAAACAAAAATGTGAGAATATAACATTAATGTATTGTTCTTTCTCTTTTCTCCACTGTCAGCTTTAACCAGCTGGACCTCCCAGCTTATGAGAGCTACGAGAAGCTGAGACATATGCTGCTGTTGGCCATTCAGGAATGCTCGGAGGGATTCGGATTGGCCTAAACTATGAGACTCTTAACACACACAGACATGCATACACTTGATTTAGATTTGCCTACTCCTGACACATTCACACTGATAACCTTTGAACGAACGCACACACTATCATAGACATTACTGGAGAACTTGTTGAATGGCCTAGACTTACTGGTTTCTATTCCATATAAAAAACGGATAAAACCAGCAAGTGAAATGGACTGATTGACATTGCGTACAACACAGAGAGCCTCATGTCGACACAATTGTGTCTCCCTTCCCAATTTAATGGCAAACGCAAAAGCGAATTCAGAGGATAAAACATGGACTAATATAAGAGATGTTTTCTTCATTTAGTTTGATTTCTCTGTACAAAAGGTTTGGGAGTTTATTATGTTTAATCTTTTTTGTTCTCTGGCTGTGTAAAAAGAAAAAAGAGAATGTTGTTTGAACAGGATGGTTATAAAACCTTTGGGGAAAAAATGTTGGTGGTTTCTTGTTGCAAATTTGTGACCTCACAAGCCTTGATGATGGGGAACATTTTTATCGGGGGTGTATGAACAACTTGAGAAGTTTTGGGGATATTCACAAAAATGCACTTTTCAAAGTTTTGTGGCATTTTTAAGGAAGGATGGTACAAAAAAAATGAAGAGAAAACCTGAAGGAGATTTAAAAAAAAAAAAAAAAAAAACGTAACCATAAATTCTAGAGTATTTTTGGCTATTAAATCGCTGACCCAGCCTTGAGCCTTTGAATCAGAGTGGAATAACTACATGGAATAAATGCATAAAATTGCGTCCATTGTCTCTTTTAATCGTTACCTGCTGTGAATTCATTTCATCAAAAGAATGTTAATTCTGTGTGTAATCACACCAAAGTAGAAATGTTTGCTGATGGCAGTATTTTGCTCGTCAGTTTATCAAGCGAGTCTCCCAACAACAATCAGGGACTCGCTTTGAAACCAATCCTACAGCTCACTCTAACGTTCTGACAAGCTGTCGCTCACGACAAAATCAATCAAGTACAGTCACCATGTGTAATGACTGGTGCCATCCTCGGGTACACTTGTCATACGCTGCCGAAGCCTTTAGGTTCATAGTCATTGCTGACGTTTCCATAGCTGACACAGGCCTGGTACGTCCTCCGGTCTGGAACTATAGTCTATGCCCTACTGATGAACTGAAGATGACGCCAAGTGCACCGGCTTGAATTTTGCAATGATGTGATCCATGATTGGAAATTTACCTTTTTCACAGCATATATTTTGACATGCAGCAGGAAAAGCACAGAATTTATAGCACCAAAAACTACAGCATGACCTTTTTGTGAGCTAGTTCCAGTTTAGGTCCTGGTATCGTGCACGTCTCACCTCTGCTTTCTAATCTTTCTAGATTGATTGAGAATGAAAGGGAATTTGAAAGCGGAGGTCAGCTCGTCATTAGTCTGACATTGTCCCATGTTAGTTAAATATCTCGTTATTGGATGTTTATCAGTGAGGCCATAATGTTTTCCACCATCCGGTCTCGTAAACACAATTAGTCATGAACGTCTTCAGCAAATTGTTCTTCAAGTTTGAAACATCCGCCTGGACTCGAGGTTGAACTGATGAGATTTGTGTGTCACTGTGAAATGTTTTACAGACATGGATTTAAACTGAAACGACCTTAAATCTCGTTGACTTGACATCTTAGAAGTTCATGCGATTATTTAACTATCTTTAACGGTTGACCCGTTCCTCCTCCGAATCTAAGCCTACATCACACTTGATGCTCAATTCCAATTTACTGCTCGGATCCAATTTGGTTTTGTTTTGTTTGCTTGCCGTTTATCAGATCCCAGTGTGGCCACAGAAGGCAGACCTGTATCCAATTTAGGACCACATATGAAAGTGGGACACATCCAATTTAAAAATGTCATGATTGTGAATGATTTGTGCAAGAAAAAACAGATCCGAGTATATGAACAACAACAAAAATCTGGTTTATGCCACTTCAGCCTGTCGAACGTAGTAATGGTAACAAGCTAATGTGAGTTTTTTCAGGTTGCTTAGCAACAGTTCTTGATAGCTTTTGATGGCTAAATATTTATACTACACTGATCTCAAGAGCCATTTCATTTATTTGGTGCCACCTGTTTAATTTAGTGATGCCAGGTATAATGTCAGATTTACCAAGTCTCAACTTGGAACAACAAGGCCAAGAATGTATTAAGTAGACCAGGATATTAATGTCTCATATGTCCCATGTTTAAGTTGATGTTTCTAGTCTCGATGGATGGCTGTGGCTCAGGCGGCGCAGCCTCCTGAAATCCTTTAACCACGAGGTCGGCTCCTCCTGCATGAAGACCGTTGGGCAAGTCTTGCAGCTCCGCCACCACTGGTGTATCAATGTGCACGTTATTTCCCACCACCAACTGCAAAGAAGTGTGGTTTAAATGTATTCTTGTGCTTCTTGGAGATAAACTTGAATACAATATAAAAGTTTATTTGAAACCAC
Source organism: Eutrigla gurnardus (assembly GCF_963514095.1). Lineage (NCBI taxonomy): Eukaryota > Metazoa > Chordata > Actinopteri > Perciformes > Triglidae > Eutrigla > Eutrigla gurnardus. Next base: position 13,524,647 of record NC_139922.1, on the reverse strand, counting down.
TTGATGCTAACAGTTTTCAAACTAAACTGCTCACACTGAACAAGAAAATGTGACCAGAGGGTTTAAATCTGATTACTTTCTGTGCCACAACATCCAGTGCCCTGCTTTTCTCTCGATCCTCCCGTGTATCCATCTTCTTCCACCTGCTCTTGCGTGGTGAATTTGTTCCACTTGAGGACCCCCTACAACAGTGGAAATCCAATAACAACCACCACCACTGCAGCAGGTGTTCCTCTGCTACCTCGTTGACCCTCCCCCACCCCAAATGCTAACCCACACAGTTGCAGAACGGGGATCGTCCATGTCTGATTTGGTGTTTGCTGAGGCATGATAAATGAAATTACTGTGCTGTCATGCAGGGATTTTAGACCCAACTGTAAGCCCCGTTTTACAGTACATTGGCTACCCAGGTTTTTGCCCCCCACCCCCACCCTACCCTACCCCTCATCATGTATGAAGCACAGATGCTCCATGATTGATTTACATATTCTGTGAGCATTTGTTGCTCCGTGAAGGCTTTGATTTGCAATTAGAAAGGGAACATAATTAAGTCTTGCAGGGAATTTGCCGAGCAAAGGATTTCACATTACATCTCTCCACAAATGGGTTGAATTTTGTGTTTCTCAGGATTTTTGATTTTTCTGTCAAAGAAATTCTGTGGCAACTTTGGCTCAATATATTTTATGTACCTGTCAGTTGTGGATGGAGATGTCAGAGGCGCTGCCAAATGAGCTGTTGCAGTGCACCGTGCTCGGCTCTCCACTGGGTGGGGATCATCAGACTACACAGTGAATAGGGTGTTCCCTGCTCTGCCTTCTCCATGGTTGTGCAATGTTTTGTCTCCTGCAAAGTCACTCTGTTGTTTTCCATTTCATGCTCCGGGGACATTTTCGAGGTGACTGTTGCAGGAATGTAAATTATTATGAACGGTGGGACTTATGGCACCTCAGTTTATATATGGCAGATATTAAAAGGCAGCAGGAATCAACAGAGCGTCGTGACTACATTAAAAAAACAAGAGCTTGTTGGTAGTATACAAAGTGCACCAATAAGTGATAGTGGAGCTGGGGAGGAAGTGAAGGCCGGCAGAGTTGATTAATAATGACTACTTGTGTGTGAGCCAGAAAGCTCCCGGCCTAATACATTTTAATGCTGCTGTCTTCAGGATCGCTGGAATAAATCACAATATTACAGCACTCTCCGAGCAAAAATGATAAAAGGCTTCCTTAGCACAGAGCCCAAATGGGCAAGGGGACAAAATCAGTTCATTAGAGTAATTGGTTTAATGTTTCTAATTAGCTAGAGAGATATTGTACTGAAGGAAATTGATGGTAGTGCTTAACCCTTTCTTTGCAGAATTCATCATCCTCTTCTGCTCCCTCCCGGTTCATGATACTCCTCAGAACTCGAGGGGAAAGGGTGAGGCCTGATTAATATTCATCATCCCTTAACACTGTCTTCATTTGCAGAAGAAACCAGTTAGCAGTGTAGCTATTTACAGGGTGTGAGCAGCACTCTGACAACGTGTCCTTGTTCCCTCCCATTAATTCAGCGTGGTTTATTCATGATAGATGTTCCCAATGTAAAGCATCCCTGCGGATTGTGAACTTGATAATCAGATTAATTCTGCTGTCATGTTGTTTCGTCACTTTTTCTCTGTACTCTTAAAGTGTCTTGCATGAACCCTGTGCCCCACATGTATAGATAGGCAGGAAGCTTGACAAATCAAGGTGGACAGCAGCTGCCCTCAGTTTTGACAGCACTGTGACGGGTAAGGAAGGGTGTTACCGTCTGTTGTGAATCTCCTCGCTTTGTCATCACCTCCTGATTAGGCTGCCATCTTTGCTCTGCGAGCACCGGGGGGGAGAGCAGCAGAAATGAATGTTGTGGCTCATGAACATCTTTTGCCTTCACATTGTCTTTCAAGCGCTGATATAATTGTGCATCTGTGTATTTTGTCCTCTAGTGGGGAGTCGGCTGTGGAAAAAAAGGCACAGGTGGATCCATGTAGGCCGGCCTTTGGTTAAAGCCTCGCGTGCCGAGACCGAAAGAGTCCAGATCCAAACCAGAAGTGACAGCCTGACTACTGTAAAGGTCATAGTCTTTATTACCTGAGCCTCCAAGTACCTGTGGTCGCTTTCTGTTTACCACATTGCATCTGCAACCCCCTTCAAGCTTCTCCCTCGCCTCCCCTTGGTGGCACAGCAGTGGGCGATCCAGCCCTGAGATGTTACAGATCATGTGACGCGGTCAACTATTAAAGCTTATCATTTGGAGAAGTAATATTGTTGAGTCATAAAGCAGGAGGCAATAACTGCAGTGAGATTTGATGCCCGCCGTCCGAAACAGCTTATTTGTCTGTAAATGCGACATAAAAACGAGTACCATGTTACACTGCTAAAAAAACAAAAGGCAAATCGTGTGATGATGTAATCCCAATATCCTGCATTGTACTAAAGGACAAAAAAAGTAAATTTATATTTTTTTTGTGGGAAAAGCCTTGAAATGAAAGGAATTAAACTAGTTTACAGCACTCATTCCTTTGCTTCAGCAGCATGACACACTGTTTTCACAGGAACAAATTCTATGCAAAACCTTAATTTGAATATCAATGGTGAACATTTGACTAAACATAAGCTTCAAGTTGCAATTTCTCCTCCGACTGACTGCCCTCATTTTAATTCTCTGATGACAACAACAACAACAAGGACGTATTTTTGATGGTGCTCTAACCTTTGGCATCCCACCACACTCTTGTCTTGAGGCTGCCCCACAGCTATTTACATGCAGTTAACATGCTTAATGAGATGCGCTCTGGTGAGTGAAGTGCTGGTCATATCTGACAGCCGGGCCACTAAGCATGACAGCAAACTAAATCAGAGTCATTTCCCTTCAATTAGTGAGTGATTAACGGCAGGTCAGAGATGGCTGGCTGACCTTCTGGCCACCTAATGACTTTGACTGGATCAATGGATCTCCAATCGCCAGGCAACCGTGCAGCCAATGGAAAAGCCTTGTAGGAGCAGAGGATTGGTTAATCTGACTACCTGCCTCTTATTCATTCATATTCCCCCCCAATACTATTGGCTCCATCTTTTAAAAAAATATTTATTTTTCACTCACTGTGGCCCCGGGCACCTCTTCAACACACATTCTGACTGTCTTCTACTTTCTTTAACCCTGTGTTAACTGCCCACAAAGCAGCAGAGTTATAGGGCTGTAAATATAGAATTGAATATTAAACGGATGTAAAATTAAATTAATATTCAATATTTTATAGAAAAAAGTACAATTTCCATCAAAAATTCTCAGAGTCAGGGGATGTTTTTTTTATATTTTTTATATGAGACATTATGTCTTGTTGTAGCTGACCAGCATCTGTAGGTAATATAATTAATGATGTCACTCTGTGGGAGAAGCTCTATAGTATGAAAATACAGAACAATAACAGGAACCCGCAAATGTTTTGCATATTCTTTCCCAATAAATGACAAATATTTTGTCAAAAGTTTTTATTTTCAATTGATACAATGTTACAATACCAATAGAATATATGCTTTTTTTTCTCATGGACATCATCCTCCAATTGGAAGATCGGCGGTTCGATACCCGACTCCAGTGTGGACGTGTGTGTGAATCTGTTAGTTCCATCCTGGTGGGCAGGTGACAGCTTGTATGGTCATCAGTCATCACTGTGTGTATGTGTGGAGGCGGACATGTAGTGTAAAGAGCTTTGAGTCATCGATGAGACTAGAAACGCACTATAGGAATACCATCCATTCACCATTCAGCAGTGGCTTTGTGTTCATTTTTAAGAAAACCAACAAACTAGAGCAAAACTCCTCCCTCCCATTGGCAACAACACAACATTCTTCTACAATAGCTTTTTTAAATAGTGTGTGTGTATATATATATATATATATATATATATATATATATATATATATTCTGCTTTAATCTGTTGTTTTCTATATTCCAGTACTACTCTCTCTCTCTCTCTGAACCTCCACGCCTATACCGCAGCCATTTACTATATTACCTCCGCCTCCTTCCTTTTTAAGCTGATGGACTGATGGTCTCTCTCCCTCTCCCTCTCCCTCTCTCTCTCTCTCTCTCTGTCTTTTGCTGACTGCATCTGTTTTTCCTGCAGCTCCAGACTTTTAAGTTGTTCATTCATAGCCTCCCCTTCTCCCTCTCCCTCTCTCTCTCGCTCCACGCTCCCGTCTCCCCTCTCATATATCATTCCATCTCTCCCGCCGGTCGGCTAGCTGACTCACCTACAGTCGAGTTGGAAGGGAAAAGAAAATGTGTAGAAGGGTTTTGCAAGGGCAAGTCTCTCACAGATGAATGGTTTTGAGGGCCGGCCGGGCCCTTAGCTACTGTATGAGGGAGTGCTGGCTGAGGTAAATGTCTCCTGTCAGATAAGTTTGTACCTCAGAGGTTAGCTAGGTGTGTTTTCCTCTCTTTTTCTCTTTCTGTGGCTCAGTGAAAAGACAAGATAAGGAATAGGAAAGTCATTATCTCCATTGATCGGTCTGAGTAAGACTTCCTTCAAGCTGGACGCTTATTTTCCTCCATCTTCCACTTGCAGCTGCCTTCTAAATATTACAGTGTTGATTTATTTTTTAATTGCTTTTTCCCGCCAGTGAGCTCAAATCCCTAAGATAGTTCTAAGCATGAATCACTTTGACCGCTTAGTCCTAATAACTTCCTGTTGATAAAGCACAGTCCAGTTTTCGCACTTGCCTTAGTTCAACCTGATCTAAGTGCTCAGCCCACATGGGTTTACAAGACACAAAAAAAACACCTATGCAGTAATGAAACCTTAAGACTTGAATTTAGCTTCTCATTACATTGCAGACAAAGAAAATCTGCCACAAAGTTTCCTTCTGAAAACCCAGTTAACAGCTTTGTAATGGTTCACACAGAAGAAACTCATCAGAAACGAAGAAAACATTTAAATAAATTGAAACATTTTAATAAAAAATATATGCAAAACAAATATTTAATCTCACCTAAATCACACAACTAAGTCTCTTCAGGGATTCCAGTAAATCTGCTCGTTTTGTCTTTGATTCTTTAAATTTAGTTCGGCTCCCTGTTTCTAGATCATCTTGCTTTCCTAAGAAACCACCATCTCTTATCATTCCTGTCTCTTCAGGGTCTGTTTCAAAAATGGAAAACAAATTTCAACTGTTTATTTCTAAAACTTTAACCTCTCATTGTCATGTCCAGCACATGTTCTTCTCCACTCTCACATCCAGTTTTCGCCTCCGCTCCTGGCGTCCATCCAGTCCCAGTTTTGACCCTGAACTCTCCATGGCATCCAGCCTCTCCTGAGGAAGATGCCAGAGGTTCTCACCTATCTCAAGTGGCCTCATCAATCATTATTCCCACGCTGATTGCTTCCATGGAAGCTTTTGTCTGCATGCCTGGCATATCCTCGGGCGCCAGTGGCAGATGGGTGCGTTGACACAGGTTTGGAAAGGCACAAAGAAAAACTACAGCAGCTCAGTGGGAGTTTTCTGATTGGACATGATGCTGACCCGATTACCTGAATTGTTTGTGAGTACTTTTCTTTTTATGATGAAACTGTATTTATGTATACATGTTTGTGCATTTCTTTGAAGTCTACAACAGAGTGATTATGCAGTAATTTAACTCAAGTCTATTTATCTGTAAAGTACACACTGAAATACAGACCTTGTCCAAAGTACTCTACATACAATTATTTTAAAAATATACTTGGGTGAATTCAAAAAAAATTCTAAATTCTGATGTGAACACGCTAACAAGTCACATTTGCATACACAGCGATTTGAGACTTGGAGACCCAGTGAAATTATACAGTGCAGTTGTATTTTGTTATGGGAAAATAGCTTACACCTATTATTGCATGTCTAACAATGTTATGCTTGTGTTAATATTTTCCTGTTACCCTGAATAATGTTGTCTAGACTCATTTTTAGGGGCAAAATACAGTTATTTCAAGGAGCAGTATATGACATTCAGAGCCTCAAGTAAGATCAAACAAACACAGGACTTTCATCCAGGAAACAGGTGTTCAAGACTGCTGTTAGTGTCCCAAAGTGTTTGTGACATCCCTTCTGTATATGTGACGTTGTTCACTTTTTCCCAAACTAAAGAGTATTTTTGTTTGAATTCACAACGTTAACCATCTGACGAGTTGAATGTTCAGCATCTCAGTGTAGCTTGTTAGTGTGCTAATGTTTGCTGTTCAGCTATCAACACAAAGTACAGCCAAGTTGGGAGCATGATTGGTTTTGCAACTTATTGGTCATAAAGCAAAGTAGAGGACAAACTGAAAGTTTGACCTGATGATGGCGTGAGATGAAAAATCAGAGGATCACCAAAGGTAATTTGTCCTGAGGGAAACATAAAGACCTTAATTTAATGGCAATTGATTAAATAGTGGTTGAGATTTTATTCCGACCCATAAATGTGATGACGCATGAGGACAGGTCAGGGGATCACCAACGCTGGTAGGATTCATCATCCTGACGGGTCAACACGGCCATCCAATAACAGTAAAAAACACAATGTATGTATCTATGTATTGTATTTGGAGTCTCCCACACAAATGTAATAGAATGAAAAGGTAAAGATAAGGTAAAACATTTTTAAAACACCACAGTCCTCCAAGCAGGGAGATGTAAACTGTTGAATAGTCTGCAGGAAGCAAGTGGGAAAAGCTCAGTGAGATTCGGATTTTGAAAATAGTGTATTTTTAGAGGATCTAAAGGGTTTTGGAGGAGGAATAGCGACTAAGAGGTTTAAAATATAAACTGGTGCCAGACCTTAGAAAATAACATTTACTTTAGCTGGAATTTGGATGAGCTGGAGGAGAAATGTGGCCAAATAACTGACGCCTAAATTCACAATCAAGATGCAAAGAGGTAAAAGTCTAATGAAAGCAGATCTGTCGTCTCGTGTGCTGGATCACAGTCACCTGATAACATCTATCTTGTCTCAACAGCGAACGCAGCGAGACGGCCCCCTGGATTACCCAGCATACCCTAAAATCAATCCCTGCGCCGTGTCGACCCACCCCCCAGACATTTCTCCCACATTTTTTATTCACCAGCGTTACGTAACATAGCTCATCCCAGTCATAACTTTAATTACACTGTAATGAACTCAAGCCAGTCAATGTCTGAGCTGCAGAATGAATTAAAAGAGTTTATGGAAGTTGAGCCCAGTGGAGTGTAGAGATTGCCAACACAAAACCTGCTACGTTCATTATTTCACCTTTGTGCTCTATTAGCTCCCGGATTGGTGCAGGAGGAGAAGGGAGAAAAGAGTGCCGTAGGGCCATATGTGGGGGGGCTACGCTTTAGATTGATTGTACAATACAGCATTCATTATTATGCTTTGGCACTGCATGGCTGAATGTAGGAGCAGTAATAAGAGCAGCAGGACCTCTAATCCAGACTGTAAGGGAGGAAGAAGAGGAGAGAGGGAATAGATAGAGGACAGGAGGAGGAGGAGGAGGGGGTACAATAAAGGAATGGTCAGAATCCACAGAGAGTGAGGTGAAGGCAGAGTGAGGGAGGGAACAGAGGAGGAGGGAAGGAGGGAGGGAGGCAGAGAAGAAGGGTGATGTCACCTCTAACAGGCAGCCAATGAGAGTCAGGGAGGGAGAGAGCGAGAGAGCGGCCGGAGGAGGGTGTGTGTTTTTTTTTCTATCACTGCAGCATCAGCGGAGAAGAGAGGGGCACAATCAATTTCACAGAGAAGAGGAAGAAAAGGCACAAGTAGATAAGGAAGACGGGGCAAACGGCACAAGGAGTTGCCAGGGGAAAGGAGCATCAGTGAGAAGGTATGTGGATCTTTTTGGGATGAGATGGACAGTTTGTCATTAGACGAGAGCGAGAGCTGGTGAGCGGATTAATTGGGTTGTTAGGTGGAGGTGGCTTGTGGTGGAATCACACCTTTGCCTCATCTTCCACTGACAGTCAAGATGAAAGTCTGGTCCGTGTAAATTCATTTAACATCGTCTTAAAAAAAAAAAAAAAATCTCTGGCAGTTTGTCCTATTCCTATCAGTCGTGTTGATGTTCAAGAAAACTATGACACACTTAAAAAAAAAGGGGTGAAAAAGAATAATTAGACTGATTTCACTTCTTTATGTCAGTGATCATGGGGGTGAAGATGAATTCTAATACACTGCAACACTGCATGACTTTGAAGTGTAAGAAGAAATGTTGAAGTCAGGTATCATACCTGTTGGTGGAGATTAGTTTTAGATAGAATCTTTTCTCTTTTGTTTTTGTGCATTTACCTCGCTGATTGAACATCCAATGCATTGCATGCAACAGGGTCTCCTCTGACATACATATTTAATATACGGCTGTACTTAATTCCATTCTGCCGTGCTACTGAACACTTTGGCCGTATTGCAATTCATTGTAAGACGTCACCTGATATGTCTACAGTTGGGTTTAACCTTTAAAACTAGATGTCATTTGAATTAGTTCTCTACAAAAACAATTTGATTTTAAGTTTTTTTAGTCACCACAAAGCATATTGAACGGCACTTTAAATCTCTAACATGACTTTAAATCTCCTCCTTTGCAATTCATATCGCATTGTGCATTTTCCTGCAAACTGGTGGTTATATCTCAGGCAAATTATAGGCTCTGCCTCTCCTGCTGCCTTGCTATTGAATATGAATATTAATTTTCTCACCACATTCCCCTCCCCCAGCAAATAGCTGAGTAGCTTAATGTTAAGCACTGGCCATGATTGCAATGTGCTGCTTCGATTGGCATTGATGTGGAGGAGGAAACTCCGCTCTGTGGTGAAAGACTACAACAATTTTCCAGCCGACCAATCTGATGTCCTGCAGCTGCAGTAGGTCTGCTCTGCTCGACCGAGGTAACCTGAAACTACAAACCGTGGAGGGAAGAAAGACAAGGAATCTAAAAAAAAAAACACTGGAGGAGGGAAAGAAAGCGAGAGAGATTCAGACATCAACAGGAGGCAGAGAGTGAGAGCGTTACTTATACGGAAGGAGATATCGGGGGAAGTGAAAATAAGGGTGGGGCCGCGCTGGCAGCGGAATATGTGGAGGCGTGCCCATGAAAAGGAGGTGCTCACCTGGCTGTATGCCACACACAGCTGCCTGCTGTCTCCCTCTGCAGCCTGTTACACATCTGTTCTACCCAACAGCAGAAAATAGACAATGTTGTGTTAATGATGTAGAAAACTGTAGTGCCAAAAGCAACTGCTAAAGGCTGGCCTCGTAGGTTGTTGCATGTCTGGCGTTTTCATTACATGCTCCCCTGTCCTAAAGGTACGACCAGATTGGCAAAAATGTAAAATGATATATATATATATATGTGTGTGTGTGCTCATATCTTGTGTGTGCTAGTGATGCACTGAACCTACTCCCTCCCTCCATGCCTCAGTAGCCTGCAGCTCGTCCCAGATGAACCCAGTCGAGGGACTGGAGGGGTGGGAAGGCACTGCGCCTGACAATGACTTGTTACCATCTGTACAACATCCATAAACATACTACACTGCACACATTCACACAATAGATCAAGATACAGCAGCTGCTGAAGAGGGCGTGTTGGAGTGAGTAAGTGTGTATGAATGTGTGTGTGTGTGTACGTGTGCATCTTCTCCATGGTAGGAATGCCCCAGAGACCCACTGCTGGTCACATTATCATACTATTTAATGCAGGAGGGGGGGGGGGTCTGTATGGCAGAGGCAGCCGGATCTCTGCACGGTGTTACGAGCTGTTGGTTTTGCAGGGATGTTGTCGTCGGCGTAGCTGACTAGACTTGTATGATTGCTCTTCGCTACAGTATGGTGCAGAATGTAATCTCCCCTTGGACACGGGCCGGTTAATTGAGCTGTTCCATCAAAGAGACGGATGAAAACAGGGATTTATGTGAGAGCGACAGGGATCTGCAATGAAAAGAGAGCAATAAAAGGCAGGGGAGGATGGTGTAAGCAATGTAGAAAAGATAACGGAGAGAGAGAAGAAGGTGGACTTCCTTTTGAAACGCTAAGCACTATGCATTCTTGATTGGGTCCCTGCTTAAGGTGTTGAAGAGAGAGGCGAGAGAAGAAGGGATGGAGCAGGATATAGAGAAGGGCAGGGTCACAAGGGAGGATCAGCTGTCGCGAAAGAAAGACCCATAGAAATGAAGGGAGAACAGATTAAAAGGAGGATTGGCATTACGACGGATGGAAGATTATGAAAGAAAAGCCCTGCAATGTGTGGTTAGATATTTCTGATTTTCCTCTATTCATTTTCATGCAATGATAATGTCGGTCTGGCCCGTTTCCAAACGCCTTTAGACCTTGCAGTTGAAGTGGAGAGCTGGTGATGTGTAGGAGGAGAGGAGCGGTCCGCTCTCACTCCGTTGGGGGGCCGATGTACTGGACCTTCACTCTTAAGCCACCTGTTATTGCCCGGAGGCATCTTTGCTCGTCATCCTGCTTTGCCAAACACGGACCCAACAACACACTTTAACACATCTGGAAAGGCACAAACAAATTCTCTGCAAAATACACATCCGATCCTGTTGCAGTGCGCCGCATTAAAGATGCTCTAATGTTGTCTTGCTGGCCTGATTACTTAAGCGTCTGCTCGTGATCAAAGGAGCCCACTCACCACTTCCTGGGGATTCAGCCATTAAAGCAGAGACGGTGTAAAATAAGGGTTAAGAGGGAGAACTATCTCCGAGACTGAAGTGTCAACAATAACTGTTTCATCTCTGGATTCCTTTTTATCCTCCTTTGAGAATAGCAGTTGTAAAGTTACAAACTCTAAATCGCACATTCAAAGGCTTGTGAGCAAACTCCCTCGACTTATCCTCCAGCGCTTGTGTGTGTGTGTCTTTTTGATGCTCCGTGAGTGTGTGTGTGTGTGTGTGTGTGTGTGTGTGCACCTTCAGTATGCCGTCAAGATGGAGTGTCAGTCCCCTTCCCCACCCTTCCCGGCTGCAGCTCGGAGGCTGTTTGATTTAGGCTGTGCAGATGGGAGTCAGCCCACTGGGTGTCAAGTGGGGGTGCGTGTAGACACGCTGTCAGGTTTCTGGTGGAGAATACATTGTGGTGATTTAGGGAGCTAAGGGTCAGGTGGATTGACGGGCCAGCCTCGGGTAAATGATTATAGAGAATTGAGGTGGAGAGAATGAAGTAAGACAATCGGGAAGGACTGCTTTAAAGATGGGTAGGGTTTATTTAACAGACAGGATGGTGTAGAGATGGTGAAAAGATGAAAGTGGGAAAAGACCGACATGGCAATTTCTCTGAACCACATGGTTCCAGTTGTCATTTAAAAATCTATCTGCTATCTCTTCAGCAGCATTTGTCCTTTTACTGCCGCTGCATCTGTATTCTCTCCCATACGTCTTCCCGCCATCGGTGTTTTGGTCCCACTTGTCGTATCAGTATTCATGCAATGGTGGACCGAGAAACCCACATTGAGTTCTTAATCAAAATAATGGCCGAGGCTGCTGTTAGCGTCCCCAGAAAGACAAAGACTCATAAATCCGTCCTTATTATACAGTGGCAGCTGTGACGGAGACTCGGGCACAAATAGAGGCGTCATGTATGGAGATGAATTAAATTGATTGAATTACCTTATTACAGCTTTCAGAAGTGATGGCATCGGAGAGTGGAAAGTGGAAAATTCCCACATGTGACAAATATGATATTGGCCGTTTAAATTACAAAACTGGAACCCCACAGTGGATATTACTCGAAGCCAGGATAGAAAATAATTACTGCCAAACCAATAACGAAATTGGAGGCCCCCAGATATTGGAAATTATCTCAAAATGAGGGGTGGAAAAAAAAAAGCATTCTCTTTCACTTCAATTTGTGGTGCAACGAAATGTCTAATTGAAGAACCAGACTGGGAAGCAGCAAAGCAATAAATCTACACACAAGACTGAATATGAATTAGGGGAGATCTGAAACATGTCTGACCTTCTCTTTGCCTCCTTGACGCCGTCCTCATCCTTTTTGCTGTCTGAAAAAAAATATGTCTTTGTCTCAGTGAAACAGAGAATTCCTCTTAGCGTCCCTCCATCTGGACCCCAGTCATCTCTTGTCAGAAAGGCTTTATTGTCCACATCAGTGACTATAATTGGACTAAATGGACCCTCTGTCCGGTATCTCCCGACCGCATCTATGAAGTCTTCTGTTGATTGCGCATGACTCACCATTAACAGTGGCCAGTATGAGATGACCTCATGATTGAATTAACTACCGGTATACATCAAATGCCAATAGTTGGGTTATTGCCTTTCATTTGTGAAATATAATGCCAAGTGTTTGATGGCCACATTGCTGAGCTACAGTAAGTGAGTCTAAGTTTAATGGCTTCTGGGTAAAATTACTTAACCACTAAGTTATATACTACACTCTCTGCTTCAAAGAACTTTATTAATCTTTTATTTGGCCTCTCGTTCCCCCCATCATAAAGCTCTCTCTTAATTTAATAATAGCTTTTAGTCCATGCTCGTCTTTTTCAAAACCGTCATCATGATTTATAATCTTTTAGTTTAAACCAAACTAAATTATACACTGATTTAACCACACAAGGTAGGATGTTTTTAGTTAGCCTACAGATGCTCCATCAAAATGTTAAAACGTTATCATAAAGATCATCAATTGTGCTTCATGCAGTATAAATTATGTATATATTGTGTCATTAGGCCTATAACGCTATAATTTTGTTATCTACCTCTTTTAATGTTTTGTTAGCTTAGTCTGAATTAGCATGCTAGCTATCTATGAACCAAATTAATCTGAGGCAGTTAGCAGTTAGCATCATGCTTAATTAACACAGTTGTTTTTCTTTGGGTTGTTTGTATCAATGTATTGAAAATGTCTTAGCATTGTCTCAGAATCAAAGTCACATTTTTTATTCTCATTTTTTCCGAATATTTGCTGAAAGAAAAACACCTGCAGACAGTAGGTGGGACTACAGATGATGGCTAAAAGTAGCGTCGGAGACTGGATAACATAACCTGAATTATTTTTGAAATTCTCAAATCGCAAATTTAGCACATAAACTGTCGTTAATATATGTACTTGTTATAAGCTGGTTTATTTGTCCAGGACAATGTATTTGGCTGTATTCTGATACCATTCTGGCTTTGCTTACATTTTACAGGCTGTTTATTAACAGACGGCATTGGTTTACTAATTTATTGATTTGTTGCTGAGAGGCCAGCTGCATTTTTAATCAAACTCGGGGGCAGAATGTAGGATACTTGAGCGCTGTTGCTTTGCTCTGAGTTACATCATTCTGCTCCACTGAGCTTTTAAAATACTGCATTTATTCTTCACCTCTTTTTTCCCCAATCAGTGATCTCAGTGTCCTCCTCGGCATGACTTTCATTTTAGCCCAAAGCAAAAACTGGTTAATTCCTCAAATAGACCATCAATGGAATTGCATTGTTCAGTCACTTCCAGTTGCTTCTTTTGCACTCTAGAATTTGACAGTCATCCAGCCAAGTCAAATTTATTTCTATAATACATTAAAAAAAAAAACATGAGCCAAGCAAAGTGCTTTACAAACACAGGCGGAATGACTGAATGTTGGCGCAGACTTGAAGAATTTGTCCTGAAAGAAGAAGTATAAATTCTGCTGTGAAGCACTTTCACAGTAATATAGTCACCATGTTCCTGTTTGCTCCCTGAAGCAGAGCGCATAGTTGAAGCATCACAGTAGCGATCAAGTTGATGTTCCCTGGAACTCTTAAAGAAAATCCGTCTGGGAACGTTGTGCTGCAGCTGTAGATGAATTGAGCCTTTAAATTGCACTGATGAGATGGGATGTAATGTTTGGTATGCTGCAGCCAGGAGACGTAGTCAGGAGACAACTGTGCTTCTGAGATAGTGTGGTGAAATGAATGTGACTGCCAGACATTGACTGAGTGGCACACGTCATACGCCACACCGTGCAGTCTGATCGACTTTTTCTGGCTCCATCTAAAGTCTTATTTATTTTGGAGTGTTTACATTACAGTCTATTGATTTTGTTTCACTCGTGCTCTACACTGGAGTTGAATTAACCCGAACTGAAATAGATGGGGCATCCAAACACACTGGAACACGCCCGGTGACCTCGAGTCCTGCAGGTGACGATGTAAAGGAAACGGGGCCGTCTGTGTTTGTCGCCTCTGCGTGTCTCGACGATGTTGTGACTGTAGTTTCTCGCGGGCCCTTTATCTGCTGTGTCAGCCATGATATATTCATTAGGGTTGGATTACAGAGAGTGGGAGGGGATCGGGTTTTGGAGTGGGTTGTAATCCCCATACACTGGGCTAATTTAATCTCACCTACTGTGCCATCCTATTACACACTACGCCCACCACATGTGTGTGCAGGGGCTGGCTGGGGGAGAGCGGATGAGGGGGGGGGACAAGGTTAAAACGGGGTAATGTCAGACAAGAGGAGGCATGGGGAGAAAGAGGGAGGATTGCAAGGAAAGATACAGAGGATGGAATTGATTATGAGCAGCGAGAGAGAAATGCACAGTAAATGTCAAGGAGTGAAGAAATGTCAGAGACAAAAGAGGAGATGGATTAGCTTCAGAGAGGTGTGCTGTACAAGATTGTTTTAGTCCCATCCCCTTGGGCTGCCTCGTCTTCCACTACGCATACGAGGGCATTTCTCACATGTCTCTCGTGATTTATTATAGATTTATTATAGAGTAAAAATGCACAAAACTATGTCTCTAAAATGTCACAAGTTGTTTTTTAGCATTTTAGCCGGGGGGAATTTTCACGAACCTATAACATAATTTTCTCAACCCATGCATGGATGTAGAACTGCCGATGAAACAAGGATTATTATCGCCTCTTGCTTTCTCATTGACGCCATCATAATCATAATTACTGGCATTGCAGTAAGTGTATTTTATTTCACCTGTTTTGTTTTCCAGTGTTATCACTCAGCCTGTTGCCCTCTCTCATCACACATATTCATCATTACCGGGTTGAAAAACAACAACCACATTTTGGTTTGCTTAATATATTTTGGGATGCCTCCCGATCTCATTATATTTATTTGGCCAAGTTGCAAATAATTTGTATAAATCAGGGTGATACACAGTGAAATAAGGGTTTATATAACATATTATGCAGTTTTCTTAACTATTTATGACCCACATCCCTCTCATCATCCCTCCTTATCTAATCATAGCCGTGATAAACCAGGCCATGCTACCTGCTACACGCTCCACACGCTATCTACCTGAAGAGCTGGATGTCTGTGAATCTGCCCTTGTTAGTCTATTCTGAAGGCAGACTTTTAAATCAGGTTGGTGTTGAAGTTGCTTGAGTTTGCACCCTGAATTGATCAGGGGTAATTGGGCATGGCGCTTCAGAGAGCCTCACACAGTGCCTGAGCGGCAATAATGAGACTCTATATTTAGTGATAAAACTGTCTGTTTACATCAGCCATCATGCTCTGTTGCACACCGTGGAAGGATTTTGTGGCCGACTGGCGGGGGGGAACACCTTTTGTGTAGCGATTTCTTTGTAAATCATCTGTTGGAATCTGTGCTGAAGGGAGGACCGATGTAGCAGGAAGTGGAGACAAGGGGTGAGGCTCCTTGTTAATACGAGGAAAAGATAAAAAGGCGCCGTTCCCAAGAGAAAACACAGGAGCAACAAGAAGGAATAATAGATTTACTGAGGGATGCAGATGTCACATCGGGGGAGGAGAGAAAAGACGCAGAGCAGAAAACAAACCATGCGGCGATGAAGTGAGAAACGGGAGAGAAGAGACAGAGGGCCCGGACATTGTTAACGAGCATAACGAGGTAATTATACACATGAGCAAAGACCTCAACCTCCAGGCCCAGCACAGTTGGGTGGG